>NC_140629.1:16956608-18156608 GCF_057382275.1 Copadichromis virginalis
TAAACCTCAGGTATATTAGACCTGCACAGCAGAGCTCTATGTTTCTGAATCAGTCTATCAGTCATCTAACAGACGCCGTAATTTCTGCTCCACATACGTAAAGTATTTTAGTCCACAACCTACCGTAGTTGGCTGCTGCTCTTTGAAATCAAATGTTCCACTCTCTGTTAACTTAATTTTAATGTTCTCAGTGATGGATAAACTGTGCTAACAAACTCGCTCTGCTTGTAATACACAGCATTGCCTTTCAGATACACGAAGACTCACCTCTCGTATGCATATTAGGGCTAATGTTAAGAGAAACAAGGCAGATAAAAACAAAGGGAGACATGGAAAAACTAAACCCTTAACCCTTAGTCATGTAGCAAACATGACTAAAGGAGAGATGTTTTGAAGAGAATCCTTGCAGAAGTGGTCTCGTCATACGCCACAGCATTACGTGACAGAAGCTGATGGTTGGTCTGGATGTTGATGAGGGCATCACTGATATGCCAGCATGTATTTCTATGAAAACAAAGTAACTATTGATAATCTCTGTTCTGTGAAGTACAGCCTAGTAACCATTCGTATCAGTGGTTGGGCTTTGCTTTTTTTCCACTCTGGGTTACATCAGCTCCTGACTTAACTAACTTTGTTGTCCCAGGGTGAAAAGGAAACATGCTGCTCTACTGCTCTTTTGTATTCTTTGAAAGAGGTGGAGAAACTGACAGGGATTACTGTGTGGAGGTCCACAGTCGCTTATGATGGCGACTGAAGCAACAAATTCGGCAGTGAACAGACTGTATCTGAAACGGTTTGTCATATTCCTTCATTAAGGCGGTCTTTGAGCCTTGGACCTGTCGAAGTCATTCTTGAACGGCTGGTCTCACTTACATTTGTAATCCTGCTGAAAGCGTGCAGTGAGTCTGCTGAGCCTTCCCCTTGGGGTGATTTACTACAGAACACACCAGGCTCCTTTTATGGATGGCTTTTATATGCTGCTAAATGTCTCCTGTTTTGTAGCCCCATTGATTATGTCTGTAAAATTCCACTGAGGGGATGCCATTTGGTCGTTGCTGTGCTTTTTTTGGAAGTCGAATTTCCCAGAGGAACCCACCCGAGGGATTAATAAAGTTCTATCTTATCTTATCTTATCTTATTAAAGGGGAAGAGAAAAATAATTTATAGTGTTCAGGGTAAATATTTAAAATCAGAAGCACGGCCCTTCCATAAAAGTGGATCAGTCATGGGAATTCATATGCGGCATAGAGTTGTGCAACTTATTAAATAAAATGTATCAACATAAAGACTTTTTTTTTTCACTGTTTGATCCAATTTGAAGTCATATAAATGCACTGTAACCTGAAACACTGCATTTATAAAAAAATAAATGTACATGCAAAAGTTAATTCCATTCATGCAAGAGCTCGCAATAAAATTTAGTAATCATAAATATTGGCGACAGAAACTAAACACAGCGATGAGATATTTAACGATCATTGTAGTGCAGGTGTAATTGTAAGTGAGTTACGGCCTTTGTCTTGTCTGCCTTTAAGACGGTACGGCTCTGAAAATAACTTTATTTCAGCTGTAAATTCACTAAGAAATATTCTGAATATTCAAGTGGGTTTTTTTAAATTCTTTTGTTAAAATGATAATTGATCAGTTATTTCATAATTCAAATTCATTAAAAAATGTAATTAAATTATGTGAGAGGTATAATTCTTACATAAACACTACATAGATGATGCCATAACTTATAATTTCGCCTACTATTTTTATCTGTGAAAGACCTGGTTTCATCTCGGGGTTGTGCATTAGGGTAGTAATGAATTGAATATTGGGCTGTCCGCCTACAGTTAGAGTGTGTTAAGGAGAGCGTTCTCATTGGCTGTCACTCTTGTAAACAGTCTCTCGAGTTTTGAGGGAAGTCTTGTGCATAAGTGATAAAGATTTATCTGCTGCAGGGGTTGTTGGGCTGGGCACACTGAGGCCCACTGACAGGCACACACACTAAAATGTTCTCAAATGTACCATGCAGTTCTCCGAATCAGACCTTTGCACAACGCCCACTGAGTTTCCAAAGCCTCTTTACACACATTTTTGGCGTAACCAAAGTATTTTGGGTTGACATTTTTTACAAATAAAAATTTACAATTATGACACTTTCTAGAAAATACTATTTTAATTAATTCAATAATTGCATTGTTTTTTAATCTCTATGACCTACAAACCTAGTAGCCACATGCGCATACTACCAGGAACTGTGCTGTGCACATCTGTTTGTTCTTTTTGCCACACTGACATCAGCTGAGTTGAAAGATTGATTATAGGTAGCGTGGCGCAATAAGCAATACAGGTACAGTCCTCAAAGGTTTATTTAATCATGCATGAAAAACAAATATAAAGTTTCACTTGAATGTTTGAACTCTTACAGTAACACTTTAAGAGCCTAACAGCTGCCAATACTTCTGACATTGTTTATTATTCTGCACTGTTATTCTCAATATATTTTACTTCTGGACTATAGCACAACGGTGTAGTAGAACATGTCTAAATATGGATTTCTGCTTTTATTACATTTCTTTCATTGTCAAACTGCAAAGAAAAAAAATCAAAAAGCATTTTGTTTGTGGTCCTGGGATTATTTTAAATGGCTTTAAACTGGGCGTATCAACCATAATACAAAAAGAAAAAAAGCGAGAAATGATTTTTAATTACAATATTGTAATTAATGTCATGAAACACAGCCTAAAGGGGAGTTTGGTAGCAAGTGATGAGTGTTTCAAACATTAAGGTATATTTTTAAAATGTCATATTTCATTAATTATAACACTGTTTTTAATGTAAGTAACTGTCACAGTTCCCAATTGCTAGAGATAAATTTTGCCTTTTCATTCAAATTAGTATGATTTTTATTTTCAAATATATATTAATTTATATATATATTAATATATATTGAATCTCTGGTTTACCTCACTGTCCTTTAAATGCAGAAAAACAGAGAACCATAAGTGTCCTCGCATAAACTAAACTGGAGTTTTATGAATAAGAGAACCTAATTCTATATTGAGGTGATTGCCCCTCTACATGACAGCATTAAATATTGCTAGGTGTTATTGTTCTTTAACCCTGACTTGAGGAGGTGGAATTCTATAAGTATTAGTATATACTTATTACTTAGTATTATATTTAAGTATTATAATATAAGTATTAGTAGTAAACTATATGCCTTTAAGTTCACATATGTGAGCTTTTACCATTGTTTTAAGAAATGACTGCTTTGTGAAGTCATAACAAGATAAATGAACTTACAACGTGGTTTCTGGCTCCGAATAGTCACTGTACTGTGTGCAGCCGTTGGACTGTGGAGGACCAGGGGAAGTCTCTTCACTTCTGCTGCTTGCCTGTGTACTGGCCAGGCTGTCACTACCCTCAGTCCTACTGGTTGAAGTCTTCTGAAAAGGGCTTGCTGTGCCTGACTCAGCTTCCCATAGAAAGCAGGGGCAGCGAGTCCGCAGTTCTTTATAAAAAGAATTGATCCACAGAGTGGACATCCATGGGCAGCCCATCAGGTTCTTGAACGCAGTGCGAAACTCTGGAGTCCTGCAGTAGATGATGGGATTGAGGCCAGAGTTGATATAACCAAGCCAGTTTAATAGTCGAAAGAGTTTTTTATCAGGAACTTCTTTGTTAAAAGAATTAATGATATTGGCGACAAAGAAAGGAAGCCAGCAAACAGTGAAGACCCCCATGATAATGCCCAAAGTCTTGAGGGCCTTGTGCTCTTTGACAAGTATTAGCCGTGACGGCCTGCGTTTGGTACTCTTGCTCCTCGCTGCACTGTTGCAGTTGCTGGACGATGACGGTGTATTGTTGAGCTGGGGGCCAACTTGTGTCTGTGATGTTGGATATTCATTTTGGAAGCGCATCCGACTCTTATCTATTTTCTGGACCTGCCGGGATGCTATTAAATAGACTTTTGCGTAAACAAATATCATTATGAGCAGTGGAATGTAAAAAGAGATTATAGAGGATATTATAGCATAGGTCTTGTTGGTCACGAAGTCACAGCATGCGGGATCTTCATAGCACTCCCTCGCCAAAACATCATTTTCGTCTCTCCATAACAAAGTCATTATTGGTACAAAGGAAATCAGGGCTGACACAACCCACACTATACAAACTATTATTCTGGCACGCCACTTACTGAGCAGAACTTTATGCCGTAGCGGTCTGGTAATGGCTATATACCGATCCACTGCTATGACACAAAGTGTCTCACAGCTCGCCGTCACACAGAGGACATCGATAGAAGTCCAAAGGTCACATAATGTTTCAGTAAGTTGCCACTTATCTGTCACCACAACAGTGGCCCCAGGAGGCACGACGAGGACCCCCATGATGAGGTCCGCACATGCTAGGGACATAATGAAGATGTTTGTCGTCGTTTGAAGCTGCGGAGTTCGTGCTATTGCAATGATGACCAGCAGGTTTCCCACCACTATGATGAGTATGATGAAGACAAGAATAACGATGATCTCTTTTCCCATGGGTGCGTATATGGCGCCTGTCGTGTTCAGTGAGGATGATGTGTTCAAATTGTTCATCTTTGCTTAGTCAGGGAACTTAGTCACAAGAGGTGGAAAGTGTTAGATTTTCACATCAAAGTCAGCACAACTGAGGGACTGTAGGAGCCTCATGCAAGCATCATACAAACGATTTTACAACAATCTGAGGTAGTTTGTCTCACTGGACAGTGTCTTTTCTGTGCAGTTAGTGATCACATTTCACACCTTGCGAGTCTTGTTTGGCAGTGCTCAGAAGGGAGTAGCAGTGGCTCGTCATCACCTCCGAAGATGTTGTTGTTTCTGGAAGTTTGTGCAGGCAACAAAAACACGTTCTCCAGAGAAAAGATGAATCCAAACTGTCCGCGAAGCCAAAACAATACTGGTTCACACAGTTTCAGCCCTTTCATAAATCCAAGGAAAATATCAAAATATCAAGTAAAAAAATAAAAAAATAAAAAGTTTGGGAGAAGAAAAGCCAGCCTTTTCCATTTAAATACGTCCACTGGAATTAGTTTTGTCGCAGGATCATGCATGAGCCTCAGTGCCACACTTGGACTGTTTGGAGATCAAGCAAACAGTGACGCTGTTACAAGAACCACCAGAGTGCACCAGAGCAGCTGGCCGATCTTTCTTTTGCTCTCTCTCTCTCTCGCTCTCTCTCTCTCTCTCTCTCTCAGTGCAGGTTGCCCAAGATTGTATTGGCTGTAATCACACCCTGGCTGAAGGCAGAGGGGAGGAGTTAAAAAGTGTGCCTGTGTGTCAAAGCCATACAGGGATCTGTACCCTGATACAGCCACACACATGTGAACAATCACACACGCAGACATAAAAACGGGAGTGACAAATTAAAGGAAAAACCAGCATAGAGCATCTTAAGGTGTTGAGGCGAACCTCATGCAGCTTAAATACTTCTTGGAACCGATTTTCCAAATATCTGAAGCTCTGCTGGAGAGATGCACTCCATTCACATAAAGATATTTCCCCTCATTTGGTATTTTGATGGTAGGTTTTGGAAAGAGCTTTCTAACTTGTCAAATTTTCACTTAGTTTTAGTTTATGCTACTCAGTGAGCCTTGGTGCCCTGTGAATTGAGGGATCATCATGCTAAAAGAGATGACATAACTAACTTGAGGATAGAAGTGTTTCATCACAGCATAAAGAACAACTCTGAACAACTTTTTTGGTTTGTCAATGTAACCTAGACGAGAGTAGGACCAAACTACTCAGAGAGCCACCAGATCCTCTCACTTAGGCAGTCAAAGGTTCAGGTTTTCCTTTTATGTGTCATGCATCTGTATAAGCCGGAGCAACAAAGTACTCCTGTGTGACAGCAGATAAAATGTGTAACAACACATCAGGTTAATACTACAAAATTGTAGGGTTAAAGGTGAACGATGACGAATGGCTCTTTAATGCCACTTTTGCCGCTGGCTCCTGTTCTGATTGTCACATGCTGGGTAATGTCGAACACCAGCTTTGCACTAAACATCAAAATATATGTAGCTCACAAGTTTAGCCGCTTTCTAATTACGATCGTCCCCTCATTATCTCAGTTTTAACAGTACGGCTCTAATGGGCTCCAAAGATTTATTTGTAATGCAGTTTGTGGTCAGCTTCTCAGACCACAAGGCACGAGACATTACCAGCTGCAGAGAACAGGAAACAAGTGCCCTCTCTTTGACTCGGAGCAGTAAAGAAAATAATAGATTGCTATCTCGCTGTTGCTCAAGCCGGTGCACTGAAGAAGAACAATCGGGCGAATGCCTTTCATGCGATTCACTTCAGATATCCAGCGCTCTACTGCAGTGTCTTGTCGCCGAGCAGCTCCTTCTTTGGTCTGAGTGACGCTTCGGGTGCAACTGTGATTGTTCTCTGATTATTCCCGCCTTGTGTTTTACTTCTGCTTAATGAGGATAAACAGGAAAGTACTCACATTCAAACTGACACTTTTTAGCACTTTGGTAATTCCAGAGAGTTTTGATTCATTCATATTTTGCAGTTCCTTCTCCGAAGATGTTAATAATTATTATTTTTCTAACAACAGCTGTATTAAACTGAATGCACACTGAAAAGCTCGTTTTTTAGCTAGCTCACGACAGTTCCCTGTTTTAGTTTATTCTCATTGCTGTAAGCTTGTTTGACTTTGTATTTTCTGCACATTAAAGAAATGGAGCATAATATTAAAACTGAATTTTATTTCTTAATGACAGAGCCAAGCAAGCTGGTTCCCATTTTTCCAGTCTACATTTTAAACTTAAGCTTGCCAGATCACCTTACCTGGCTACTTTTTTTGTTACCATCATACACTTTTTATCCACTATTAGGCACTGTTTACTGGTTGAACTACTTACATTTTTTTTGGCATAGATTCAGTGAGGTGCTGGAAACATTCCTCAGACACTTGAAATAGTCAGCAACAGTACTCAGCTAGGGTGTGGCATTTAAACAATGCTCATTTGCTAATAAGGAGTCCAAGGCATGACAAGAATATTATTTTTATATATGGTGAGTCCTGTGTACACTTTTGTGTAGAATCTGTGTATTACAGCTCATTACATTTCATATCAAATCTGTTGTCCAGCACGCATCCGAGTGTACTTCATAATGTGATTTCTTGGCCTTCAATAAGTTTAAGGTGACAACCGCACAGATATATTTTTATGTGCAAAGACATCTTTAGCTGCGTAAACTCTTAATACCTGCAAACAGTTACTATGACTGGCGACCTCAGGATTTTTTCTTATTTTGCAACTTGGTCATGGACTACTCTTCAGAGCAAGTTAAATGCTTCTGGGAGAACTCAGCACTCACATGGAGACTTACGCAACTGAAGAATGTAACTGCTATTCATAAGATGGACCTTGTGTTTTGATGTTTTATTAATTTTTTGACTCGTAACACTGTATTGTTGTACCTTCTTGGGCATTTTAGAAAGAGATATCAAGAGACTTCCTGCTTAAAAAAAGTTTGAATAGATAAATAGAATAAAGGAAATGACATCCAATGTGATCTTCTGCTGCTGTACCCCATCCTTTAAGGTTTAACGTGTTCAGAGATGCTGTTCTGCATACCTTAATTGCAACAAATGGTTATTTGAGTTTATGTTGCCTTCGTGTTAGTTCAAAGCAGTCTGGCCAATCTCCTCCGATGCATTTTCACACAGAAGACTGCCACTCGCTGGATGTTTTCTCTTTGTTTGGGCTGTTCTCTGTAGACTCTAGAGATGGTTGTGTGGGAAAGTCCCAGTAGATCAGCAGTTTCTGTAGTACTCAGACCAGCCTGTCTGGCACCAACAACCATGCCTCTTTCAAAATCAGTTAAATCACCTCTTTTCCCCATTTTGATGCTCGGTTTGAACTTCAGCAGGTCATCTTGACCTTTTCTACATGCCTAAATGCACTGGATTAGTGCTATTGTATTAAATAAGCAGTGCACCTAAGGAAATGGCCAGTGATAATAAAGTCTCTGCAGCAGCACTTTTGGCAAAATGCAAACAAAGAAAAAAAAACCCCCCACACATTTTCCAAATTGTCAGACTGTTCCTTTAAGGGTTTATTATAAATATAGCAGTGTCATTTAAAACAAGTTGTTATAAGAGGGATATAAGAGGGGCGTGCTTTGTTATTCGGTCATATACACGCCTGCTTTGCTGCCCAATTTAGGTTTAGATAGGCTGGGTCACTTTGTCACTCATCTGACAGGAAGCTAAGGAGTTGCAAGTGCATTCACAAAAGGAAACAGCGGGCAAAAGCAAAACACTGGTGCCTTTCTAAACTTGATGACCAAGAGGCCCCATCTGACAGCATTTCTGCAGATGAAGGTCATCACTGTGGAGCTGACAGCTTGACAGCTGCTCATTTGTCTTTGCGTGAGAAGATGCCATTGGTCGATCTGGAGCTGGTCCTAGTGTAGTCAAGCACAGCGGCTGGCACGAGCTCAGTTGTTGATAGTGGATTCAGCCGTGACAGCTTTCTCACCATGTATACAGACAGGCCTGTAGCTGAAGCATTAGGGTGCTCTGCACACAGTCACTTATACTGCATAATTAATCGCTTGCAAGCAAAAAAAATTGCATTTTCATTCACGTCACACAACTGACAAGGTTAATACAGTTTGTTGAGGATTCTGAGATGACAGCGATATGCATGCAGTGGTTTGACATTGTACAGCATGGAAAAATATGCCACTAAAATGTAACACTTTCACCTGTTGTCTGCTCTGGAGTTAAATCTAACACACTTCCTAGAGAGAAAATAATTTACAGTGAGCGTAGCAGTCAAGGATTTGCTCAGCTCACAGTGGCAGTGTGTAAATCATCAGAACTCTCATAAAGCTTTAGGAAGCCTGTTTATAACACACTCACACCCCATATATACTATATCCTGGGAATGTTTCTCTCCTCACCATGGAAACCTCAAAAGCGATATGCTTCAGTCCTCTTACATTCAAAACACTGCTTTGTTAAAGCTTGCAGCATGTAGCACAGCAGGCCTGATCTGTGGCAGCCGCCTGGACTTTACAAACTCACATTTCAATCCGCGGTACCATCCATCTTCTCTTTGCCAACGCTGCCATTCTTGGAAACATCCGTGCAGTTGCTCTCCTGCTCACTTTTAATAGCACAATCCCCAGGAAATATAAAGTTATCGACGTCAGAGCTCGCTCACGTTCAGTAGGGCTCATTTGTTGATCATTTGCTCAATACGAGATGTGACTCTTCAAGTTGTTTGGATGTGCTGGAAATGTCGCCCATTGCTTTTCCATAAGTAGACAAGAGAGAAGTGTAATGGCTACATCTTGTCAAACAAAAGGGGAAGAGGAGCCAGCAGTACGAGGGAGTTCACAAAAGGGTACATTTACCTCCACTTTTCATTTGATTTTTAATCCCTGTCACACTTGTCATCCTACAAATTCATGGACTGCGATGAGGAGTTTTGCATCGGATAATGGTTTCAGTTTTTTATTTTCACACCACAGCTCCACAGTGCTTTGGATTGTTGTGACTTTTCTTTAAATCAGATATTTAGATTGCTGAAGGCTTCCTGCGAGTTTGTTTGGTTTGTGTCTGTGTGTGTGCGTCCATGCATGTGTGTGTGGAAGCACAGGAAACTCTCCATTAGCTTGAGAAGCTAATCAAGGCTAGAAGGAGTGGCTCCGAGAGCAAAACACAACTCGGGGAACTAATGATGGGTCGGCTGTATCTTGATTTAAAAAAAAAAAAAAAAAAAAAGCAAAAAAGAATCTGATGTGCTGTAGTTTATATTAATGACCATAAAACATATCATACACCAGGAATTACAGGCAAGTGAATGACAGATATGTAACCAGGAACATTTGTTCCTTGTGTTTGCATCCTGTGGGGTACAAAGCCCCAGAGCAGTTCCTCTGCCAGCAGATATATAGTGTGAAACCATGTGTTGAGGTGAAGGGAGAGCGGTTTGGAGACCGCCTTGTACAGCCTTCCGTAACTATCATGGTATGTTTAAATCACGCTCATTAAATTCTGAGCGGAACCACATGCTGAGGTTTTCTGGGGGATTCATACAGGGAATACTGAGGGCTTGAGACCTCTGTCCTCTCATACAAAGCATTGGGATGTCCAAGAACAATGTCAGGCTATTTTTTGAGTGTGCAGCTTTTTTGTTCTGGTCACCCCCCCGGATGCAGACAGATGCTTTCAATCTCAAGCTTATGTTAATACAACAACAAAAAAAACATGATTGCACGATCTACCTCCCAGTATCTGTCTTAGGCTTGTACGATTGCCCTATCAGTTTCTTTCACTCTTTAGATCCTGTACTACAAACCTGCATAGCGACTGGGTTAACTCTAAATGCTTCCTGTGTTTAATTAAAGCCCTGATTGGCTATGACTCACTGCTTACATATATTAACATAATAAAAGAAACCTGCTTGTTTATTTTAAAGACACCACAAAATCTAGATTGCAATTGTTAATGCCTTCCAAGCATGAAATGTGAGAAGAAACATAACCCACATAAGCGTCTGTAATCCAGAATTATTTTTAAGTGGAGTATGTTTTTTTTTTCCAGTGGCACAATCCAGGCTCCATGAAGCATGTCCATCTGTTTGTTTTTTAAACCACTCTTCCTGCTGAGGGCTGTAGGGGATCCCAGAGAAGTGATCTTGCTGATGTGTGGTTTATTTACTTTACTTGGCCACAGCGGTTGCTTAGTTAATTTACCCTTTGGTTTTTCTGTTGTGCTTTATAGGTTTTGTCTTGCGTGTGTGCGGAGCTTAATTACTCGCTGTCGCTCACTCGTCCACCAACAGAAATCCTCCTGTAAGCAGCCTGTCACTACTTTATCATTTGTTCGTTAACATGGAGGAAGCTTTGCTTGTTTTCTTTGAAAGTACCCATACAGGACACTGCTTCGAAGTACAAAACAGGATACAGGCTGCAGACAACAGGCTGCATAATTGAGTGTCTTGTTTGGCTAGTTTTGAAAGCAAGGCACTGTCACGACACATTATGAGTAAAAACCATGCCGGTGTTTCCATTTAGTAAACACTGAAGCAAAAATAAATGTGACCGCCTTTGTTCTGCTGCTTGTGATCAAACCGCCAAAACCTTTGTCAGCAGGAGCGGGTCAATACGAGGTTGTAAATCTGCAAAGACTGTTGACGATGGCCATTACAACATGCTGTAAAAAAATACAGCTACAAGGTCTGCCATTACTGCTGAAAGGCAAACAATAAATTAGAGGCCAAGGTTGACAGCAGCTCTGCATCTTAATAAAAGGAGTGGTTTGCTTCTGATCATCATCTGAATCAGTGTCAGAGTGGGGAAGGCAGGAGTGCAGGGTGCTGGCGCCACAGATAAAGACACGCAGACACAGAAAGGGAAGAGCTCTGTTTCAGCTATCATCTGGGCCTGTGGGGATCAGCGACTGCAGCCGGTGTCAGCAGCATGTTAACCCCGTGCACCGAGATTCAGTTTAGTTGACATTAATCACCATAAAATCCCATTCATGCCTGTGATCTCACTGGATTAGTGATGGAGGTCCAGGTGAGATCCTCCGCTGGGTGAAATCTTTTAGGTAAATATGTCAGATGCAGATTATCCACTTTGGAAATTTGATGTCTTGTGCGATGACAGTCTTGTCAGTACAAAAGAAGAATGTGAGCCAAAACAACAGACAGGTAATTGAGCATAAAAAAAGTGAAATAGGGGCACCAGAATAGAAGTGCAGATATATGTGGGAGCATACATGAGGAATAAAGAGGGCACACAAAGTGCATTATGTCAGGCTGCATTATGTGACTTACATGTAATTGTGTAGCAATGTTTCGTAAATTTGATATGCGTTCATTTAAGTAAGATGATTTGAAGATTTGAGCAAAACCTTTATTCGAGGTAAACTGAGCAAGCTGAGCAACACAGATAATAAGATGAGAACATAGACATAGAATTGAGCCTTCATTTTCTTCACTTAAGTCCTACATTGGCACGATCACAGTGTGTGTGTGTGTGTGTGTGTGACCTTTGAGATTTGACGACAGAACTCTTCTTTTTGTTATTTATCACTTGGGACGTGTTTGCAAAAAACAACAAAAACGAGACAGGTTTCAACAGATTGCAGTTCATGAATGTGTTCAAGATTGTAAGATACGAGTGGTTCTTGGAATCGACTTGTCAGTCAGTCGTCCTTATCCACCAAATCATCTTGAGAGGCGAGAGACTTCATGTTGCTGCACCCCTCGTAAACCTAGATTTGCTCAGTTGCGTTTCTTCTATTTATGGCACATTCGTGTCTAGTGTTTAGTTACAGCCGAAGCTTTTGTGTCTCTCTGCCTGGCTCCAGTTCTCTACACGTTAATGAAAAATTAGACATCGCAGATGTCAACTCCACTGATGTTTTGACCTGCTCCAGTGTGCAATAGGTACAGCCACAGCTAATGTCAAAGCCCTGCCCAGTCTGAGTGAGCACTTTGGGCCTTACTTATAAACAAGGTGCACCACCCATTTTCTGTGGCTGCATGAAGCCCAGTGTGTAATGCTTAAGATATGAGGATCCCGTCAATCAGCCTTTTTGGGGGGGTAATAGAGAAATAAACAGTCCTTATTTGGGCCCACAGAACCCCTTTTCACCAGCCTGCATCCTCTGGAGTGGTACTTCAGTAAATACATACAAATAAAGTAAATGTTTCCACCAACTTGTCATGTACACATGCGAGAAAAGTGCTCTAGCCGCAGCAGATCAAGGCGAGTCATTGTATGCTGAATTACACTACACCGCCCACATGCAATGTTCTTAATACAGACCAAGTCATTTATTGTACTGTGAGAGTCAAAAAAAAGCTCCCTCATCACTTCTTCTGCTGTTTGCAGTCTTGCTGTGGTGCACTTGGTGAGACCGCAAATCATTTGCGCTGTAATCAGATCATTCTCGTTTACAGTTTGTACATAGAGTCACCCGATAAAAAAGATGAAACAAACACACCCATGCTGCCATATTACACATACTTCCTTGTTCTGGTAAAATTGTGGGGACATTACACTGACTCCTATTCATCCTATAATCTCGGTCTATGAAACCTTAGTATGAACCGACTGCACTTAATACTTGCTCCAGAACAAACCCCTATGTGCTGCATTCCTCCATTTTTTAAAATCCCACAAACATGCACTTTAGTACATCCACACAAAAGCTATATGTATCGAGTAAACATCATTCCCAGCATGCGTGCTGGGCGACTGAGAATCTTAGAAACCTCGACACAAAGATGGCAGAAGATAATGTCCGGCGTGTGGGCAGAGAGCAGGTACTAAGGACAAACCTGCAGAAATATTTTGGTCTTTAAATGTATCCAGCGTTTTACTGTGATAGCTCATCACACTGTGAAACGTGTCTGACTGAAACAAGCTACAGTTTGCACAAAAATAAAACATGAATTCATCACTGCCAGGTATTTGCTGTCATTGTGTGACTCAAACCTGTAGACACCTACTCCACAACAAAGGGTCAGGTCAGAGCCAGCTGATAGGTGTCTTTCTGCCTGCCTGCATCACAGCCATGGAGGATGCAGTCAGAAAACTGTCCGTGTGTGTATTTGACATCAAAACAAAGGCTTGGTTCAAAGGTGGACACTAGCTGACGCGTGATTACAGAAAACATGTAGGTCATGCACTGTGCAACAATACAAATGTATTCATTTGGATGTAAATGATGCAGAACGAGAATAAGTCTGACATAATGAAAGACTTTTCCAGATTTAATTCAATAAAATGGTGCTTTTTTTTTTTTTTACTACCTGAATTAATTTCTGCCACTGGAGGAAGGAACAATCCAGCTTTTACTGTTGAACTTACCCAATGCAAATTAGTAATAGCCTACTTTGTGCACTCAGTCGGCATTTATTTGTTGATCGCAGTTACTTGTTTATTTAAATACATCCAGGAAATTACTCGTCTTCATATTATTTGCTGGCTTTCTGCGTCTCTGTTTATCTGGGTGTAAATGCAAAACTGTGTATGGATGCAAGACTGTGGAAAACAGCTAAATTATTATCACATACTGTCGCTAAATTACGGTTTTACTGCCACTGAACAGAAGATATGTGATGCTTTTAATGAATACTTTATTTTTATAAGGTCACATTTAAAAATGTCTTTTATCATAATTACCCTGCTATCATTACAAATTAATCATCCAGTACTTATTAAAGCATCCTCGTGCGAGATACTGAACCTCGAGTTGCCCTTGATGCATCCACTGGAGTGTCAATGTTAGGCAAAGTGTCCAGGCACAGAACAAAGCACTTGTGTGGAGGAGGCTTGTAGTAAGAAAGCACTTTGAAAAGAAGAGTGAAGTCCATTTACTGTTTCAAATCTCAGCAATCAGATTTTTCTTTTTAACATACAGTCTACATGTCATTGTGAGTACAGTTTGTCCTAAGTGCGTTTTCCTGTTTAAACAAATGAATGAAAATAGCACTTAAACACGTTTTTTAGAGACATACGTAAATGACCACCACACCTTACACATAAGTTCATAATGAAAAATGATCATGTTGTCATTTTTTTGATAATTATGAACACTAACATATACATACACATACACTAACATACTTGCTATAAGCCAAGTGCTTTAGAGACAAGCTTCCTAATGTTCAAATGAGAAACTCGACGTCTTATCTAACTCCATTATGCCTATAGGAACAATAAATCTAAAGTCAAATAGCAGCGATAAGGGAGCGGAGGTGAAACGATATTTCACAATGCAAAGTGTCCAAGTAAAGGAGAGTTGTTGGTCAGCTCATTCAGCCCCAGTTCCTGAAGGTTTATCGAGACTCTATTTTAGAAAGTGTCCTTTCATTTTCAGGACCAAAACACTAAGCTCGAGCAAATCATATTCCTTCCAGTCAAAGGGTGTTTTGTAAATAGAGTCCTAGATGTGCTCTTTTAACCTCCTAGGACCTGGCATCCACATATGTGGACATCACATTTTGGGTTATTTAGACCAAAATACTCAGTTTTGGCCTGATATCCACTTACGAGGACATTATACTGCTACTGTTCTATCAAAATTTTAAACGAATATCCTCATATGTGGCTCTCATTTTTCTTAAAAACAAAAATAAGGTTAAAAAAAATCAGGTAATTCTTTGTTTTTACTTTCATCAGGCCCCAATGTGACCAAATATCAAAGAGAAATTAAAAATGCATGCCGTGGAAGAGTTCGGGTCTTGGGAGGTTAATGGATAATTAAAACTGAGTAAACCAAAAATATGAAGTCTGCGAGCCGTCACATCACATTTTTAACAGCTTACAGGTGACAGCGTACTGGGGTATAACAAACAACGCTGTGTAAAGATTTTGACAGGTTCAGCTGAGCAGTGTATGCACGCTACTGCCAACTCGCCTTGATGCCAGTGTAAATGTGCCGAGTTCAGTTTGAACTACACTACCAGCCTTGTCTTCATACTCACCAACAATGTGATCAGTTACGTTGACATAAGAAAAAAAAATTATATTTATATATATTTAAAATCAAGATAGCGATTGAGAAAACAAGCCAACAGAAGTGGTTTTGGCAGTCATACAACACTGTGCCATGCTGATTGTTTTGCAAATATAGCTACTAGATAAAGTCATAAGAGTTGTGCCAAAGGCTTTTTTTTTAACCCAAGCAGAAAAACTAAGAAGAACACGGCAAACTTTGACGAACATTTTCTGCCGCCTGTGTCCCAAATATTGTAGACATGCAAGACATGTCAATCAATTCAAATTAAAACTAATTGCTCTTAGCACAAGGTTTTATTGGCAAATGTAACCTCTGTTGTGAAATGATTATCATATATGATTTTTTTTTATGAATTAGAAACCAAGGCAAGGATGCCCCAAACGTTCTCACTGTAGGCTGTCATCATATGTGAATTAAGATTACCAAAGAACTTATTTACTTTAATCATTCTCTACTTTTACCTTATTTATTTACCTTATTACCTTAAGTTTATATGCAGATGTCTGAGGCAATAACTATAAAAATACATTACAGTCACTTTTAATTGCAGGTACTAGAAGATCATCAAAATTTATTATTCTTTTTAGCTTGAAATGTTGCAATTTCAGATCTAGAGTAATTTTCAAACAAATTCTGTTCAGAGAAAAAAAAATCAACTACCAGGCATTTTGTTTGAAAGAAGGTATTTATTGTTTAAGCATTTTTTTTCTAGCTTTAAAACTGTGAATGTGCATACTGTTAGGAAATGTTTCTGTGTTGTTTGTGTTTATTGTTATTACATTTTTCCAGGGAAAGTTTCTGCAGTCAGTCTGGTTTGAATCATTTTAACATTGACTACTGGAAAAACTAAAGTGCAACCTTTCTCCTGGTTATGATTAACATAATAATAAAATGTTCCTGTAAGATGATGCTTCTTGATGCTTCTTGTCTGTTTAAACAATTTAAAACTGTTTTATTTCTGAACACTCAATTAGTTCTGTCTTCCAGCATCTTCACTGGCTCCTTGGTACAGAATCAATTTCGAAGCACGGCTCAACAATTTCTGCCCAAAACATATATGAAATCTCTTTAAAGAATATAAACCCCAAAGAACTCTTTGATCTTTGGGAATAAGTAGGCTGGAGTCCAGTCCAAACAGGGTGAGGTTAAATTCAGCTCCAATGCTGCACACAGATGGAAAAAGCTTACAAATGTTCTCCACTCCTGCTCTGTCTCTGTAAAACATTTTGAAATGTTCGGTACATTGTGTTGCTTATATAGATCCAGCTGAGCTATCATGCAGAATAAAAGCTGGAAAGTAGTAAAAAAAAAAAAATTGAATAGTAGATGAATGGCTCATTTGTGTTTTGTAAGGGGCTGTGAGAAAAGGATTATGGGAGTTTGGGGGGAATACTTCATGCTTTCTCTTTTGGTTAAAAGGAGAGACTTTTGAGCTTTTATGATTTTATTCTCATTTTGGATTTTTTTCTCCACCTTCTGTTTCACGATGAATGAATGTAAGAAAAGAATAAACAAATATGGATTTTTTTTTGTGGTAGGAAAAAGTCCAGTCTCTGTTCTGGGCTTAAATTCACACTGCAATTGCTTGGTGGGTCCTACAAAAAGCAGTGTCAGACATTGTTGTCACTATTTTGATAGCTAGGTAACATAAACCTGCACAGAAATCAAAGTAAAAGTGTTTGCATACCAAAAAATATTCAGTAATACCAATGCCTGGTATACATGTCCAATGCAGTGAAGTGTTTCCTTAGCTGCGGTCACTTAGAGGTCACTTACTAGAGCTGCTCACTGTTAGCTTCGTATCGTAGCATCGTCTAAGAATGTAAAGACTCAGCGTCTTCCTGAGACACAAGAAGGGCCTACAGAGTTTCTCTTTGCTCCTTCAAGAGAAAGACATTACATAGTTAACATGCCTTTTCCTCTTTTAAGGCCTGCTACATACCGTACGTAATGTCTTGCTTGCGGTGAGTGACGTATGGGGAGGAATTCACAGGACACGCTGTTATCAGAGTGGATGTAGGATTTACATGTGTTAACCTGTACTGCTGCTGCTCTCTGTTCTCCTCAGCGCTCGCTGTAATAACTGTTTCTGCACAAGACAGCTGAGCGTCCTTCATGTAATCCAGCACATGAAAACATTTTTTATTCTTCTCCTAAATGAAACCTGCTTGGGAGCTGTTTGGGAGTACTTTAACTACAGTTTGCAGTAGGACTCTGCTAATTCACATTCAGTGTTGGGAAGGTTACTTTTAAAATGTATTCAACTACAGATTACAGATTACATGCCCCAAAATGTATTTTGTAACGTATTCCATTACGTTACTCAGTGAATTGGTCAGCTGTATTTTCCTGTTTCATATGTTCGGCTATGCCCCCTCTCTATTTTTGGTAATTCCACGCCGGTGGAAACCCAAACAAAACACGCATTAAGACCTCAAATGCCTGTGTCTCGATCTCGCATCTCATAATGATGTGAAGAAATATTTTTTTTAAATGATTTAATATGAAGGCAATAGGCAGAGTGTTACAGGCATCGCCCTAAAGAATGTAGCCTCATGGGTAGTGTAGTCCGTGCTGCAGGGAGAATGGACTGCCATACCCGTTACGTGTCTGTGAGCCAGTCATTGGTTTGCGTTTTTGTAGCTAAATGACATTTGTCACGACATTGACTACTAAAAGTCCAAAGAGAGGATATTTTGGGACATCATTTAATCATTTTTATTTTGCTGTTGCTTCTCTACAATAATAGAACCTTCTTTTGACAAACTCTCCTTTTTCTGCCATCATCCTCGCCGCTGTGAAGGCATATTCGGTGTACTCATCAGGCAGTCACCACCACTCAGCGTGGAGATGGAAACGTTTTACTCAGTGTTCACACATCAACAGCATGGATAAAACCAAAGCTGACATTCCTGCACTTTTTCGTGCACACAGTTTTTTTACATGTGACTTTTTTTCTTTTTTATAATTCTACAATTATAACATTGTTTTGTTTTAATTAATATTCAGGCAGAGGTTGCATGCACAGCATCACTTACACAGCATCTTATTACATAGTTGTCAGTAGTTATGTATATGTTTGAATAGAAATGTCACACATGTGTATTACTACACTGTATGATGATACTTTAAGAGTGTAAATCTCATATTTCCACTTTTGAACACTTATCTCTCAGCTTCTGTTTTACTTTTACTGCAACACCACAGGAAGAGTTGAAGTGAAGATTTTGTAAGTGGCCTGCTCCTTTGGTCTATCTCTATTTGTCATTATTATTCAGACTGTAATTTGAGGATTCAATTTTGTAAGCAGGATTATAGAGCAAGAAAAGTCCAATTTCATGAAACTTCCTGGAGTTGTGAAACACTGGCAAAGGAAGAACCTATTACATTTTGGTCCTGTATCACTCGACACAGGGTGTGATGAAGTACGAGCTCTCCAAAATGCCCCAGAGTGCAACTGTGCCCAAGCTGGTGAGCATATTTTTGTGAGTCCCTGCAGGAATGACTGTGGCTCTCAGGGCTCTTATCTCATATCATGTAACGGCTAATTTTTCAGGACTGTTGGACTCCAATTTTATCAGCATTGAAAATTTCTGTTCTGGTCACAATACAGTGCCACCTAAAGTGTGGATAGCCTTGAAAACAGTAGTTATACATTATACACAGGCAACAGAGTAGTTACAGTCATTTGACTCGTGGCAAACGGAGAGTGTAATAACATGTAGATTCAGGATTTGTTTTTCTTTTCTATTTTTTTCTTTTGGTATTCTCACAGAAATGAATCAATACGATAAATTTGTTTAGCCTTTCACTTTTTTAAATATAATTACAAAGAACTACATTTCCTTTTAAGGCATTTTTTTTCTTTAACTCTTAACTGAACTCTTAACCTCTCTTACCCTATGCCTATCACCACCCCATCAAACAGCATAAGAATACTGCAAAAGCGTGATATTTATCAGCAACGCTGAGAACCCACTGGCATGTTTGCACAATCAGGTCCAAGAGTATTTTGTGCAGGAGACAAAGGAAGCTGAAAGTGGGAACGCTGCGCTTTCCTGTTTATTGTAAAATTCTTCATTTTTTTAAAATAAGATTTTGCCTTTTCCCACCACAAAGTTCTTCTATAAAACACAAAATAGAAAAAAAACATAATTAATGGTTGACCTGTTTTAAAAGCCCTAGATGAGACTTGCCCTTTGCATTAGGGTCCCTTGTTTCTCCTTTAATGCTGTAACTCAAAGGGTGGCCACAGCAGGTTATGTCCACTTTGCTATTTTTAAATATCACTGAAAACAACAAACCCATTTTGTACGAGGCAGTGAACCGGACAAGTTGTAGTAATGTACCCAGAGAGAACAGAGAAATGTCTTTAAGTTCATTATTTGTTTTTTCTAGCATGCATCATTAGTGCTTCTGCACTCAGCACTTCAGCTCATGTCTGACAAGCACAGTAGATGCTGCTGAATCATATTCTAACAAGTTGTTAGAAAAGATTAATGCTGTAATTACAATCACCATAAGCTCACTTAATAATGTGCTTGTATGATAAATACGGGATATTTCTCCATTAAGCCGATTATTTGTCACTGTTGTGTTTACAGAACGTCTCAGCTTCCAACAAGAGGCCAAAAACAAAAAATCCTGTAAGTTAAATAATGTGTAACAACCATTTCTGTGTATCTATCTGGCATATAGCCTCTCATAGTTTGCTGATGCGAGCAAAACAATCATGCTTATGCCATTTCATTTTTTCTTAGGAGGCTGTTGTATCGTTGTGTCACCGTCGTCAGTGACTGGCTTTGTAAATTTAAAGGTACTCACATGAGCTCTGCCAGAACAGAGTGGAAGAAAAATACTTTGCAGGTTTTGCAGCATATTTCATTTAAATGTTAAGGTAATGAGAAGTGAAGTGAATATTCATTAGTTCCCAGCATAAGTGCACCTTTGAGACTTTGTCAGAGGGCTCAGCCCCTGGCGCCATGTAAAGCATATTGTAATAAGGCTTAACGTGCTGATTGAAGATAAAGCTGAGAAAAGGAAATGTAGAGGAAGGGGAACTGGGTTGTGTAATCTACTACTGAGTGATCCCTCATTGAAAAGTACAACGTGCTAGAGCATTATAAGTCTATTTTTTGAATTATGCTTCACGAAATAAACTAGTAGACTGTGATATTACCTAAGCTTCATTCTCTGATTGCTCTGGTGGTGATCCCAAGGGACTTTAGAGATGAACTGACAAGCGAGCAGGAGGGGAAGGCGGCATCTGCCTTCCTTTGTTCTGAAATTCCTGTGCTGCACGCAAATCCCTTGACATGCTCACCTCCTCACTGCCAGTTAGATTAAGATTTTGAAAGGCACACCTCAACATTGCTTTCTGGTGCAACAACAGTGCCAGTTTACCCATACATTTGCAAGAATCTCGACCAGCCAGTTTACGCTTGAATTGTATCGGGGAGACAGAGCGACAGAGAGAGAGAAAAATGATAGATGTGAATGTCAGAATGTGTGGGTGGAGGAGGGATAAGCATGAAGTAGAGGATAGGTAGGAGAGGTTTAAGGCTTCAGATTGAGACAGCTGAGGGACATGAATGGCATGAAAACATGACTGTGTGCCCAGCGATAGCATCTCTTCAGCCAGCTTCCTTTTGCTTTGGAACATTACTCAAATAGCTAATGGTATATGTAGGCACTCGACAAGCTTAAACCTGTTCCTCTGACTTTTAAATAGAACAGCCAGCCCCTGTGTTTGGTTCTTCCTTTGCGGCAAGGGCAGCTTAGTACCAGCCCAAAAATGCAAACAGGACATCTCATTGCTCAGGGGAAACTTATCCTCATTATGTGGGGGAAAAAAACCAACATAGTTTGAGAAACATTCCTTGTTATCCCGAAGTCATTAGAGGTAGTTCCTTACTGCCGAACCAGAATAATAGGCAGCAAATGCTGCCTTTTACAGACAAACAGGCATAAAATGCTCAACCTTTGCTTTCTAAACTACACGGACCAGCAGACGATGCATTGGACACCACAATAAAACCATGAATTGAATGTCAGGCAGGCTATATTGTTGTCCACCTTCTCTTATAAATTGTTGCAAAGATTTATAAGTGTTTGTGGAGCTCATTTTCTTATCTTATTTCCAGTTTGTCAAGATGGGTTTCAAGCAGTGTCAGTGAGGTCAGCCAAAGGGTAGAGAAGTGGGAAAGAAAACCAAAATTACACGGTGCTGATAACAGTTTACGGCAGCAAGACAGATTTCTAATGGAATTACATGATACTGAGACTTTTATTGCTCCTATAATTACAGCTTGTCAGCCACAGATAAATGAGAATGCAATCAGGTGGGAAGGACTACCACTCTCCCCACAGTGTTTCTACGTAGGTCATTAGGAACCGATCAGATATTAATTGATGAGACTGGGCGGGCCAGAGAGAGAAATATGATCCCTCTGAATTGTCAGATATCAACATCAGCTTTCACTGGAGCATATTTTCCTCCTGCCTAATGGATTTAAATCACAGATTCACTCTTTATTGCATCCCTGATTCAGTTGGCACCAAATAACTTATCCTACAGTCACTTTAAATAAAAATAAATACCACTACAAAATGTCCCTTTCTCGTCTCATGAGCTGTGCTTTTATGATAGGCGGGGCAGTTTTGGACCAAAAAGATAAAATTAGCATAGACAGAAACATAGAACCAAGTCAGTTTATGTTGGTTTACATACACACATAGTCATTTCATGTATATTTTAAATATATTCATTTTAAAGATACGATGACTTATAACTTATGGCTGTTTTATTATTTTTTCCAGCTGACTTAAAAGCAATGAGTGTGCGAGGTTGCCAAAATCTGATATTCAAGTTAGATGTTGAAACAGTGATGGTGAAATTTGAATTTTGAGGTTTGTGTTGTGATAGTGAACACAGCCTTCAGTGGCTTCGTGGTTGTGTTTCTCTGACTGTAACTCTGCTTTCTAAAGCAGGCTGGTAGATTAAAGCATGATTTTCTAGAAGAACTGTGTTCTTATAAACTTTACTTCAACTTGAAAATTAAATTCTGTTCAGCAAAATCACATTTTCTAAGCTTTTGCGTTCGTGACATACATTTTAGTTATGACTTTTCCTTTGTTAGTATGCACAGATCTATAAATGTGTTATGAATGCAATTACTCCCCCTTCTGTGGCCTGGCCCACTCTACTGTTGTAAGCTTGGAGGAGATGCAGCACTGGTCCACACTGCTGAAGCACTTTCAAGCAAGAGAGGAAAACCGAGTGTCAGTTTTGTAAATAAAGATGTTCTTGCTTTCTTGTGATTCACGAGAATCACAAGAAAGCAACATGGGGTTAGTATCTTGTCGAAGGATATTTGGCTTGTAGCCTGAAGCAGAGAAGGATCAAACCACCAACTTCTGGTGAGTAGGTGACCCAGCACATAAGCTACAGCCACCCCATGTATGATGTCTGTTAGTGGTATCATATTTGAATCATCTCTGAAGAATCTTTCAAAGATGTATTGGAGCTTCACCATTGCACTGTTGTTCTTTTGTGTAATAAAAATAAAAATAATATCTGTATAGCCAGTCCTCACAAGTTATAGACTGCTCCATCATTTTCCTCCTCATTGCACATGAACTTAAATCAGCTGATTGTTGCTCAAGTGCACAGAAAGTCTCTGCACTTCAAAAACTCGTCTATCTGCCCATTGTGCAAATAACTAAACCTTACAAGTAATGACAAAATTGTAACTGTGATTGTGCTACTGAATTTAGTACATTAATGCTATGCATTATTGCTTTATGTAATGTGATTACAGTAACGCGTTACACTCGGTGTGATAATAATGAATTAACTTGGGCAGTTTTACTGTTGTTCTTGCTCTTTTTTTTCCTCACTCTAAGTCTTGAGCAGGCACTTTCTGGTCAAATATTAAGCTGAACAGCGGACCATGATTCCATCCGCATCCATGCACAGAAGTTTTGTCCATTACTTCATGCGCTCTGTGTGTGTGTGTGTGTGTGTGTGTGTGTGCCTCAAACTCGTAAGTGTGTGTACGTGTCTAATGTTCAAAAAGCCAACTGCATAAACCATTTTGTAATGATTGGCCTCTCCCCACATCCCAACGCACACGCACCACCACCACCCCAACAGTGTGCCAAGTGAGACATGTCTGCGGGGGCAGCAAAATGAAGGATGCAAGCCGCTAAAGTGAAAACAAATATTTGTTCATAGACTATTTTTCCATGCTATGTTGAAATGATGGCCAGTTTTCCAAGTGAGGAACCAGAAATGTGGACACACAGGAGGTTAAGCTCACTGACTAATCTTGAGATTGTGTGTGATTTTAAACAGAGGCCCTTCCCACCAAGAGAGAGATGTGCTATACTGCCAAGAGTATGTAGTGGTTAAAATCAAATAAAGTGATCTGATTATCCTGTCTATTGTCATGACCCACTTAGCCTTAATAGAAGGAATGATGAAGTCTGTGCGCACTGTTTTCACAGGACTGCACTGGAAAAGATGAGTTCAGTTGGAGTTAACGCCACAAATAAAAAGTCAATTAAATATGCTTCAGTGATTTCTCATGCGTTTTTTCGAACGCCTACTTTTCCTGTAGCATGGAAAGAGTTAATGCTGTTACCTACAGCGAGCCATGGGAAACCAAGACAGTTGGTCTTTGATGCAGCACAGTGTCTGGATTGGAGTGGATTGGATTAGTGTTGGTCTATTTTCGACTGTTGAATCAGCAGTTTAACTGTTAGTTTATAGCCATATTGTAGTCAGAGTAGTTTGTGTGTGTTGACAGTTTTATACTGTATATAAAGGTAGAGCTGACATAGCAAATCTCCAGTATTTCATGTCTTTCTTCATCTGTCTCTCTCTCTACTGTCTTTTTCTTCCTTACTATTTTCTGATGCCTCACAGATGTCTTCTAATTGAATTCCTCATTTATCTGACAGTAAAATCATGCTTCCTTCTTGAGTTAGAGTTTCCTGGGTTGCTGCCTGGTTGGTTGACTCCAGCATTCCCCTGTCCTCCTCCACTGTGATGGATCCCTGATGCCACGGGGACAGGACCAAGCTTAGGCCAAAGACTATTTGCTCCTTGAGAGGTAGGCTGACTGTCACCTAGGGATGGGTATCGTTTAGGTTTTATCCGATACCAGTACCAAACCGGTACTTTTGAAACGGTGCCGGTGCTTAAACGGTGCTCAAACCGGTGCTTAAAGAATGAATAACACAAACTTTGTCCAAAAACCTCTCATGTTTAGCTGCTTTTTTGTAAAAAGATAACAATGTTAGCCTTTTCTGCAGCTATAGGGGATTTATGGCATCACTCTTGGCTGGAAGCAGTGCTTAATCAATGAGGGGAAAAAAACCCACCAACCTTGTCCAAAAACCTCTCATGTTTAGCTGTTTCCCACTTTTTCTTTGGTCATTTTAGCCTTTTTGGCCAAGGTGAAGGGAGCATCTGCCATCAAACAAGAAGACAGCCACATGTAACTACGACGGTGTTTGCTAGTTCACCTTACATGCGTTAATGTAATAATGTGGTTAGCCTACTCAGCGTAAATTACACACGAACAACATGAAGCTACTCACGCAGAGAAGAACGGCTGCTGCTGCCATCATCATCCGTCATCATTTCTGCTACACTGGCAGGGCTAGGGGCCAAGACTCTACTCTTCGGGTTCTTGGGGGATGTTGCTAACTCCAGGACCGATAACAGGCACCACACCCGCAGTAGATGTGCTCGGTGTGAGGTCCTGCAGCAAGCTATCAAATACGGTGCATTTCTCCGCTATGCGTCGCCAGGTGTTTCATCAGATTTGAGGTGTTACCTCCTTTGACAGTATCACAGTATCAGCTTAAAGCACTTGTTGCAGGCTGCTGAGTTTGCATCTTTTGCTGTGAAGTACAGCCAGACTTTTGACCGCTTCGCCTTGGGCATTTTAATCTGTAGCTCTGCTCTAAAAAAACGTACGCACCTGGGCCCGCCTGCTACGCTTGCAAAGGTAAAATGATTGGCTGGAATCCAAAGTGTATGACATCTCAGGGAAATAAAGCACTGAAATGTGCGCTGCTTTTCGGTCTGGTTACTACCGTTTATGTCAGAACCGGTGCCATAATGGCACCGGATACCAGTACCCATCCCTACTGTCACCTTGTACAACAATGCCAGCACGTTCCAGTTTTCTTAATATCACTGCTAAAAATTAATAATTTTGACTGCTTGTGTATCAGTTGTGCAACAATATGATGTCTATCTGTAGTGCAGGTTGAGGCTGAGCTCTTATATTTACTGAGTGTCAGGAATCAGGTGACCTCATACTTTCCTAAGCTGATGACGATGATGGGGGAGTTCACTACTTAATGACACCTACATTTTTCACATTCTTCAGCAAGTTTGGGACAAATTTTATCTTTCTCTCAATGACTCACTCCCTCGACCTTTAATCGCATATCGTAATGCACAAAAACCGAGTCAATGAACTTTCCTAAATGTTGTCTGTAAGGGAGTCAAATGACATTAGAGTTGTGGTCAGAACTTTACATCCACTCATCATTGGCGCAAATGTCGTTTTGGTAGCCATCAACAAGCTTCTGGCACAATTATGACGGGATTTTCTCAAGACAATCAATAGAGTTTGTTTAAATTAGATAATTTCCTGGCACGGACTGAGCTTTTTAACTTTTTAGCCTGTTTTATCCATTTCAAAACCACCATTGTTCTGCTGGAACACCCAGTTGTTTTCAGAGTTTCAACCGCCCAGCTGTTGATTTGAGGTGAGGATGAAAACTCTGGACATAGTCCTTCTTGATCATTATTCCATCCACTTTGTCAAATGTACTGGTACCACTGGCAGCAAAGCAGAGCACAATGCTACCACCACCACCATGCATGCACTTGTGTAGTGTTCCTAGGTTTGAAAGCCTCCCCTTTGTCTCTTCTGATCATAAAACTTAGCTTGTCCATGTGAGCAGCTGCAAATTTCAATTGAGTTTGAAAGTGTCGGTTTTGGAGAGGCTTTCTTACTTGGTCGGAGCCTTTCAGTCCACGTGGATGTAAAACTCACTTCACTGGACAGTGACACTTTGTTCTAGCAGTTTCCACTTCATGGCAGACTTGAGTCTTGGGGGTTCCTGGTTTGTTCTCAAACATCTTAAAGAATTTCCTCTCATCTGAGTGTGACAGTTTGGTTCTTCTTCCAGACCCCAGCAAAGTGATGATACAACTTGCATGTAGTTCAGTTCTTTGAACTGACTATATATATGCTGTTCAAAGAACTGTACATACTGTTGTTTAGAAATGGATCAAAGCAACCGTTCCAACTTGTGTAAATTCTCCTTCTTAGACCTTCACTGAACTGCTTGGGCTGTCCCATTGTCTTGAGTATTGGTCAATACAATGAGTGCTGTCAAACAAATCTTTTTTATGCTGGCAAAGACAAACAGTTGTAGTCAATTATGATTACTAACAAGAAGTTAATTGGCCTTGGTCTTGTCAAGTTAAATGACATTGTAGAACTTCCAGCACCACTTGTTACCAAGTTTAAGAGTGTTTGTATGTATCTGAGCCTGTGTGTATATTGTGGTGATCATATGTGGAATAAAAAAAAATGATTGTAAACATTGTAAACTAGTAAACTGCACTGGAATGATTGTAAACGTCTGACCACCATTAACTAGTTTCAGAATTGTAACTATAGTACATCAATGTAACACTAATACATGAAAACACAGTGGGTAAAACCTATGTGTTAATTCACAACAGGTGTGTACTCTTTGGCATGTCATTGACAATTTCCATAACCACGGTGAATCAAGTTTCCTCACTGAGCTTTTTTTTAACACTTGATGTGATCACAGTACAAAGGAAATTTCCAGTGCTGCATGTCGGTGTGTTGAATGAATGGCTTTGCTGTGTGTGCTGTGTAAACTCGACCTCCATCTGTGGTTCCTAAAACAGGTAGAGCGCAGATGGCAGTATTGCATCTGACCGTGTTTTGACCCTGAAGATTAAAAAAATAAAACAAAGAAACACACACACATAGCATCATAAATCCAGGAAATAAGAAAGCATTTCATTGTCTATGAAAGCCAAATTAATGGGCAGAGACTGATTTGTTTTGTGTTGCGCTTTTCTTGGCCATGCAGAAAAGGAGGCAGATGAGTGATTAGGTTGGTGAGCTGTTCAGCAGCTGCCCTCCAACTATCAAATCTAACAGTACATCATTATACGAGGATTGCTTTTACAAGAGTGACTCAAAGCCTTACATCCATTTTAGATTAGATGATTAGATAATGCTTCTTAGATGGTTACAGACTCACTGATGGGATATTAATGCTAAGTTTAACTTCAGATCTGAATGACCTGTAATAGCATGTCTTTGATCAGGCGACACAGTACCTGCTTTAAAAAAAAACAGCTAAGTTTAAGTATATGGTCTGACCACGAGCCACAGAATGGCATGTCACTTCAGATAGGCGCCACTTGTAAGTCCAGACATATTACATCTGATGATCAGATCTCTTGTAGTTTCCACTCCAGATCAGATAAACCTGCATTTCACCTTTTACCTGGTGCCCTGAACCTGACGTCCGTCTGCAATGTGTTTGTTTAAAAGAGGAAAAAAACATTAGAACTAGTGATGTTGTGAACTCATTTAGACATCACAGCATACCACGTTGACTGCTTATCAGTACATAAATTATGCAACACGGAATACATGATGAAACTTTGATGTTAATGATTAAGAAGGTCTAGTTTGAGCACGCAAGGAGCAGCCTCACCCTAGCTGGCCCAGATGGATGTCTTGGAGAACAGGTCTGTTTTTAGACTTGTGTAATAAGTTTAACTCCGATTGTGGCTGCAAAGTACAGACACTTTTTTTTTCTAGTGCATTTAGTCCATAATGGCTGAACAAACAGTGTTGCATTTACAAGACTAGCATTATCAGCTATCCAGGAGATAACGCGGGGTGTTTTTACTGGAGGAGACAATGGGAAAGGAGGGCTCGGATAGAGAACCGAGGACTGAAGGGTGTGCCTATATGAGACCATTTTGAACTTGGAAATGTCTGGGTTTCTATACACCAGTATGATTAATCTCGCACACACACATGCACACACACACATGCACACACACACATGGCCAATGGGAGTGTGTGGGAACATTTCTGAGACCAATAGGAACCTTCAGTTCAATTACATTCTTCAAAGGCTTGCTCCCTTGAGACACAAGGTATATGTTCTTAATAGCAAAAAAAGAGATAGCTGCATAAACCTATATCTTTATTTAATATACCCCCGGGGTTTGTTCCAGACCCAGTAATGCAGTTTACAGTTGCTTGTGAATTGGTACATTGACATTCCAGTTCTTGTTCTCAGGCCCTCACGCTGGTCTCCACATGGCCATCCCCTGGGTCAGCCCCCTGCCACAGCGCAGCCATAAACTGAATCCAGTTCAAGTTTTTTTTACTCGAGGGCTGAGAGAGGACTGAAACGTCCTAAACTTGTAATCTTATTTGGAACTGAGGAGATCTATACATAAAATCACAAAATATTACTTTAGGTTTGAGTTCAAAATCTGGTGAGAATGGTTTGGGGTGGGGCTGGTGGGCGTTTGCTTTCACTGATTTAAGTTAAATTATTACAATGCAGTTACCAAAACAGAGAGAGTCACTGGGTTATTTTTTTGTTTTACACTAAATTACATTTATAAATAATATTTGTTTGGTTTCTTTTATCGTTTTTCTCAGCTGCCTTTGCTTATTTCTTGAATGGTCTCTCAAAGTTTTCAGAAGAACATTTAACATATAAATCTTTTGTTTCACTTTGTATATCAGACAGAACATCTCTCATTCTTTCTTATCATTTGCAACTGTTTTAGGGCATTATGGCAAATGACTCAGAACAGCCATCTGCAGTTGAACAACAATGTCTTTGTGATCAAAATAGATTATGTCTGTACCAGCTGAATTGTTTTACTGTCCAAAATATGATAGAACTGCCTATCTAATTATCAAAATCTCTGGAGCCCGTATGTGAGTCATGAGTGTGAGTATTAAAAAATATATTTTAGACCTAGAGAGCCAAAGAATTACAGTAGTCTGTGAATGCAGACAAGCCTGCTGATATAGACATTTTACTGCTACCAATGGAAGAGGAGGAAAGGAAGGATGCGTGGCAGTGCAGCAAGACAACAGAAGATAGTGCAGAGGATGGACGCAGTGTAGCAACGGTTTATTCCTGTTACAGGCAAGGCAAGGCATTAGGCTCAGATCGATGAGAATATATGGTCACAGGGACCAGGAGCAACAGGTTGTCCAGTGATTTCCAGCATTGATGCACACAATATATTGTGCATGCATTCTTTGTTCCATGGTGTACTGATGCGAAATTTAAGGCTGTTTTTCTGTTACTGCTGGTGTAGTTTGCTGTATTTTCTTTACCGGAGGACAAATATTATCGTATCATCCAAATTAGAATCGAAAACCTCATGCTCTTAAAATCATATCATATGTGTCTGTGGAAAGAAAAAGTGTAGCAAGACTTTTAGGTGATTGGAAGATGAGGAACACAATAATTTTCACTGTCATACTGACTAAATAGATAAACATTTTGAACAGCTGCGTTTAGACAATGCCAAAAGACTTTGTACTTTTAGTGTCAATTATTTATTTTAAAATGTAATTAATTTTGACGCATGAAAAATTGAGTTGAGATCTTTTGGAAATATTGTGAGGTGTGTGACGAAGCAATTGAGGAAAACTATAATAACACCAACATATTTTCATCTTGGTCAAAACATCTGCAGTGGAAATATATCTTTAAATAACTGTGGAAATAGCCCTTCATGGAAGAAAGCATTATAGCTAATTAGCTGTTGTGGACCAAGTCATTAAATTAAATTAAAAATGTATTTATATAGCGCCAACAGCAGCCACTTCAAGGTACTTTAAACTGTAAGGTAAAGACCCTACAATAATACAGAGAAACCCTCTGTGAGAAAGTCAAAGGAGCTTGCAAAGTGAGAAAGCACTTGGGGTCTGTGGGAAGGAAAAACTCCCTTCTAAGAGGAAAGAAGAAGCAGGCTCGGGGATGGTCAGTGGTGACCAGTTGGGGTGGTCTTATTTCAACATTGTCCTACATTGTTATTGCAAGCAACAGCATGCATAAATGTGGAAAATACCAAAGTTGCCAGTAAGTCTGAGCATTTGTCACAGAGATTCAAGTTAATTGCTTGGTTTCCACTCTTTCACTCGTTTATTGGCCAGACTGTCATTAGGTTCTTTTATCTTTGGCCTGACCATGTTAGTCCACATTTTTTGGCAAATACCATGACAATAGCTGGCTGCATGTGTTTATTTTTCACACAGACACAACAGAGTATAGGGGGTATTTTAATAAGCTAGCTGCCATGTTAGCAATGCTAAACGACAGTTCGCGTTCAACTTTAGTCAAGAAAAAAAGAAAAAGGGTGTACTTACTGCAATTTTCAGTGCAAGGATTAGCACTCTGCAATTCTAAAACAGCTGATCCAAAAATATTGGTCCTTGGTTTTGTTGAGGAAAGCATATTTTTTAACTTTTCCAATTCTTTGCACATTCATTCATACATCCATTCCAGTAGTTTCAACCATCTCCTGCCAGAAATTTGCTGACATATATGACTCCTTACTTATATTGAGGTAACTATTATTACTCTCACACTTATAACTCACAAATCACTGTGAAAATGTAGCCAGAAATGTTACTGAAACTGGCACTGAAAAAGCTAATCACAATAGCTGTGGGCTACATCAAAATTTAGCTACATTTCCAGGCAGGTGCATGGCGGGTTACAGTGCAGATTATCTCATGGGGTTTCAGAGGGATTTGTAGTTATGATATACCGTACTGTGGTTTAGATTTAACATAGAAGTATAAATTATCTGTGTGAGTTCAATAATAGTGCTATTATGATATTCATATAGTAAAAGTGACCAGAGCTGGGAAGAAACAAAGTACAAATACTTTGTTTTTGTACTTAAGAATACATTTTTAGGTATCTGTAATTTACTTGAGTAGTTTTTTTTCTGACAGTTTTTAAATTTTGCTCCCTAGATTTTTAAACAAATATCTGTAATTTCTACTCCTTACATTTTCAAAACAGGATCGCTACTTTAGGCTTAACGGTTAAGAGGGGAGGTATTATTTTACATCAATGCAAGCCTTTAAAGGGAACATGAACATGTGTTATATATAAATGCTCATTTAAATCATGAAGCCCTGCTCTCAAAAACTGAGATAGCTGTAACATTGTTTGTGAAGCTGGATTTGGAAAGTTTTAAAAACATATTAAGTACCATCTTCTGTCAATACACAAGGTGACATCATCTGCTTGATTGGCGAGTGGCGGGTAATGGACTTAGATTAGTTGAAGTTAGCTAACTAGCGACAGAATCGAGAACTCAAAGGAAAATAAGGACACTAAAACAAAAAATACGTTTAAGGGGAGCACTTGTGGCTGTCCCTGGCGGCAACAATGGGTTTGATGTTAAGGAACCAAAGATATACTGTCCACTTTCTCTGTCTCTGTTCACTGTTTCACTAGCTGCACTCAAACGGGAAAATCCACCTGTTAGTCGTAATGTTCAGGTTTGTAAAGCACTAAATAAGAACAGTGTGGAGGAGAGCCTAGTTGAGTCAGGTGACGAGTTGTTCACCAGACCAACAAGCTGGAGTCAGATTTAAATATAAGGACTCTCAGTGGTATTTGATAAACTGGACATTTGAAGTTTACATGTAAGTCCTCGTGTTTTTAATTCAGATAGCCACCCCCAGACTACATGTCTGGGTGGCTGTAGCTCAGGAGGTAGAGCATACTGATCGGAAGGTTGGTGGTTCGATCTCTGGCTCCTCCAGTCTGCATGGCAAGATACTAACCCCAAGTTGCTCTCCGATGCATCCATCGGAGTATGAATGTGTTTGAATGTTGTTAGAAAAGCCTTCAGTTTAGAGTCAGTGCTTGAGAGAATGTGTTAGATTTGTATTGTTGATTGTCATTTATGCTTAGAAATATTTACTTATATATGCTTAGAGTTTTGTAATTAGTTGTAGATTGGTAGAGGTTTTGATCCTTGATAGTCTGCAAACTTTGTGTGTATTAGACAGCACTTTGGGAGCATGAGAGGTCATACCGTGTCTTATTGTTTTATGGTAGGATTAACGTAGCTACGTCTGTTCTAGTCTAAGTGCTCTTTGTTTAGATGAACTGCAGGACTTCCTCACCGTGTTATCTAGGATGAACCATCTAGGGTGAGGGGGAGGCTACCCTCTTCCTGACCAAGGATGTTTAACCCTTTGATCAGCAACACACACACACACACACACACACACACACACACACACAGGCAAGGTACTCTTTGTTTGTATGTAGACGTCGTATGTTAATGAACCTATGCATATTCATGTAACCTCAATAAAAGGGCAGTGTTACAGGAGGACGGACGAGACCAACTGGAGTCAAGCGGTTGTCCGGTTCTCTCCCGTGCACGAGTAACATGAAGAACTTTGCCTATTTGTGTCTTGCTTAGCAGTGTAATTATATTGTCTTAACGTTCCAGCGAATAGGTTTATGCTACAAACCTAACAGAATGGGTGTGATTGGGTGAATGTGACATGTTGTATACAGTGCTTTGAGTACTCTGGGAGAGTAGAAAAGCGCTGAATCAGTCCATTTACCACGTAACATTATGTTTTTTCATATTGCAAAACCTTCTGCAAAAGACAGATTGAGGTAGAGTAACTGAGTTATTTAAAGATTGCATGAAAATACTCTACAGGTTAGTGCAGAATAAACGGGTTAGTATGCTGTACCATGATGGATTTAGATCAGCTGATCACAGCCTGTACATTAAGAAAATCTACTGAAGCTCTCAATGGAAATTATTGTGCATTATGATTCTTCTCCCCATGCTGAGCCATTTCATTTAGGCATCCCCCACGTGCTGAACCCCTACTCGTTTTCTGTTTAGAGACAAAGTCACCCTCTACAATGTAGGCAACTGGAAACTGAGCTCTTTTTTGTTTACTCTCCTTCTTTTTCTCTGCTCATGTTCTGGTTATCTGATTCAAGCTGAGAATATTTATTAGACGACATTCATTACTGTGTGTCTCCTTTTTGGGTATTTGTGTGAGTGTTTGTATATGTTAGTGTGTAAGGTCAGGTCTTAGACTCCACCTCTCTGTTAGAACATCTCAGGCTCCCCCAGGTGTGGGGGCCTATTTGCCATTGCCACACTCCCTCCCAGGTACTGATGCCCCACCCTCTGTCGGGCCCCTGCTTGGGGGTGGGGTGCTTCTGGGTCTCGGGTTTCTAGCCCCAGACCTCAGTCTGCTCTGGTGTAGCCAGCTGCTGGCAGAGCCTCCAGGCTGGTCGCCACAGCCCCCCGGGGCTTCTGCACTCTGGCTGCTGGATGACCTCCCCCAAGACTCTCTTCTGCTCTTCTCTATCTGGAGGCTGCAGTTGTCCCTGTAGTGATAATCCTGGGGCTCTCATGCTCTGGGGGGCCTAGGAAAATCTGGGGCCCAGGTCTCCTCCATGCCTGCTTCAGGTCTTGTGGGGCTGTAGCCTCCCACACCCACTATTAGACACTTACATGGAGAAACCTACACAAGCGTGCTCACGCACACACAGGTGTGCACACAGGTACTCGCAGACACACACTATCTTGGGCAGCTGCTGCCTCTAAAAATATCTTGTATTATTAGTGCGCTGTTCAGTAGTATTGTCATTGTTATTAATGTATATGATAGTTGTTGCTGTGGTCTGTCTGCTGGTTTTTTTCCTCTCAGCAGGTGTTGAAGCAGATTCACATTGTTTGTACTCTCTCTCCCCTTCTCTCTCTCTCTCTCCCCCTTTTCTTCTATTTTTCTCTCCTTCTGTTAACTTTCTCCCCAAATTTAGACTAAAATAAAGTTTTTATTTCCATCAACTAATATGATTTTATGATTACATTAACATAACAAGTTTCAGTTAGCTTTGCATAAAACTAGCTGGTAGAAACGACCTCCAAAGAAGAACTTAAAGAAATCCAGGGGCTTTTCTTTCCAAGCTTCTTAGACCTCCAAAGAGCGACTTTCTTACTTTGAGTACATTTCAGAGCCTGTACCTTTTCACTTTTACTTGAGTAAAGAAGTTGAATCAGTACTTAAGCTTTTACTGGAGTATTTTTTTTAACACTAGTATCTTTACCTCTACTTAATTACAGAATGTCTGAACTTTCGCCACCTCTGACAGTGATTTTGCCTGAATTGTATATGAGGCAAAACGAATATTACAGTTAATCAGATGCACATTTTGTTTGTAGACTCCTCTTTTGGGAGTCTACACACAAAACGAAAGCTGGAATTGGACAACGGCACTGAGCAGAAGTGACTTTAAGCCAAATGATCTGTCTGCAGCTGACATTTTAGCTCAAACTTTGAAAGAACTGAACAGACAACTGTTTTAAACAAGGGAATTATCCTGCCAGCTTCACCTTTTACAGTCAGTTGATGCATTCAGCTGACTGTAATTGTAGTATGGTTTCTGCATGTTTAAATTGCAATTGAAAACAAATGTATATATGTATATTTTGTTTTGTAAATATGTAAAAATATAACCATTCCTACTAGAAATGCATTTAGATCATGATACTCTTACCTAATTTGAAAGAATTTGCTCAAGAAAAGCAAACATTAAAAAAAGTACTTTCAGCCTGAGTCATATTATGAGAACTAATGACACTCTTGCACAAGTGTAGCTCTGCAAGCAGCTGTGTTGTCACAGATAATCAGTGTTTCACTTTCCCCAGATCGGTTATGACTCTCAAACCATAACACACATTTGAAGACTGCTGTGTTTGTGATTAAAACTACAGCTAAGTCAAACGCTTCCATCTGACAGTTACGGGTCTCAACTATCTCTCTATCTTTCTATCTACTGTTAAAGGTGTGTATAACATGTGCGAAAGTAATAAATTATACCTTAGACAGTGTGCCTTGCACCTTTGGGTCTGTTATGGTTATTTATTTAAGTATGATCACATCTCTGGAGAGAAGCTGATAGCTCCTCGGGATTACATCACGCTAATGGCTGTGATGACATTGACAGTGACATAGTGGCACACAGCCACAGTGCAGCTCACTCCGAGTCTCCTCATGATAATTGGAAGGATTACAGGACATATTAGATGTTCCTGATTAGATTTGTAAATGGTAAGCTCGCACAGCTTGTTCTCCAGAGACTGCATATTAGCCAGTAATAAACTGGGTAACGGTGGTCTATAAGTGCGCCGTCTCAGTCGAACCAGAACGCCAGATCTTCTCCCTCTGCGTCGGCGTTTGCGGCCTCCAGGGCCAGAGAACAAAGGCGTCTCAGGTGAGATGAATGGGGGGTCTGCAAACGGAGCGTCCGTGTTGCAAAACTTGAACTCCGGAAAGTTATAAGAAAGACCGTCTTTTATGTCCAGTAAGGTTTGTCGGTCGTACACAAGGAGACAAGTGCTGCTCGTGAAAAAATAAAGGAAAAGTAAAATTAAACACAGAAGAAAGCCGTTGCTTGGGGGAGCTCGCGACGAGGCTGCCATACTCGGCGCCATCTTGAACATTTGATATCTTTAGTATGTATCTACATTGTAGAAAGTAATAAAACTAAAGAAAAACCATTAAATGAGAAGGTGTGTCCAAACCTTACACTGGTAGTGTATATCACAGGTGCAGTGTTATCTTTATTTTTTCCTTTCTCTGAACCTACATCTTAGGAGCACAACATAGACTATATTTATAATGAAATTTTTATTATTATCTATTGAAGTGAAGATATAAAAAAATATATATATATATAGTGTATGGTTACTTTGCAAACTTGCTATTAAAAAAAAAAAAAAAAAAAAAGAAGAAAAAAAAAGAAAAAGAAAAAAAAGATTTGTAAATGGTGTTTTGAGGATATTTAATTGACCTATATAGGAGCTATTGTCATAGCAGAGAAGCTTTGGAAGAAGTAATGCTGACTGTGTACTTAATGCTGTCAGCAACCAAAGGCTGACCATTTTTGGTTTTATGCTGGCAAATAACATTAATGAAGTGATGGTGTTCTTTTCTCCCTTAGGTCAGAGGCCAGCACATACAGTGGGCTAAATTATGTCTTTGAGGTGAAGTGAACTTTCTTTTGCTTCCACTTTTGCGGTGACTCGACTTCGTGCAGGGCACTGAGCCCAATCTCATACTTCATTAATCCTTTCCCAGCCCGATGCTGGCTACTACCAGCGATCTATTGGAACAGAGGTTATTTCAAATTGTCACCACTTTACCCGGCCTTCTGGCACTATGATTTATAATCCACCACAGCCCAGGAAAAACACGAGAAAATTGCTTCTATGTGGTTTACTTTGACAACGTCTGTTGACTTCTAAAGGAGACAAACACATCCCTCTTTCATACAGTAGTTAATAGCTGGAGTCAATGATTTATTGAACTGGGTCAGCTGAGAGAAACAAAATCCTTTAAGTTTCCAGAATCCTTTTATTTAAAGCCAGAGAGTATTCCTCCATATTTCCTCTGGATCAATCTTATCTGTCCTCTTGATGAAAATGAGTTTAAAACATGGAGACAAACACTGGCTTCCAGAGACTCAGGTTCACACAGCAGTGCCAGGGGTTGAGGTAATCGGGTTCCCACAATACCCACAATAACATACGCCAAGTTATTTGTTATTCAAACATAGTCGATTACCTATGTTTAGTAAGTGATTATACTGGATATACAACCTCAGTAAATACCACAGGTCACCACCTCCCTGTGCTGCCTTTAGTGAACAAGGCGGCATTTAATCAACTTTGACACTTGCAAGACATTATGACAACTTTACTAATGGGTACTTGTTCCTCGTGGATGAAACTCAAAGTATAATAGCAGTTTATTAAAACTTTAGCCCTGTTTGGTTGTGTTGGCCAACATTTCTATCGGTCGCATCAGCAAAGCAGTTGCGGAGATCTGAAAATGGGGTTTAATTAGAAGAAAAAAACACAATCAGTTTGTTAGACAGTTTCGGTAGATAATCTAAACCACTTTGTCTGAAGGCACAAAAATTTCTCTTAAAATGCCGCAATCTCTATGCTGAGTAATGAAGGTCCAAGCTGGATGGATTTCACTGTTAAATCAGGGAATCTCTGTCTGTCTGTCTGTCTGTCTGTCCTCCCTATCTTGGGAACTGTTAATCTTATTCACGTCAAACTTGGCACTTGTACTCATGGGAAACTGAGTGCAGTACTTAGTTTAAGGTTGTTTGGATGAGAGTTGGTCCCTTTTTGGGGCCTTGCTCCCTGTTCACTCATCATCCCTATTGCTTGGCAAAAATATGATGTCATATAACGATATTATGGTTCCGACGGTATTATAGGCACATATGCTAGATTTGTGACCTGACAGATATGATTGTACTCCTCGGTGATCTCATAATGTCACCAATTCAGGGGGGAAATTGTTTATAAATAATCCTTCCTTGCCTAGGACTTCCTCCATTTGCTGGCACTACCATGCCAGTGACAGTAGACACGCACTTAAAGTTGTTTTATGATATTACTGTGACCCTGTGACTGCTCTGTCTGACCTCCTTTTATTAATGTGTTCAGTTTAAGAGTAATGTCATCAATCTTACTAAAAGATGTCCAAATAAAATCTATGAGGTGCAGTAAGAAAGTTGCTTGATTCCACCCAGAAAAAGTGAACACCTGCCTAATTTACATTCAACAGATCGTTTTGGAGATCTTGTCAAAATGAATTCATTTAACGAATACAGTAAAGTACTGTCCAATTATAATCCACCCTACAATACCATATGGAAAGCATCACATTTAACTGACCTCCCCAGACCTCAACATTACTGAAGCAGTGCAAGATCATCTTTATAGAGAACAAAACAAAAGGCAGCCAACATCCAAAGAAGAAGAGCTTTAAATGTCATTAAGAAGCCTGGAGAACTATTCCTGAAGACTACTGCTGTCTATGAGAGTGCAGGCTGTGCTGAAATGGAAAGGTGGCCATATCAAATATTGATTGTCAAGCTCATTTTTGCCTTATATACTGTATTTGAATGTATGTTTGTATGTATTTGCACAACTACTTGTCATTTTCCTAACAAAATATAAAGAAACAAGAAGTGGCTCAAAACTTTTGCTGTATATTGTAAAGACCCAGAACTACTGACGTGGCTAATCAAAAGGAAACCTTGCATTGCTCTCCTGCTCTCATTTTCTTTCTGCAATGTAACAAAACAAGGCAACTCTGAAACGTCAGGCTAAACTCAGGACTTAATGCTGTAATCTAAACAGCACTGACAGTGCCAGTCTTGAATAACATTAAACATCATCATCATCTCATTGGCATATGAGGTAATATATCATTGCAGCAGTTTTTTTCATATTATTTTGTCAGTTTTCCCAAAGTAACAGCTGTAATAATTAATTTATTCAGCAGAACTCTCGGTTCTATTTTAATAGTTAAAGCCCAACACTCGTGTTGGTTATGAAAATACTTTACCTTCCAACTTTGACTAATTTTTTGATGTCTGGAATTGTAGAAGTAGAACGGAGTCCAGCTGGGTAAGCAACAGGAGCATTTCTAAAACTGCCACAAAGACGTTGGTGAGTAAAAGTCTGATTATAAATGTATTCACTTTAATGGTGGTATTGGTATGGTTTTATTTGATTTGGAAAATCTAAAAATATATCATATATCTTTACTTTTTTTTAATCTACAATTTCTGGGTTCCCTTGAAAAATGTCCAGGAGCGCAGATAAAAAAAAAACTAGACTTTAAGCAGGAGAAAGCATTATCCTCCTACTCGCTCTCAGTTGTTATTTCAGTCTGGACGGCTTCGCCTGCCAGAAAGCTGTGTGTTATTTTGGAGGCCAGAGATGAGATGGCAGGCTCAGGAAACATTGCTGATGCGTATGACAACCCGCTCAATACCTGCTTCATTTCACACCATCCATCTCATTTTACAGTGACTGGTCATTTGTCTTATGTTTGTCAACCTTTCCCTTCATCCAGGCATAAAGTGGGCTTCGACTGAGCCTCCTTTTGAGAGAACTATGATCTGCACGTACGCTAAGAGTGTCCGGTGAGAGATGACTTATTTATTATGCAATTAGTTAGAGGTTAGGGTAATTGGTTTGCTGTCTTAACAGGATTTTGTTGGTCCTGTGACTGAAGGTACAAGTCAACACAATAAATGACTTGATTTTGGGGAAGTTACTAGCATTTAACAGAAGAGAAGAAATCTGACTCAAAGTAAAATTAGCATATCTGTACACTGTGTACTTGTAGCTTTGCTGTTTAAAGATTTACTGCATAAACTCCCGGATTACCTCATGATAGCATTTATCTCTCTAATGATGGTTAGTAAATCAATCAGCAGGCAGCTTGAGAAACTTTAATGTTAAGTAGAAGTGATTTACATTTTCTCTGAGTAAATCTCAATTCAGTTACATTCAGTTACATACTGCTCTCTGATGGGTTTAGGTGTTTTACTTAATTTAATGATATACTCCTCTGATATTGCAGCGGGTTGCTAATTGGATGGTATAATTATTGCTTTTCATTAGTGCGGGTGGTTTATGAACAATTGTTAAAGTAAAAATTAAAAATAGGCTCCGTCAGACATTTATTTGTTTTGCAGTGAAGTGTGATAATTGCTTATAGAGTAGTACACATCAGTTATAATTGATTCATATAAAGATTAATATAAGGTAATTATAGCAAGTCCATGTCAGTTGGTCAGAAGAAAGTGGGCTATTGCTGCCTCTCAGCTCAAAACCAACAAACAACAACACACTTGCCAGTTCCTCCTGACCTCACGGCAGTTTCAGTCCTGGAGATGACGCATTTTGTTACTCTTGCTCCTGCGGGTTATTCATTTCCATTTGATTGTTTTTCATTACTTTTGCAAATGGTTTTGTCCACTCTTTACAAGCAGCAAAAAAGTTTACACAAAAGGAGATTTGAAACTACAGAAAAAAATCCCTAAAAACCAAAAAACATGTAATCTTCCTCCTGCAGTGAATTTCATGTATTAGAAACTTGCAGTTATAGATAACCTGAGTAGCAAACTGATTGGTGTTAAGATTACTTTAATCTTAACACCAATCATCATAGCCCAACTAGAAGTCCACTTAGGCGGCTCTCATGTTCTCATGAGCTGTTTTAGGACACTTTTCCATTTAGCTTATCAGACGATCCTACCACGGGATTCAGTAAATGAGCAAGTTTGTGCAAGCGTATACATGTATGGAAACTGGGCGAGATAGGACATTAAATTAGAGCCAAAGAGGCGGAGATTTTGTAACTTTTTCAACAGAATTCTTTTTTGATTGCCTTGACGATCTCTATTTTGCAGTAGCTTTTTTGTCAGTTGATAAATCGGACCATGAAAGCATTGCGTACAGTTGTAAGGCAACTATATAAAAAAATCACCTAAAACTTAAACAGCACTTAGAAATGTAGCAGTATTTTTATGCACAGCTTGAAATGACACAAACCAAACCCCCGCTGTCTCATGTATCAGTGCTTTCATATCCATTTCGCTGTTGTTAGTCCCGCTCGGTGTCCCCCATGGGGCTCCGAGGTCAGGCACAAGGACTCTGCTGACCTCCTCATTAGTGTGAAACTACAAACCACCAGAGGTTTGTAGTACATCTGACGAATGCAGCCCGCTGTGCCAGAGTTAGTTTAAAAGTGGGGAGGATATCATATTCATTCCCTCTAGGGAACGAGCAACTTTATTTTCTACTACAGAAAGTGGAGTCTAAATCCAGTGTGAACTTTCCACACAAAAAATAATTACATCGGAGCTCCACACTGCCAAAGGTTTCAGTTATAAGCAGCACTGCTGACGTTGTTTCGGTGCTTTTGTTTTTCCTTATTTTGGTCAGCGAATAAAAAACAATAGCAACGCTTGCATTTAAACAGCAGCTGGAATTCACTTAAGCAGATAGCTCGCATATTTTGATGATAAAGCCAAAGAAATTCAATCAGGAGCATTTCAAATATTGATAAAGTGGTAATAAAAATGCATTTTTTCCCCCAAAGCCACTGATGACTCAGTGTTGCTGAGCTTATAATAATAACAATGATAATATCAATAAAGGTGAATTAAGACAAACTTATGAGTAGTGAGGAAAGACTGAAAGGTGACGTATGACATCACATACCATGCTACTACAGTGCTGTGCATAAAACAGGGCCTGGGACAAAGGCAACATAAAGGATAAAGTGATGAAGAGAAAGAATAAGAAGGGTTAAAAAAAACACTTCCTCAAACCTATATATATAATATATATAATATTAGACCTGAAAATATATATATTTTTTAAATTACAATCATAAAAAAAAGAAAAAGAAGACTTGTTGGATTTTAAGCAGTGATGAGTTTCAGACTCTTTTTCTTTTTTTAAAGACGAATTCTTCTGGGATGAACATTAACAAACACACAGAGGCACACATTAATATATGAGAAAGTTGCCTCAGCTAAGATTGAAGAGACTTTGTTTCCCCCACAGGGATGCTGATCTCAGGGTCATCTCCTTATACTCTGAATCTGTTATCACTGAGATGGTCAGCAGCTTCTAAATCTGAGTATCTGTTTTCAGTAATTCCCAATGATAAGACAATATAAATGGAAATAATAAAAAAAAACAATTATATAAAATTGATATAAGACTAGAGAATGTCCCTGATTGTATTTTGAGCAGAGAAACAGCTAAAGACATACAATAAACATTCACAATCTTTTTTCCTGCTTAAATCAATAATATGAAGTTTATAGATTTTTGGGTGTTTCTGCCTCTGGTCATGTCACGTATCAGTAATAACTGGATAAAGTAACACACACAAAAGAGCAGGAAATCTTGAAGAGGAAGTAAGAAAACAAGAAGCCCTTCTATAAGTATCACAAAATTAATAGCGTACTCCTACGTATAGTGCCGTGGATCTTAATGTGAGCATTTGTGGAAGAATTGGGATTTAAAGCTTAGCTTAAGCTATGCCCAGATCTGCTGCTTCAGCCCACTCTGACTGAAGACTATTTTAAATACTTGATGAAATACGTCATTTGAAACAAATCACCTGGCCTGACAGCCAACTCGTGACTGCTACAAATGACTTAAATGCTATCTGTTTCACTCAGGGCTTTGACATACCACGACCATTTCCTCAGCCCTGAAAAAAAGCCTTATCTTTTGAAACGACTGTCTCTGTTTACTAACACAGGGAAGTATTCTTGCTTAGTGTTCTGTGACCACAATTTTTTTTTTTAAATAAAAGGGTTAATGCTCCCCTCTCCTGTCTGTAAGAAGCACTCCACCCTTCGCTATAGAAAAGACTGCATTCCACAGGAAGTTTACCCGTGGCCTCTTCCTTTCATCCCTGATTCTTCCTGCCTCAACTGATCGGTACTGATTGCTGTTGGCTGGGTGGGCTGATAAGAGATGCTAATGAGTAGAGAGGAGTCCCTGAGCCATTTAATGGTGCAAAACTTTTTTCACACACACATAACTTGCAAGATAATCACTCAAAACACTACAGTTACATTATCAACTATACTGAGAACAGAACAATAAGTCACCAGACCAATTCAAACCTAACACACACACACATAATACACATCCAAATTCTATCCAAGGGTCAGAGATGTGATTTGATTTTTTCGCCTCTCTTTCCCTTGCACTGTTGCACCAGCTGCCACGAGTTCCATCAGATAGCACGGCTGCTCCAGGTAGACTGGCTGTTTGTCACCACGGCCATCAGCACCATCCACTCTCCGTCGGCGCACCTGCCGCCTTTGCAAACAGAAGACTAATCCAAAAGCCGCTGCTGCTGCACGGTGTGAGCGTGACAGATTACCTGCCTGTCATCGCGTCCAGTCAGGAGACGCACGTCCCTGTGCCACAGACATAAAACGTGCATTCAGCAGTTTGTGATAGAGCAGGTGATACACAAACGTGCCGTAATTCAGGAGAACACGGCCATCATCACAGTGGCTCAGGGGTATGTGCTGTTTTCCTCACGACAAGGTGTGTGCATCGCCTGGCCCTCTGAATCTAAATCCACGCGTGTCGTTGTGGATGTTAAACAAAGTGTGATTATCTGTCTGTGTTGGTGTTAACATACTGTTTTTCTGCCTGTTGACTGCCGTGGCTCAAGCAGGGCTGTAGCCAGGATTTAAAAAAAATACTGGAGTTAATACCGCAGACTTGCCTGTGATTATTGTGAATTTATCAGACCATTATGGCAACTTATAATAGCCTCCTCGCCCCAGTATATCTGTAATGCAAAGATTCAGCTGCAGGATTTCTGAGGGTAGCATCTCATTCAGACTCTGAATACAACCAACGTAGTGGTCCTTTTTTTATGATCATGCACTTTGTAAATTTTGGTACTGACAGCTGAAAAGATGTCTCTATCCTTTGAGGCTTTAAAATATGCTTTCTATTTAATTAGCACTTCAAGGGGAATGAAAATGAAATTAGTTTGTGTTGGCTGGCGATGAGGCGTTACACATAGCAGCCAAACTTAAAATCCAAAAAGGAAGTCTGTCCTTAATTTTCTGCACTATTACTTACTGTGTGTGTTTCCCTTTCCCTAAACAGTACAGGTGAAAATGGGTGGCAAATCAAGTGAAGGAGAAGTTGTGAAAATTCTGTTAGGAAAAAAAAAGCACACAGGCCTGATCCATGAATCATGAGGCTGGAATATTTTAAAGGGAAACAGAGTTCTCCTTCCTGTGCCTGCACTACCAGCAAGGATTTAAAGTGAATGTGCAGCTCTGGTGAAGATTAGAGGGCAATGCAGAGAGTGTTGGGACTGTGGGGGTTTTTGTTTTGCTTTTTTAAAAGCAATGGGCTATGATATTAACCATGACCCGGACCAAGCTACAGTAGAAAGGAAGTGATCAACATGTTCCCCTAAAAATTTCCATTTGATACTCAACTGCACAGTGTCAGAATTTTTAAAGAGAGCCAGACTTCTTTCAGAAATGTACCTGCTTGGCTTCCAGAGTCCAGGATATTATATATTATATAATGTCAGAGTTTGGACCGTACCTATGGAAAGCTTTACGCTGCTGACAAATGGAGGCAATAATTAAAGCTCCGAGCTCGCCATTGCTGAACCCAAAAAAAAGTCAAGAGTGATTGCTCAGGTATGTGATTATTAGCTTTCCCTTACAGGGGGATGAGATCCAGATGTTCATTGTGTCTGCTGCTTGAGTGAAGGAGGGCACTCCAGCTCCCTCTCACATGTAGGTACGACTCACTCGCTCCAAAAAGTCTAATAATCGGCTACTTTTAAAACAGGCTTGATTGCCAAAACAAGCCGGCAGATGTATTGCCTTAGTTGCTTGTGTCTACTAAAGTTACCATTCAAGATTCAGACTGACTGACAAACTGAACAGATAGCTGTGGTGTGTAGTTGTTATGGTTAGACAATCGACAATGAACTATATGCTTCATGATATTACTATAATAACGATGCAAAGATACTGAAAGGTCATTTGGAACTGAAAAAGGCCATCTTGTTGAGAGCAGCCATCTGGAGTGAAGGCAAGATAAAGGTGAGCAAGATGGCGCGGCCACGTCCAGACGCCAGACGCCAGACGCCTTCCTGACCGCTCCGCTCCGACTATCCACAGAACAAAGAAGCGCCGGGGAAAACGCGCTGGTATTAGGAACAGACTGAGACAGCAGGCGCATCGCGCACCACTGCCCAGTATCCTACTGGCCAATGTACAATCCATGGAGAACAAGCTCGATGACCTAAGAGCAAGGGTCACCTTCCAACGTGACATGAGGGACTGCAACATTCTGTGCTTCACGGAGACATGGCTGACCCCCACCGTGCCGGACCAGGCCGTAACTCCGTCGGATTCATTCTTTGTGCTCCGCGCGGACAGAACGGCAGAGTCGAACAAAACCAAAGGTGGGGGAGTGTGTTTCATGATAAACAGAAAGTGGTGTGATGCCAGGAGCATTTCTACTCTCCAGCGGCTGCTCGCCACATCTGGAATTCCTGAGCATTAAGTGCCGCCCTTTCTATCTGCCCCATGAGTTCACCTCAGTCATCGCCACGGCGGTCTACATCCCACCCCAAGCGGACACAGGTATGGCTTTGTCCGAATTACATGATGTGCTGAGCTCGCTTCAAAACAAGGACCCGGGAGCAGCCCTCATTGTAGCAGGAGACTTTAACAAAGCGAACCTCAGACAAGTCATGCCAAACTTTTACCAGCATGTCTCGTGTCCAACGAGAGGGGATCGGATTTTGGATCACTGCTACACGCCATACAAGCAGGGCTACAAAGCTGTCTCACACCCGGCTTTTGGGAAGTCTGACCACAACGCTATCTTCCTCATTCCCCAGTATAAACAAAGCATACGGAGGGAAGACGTGACCAAGAGGGAGGTAAAACGGTGGACTGCCCAATCAGAAGCTACGCTACAGGACGCACTCAACGACGTAGACTGGGACATGTTCAGAGCATGCGCAGTCGACATCAACGAGTTTACGGAAGTAGCAGTATGCTTCGTCAATATGCTAGCGGAGGAGATTATCCCCACTGCGAGAGTCACCACATTCCCAAACCAGAAACCGTGGATGGACAGATCGATCCGCACTGCAGTAAACGCCAGGACCGCCTCCTACAACGCGGGTCTCGCCACTGGCGATATGAGCGCCTACAAAGCGGCCTCATACGGCGTGCGGCGCGCGGTGAGAGATGCCAAACGCAGGTACCGGGAACGTGTGGAGTCCCACTTCCACCAGGGCGACACACGGAGTATGTGGCACGGACTACGCACCATTACGGACTACAAAGCCAGGGACACTGCGCCGATCAACGCCGACTCTGCATTCACCAACGAGCTGAATCGGTTCTACGCCCGTTTCGAGGTTAGCCAGGCGGCTAATGCTATCTACCGCCTGACTACCGAGGACAGTGACGTCATCAGCGAGAGACCGGTGACCAGCATCGCGGAGCATGACGTCCGAGCGGCACTGAGGAGAGTGAACACAAGGAAAGCGCCGGGGCCAGACGGCATCACCGGCCGTCTGCTGCGCTGCTGTGCTGACCAGCTAGCAGGTGTGTTCACTTACATCTTCAACGGGTCCCTGGCGAAGTCTGTGGTCCCCACATGCTTCAAAAGATCCACCATCATCCCTGTGCCCAAGAACAGCAAACCCTCATCCCTGAACGATTACCGGCCAGTTGCACTGACCTCGGTAGTAATGAAGGTGTTTGAGAGGCTGCTGAAGAACATCATCTCCTCCTCCATCCCAGACACCACAGATCCGCTGCAGTTCGCCTACAGATCCAACAGATCCACAGAGGATGCCATCGCCCACGTCCTACACACCACTCTCAGCCACGTGGACAAGAAACAGGGTAACTATGTGAGAATGCTGTTTGTTGATTACAGTTCAGCGTTTAACACAATAGTGCCCTGCAGACTGTTCACAAAGCTGAGGGATCTGGGACTTAACAGCCGTCTGTGTGCATGGGTGTTGGACTTCCTCACTGGCAGAACTCAGGTGGTGAGGGTGGGCAGGTGCTTCTCCAACAGCATCACCATCAACACAGGAGCCCCTCAGGGATGTGTCCTCTCGCCACTGCTCTACTCCCTCTACACTTCAGACTGTGTGGCCACCCATGGCTCCAACACCATTGTGAAGTTTGCTGACGACACAGTGGTGTTGGGTGCCATCTCCAACAACGATGAGGCGGCCTACATGGATGAAGTGAAGAATCTGCCAGGACAACCACCTCCAGCTGAACGTCAGCAAGACCAAGGAGCTGGTGGTGGACTTCAGAAGGGGTCAGCACAGAGACTACAAGCCCATCATCATCAATGGAGCGCCAGTGGAGAGGGTGCAGTCCTTCAAGTATCTTGGTGTCCACATCTCCTCAGACCTGACATGGGCTGCCCACATTCAGGTCCAGACCAAAAAGGCTAGGCAGCGCCTGTATCACCTACGACAACTGAGGAAGTTCAGGGTCTCTCCAAAGATCCTCAGGATTTTCTATACAGGCGCTGTGGAGAGCATCTTCACACAGAACATGACATCGTGGTTTGGGAACAGCTGTGTGAAGGACCAAAAAGCTCTCCAGAGAGTGATCCGTACAGCAGAACGCTGCTGCAGGATTGCTCTCCCCCCGCTTCAGGACACCTACACCAGGAGATGCCGGACTAGAGCAGCGCAGATACTGAAGGACCCGTCCCATCCTGGCAACAAACTGTTCCAACTTCTGCAATCTGGTAGAAGGTTCCGCATCTTCCGGGCAAGGACAGAGAGACTCAAGAGGAGCTTCTATCCCCAAGCCATCCGTGCCCTAAACACACACACCCGCCCTCTCACATCATCTATAATTGACTGAGACAGGACTCTCTTCCAGACACTCTAAACCAAGGCACAATGTACATTTCAATTCCTTTAATTTTAAATATGTTTATATTGTCTATCCTGTAAAATAGTCAGATGTCTATTCATATTAATATACAGAATTCACCTGCTTGCTGCTACTACTGCACATTCACCCAGTGTATATACTATATGTCTGTATATATATATATAATGTTCTTCCTCTACACCCCCCCCCCCCCCCCCCCCCAATTTTTGCACATGTCGAGGAGCGTGTCAGGCTACATTTCACTGTGTGTTATACTTGTATAACTATGCATGTGACAAATAAAGAACCTTGAAGGTCAAACCATGTCATTATTATTATTAGAGATGGCACGATACCACTTTTTTGTCCAATACCAATACCGATATCATAAATTTGGATATCTGCCGATACCGATATGAATCCGATATAGTGTGTTTTTTAATCAATAAAACTGTTTTTTTAATATCTTGCTGCTTTTTGTATAAGTTCATACTCAAGTTAAAAAAAACCCAAAAAACACTAAAGCTATTCTGTTATCCCTGTATGCAAAAAATACACTGCACCTAAAATATTTCATAGTTCAGCAATACTGATCAATCTAATGAACTTAAACCTACTCCATCCTCCCTATTCTGGTATTTTAAAGAGTAAGCAACCTAACTAATAGGGTTGCAAACTCCCAGCAAAAAAAATTAATAAAAATAAAAATAAAGATAGGGAACCACCCACCCTCCACCTCATGATGCTTAATTAACATAATCAACTTTGATGCAGTGTGAAAGAAATGCACAGAAATCAATTATTTTTCAAGAATAATTAAATAGATTCAACATCTTTCTTCAACAAAATTGCAGACTGCACAGATCGTACCTTCCCAAAGGAAAAGGTACTATAGCTTACTAGGGTATATTAGACTTAACAGTTACTATATACAGTAATGGACTTCTATACATTTTACATCAGATTAAAACTTTGGGTGTAAGATTTGGATAATTATTTATTAAAAGCTAGACATTTTAAATGAGAATAAGAAAGAAAAGTATGTCTTTGCGCCCCCTTTTCCCTGTTCATGCCCTATCGGCCCCCCTGGCTAAACTTTGCTAGATCCGCCCCTGCACAGTTACCAGCCGTCAGCTACGTAGAAAAAGATCCTGGTGTACAAAGTAATATTAAATAAATTCTAACAACAGCTTATCAAGCTTAAACGTGCTGCTGTTGTTCAGCCGCTGGTTTCCTCTTTCTGGCGCGAAGTGGGCAATAAACAAACAAGAGAGACAGACTCGCAACACAAAAGCCGATCAGCTGATCATTGATCAGTTCCAGGATTGAAGTAGCAGCAGGAGAGGGAGGGAGAGAGGCAGTCGCTCCATGTATTGGTTGTTAAGCTTAACGCGGGAATGCTTTACAAACATTCAGAGATTAACTTACACACTTGCTTTACTTCTCTCTGGGATAACTTCCTGGGAGATGAAATGCCAGATTGGTAGCAAGGCTACAAATACACACAGCCGCTCTATCACGTGATGCATACTGCTGCAACGTGATAGAGCGGCTATGAGCCGAGTTACGCCATGTTGCAAGTTTTGTGAGGTGCTTTTTTGATATTTAATGGATCGGATGACATTTTTTATTTCTCTCCGATATCTGATCCAGTAATTTATGTCAGTATCAGACCGATACACAATATCGAATCGTCCAGCTCTAATTAGTATAGCAATTTGTACACGACACGTGTGTGTTTGTGTGTGTGTATGTGTGTAGGAGATACTTTCAAGCAAAAAAAAAAAAAAAAAAGTAATATGCTGGGATTGATCTTTTAATAAATTTCATCTGAGAGGATTGGGGGAAGGCAGTGAGATAAGGCGGAGGTAAAAGCGCAGAATTAATCTTTGCTTCCATTCTGCTTATTTTAAAATTACTCTAGAAAAAGGTGATCCACAGGAAAAACTATTAATAAAAGGTTTATATTTATATCCCTTTGATCTCCAAGAATTCAAACCTGGTATTTTGTTTTGGCAATTTCACACATGGAGAAGAAAGATCTACGGTTGGCATGTCTTCTAGCCTGTGAGAGCTCAGATTTTTTTTTTTCTCTCAACGTGGCAGATACAACTCCTCTAATGATGTAACTGCAGCTCCGCTCCGGTCACAGGCACCATTCAGCTCTATTCTAATACTTGTTGGTACACATAAATTATGTTTGCTTTTCTGACCTCGCCTTTTCACATTATCTGAGTCCAGACGCCAAATTGTAAGGATGTTTTGGTTCTCGGGGGACCACACAAAATGAGAACAAAGTCTGTTTACCTTTAGCTATTCGGTCAGCTGAGATCCAACATATTGTAGATGATCACAGAGGAAAGAATGCATCAGAGCTTTGTCATTTATCACTGGAGCACTAACAACTCTGCAGCTGAAACAGCTTAATGGCTCAATTATTTTAGCAAAATGGTCACCACATGTTTAAATGTGTAGCTACATTTATTCCAAGATAATAGCTGCACTCAAATGAATGTCCTATATTCTGTAAACAAGTTATCATGCATGTCCAAATACAGTACATAAGTAGGGAGCTGTGAGAAAATGATATGAATGGAAATACATGTTGAACTTTTCCATAATGCATTATATATTTAAATTATTTACAGTGTGAATGACAAACACAAGAGGGGATTTTGGATCTATGCTGCAAACACTTTGAGTTTGACTGTCTTTCAGGAAGTTTTGCTCCAATTTTTTTCACACACACACACACACACACACACACACACACACACACACACACACACACACACACACACACACACACACACACACACACACACAAACCTTCCATCAAGGTAAGGGAAATATGGTCCTTGAGATAGGGGGAAGAAGTCTACAAGTCCATATTTATTTTGTGATGAAACAGCGCCCCCTGCGGGAAAAAGTATTTCACTCACACGAGCAGCCAAGACCTCAGATCAGTCTTCGAAACTTGAGCTATAAATAAAATATAATCTCACCTTTTGAATTTCAGATGACAGTATTAAAACTGACCATTTCGATATTGCATTGGCCTGAAACAAGAATGCAACTAAGAATATGAATGTGTTTAACTTCAAGCAGGCAAGAATAGGATTTATTTAACAATTTCCTATGGCAGTGAAAAACACAGATTAAAAACACAAAGTTTAGAATAGTTGGCCATAACTTAAAATGTCAACAAATATCAGTAAAGACAATTCACTCGTGGAGAAGTGCTGAAGTGGACTGGCGTCAACTCTTTGTTATAATTACGTCTGGTGCTGTGGTAACAAATGGATGGTAAATATGGCATGTCACAGCAGCATTTAAACAGATGCATAACTATTACAGTTTTCAGCACAGTTGGTGTGTTTTATCCTTTCCTTACCATGTCGTGGGACTTTTTTCTTCATTCTCTATGTGTTTACACACCTCTCTACATTTGATCATTAATGAAATTCATATTAATATCTGGCTCTCTTTAGTGTGTCTTTTGTCCTCTCTCCCTCCCCTCATCCCAACAAGTTGCTGTTTTCCCTCCCACTGTCTCCAAGTGCTCATAGGGGGGTCATCTGATTATTGGGTGTTTCTCTATGTTATTGTAATTTTCCTTACATTATAAGGAATGTAAGGTTGAGGCAACAGTTGAGGCAACAGTTTCTGTGATTTGGTGCTATATAATAAATAAAACCAAAGTGAATTGAATTTAAGTGACTTTATGTGTTTGTAATTATGAATCTTTATTATAAAACTCTAACATAATATCTGTGTTTAAAAATGTAAGATTATCATGGATGTTTGAACTGGCCAACTTTATTGTTTGTTTTACTGACTTGATGTTTTGTTCTCAGTTTATTTTAGTTTAGTTACTGTGGGTTTGCTTGTTTCACTTTGGTTTTTGTATTTAAATATTGAGAACTATCCTATTCATTTATGTTATCTGGAATGGACATTTGCTTTTGGTGTATATCTTTTTACTTATTTGAGCTACCTTACCTAGTCCTGTGGTACTAAATAGAGTGCCTCATGGGCTTTCCATTGATATCTCGTGTGTTTAGGTGGCCTCTTTTAGCTCCAAAGACCAAGAAAATCACACACACAAAAAAAAATTTTTCCTCGGTTCTCAGGAGGATATGTATAATACATTTTATTATTATCATTATTATTATTGTTATAGCTCCATATCTTTCACCTTTATATCTAATATGTTCAGAAGTTTGGAACAGAAATCACATAGCAAATGAATTCTGTGGGGATCCCCTTCTGTAGATATTTCCTCGTCTTTGTTCACAAATTTGAGATTAAAGATTAAATTGGTTTCCTTTTATTTTACTGTTATTAGTAAATTAGACTGATGAAAAAACAAAACGCACTTTATTTATGTTGACAATCCACAGCTCAGGGACAAGCAGGGTGCACTAACAGGAAGTCGCTGTTGATTTGACCAATCACACGAGGAGCAGTCCAGCAGGATTCAGGGGAGATAGGGAGGACTTCTGCCATTAGCGTGTACTGGTGGCTGTGTTAGCTCTGTCATTAAGTTAACCTAGTTGACTAGGCTTATTCTAACCTGCAGCACGAATACAAACAGTAAAGAGCTGAAATTTTCTCAACGATACAGAGGTATAAGGCAGCAAGTGGACTAACATTTCCCTCGGGAGAATATCGACCGAGATGTGTAACGACCTGGACTTGATATCAGGAATCTACCTGGCTGCTAGTCTGTTGACTGACAGCTGGCACCTGGCTGCTTAGCTAGCTGACTAGCTAGCTAGGTGAGCTGACTGGGTTTTTCGGGCTCATAGTCCGGCTCATTGTGTAGCTAGTACTGATTTTGGTATAGAGTGGAAAGCGGCTTCTCTGCATTATTTGACTCCGCCTGCTGTTCAAACCATGAGTTAGCTGAACAGCATCAGGCAGCAGTGTTCGGGATATTTTAAGGTCCAGCTAGTTTCTCTAGCTTTTAGCTTGAAGCCAGCTAGCAGCATTCATTCAGCTGTTGAAGCGTTAACGCCAGCACCTCAGCGACTGACTCTGTCCAACTACTGTCGTTGTCGCGACATTTATACATTTTTGGACTCGGTCCTGCTTTGGGCAGTGTCAAGGGAAAATGAAGAAATTTTTTGATTCCCGTCGGGAGTTTGGGGGCTCCGGGCCTAGTCCTGGAGCCGGTGGAGGAGGCGCTGGTTCCGGCGGCGGTGGCAGCTTCATCGGACGAGTCTTCAGCATTGGAAGATATCAAGTAACCGTGGAGGAAACAATCGCTGAAGGTGAACTACGTGGCGTTCCCTTGTGTGGATTACTACAAACACTTTAATTGTGATTTGGACGGCTTCATTTAAACGATTGGGCCTGTTTTTGTTTTGTTTTTGGCCCAGTCAGAGTAATGTTACTAACACAATGATAAGCTATCATGTTTGCTATACATTACTAAGTGGAAATGGCATTGGTTAATGAATATTTACTGGTCAGGGTTTAGAGGTTACACATTTAGGCAGTCCTCTGCATGCCTGTTTGCTGCCAGGTTGCCCAAACCTGTCTTATCTGTTTATTATTAATAATAACAATTATAATAACAACAGGCAGATTAGGAGGAAGACAGACTAGGCTGAAATTTTAAGATGTAAAGATGATGGGCTCTACATCTCTCAGTGTGTATTATCCTTGCATTACTACACTCTTTACTTGAAGGCTGGGAGGAACATAGCAAAACTGGATTTCCTGCTGTGCTGTAAGGGGCCAACGCCATGCTGAGTCACCTGTATGGATATTTACAGAGGGACTGGCAGATGTAGACTGCACAAGTTAAAATTAACTGGAAGTTGTTGGTTAGGATGTGTTGGCACATAGAATGTGACCTTACAGTAAGCTGAAACTCAAACATAACTTCACACAAACTTTTCCAGGTGAAAATATTCTTGCATGGTCATTTGTTAATCCAAATACTTAACTTAGTGTGGTGAGGACTGATTGCACCTTTTTTAGGTCATTTCTATTAGAACAGGCTAAACGGATATTGTGAAAGAGAAACCTTTTCCCTGTGGTCATTTGTCTTTGCAATGAGAGTCTGATGTCCTCTGTTAGCTAAGAGGGCCTGTTACTAAATAATAGATGAAAAAAGTCTGATTAATTTATCAGTACTATAGATGGGAACCATGTGTTTGGCCGCACACTGGCTTTATGAATGAGTTCCACAGCAAACTTCAGACCCGCCCTGTACTGGGATGTTAGGGAATTTCTTTGTTTCTGTGAGCTCAGTTTGGCCTTGCTGCAGATAATAACTTTAGAAAAGCACAATTCAGGTGTGTAATTCTTAGGCCTACTAAATGGCATCACCATAGAGCTGGGCGATAGAACGATAACGATATGTATCGCGATATAACTTTTACTCGATAGAGAAATTAAGCTATCGCGATAGACCTCGCCGCTCTTGTCCTCAAAAAAAAAAAAAAAAAAAAAGGTCAGCCAATCCAAATTAAGTAGCGCAGAGCCGCAGCGTCACGGCCGCAGCGTCACGTCGCGTGACTTGTTACGTACAGCACAAGTGCCAAGCCACACGTGTGTTTGTTTGGGAAGCAGCCAGCGGGTAATGGAGCCAGCGCGTAATGGAGGAAATGAGTGTGCCGACTAGAAAAATCAACCGAGCGTGACCGAAGAGAAAACAGATGATGGTTCCAATGCCGGAGAGATTGTCAAACGGAAGAGCCATAGAAGTTCCGTAGTGTGAAGGTATTTCGGCTATTTCAAGTCTGACAAAAATAGAGTAGCGTTCACTGTAAATTGTGCCGAAAGCAAGTCTGGAAATACAATAAACTGGTGCATGCGTCACACTGTGCGCCACGTTATTGTTTCGGTGAAATGAATTTCTACAATACTGTTACTGTTAATTCTACTCTCTGCAGTGTTTAAATGCTTACATATACACACAGTTACTGTCCCTCCACACTTACGACTCGGTTCTGCTTCTATGCCCCAGCTTTGTTTACTTTTTCCCACCGAGGCTTCTAGACTTCTGATTGGCCAACATTTAGGCACGGTTAGGAATCTAGCGCCACCTGCTGCTTTGGCATGTTCATAGCAGCGTTTTCCTTCATTTCTGCCTTTATGTGTGGACGGGATTATTTTTTAAAACGAAAATGGAAAATCTCCGTTTTCAAAAATACCCGTGTACGTGTGGACGTAGCCTCAGTCTCTGACTGGAAGCGCTAATTCGTCATTCGGCTTTTGTCAGACTAAAGTAACTGTTAAAACTGTTTGAAAAGCTCAGCTATACAACAAGGAGAGATTGAGAATTTCCTTTTAGTTCTCAGTTTATTTGATATTGACAAAAGTTAGTCAGTTTTGTCTGTTCTTCTGTAAAACAAACTAAGATTTATTTTTAGAATTAATATTTTGTTTCTAAGTGGAATTGACAATTTAGTCTGTTTCGTTTGTCCTATTTTGAAACTTAAACGCTTTAGTGGCTGCCTTTTGTGTAGTTTGCAATATTTGCCTTTATTTATCTGAAAAAGTCTCATGTTCCTTAAGTACATCTACCCTGTTGAACTTATTATGGGAAATAAATATTTAAATAAAAACAAGCTGCTGATTATTTCACATTTTACTTGTGAGCAACGGCACATTTAAATCTTACAAATATAGTTATTTGGCTTATATCGTGATAGATATCGTTATCGCCTGAAATGAAAAAAACATATCGTGATATGAAAAAATCTCATATCGCCCAGCTCTACATCACCATAATTATATATACAGCTTCCCCAAGATGCAAGGTTTTATTTATTTATTTATTTTTTCCTTTCACTGCATTTTGATCTGGTAGTAGAGCTGCTCTTTGTAATTCGAGTACAGCTACTGGCAATACACCTGTTTATTCAGATGCTTTTCATTGAAGTCTGGGCCTGCAGTCACTGTTATCTGGCTGCGTCATGTAGTTAATTATTTTTTCCTCCTCTTACTCCAACTCCCTTTGTTGTCACTCTTGAACTTTGTGGCAACACACTTTACCCTGTGCTGACTAAAGCAGTGAGGGTGGCGCACTGTGCTGCTTTTGTAACTTTTTTTTCTTTTGTAACTTTGGTTTGGAGGTGCACGCTTTGAACAGTGTTATCTTTTTTTAGCTTTAGGTCTTGGGTAAATCTGTGATTTATTACTGACTTACCTCTGGATTTCCTGACACACAGCTCTCTCCCTTTATGGTCAGCAGGAAGTGTTGTTTTGTATTGATGTATAGAGTTACTGCTGGTAACATTAGTGCCCCCAGATCCTGCTGTCATTAATGTGCGAGTCATTCCCTTTTTGTATACCATAATTATCACATTTTCTAACAGAGTGGGAAAAAAAACTTTTCTAAGTCAGATTAGATAGTTTATGCCACCTTCTCTTTAGACGATCTCTGGTTTTTCTCCCTGTCACTGCAGTGTTGTGCATATGTTTGTAAACAGCATCGTAGTGGTGAGGGCATGTGCTGTGTCTTAGTCTAAAGCCTAGATGCTTATTATGCAAGTTCCATTACACTGACAGATTGTAACTGAACATTACAAGCATTGGTGACACTTTTCATTGCAGAGCCCAAAGGTTTATTTTTGTGTGCATTTACAACTGTGTTATAATCATTTTACGTCAAGGAGTAGTGGCTATTTTTAGCTGGACTTATTTAGTCACCCCGTCTCCTGAGACAGTAGACCACTGCTAAATGTTACTTAAGACAGCCGCTAATCCCTCTAATTTCTAACAGGCATCTCAGATTAGACTGTGCAAGACAGCAGTGGATCAGATGCCTCTGCTCTGCTGGGCTATACACACACGTGCCCGCCTAGTCTCTGCTCTTTATTCTGATTCAATACAGGCCTCAGCTCTTAATTAAACTTCATATCTCATCCAAGCAATTGCTTTTCATGTCATAACACTAATTACTGAGCAATGTGCTCTGCCAGCTCCTTTTTCTTATATGCAGAGAATTTAGCACTTCATTGTGAAACTTCAAGTCATTTAATTCATGTTGACAACAGTAAAATGACTAAGTTTCCTCATTCATGCTGACCCACACAGGATGGAGGACTGAAGCCCACATGATTTCATATTTAGTGTGGTTTCCTGTTAAAAAAAAATATTGCTGTACTCTATGAACGTCTTTAACAATGCAGCTCGTATTGAGTAATGCTGATAGTAGTAGAATAATAATAATAACAATGATAATTGAATCTAAAATATCCAGATATCTGCTGAGAGATACTCAGTTTGTGCTTTATTTATTAGTGTGGTATGATTCCTGGTGGTTTTAGTTGCTATGGTTGTCACTGTCATCATTGTGACTAAACGTGGGATGATATATTCTCTCACTTCCTGTCTTGTCAGTTTTGTCTTCTTGCATCTTTTTGGCACAGCTGCTTACTCACACAGTTTTGTTTCAAGGTCTTGTGACTATTGTGCCAGCCAGCTAACTCACCACACAGTGTTTACAGGGAATGCAGAATTATTAGGCAAGTTGTATTTTTGAGGAATAATTTTATTATTGAACAACAACCATGTTCTCAATGAACCCAAAAAACTCATTAATATCAAAGCTGAATGTTTTTGGAAGTAGTTTTTAGTTTGTTTTTAGTTTTAGCTATTTTAGGGGGATATCTGTGTGTGCAGGTGACTATTACTGTGCATAATTATTAGGCAACTTAGCAAAAAACAAATACATACCCATTTCAATTATTTATTTTTACCAGTGAAACCAATATAACATCTCCACATTCACAAATATACATTTCTGACATTCAAAAACAAAACAAAAACAAATCAGCAACCAATATAGCCACCTTTCTTTGCAAGGACACTCAAAAGCCTGCCATCCATGGATTCTGTCAGTGTTTTGATCTGTTCACCATCAATATTGCGTGCAGCAGCAACCACAGCCTCCCAGACACTGTTCAGAGAGGTGTACTGTTTTCCCTCCTTGTAAATCTCACATTTGATGATGGACCACAGGTTCTCAATGGGGTTCAGATCAGGTGAACAAGGAGGCCATGTCATTAGTTTTTCTTCTTTTATACCCTTTCTTGCCAGCCAGGCTGTGGAGTACTTGGACGCGTGTAATGGAGCATTGTCCTGCATGAAAATCATGTTTTTCTTGAAGGATGCAGACTTCTTCCTGTACCACTGCTTGAAGAAGGTGTCTTCCAGAAACTGGCAGTAGGACTGGGAGTTGAACTTGACTCCATCCTCAACCCGAAAAGGCCCCACAAGCTCATCTTTGATGATACCAGCCCAAACCAGTACTCCACCTCCACCTTGCTGGCGTCTGAGTCGGACTGGAGCTCTCTGCCCTTTACCAATCCAGCCACGGGCCCATCCATCTGGCCCATCAAGACTCACTCTCATTTCATCAGTCCATAAAACCTTAGAAAAATCAGTCTTGAGATATTTCTTTGCCCAGTCTTGACGTTTCAGCTTGTGTGTCTTGTTCAGTGGTGGTCGTCTTTCAGCCTTTCTTACCTTGGCCATGTCTCTGAGTATTGCACACCTTGTGCTTTTGGGCACTCCAGTGATGTTGCAGCTCTGAAATATGGCCAAACTGGTGGCAAGTGACATCTTGGCAGCTGCATGCTTGACTTTTCTCAGTTCATGGGCAGTTATTTTGCGCCTTGGTTTTTCCACACGCTTCTTGCGACCCTGTTGACTATTTTGAATGAAACACTTGATTTTTTTGATGATCACGCTTCAGAAGCTTTGCAATTTTGAGACTGCTGCATCCCTCTGCAAGATATCTCACTATTTTTGACTTTTCTGAGCCTGTCAAGTCCTTCTTTTGACCCATTTTGCCAAAGGAAAGGACGTTGCCTAATAATTATGCACACCTGATATAGGGTGTTGATGTCATTAGACCACACCCCTTCTCATTACAGAGATGCACATCACCTAATATGCTTAATTGGTAGTAGGCTTTCGAGCCTATACAGCTTGGAGTAAGACAACATGCATGAAGAGGATGATGTGGACAAAATACTCATTTGCCTAATAATTCTGCACTCCCTGTATGCTAAACCCAGGCCATCCAACAGGGTTGAATTATACCCTGCTGCAGGGCTGTTTGACACCAGTGGTTTAAACTGGATAAAGCGATTCGTTGCACATGTTTGATAGATTTTATTTTTATTGTGACTTTATCAGGCTCCTTGTAGTTTAGGTTATGATTATTTGATCTGCCAAGGTTGTCTTTTTTCCTCAGTAAAAATCAAGTCACTGTCAACAGATGGTCACTGTCCTGAGAAATAAACTCAAACCAGACTGAGCAAGGCAGTATGCTTAGCAGTGTTGTCTCATAGAAAGAACGCCCTGGGTTTTAGCACCAATGCAGTGCCACTTATAATTGCACTGTATATGGTGGCAAAAAATGCAAGAGACATAACTATGGTGGTTTTTCTATTTCTGCATTTCAATTTGTCCATTCTTCCTGTTCTTCTCTTTGCAGGAGGTTTTGCCATAGTCTTTTTGGTGAGGACTCATCAAGGTGCACGATGTGCACTAAAAAGAATGTATGTCAACAACGAACACGATTTGAAGATCTGCAAACTTGAAATACAAATTATGGTGAGTGTGATTGCCCCAAAGCTGACTGGAGAAAACTCAGCAATTTGCATTACTGTTAGCCTGCTCAGCAACAAACACAAAAATCTATCTAGTGTTAAGTAATTTGATACAGAAAATGCAAATATGAACAACCCAGAATGCCCGAAATTAAAAAAAAAAAAGTTATGCAAAAACACTATTTGACTTGTGTCAAGTGGTGATAACAAAGCAGCACTCAGGATTGTAATTAGTTCCATTTTAGAACATGAAGTTCTGTTTAAAATGTTGCCTTGTAAGCTCAGTTGCATGTCCGTTTCCTAACTGTAAGTGAAACAGACCAGTTCCTGTAGCCACTCCCTGGTGACATGCTTATCAGATGATTTTATCATCATTACCTTAAGTCCTTTGGCAGTTAAAATTAAACTGAGAATTTACAAACATTGATGTATTTTTTGATCTATCAAATAAAGTTTCTTAGGACTGCATGATATTTGAAAATTGCCTCTCTTGTTGTTCATCATTCCTGTTTCTCTCTCTGTTTGTTTACACAGAGGGACCTGGTGGGTAACAAAAATATAGTCGGCTTCCTGGACTCCAGCATAACTGCAGTCGGAGCTGGTGATGTGTGGGAAGTCCTGATCTTAATGGACTTCTGTCGAGGTAAATCGCCCAACCCCCTCCCCATGCCTTTCTATCTCTGAATTCAAAGCTCCATTACCCTCGGCTCTTACAGCATCCTTTCTTTTCTTTTTTTCCAAAGGCAAATGTTCAGCTGATAGCTGTCGTGGTCAATAGAACTTGTGTTTTACTCGGTGCTTAACTTAGCTGTGTCATTTGTAGAAAGATAAAATGTTAACATGCCTGTGCAGTTGTGAGCATCGTTAGGGTTTTTAAATTGTGTAGTGTCGAAAATGTATTAATTTTGTTATGCTATAAACAGCAATGTTAATGTGTTAAAGCAATACATTCATGATGCCCTCTTTACTTTTTTCTCTTATGTAAAAGCTGACCGCTTTGAAGTGTCATGTGAATGATAAAGATTAATGTATGTTTTTGTCATTTATTTTAGATGTGTTGGGATCAGAGTAAACTTATATTTGAGCCTTAAATATTACCTAGAAACTTTAAATAATTACATAAAAAAAAAGGAATTTATGTCTTTTTATTGACTAAATTTTTTTTCATTTAGGTGGCCAGGTGGTGAACCTAATGAACCAGCGGCTACAGACGGGCTTCACTGAAGCTGAGGTGTTACAGATCTTTTGTGACACGTGCGAGGCGGTCACTCGTCTACATCAGTGCAAGACTCCAATCATCCATCGAGATCTCAAGGCAAGCCTAATACATTTTCTGTATGCGAATACTACTGACAGCACAGATCTATCTAATGAATTATCACACTAGTAATTTGGAATATTTTTTGTTTGTTTGTTTGTTTTTTGCGTTTGTTTCACTGTACATCACATCTCACAAGTCTTATCTTGTCTTCCACACATAGGTGGAAAATATTCTTCTTCATGACCGGGGACACTATGTGCTCTGTGACTTTGGAAGTGCCACCAACCACTTCCAAAATCCACAGACAGAAGGGGTGGCAGTTTTAGAGGATGAAATCAAAAAGTTAGTTGTTTTTTTCCTCTTGATGTACCATCTACCCTATTTTCTCCCTATATTTCAGAAGCTCATTGGTCTGTTCTCATACATTACTGCTACTGCAGGTATACTACGCTGTCATACCGTGCTCCAGAGATGGTCAACCTCTATGGGGGAAATGTCATCACAACAAAAGCAGACATTTGGGTGAGGCTAACTTAAAAATATTATCTAACTACTATGACGTCATACAGAGTATATGTTTTTATATGTGTTCATTTCCTTTCTCTGCGCAGGCCTTGGGTTGTCTTCTCTATAAGCTGTGCTACTTCACCCTTCCATTCGGCGAGAGCCAAGTGGCTATCTGTGATGGCAGTTTCACCATCCCAGACAACTCTCGCTACTCACATGAAATGCACTGTCTTATTAGTAAGTACTCTATTTGCTTAGATCATGCGACCGTTCTGCTTTCTGAATATGTGTAGTCTAGGTGCAGTTAAATTTAAATGCAAATTAATTCAGAATATTTTTTGTGTCTCAGGATACATGCTGGAACCTGATCCTGAAAAGAGGCCAGACATTTACCAAGTATCCTACTTTGCCTTTAAACTGGCTCGACGAGAGTGTCCCGTCCCAAATCTACATGTGAGTCATCACGGCGAGAGCAATAGTGGGAGTATTAGATGAAAATATGTGTGTGCTCAGCAGTAACTTAGATTTTCTTTTTGTTACTACATGTCTTTGATTTTACATCTCGTGTGCTGGAGTTTGAGTTTGAGTTTGAAACTTTCCTAGCTAGCTAGAAACAGCTATCTAGGACACAGTGATATTAATGACAGTACAGATTTTGTCACTAGGCCCTTAGTAATAACAAAGCACAAAACAATTATACATTTATGGAAAATACTAATCAAAAATGTGAAAAGATTTGATCATTTTTGATAAATCTTTTCTCCTCTGCAGAATTCTCCTATTCCTGCAAAACTTCCTGAGCCTATCAAAGCGAGTGAAGCAGTGGCCAAAAAGAGTCAAAACAAAGCCAGGTGAGTGACAAGCAAAGCGTGTGTGTTATTTTTATTAATATTATTGTCATAAGAAACTTTGCGTTACTCTGCAGAGTTTTCTTCTTCTTCCATCAGGCTCACAGACCCAGTTCCTACAACGGAAACCTCAATTGCACCTCGACAGCGGCCCAAAGCTGGCCAGGCTCAGCCCCAGCCCATATCAGGCATTCTTCCCATCCAGCCAGCACTCACCCCACGCAAGAGGCCTGGTGTGGCTACTGGGGCACCCCAGGCTATAGGTACAAGGAGCTGTTTAAACTATGATTTTCTCTATATGTCAGGGTTAAAACCATTGTGATCAAAGCCTGGATTTATGATGACTGTTACCCTGCTAATAACACTATTTATGTTGAATTACTTTTGGTTCATGAATCCCTCAAGAATTTCACTATAATTCACTATATATTTATATGCTGTGTTCCTATTGGTTTAGTCTGCTCTTTAAAGGCTTTTAGTTTTTATTTAAAGTCCCTTCTGGTCAACTTGCAGAGACAGAATAGATGGTGGCATGATTCACCCTCACATTTATTTATGTGTTGTTCAAAGTCATTCTTTTGATTGGTATCGGTCCAATTAGTTTTTGCCCCTCAGCCATAAAAAGGCTGATGGGGTGTTGTGTCACCCCACTGTGGGGGCGGGTGGCGTATATACCCAAGTTTGTGAATCCAATAACTCGAGAGTGAGGTGATTTAAGATTTTCTCACTCACTTGCACAACAATGTTTGTGTGGATGACAGCTGGTTCATGTAAGAATCTGCACAAAAAGAATCTGTGTCGTATTTGATGATCAAGAATACTTTTATAATTTTCTCATATATCGTATTAACTTCCCTTACAGGTGTCGGTATCAGTGTCCCTCCTCCAGCTTCAGCTGCTGTCCAACCTGCTCAACAGGCTCCGTCTGCTAACATGCAGCCGCAGGCTACATCTCAGCATCAGCAGCTGCTTATGAAGCAGCAGCAGCAACAGCAAGCCTCTGCCTTCTTAAGCCCACAGAGCACTCAGCAGGTAGGAAGACTGTTAGAGCAAGAATGGAAATGGTGATTAGCTGCAATGTGTGCTGTTTCATGGATGACATTGAATAATGCTGTGCACGCGTGGTGAGACATTTTAATGCCTTTGTTTTCAAAGAATTAACAGCATCAGGGATTTTTCCTAAAATGCATATTCACTGTGCAAGCAATAACAAGAAGAGTGTGATACCACGCAAAGGGTTTGGGCTTGATAATGAGACACACTTGAAAATACAAACTTCAGGTGTGGGCTGTCTGTGTTTTGCATGATGAACTATTTTGATTTCTGTGGATTTTAGTGATATTGTTTTTTGGCTGAGCTGCCCTGTTTGTTGTTCAAAATCAGTTTTAAGAGCTCTGTTTAGTTTCAGTGAAGCTTAAATTCAACATGATTATGTTCATCACTGGTGTGTGTGTGTTTCAAGCCAAAGCTACACATTTACACTGCTCCCAGTCTTAAGGTGGTAATCTCAAAGGTTTCAGGCCTGGTTTGATTTGGTTTCTTACCAATTAGATTGTGTTCATGGTGTTTATGCGTACAGTCACATACTTCCTATAGGTTTGTCCTATACAAATACTTTATAAATATAATCTAATGCCTCATCCTGTAGATGAACTCCACTTCTAGTTTCTTACACTACAGCTGGCAATGGTGGTCCTTGTTCTGCTCTCTAGGATTTGTGAACTTGTCGTAGTGCAACATGAAACACTTCTCCACCTGCTCCACATTCAGGCTTTTATGTTGCAATGGATCTCCACAGCTGGAGGAGGACTGTTGTCACAATCTGTAGTCCTGTAATATGTAGAAATCTGTAATATATAGAAGCTGGCATCAGTCAAGATCCGATCTTGAGAAGGAGCTGAAGGATATTAAGGAATCCTGCAATAGTGTGTCTTATGTTACAGATAGGAAGAACCAGGGCCAACAGCAACTGTACTTCCCAAATAAAACACTTATGGATGCCGTCTTTTCCCCAGATGAATAAAGAAATAACAATGAGAAAATAAAGAATTAGTTGACAGGCAGTAAGTGTAATTTTCATTCATTCTGTGAGATATTGTGATTTGATTCTCATGCTGCACATAGCATGAGACTGCTAGCACCACACCTCAGTGAAAGGGTTGGAGGAAGTTACCTGGCTGAGAGGCAGGAAATGTGCTGTTTGCAGCTCTTTATTTAACCAACTTACTGTAGCTTCCTTTTCCATTCATTCTTGTAAGATTTTAACTAGATCTGCTGTCAACAAATTTTCAGTGTTATGACAGTGTCTCTCCTTTTGCCTGACTAGATCACCATAGTAACTGATGCTGAACACACAACCTATTCCTGCGCAGGTTATCTTCAGAGTTTTGGTTTAATTTTGGTCTGAATTTTGGTAAAACTTCAAGTTTCGAAACCCTAATGTGCAGTTGGAAATAAACAGCATTTATACAGCGTGTGTCAAAAAGAATCGTCTGATTTTAAAGTGGTTTTATTCCCCATTCTCCAGCAAAAGTGGAAATGCCTATTATTAGAAATAGGAGATTCGTGAGTGTCACGTGGTTGCTGGTCTGTAGCATAACAGCAGCAGTGGCAAGTTTGAGTATTGTGGAGACATGTTGTGTGTCTGGAGGGGGACACATTGAGAACTTGTTAACATTGTCTTGTTTGTAAAACTTATTATTCAGCCATGTACTTTAAAAATTTACCACAAGCTTCTATGTCCATTATTTCGATTACTGTCACTTTAAAATGATAGCTTTTTATAATAAGATGATTCTTTTTGATACACCTCACTTTATTTTAGTGCTAGGAGAGCTTGCGATTGATGATTTTCTGCCATCACTGCTCGCTTGTCTTATTTGCAGCAATAGGAGGTGTATTTTAAATTCTTTTTCTAGATCTCTACTACCTGTTCCTCTGATAATGTTTCTGATCAGAGTAGGTGGAGCTAAGTCATTTGTTTTGTGTGGAGGAAGTATCAAATGACATGTCAGCTGCCCTCTTGGCACCTGAAGCAAGCCTAGGTTAACAAAGAAAGTTAATAACCACTACCATCATACCTGTTGTCTCAGACTGGATTGTTAGGTTTCATCAAGCCAGCTAACAGGAAAAGAAAATCTTGGCTATGCTGAACTTTCTTTCTTAGTACACGCCTGTTGACGTGTTTCGTTGACACGTTCTTGAGGAATGATAGTGTGAACTACTAAGCTTACAGACAAACTCGTTGCATTTGTACTGCAAAATTACATATTTACTTATTAGGAATCATTCCTCAGAAAACTGTTAAATTCCCATTCTGTTACCTCATTTATCAATAAATGTCAATTTAACAGACATTTGTTCAAACAAACCCTTTGAGATTCCCACTTTATTATGAGCTGCAACAAATATTTCCATATTTTTATAGGTTTGTTGTAGGTTTTCTTCCGTGCATTCATGTTGTTTGCTGGTAAAGCAGAACAGAAAAAATTAATCTGGTTTAGTTTTGCAATACATAACAGAAAATATTTCAGTTGGGCCACAGTTTACCTTGCTCACGGTCAGCTGTGTGGTGTTCCTGTGTAGCATCACCTGGTACAGAACCTCTACCACCACCAACTTCAGCAACAACAAACATCATCACAAGCATCCAGTCTGCTGCAATATAAACCTGTTCCTCAAGTTGTTACCCTGCAGCATCAACACCAACAGCAGCAGCATTTAGTCCTTGAAACTGCAGCTGCCCATCTCACACCCATCCCCGAGTCTGCAGTTGTTGGTCCTGCAGCTCGTGGTCCAGAGTTTGTGGTAACGTCCTACTCCTGCTGCTGTCTGCTACTCTTTGGGTCGGGGCTGATTATTGGCTCGTCTCTAACGAATCACATCCAGACTTTTGCTCACTTTTTCCTCTTCTCGGTGGCAAAATATTCGAAAAATCTCATTCCATTTTTACTGAATGTATAATGTATAGAATTTTCATGAGTTTCTGTCAGACTGTTTCATGTTTTCCTCTCCTGTAAATGTTTCCTGTTTTCATAGAGTTGTAGTTTGGAGCAATCTTCAATCTCTTTGATCAATTTTCTTTTCCAGTTGCTCTTACTTGTTCTAATGTTTGTATCTGGTTCATTTATTTCTTTTTTTTTCTTTTTTTTTTTATAATACTGAACTGTGCAAAAGTCTTCAGTTTTTTCTTTATGTTTTGCTTCCAAGCAGCCAGACTTGCATGTAATTTTTAAGTGGTCCTGAGCAATAGTTCTCCAGGCTTTATGAAGGACTTTTAAAGTTTTTCTTTGGACTTTGGCCTTTTTCACTCATTTTTAGTCCAGTACTTGTATCTGACCATTTCAGAGGAATACTGACCTTTGAATTGTTCAAACATAGAAAAGACAGCTAACTCAATAGATGAACCAGTGTTGTATCTACACTTAAGAGACAGCTTGGCTTTTATGAGCAGAACCAATTTTAAATTGTATCTTTAGGCACTTTGTTACAGTAGCCTATTGCAAAAACATACCATTTGTTTTTGAGCTGACTCTTTGAAAAATGAAGAGCTTTAATTGTCCTTCAAGAAACTGGAGAAGTACTTCTAAAGACCAGAAATTACAAGAAAGCTTATCTAGCAGAGTTCAGGCTGTGTTGAAGAATAACGGTGGTCATACCAAATATTGACTTTCAATCTGTTTAGAATTGTACAAACTCTGTTTGTGCTTCTATATAATTTTTTTCCGTGTATGTTTGCACGTGTTTCTATAGACCACAGGAACTTCTACTATTTTTCTAGAAAAATATAAAGAAAAGACTCTAGACTTTTGAACAGTACCATAGAGAAAAGGTTTTAGTTACTAACACATTTTCACCCCTCTGCATCATTTTTTTTTCTCATTGCAGACGACTGGCAGAGGGATCCACAAAGTTGGCTCCCTGACACCCCCCTCCTCGCCAAAGACGGCCACCAAGAGTGGCCACAGACGTATCCTTAGTGATGTCACCCACAGTGCCGTGTTTGGGGTCCCCGTTAGCAAGTCGACCCAGCTACTTCAGGCAGCCGCAGCTGAAGCCAGCCTCAACAAGTCCAAGTGAGCAGAATGAACTCCCCTCAGTGATCTGAGGATGAACTGTTCTTTCATGACACTGAGTGAAGATCGACGTGCAATAGACAGTACATTCATATCACAGCACCCAGAAAGAGGACAAATAACTCTTTTAGATCCCCGAGAATATCTCACTTCAGTCTTTAAATAACTGTTCATTCTCTCTCCTTACTACCGCATACATCAGGAGGCCAGTGTGCATTGACTTAACAGCCTTTGTGTAGTTTCACTGTGTGCTCCTACTGTCTTTTATATTTATCTTTGTACTGCAGATCAGCAAGCACTACTCCTTCTGGGTCCCCCTGCTCGTCCCAACAGAGTGTATACCATCCAGGTGACGGGGACGCCTCCTCAGCACTCACTGTCCCCCACACTCAGCCCGCCTGGAATCCTTTTGGCGACGATAACTTCTCTAAGCTAACAGCAGAGGAGCTTCTTAACAAAGACTTTGCAAAGCTAGCTGAGAGTAAGTTCAGTTTGTTCACACACAGCATTAGTGAATCATTCCATGATCTAAAACCTGTTTGTTTTTTCTCCTCCTTTGGCTTGTGCACAGCTGCTGCAGCTGGAGAGAAAGCTGCGGGATCCAATGAAAATCTCATTCCCAGCCTCAATGCCTTTCCAGGTAAGTCTTTGTTTAGCTTTTCTCAGTATGCCTCTGACAGCTTTGTAAAGGATGCTTCTGAACCAGCTGGATTTGTCTCAGTGATTGAGTATATGCGTATAATGTTAATCTATCATAAGGATTTGTCTGTGGGCTTGTGTACTTCTATTAAAAGAAAACAGTTTATAACCATCAGAAATCACAGCGCAGCCATCATCTTAATCTTATTTGCATGGTGATTGTTTTTTTTTTATTGTTACATCTATATGCATCCATTGTAGGAAAAGCGTCCGCAATTAATATTGAAATATTCAAGTATTAGCTGTTGATACTACTAAAGCCAGTGTCCAGGACAGCCCTAGAGGCTTGCGCTTGTTGTAAGCAGGCAAATAGTCAAGTCAGAGTATCAGCTTTAAACTGCAGATCTTCAACTGATGATTCCAAGCACTGACTTTGAGTAAGCATCCCTATTTTCTTGCATATTATTAGAAAATTTCTGTTGTGTAGGTTATAGCTGCTCTATATGTTGCTGTCTCAATTTTTAGAGTCCACTGTGCAGTATTGATCTATAGCCATCACCAAGTGTAGCGTCAGCACTATTGTCTCTCAGACCCTTTTAACTGCCTCTCACTCTATAATATTGTGGTCACACCAGGACGCACAACGAGCCATCCCTTTGATTCTCCTGGACTCTTAGCAAATATACCTCATGAGTGACTTTGTATTTGCTCAGGTAGTTTCTTGGCTTTCACACCATCCACAGGTTAGCTTCCAAGTGCCAGTTTTTGTGGTTTGGATTAGTACACAGTTCTACCTTGTTGACTTAGCGAGCAGCCTCACAGTGGCTTCTTGTCAGCGTTCATGAATAGACAGTGTTGCTACAGCTAGATCGCATCTCATTTGCAGGTCTGTGCTTTCTCCTTCTCTGTTGCCTGGTAACGCGAAGGACAAATTCTCCTTTGTTAATTGGATTGCTTTACTACTAGTGGAGCCTGCTTACCAGTGCTGCTAGGAACAAGAGAAAGCTAAGCGCACTCTCCTGTTGAAATGACGGTCCAGCTTTTTATTTTCTTCTCTGTTTAGTCTTGAGTTCTTCTGGAAGTGTATGCTTCATGCCTCTTTACCTTTTTTTTTATTTTCTTTTTTTTTGTTTACATACTGTTTAAGGCCTGAACTGAGAGGATAAAAGCGTTACGTAATAAGGGTGTGGGTAATCTTCTCTGTCCAGCCTAAGCTATCTCTTTGACTCTTTGGATCCCTTACTGAGATAGAATGCACACAAGCAAACACACTCTGACTTCTGCTAAAGAAGCACAACATCCCATCTGAGATAACGTGAAAACAGCCTTGTGGCAAGAGTGCAACAGCATGTAAAACATACTGTATGTAGCATTTTAAAACTGCATATTTTCACTGTTCCCTGTGAAAATCAAATGTTTGACATTTAGGATTTGTGAAAAGCTTTTCACCAGCGTTGGCGTCTTTCCTATAGCGAAGGGGTCAGAAGGTCACATCTGCTGTGCCATTTTCTGAGCCAACACATTCCTTGTCCTAGATGCCCCCCCCCAACCCTTTCTTTGCCCCTAGCAGTTTCCTGTGAGTATAAGGCTGCAGTGAAAAATTAGTAACTGCATGAAATACACTTCTACTATAATAAATAGAAATACACTTCATGCATGCAGCACACTTAGTACTTAGTAAAATCAGATCTTATTTGTTTTGGTAACGACAACTTAACAACATCAACTGTGGGTTTTGTTTTCTTTTTTTGTGCACTGCTCCAAAAATGAGCTGAAAATGTTGTGGAAAATAAAAAGAAAGGTCTTCATTGGTTGCTTTAACTTGAAGTTTTTGAAGGTGTGAAAGAGCATGAGAAATGTTTTCTGCATTAAAGATCTGCTGCCATAATTTAACTTTTTTTGGCAACTGAATGCTATTGAGGAAGGAACTTATAACCCAGGGATGTCAAACTCATTTCACGTTGTGTGCCACGTACAGCTCACTTTGACCAAATAAATAAAAAATGTTTAAAATCTGCAATCAATTAGTAAAATGTATTTCTTTTGTATAGTATGACTAGTCATATCTGTAGGAAAAGCTGCAAAACTCATTAAAACACATTTAAAAGTCAAAACATTTATGCTGTTCCTTATATCTTCCAGAGGCAGTTGATTGGAGTCTTTGCTTGGCTTTTTTTGGCCCCAGGGCCTTATGTTTGACAACCCTGATATAAACTAACAAATGATTCAGTAATTTTATTATATTGACGTGAAAGTACCTCGAAATTTACATGATATCCTTAATTTTTTTTTCTTGCTGGATGAATCTTGCTTCTAAAAATGCTGACCATGAAGGCAGATGGATGCATTTGTCCTTGTTGATTTTTGCCATCATGCACCATCCCAAAGTGTAGTTTCTCTGCTTCTTTGTCATTTCTATGGAAAATCCTCTCTCATTGCCTTTTTCTCTGTTGCCATCTGTCCCTTTCTCTTCTCCCTCTTCTTTCTCTGGCTCACTCACAGAGAAGCTGATTGAGGGACAGAAGTCCCCTGATACTTCTCTTCTGCTCCCTGACCTCTTAACCCTGACTGACTCCTTCAACACTGCTGCAGAGAGCACCACAAATGGTACCAGCTATGTTCTTGTCCCATGCTTTGCCCCCAAAAATTCCTCATTTGCTCTGCATATGTCTTCCTTCCCTTTCTTTTCTCTAACATCCTTACAAAGTCAGGCATATCATCTGGGAAAGGAACAAAGAAGATGTTCTTCTTTCTTTTCTGTACTAATAACAACGTCTTTGTATTACTGTTTTACGTTGTGTTTATGTAGTAAAGGCAGAGGTGTGTGTGGACTCACTGATTCCTGGTTTGGAGGCTCCCCAGCCCCAGAGACATTTGGGCCAGCCAGAGCTCATTCCTGCCAGTGTGCCAGGTTAGCATCCTGGACCTCAGAATAGCACTTTTTCCGATCACTGTTTTACCCAAGGTTAACTAAGTTCAGGTTCTGCGACAATCCTAAGATGTAGTTTTATTGATTTATATTAACTCAAACATTTGCTGGCGTTCCAGATAGGGTTGTTCGTGTCGCAAAATAAACTGTTTACGGCAATATTTTTCACCATTTTGATGGTCCTTGTAGTGGCTATATTAATTTCTTAAAGTTCTCTCTTTCTCTTATATTTTATATAACCACACTAAAGATGGACAAGCGCCTGTTTTTATGCGTTGGTTAGCAACAACGACGGTAACAGCATCGCGTGTCCGCTTGTTTATGTTCCACATAAACCTTTCACAATAAAGCTCAAGATCCTGTTGAGACTTTTCAAAATAAACTGAATCACGTGAAAGAGCAGATTATTTACGGATGAGAATTTAAAAAAGAGCCGCCAGGTGCTAAAAAATAAACCTTAGCATCAAACGTTAGAACAGGCTTTTCCCCGCAGCACGCCGTGTATTAAATGCTCACAAAGAAAACGGCGGCTGTTACAACTTATGTCTAAAAATGTGTAGTTTCATGCATCGGTTAAAACATTCGACTCCAGCTACATGACGCGCAGCTGGAAACACTTCCCGCAAGACGAGCTGCCCGAGATTCACAGATTTTACAGAAAATGTTACATTTTTGTGATTTATATCGTTATCGGACGATAGAATTCTTATAGCAGGATATGAGATTTTGGGCATATCGCACAGCCTTAGTTCCAGATCACAATCATTTTGGTCTATAACTAGAACAGTTGCTTTAGGATAGTTCAGTTATATGGACCATAACCTGCTTAAGCTTTAGGGTGTTAAGTGGTCTATTCAGTGAGATCTGCTTGCATTTTTCTGTGACCCACTTTGCCACGTTTATCTTGAAAAGTGCTATAGAAATAAAAATTGTGCTCAATCATTGAAAAAGAGACGCCTCTTTTTATTGTTTGTTATTAAATGAAGCTAACATAGCTTTTAAACTCTTTATGCTTGCACATATAAGCTATTATAGTAATACAATGCATCTTTTTCTGCTCCTTGCACTAACAGTCTTACTTTCTCATACCCTTTCTTTCTCTGGCCGCTGTCTCAGATTCTCTCACTGGGGAGGATTCTCTGCTGGGTTGTGATCTGTTATCTCATACCTGTCATGGAAACCCATCTGTTTCTGTTCTCCCTTCTTCTTGCTCCTCTGCTCCTCCTGGCGCTGGATCCTGCCTGGAGGAGCTGCCAGCTGGTCAGACTGCTTCTGGTAAGACCTTTTATTTTCCGCGTGCGTGTGTGTGGGGGGGCGGGGTTTCGGGGTTTCAGTGTTTGTGGCAACACAATTGCAGACCCCTGATCAACCACACAATAGAAAGGCCTGTTGAAACAGTAAAAAGCAAAAGTGGAAATTGAATTGGACACTAAATGACAGCCTCGCCAGACCCTTGACTCATTTGTAGAAGATGCTAAAAGCCATGTAAAACTGAATGGCTTTTAAAAACTTTGACTGCCCTGGCTGCTTCCGTTTATAATCTACTCGCATCCTCCTTTCTTTTCTTCTCCTTCTTTTTTTTATTTCCTGCTCTTTTCGTTGGCCGAGTTAACCTCTTCCCGCTTCCATCGTTACTTCACTTCCTCTTCCTTCACCACAGACTCTGCTTTCCTCATGTCGTGTGGGGAGAAGGGCAATGACGACGAGTTTGATCCTATTCCAGTGCTCATCTCCAAAAACTCAAATCAAGGTAAGGCTAACCTAATTCTGAGATGAGCACTCACACCTGCTGAAACCCAGACTGTGAGCCACGAAGATGAATGAGCTAGCCCCCCCTCCCAGTTTAGTCACCATTAGCTTGTTCCTGGGATTTCTGATGTGAGAAGTCTTGTATGGGTGGCTTTTTTCTTATCTCATCGAGCTCTCACATTAGTCATCTTTTAACTCCCAGTGCTTCGCCATCTTGCAGGTGTTTTGACTCTTTTTAGTTTATCTTGAAAGTCTCCCCATGTTAGTATGGCTTTCCCTAACTCCCCCCTCCCCCTGTAATGATGCAGCTGTATAAAAGTTATCCCAGCTCACTCTCTGCTTGTTTCTCTTTCTACCCCCTATTCATGCATCTCTCTCCCCTCATCCTGGTCATCTTCCCACTCTTTAATTTCTTCATGCAATCCCTGTTAAAATGACTTATTCTTTTGCTTGTCTTTCACACTCTCCCTCGGCTCCTCCATGCCCATCTCTGTCTCTATCTCTCTTTCTTTCTGGCACGTTCCAGGTGGTCACTCGCGCACCAACAGTGGCAGTTCAGAGTCCAGCATCCCCAACTTGGCTCGCTCCCTTCTGCTGGTGGATCAGCTCATCGACCTCTAGAGGGGGTGGGAGAGGTCGAAGGGGCAGTGTGCAATCCTAACAAAGGGATATGGGGGGAGGGTTGGGGGGTAAAGATGGGCACGCAGAGACACTTAATGTAGCACCTTATGAGGACCAAGAGGAGCCAGTATTCTCTTTATGTGCCTCCTTGGCCTCAACTCCATCTCTAGTTGCCTGATAGCTGGTTTCATATGTCTCTGCTAGCCGCTGACATTCCCACACTGGTAAAAATCTTTTCATTAATGCCTGAGCATATCGTCCGCTTCTGTCTTGGCTACACCATGGTCTTCCTCATGCTTTCTTCTTACTCCCATTAACATCCTTCACAGAGTGCACGGCCATAGTCGACCATCATCGTATGCACATGTTAAGCATGGTTATATGTGTCAGGGGTCTGACTAAAGACTGTAGAATGCTGTAGATAATTTGATGCACTTTCCTATGAGAGCTTTGAACTACTGGCCAAACAAAGATGCAACCTGGAGCTGCGCTTCTGTTCGGATTGAACCAGTTTACATATAAAAGAAGTGTCAGTTTTGGATAGGTTTTAAAGATTTCTCACACTGTTGGAGTGCGCATAGTCATGGAAAGTCAAATCTGTTCAAGCCATCATGTGCCATGATTCCTTTATAGATCTATTTGTCTAAACCAGCTATTCCCAAAGTCAAGAGTGCTGCAGCCCACTTAAAAACCAGAAAATCCCACGGGCCCCACCCAGTGTTAAATCTTCACTCTAATCAAAACACGAGAGGGTGGTGTGTTTTTTCTTGACATTTCTATTTTAAAAAAGCATAAACAGCCCAGGCTGTTTGCTATAAATTGCTAATGCTGCCCAATCACATGCAAAGTGTCATGGCCACCTGCCACTGGGACTCAGACTTCAAAACAAGAGCGTAAATTTAGATCAGAGTGATGAAAAACTTCACAAACTCACCACCTCCGATCACCAGTGTTAATTCACTTTTATATAAATAAATACATTTAAATATGTACATACTTGTACATACTTGAGCGTAATTTCTGTTATTACTGCAGGCACCTGTAGTACCTTTGTGGCCCACACTTTGGGAATCACTGGTGTAAACCGACCAAGTGGCTTCACAGGCTTGAGCATACCTGTATACTGTCCCCTCTTTCTGGATGTTAAGCAGCGTGTCTAGCGTATTCTAATGCTACACCTGTAAATCTGTCAGTTGTAATCATTTCCTGAAACTGCTGAGGTCAGTGTTAATACAGCTGGTGAGTTCGGCTCCATTGCCACAGCACAGCTTCCCACCATTGTCAGCATTATCTACAACACCACTAATGCCAGCTCATTCTCATACCTGTGACCCATCGTTGAGGTAAGCACAGCAGAAGTAAAAGGGAATGAAGGTATTTGACCTGTTCCGATGCCAAAGCTAAACAAGACTCTATTATCATGCTGTTTTTCCTCTGTGTTGGTCCGCTCTCAGGGTCGTATAAATGAGCAGATTTTTAGCAGAATACCACCGTCACAGAGAGAAGTGTGACGTAAATGTCATTATTTTGTGTAGGTATTATGTTAATGAAGGAACTTTACATGAAAATATCCTTCCTCCCTCTCCCACTGACATCCTCTCAATCTTCTCTGGCCAATCCTTTGTTACCATATACCATAAAGTCAGTTGTGACAGTCTGTCCAGATGAAAGAGAAATGTAAATATACATAAAGTAACACTTTTTTCTTTTTTCTTTTTTTTTGCACTTGTCAGCATTGGTAAAGGTAGATTTTAGTGTGTAACATTTTATCATGTTATGATTAAAAGTGACTATTATTGATAGTGCTTTAGAAAGAATGTATTAACTGAGGACCATTATAAAATATGTAAAAATTGTATAAGGATGTATAGATAAAACATATTTGTGTATGAGGCTTTATTTAAGAGTGCAAAACTGTCGACTCTGTCCTTCTGTCTTCTCTCTTAGTTCTTGTCAAACATTTATCTAGTGCTCACGGTTTAGTTACCAAACAAACATGAGACTAAGTGCTTTTGAATCGCTTGACTGGATAGTATGTGTTGCTCTCCATTGCAGCTGTTAGGTTATACACTAGTACTGGTACATGTAAGTTACTGTATATGCCTGAATAGATTTTATTTAACAGAGCTAATGACGGAACTAACTTCCTGATAACACTGGGATACCTTTCACCTCTCTCCTATAGTTCATTAAATAATCATAAGAAAGGCTTGTGTGTGAGTTGTATTACATCTGATCTTAACCATTTTAAATGTCTACATCCCATTTTCTTTCCATTTAATATTGCGGTTCATATTTTTGCAGTCCACTATAATTCTGCATCCTGCAGCACTCTGCCACTGGTTGCAGACTTTTACGTGTGTTGCTGTGCTCTTTGGGTTGAAATGCAAACAGACTATCTATAATCATCAAAGTGTTAATGAAGTATCACTGATGGAGATCATCAGACTCGTCGTTCCCTTGGTGTTCTCTTAGCCATAAAAGGCTAATGGGGTATTGTCATGAATCCTATTCATATCACCCGGTGTAATGTTCATAAATAGAGTGGTTGTTGTGATCAGACCAGTTTTCAGAAACCTAAAAACTTTATTCCTCCTCACACTTTTCTAATTTGCCTTCCTAAATTGTGTGTCTGTTAATCAGGTAATATCTCAAGTTGACTGTACAGACTATGAGCTGTATTGTGAGAGATGAGAAGCTGTTTTTCTACACACTTACGTGAGCTGTCACACTGTGGGATATTTTTGTCAGCTCCAAACTGTGTCATATTCACACTTAAGTCATACGGAAAGGGCGTGGACGATTTAAAACACAAGTGAGGAGGAAAAGCTCGCCCAAGAAGTAAAACAAAACAAGAGCCGAAAGAGCTGGTCTTTTCCTTTAATTGCTTCAACTAACCTTTCCCCCTGAGCTGCACGTTAACAACTGCTGTCAACACTGCTGAGGTAAGACTGATCTGTCTTCTGTGCAGTCTGTCTGTCGCTAACTATTTTTCACTTTTGCTGTGAAGGCTCTTTCCCCTTGTTTCCACAGATCTTTCTCATGCTCCCTCCTCCTCAACTGACTCAGTTTTAACCTAAAGCAAAACTGCTGCCACTGTTTTCCTGTAACACCGGGCGTTACTTGTGAAGGTTGAGTTGAGAATCGTGGAAACAAGGTTAATGTGGTGACGTACTAGTAGAACTGGTAGTGTTGTGACTGTGACCTGTTCAGAGTAGAATTGTAGTCTTGTGATGGGTTCTCATTGTTTAGTCATCCTCGAAAATCAGTGACTTACAGATTTTAGAGTCAATCTGTTATGCGAGACGGATCTGGTAGATAAATGGGCAGCTGGACCACAGATGGCAGTTCCTTCTCATTTGTATTCTAACATTTTTGTTTACCTCCAATTTGTTTTCCCCCTCTATCTTTGCTTGCTTGAACAGATCTCCAAGGGGAGAGTAATGGCTACTCTGTGCTTGAGGAGGGACAAGAGACTGAAGCTGTAGGAGCAGATTCTCCACAGAATGAGGGCTGTGTGCACTCCAGCGATGAAGACGAAGAAAAAGAAGCACACAAGGACGAGCAAGAGGACGGTGAAGGCATTGAGAGTCACATAGCCCCCCATGACTGCAGCGGTTCTAGACCTCTGCTGCAGGACTCTGAGGATGAAGAAGACCAAGGGCCTCAGTTAGCTCTCCATCCATCTCTGCACTCCAGCACAGCAGCAGCACAATCAGCTACAACCTTCGATCAACCTGCTCCAAATACCTTTGCCCAGAATCACTTCCAGCATGTACACGAGGCAGCAAAGGAGATGGAGGGCGCTGCAGATATCTTCTCCAAAGCCCCCTTTCTGATTGCGCAAGAAGACACAAGTGACGTATTCGCCAACGCTCCATTTCCACGCGGTCCCCTCGCGGCTCAGCAGCAGCAGCAGCTCGACGTTTTCTCTCAGGCTCCATTCGGAAAAAGAAAGGAGCCCAAAGGAGCGCAGCCGAAGACCTCGTACCCCCACGCAGCTGGAGCTCACGCTGTAACCTCTGATCAAGGAGTCTTAGAACAGGTTGCCCAGCAACCTTTCCGTCCTCAAGCTCTGGCCAAATACTCCCGACACTTTGAAGGACCTGTGCCCCAGCAGCCAGCAGCAGCTCACAGAGCGGCGTCTAACGCGAGCAAGCAGGCTGCTGTAGCATCTGTCCCCGCTGGACCTCTGCACTCGTGGACCTCAGACGTGAGCGCTGTAGACCCATTTGTCTCTGCACCCTTTCACCTCAAGGCACCGCAAGAAAAGCCCTGAACGCACACTCACAGGTCAGGGCAGTGGGAATCCGCGCCTACCGAAATATGCAAAGTGTAACAGGCGTAACGCATGCTGTCACCAGCGCTGCAGCGGGACTGCAGGCCTGCATGGATCTCATTCTTAACCAACTCAAATAGTGCAAGGTCATCTTTACTTTGAGTAAACTGACATCAGTCCCACATTCACACTATTTTGTTTCCCTCTGCCTTTCACGTTTTCCTTCTTGTTCTTATTTACACAATGACTACATTATGGTCAAGCATTTGATTGTTTTCTCGCCTACCTCAGTTTTTTTTTGTTTTTTTTTTCCTTTTGGTGTGCGTCGGCGCTGAAATATCACACACAGTGAGGGAGGTCATAGACTGTCTGCAGCCGTGGCGGTTAAATTTCCTGGACAGTTTGAACTTCATTGATCTGAAAATGCCTCATTCCTTTATTTTAGTAGTCAGCTTGAATGACGTGACAGTAACTTCATAGAAGCTTGAAAGATGGGAAGACACAGCCTAGGAATATTTCATTAAACTAGAAATGTGCAAATGCCTTACAGTTAAACATTTACAGTTACTTTTTGTCTTTTATGCTTCGAAGTTCATAAAGGAGATGCTGGATGTTGATGCAAAGTGTAAATTAAACGTGTGCGTTACGTTTGCCGTCACAATCATGTCATACAAAAACAGTTTGTTCCACATCATGTACGAACTATAAGTAAATGTTAGTCATATAACATTTATTATGGTAATTCTTATGTTGTATAAATGAAGACCATTCCCGTTGTTTGTCCTCACTGTACAATATGACATCTCCAAAGCCTTAACACCCTTGCTGCACCTCAGAACCACATCAGAACATCAGCAGCATTCATCACGTTTGCCTTCGTGCCCTCCTTAAATGAAAATAAAGACACTGCTGCATTCACATATCTTACTGTACTCGTGTTCAGCACCAAATACCTGTGTACAATCATGTACAACTTCCTCTTGCTGTCTGCTGTACACGCACGCACAAGATTGTCATCGAGCACAGGAATGCGTCTTTGTTGTCGACTTCTGTATCCTAACTGTGACACATTTATGAACAACTGAAGTGAAAACTTTTGACTGCAGCTTCAAATTAAATAAATAAATATTACAACTGTCTACGGCACTCATGCTTCGCAGTTCCAGTCAGGGTAAATGTAGTGTTGTCCAAGTGAAATCTTATATGGTGTCTGATTGATGACATTCCTGTTGGATTTGTTTCCGTTGCCATTCAGACGTATTTAATTGTCTTTGTTCTTTATAGAATCATGGAAGACCTATTTGGTTCCCAAAAGGGATCCAGCCTTTCTCAACCCAAAGCTTAAATTATGTTTTTCTCCTTTGCAATGTAAAATCTTTTATTTCGAAGTGTTCGGTATTTTGATATAAATGTTTACTTTTCTCATCCCAGTTTTAAACAAGACGATTGCACATAATCACTGACAGAGTGTCACGGTTCTTGAAGAATGTGTTTTGTTTGTAACAGCTGTAAGTTTGTTTTTGTTTATTTTGTTTGTTTGAGGAGGGGGGGTGACCGGTGTTGTGTAAGAAACATTTGGAGTAACAGTTGATAACACTGTTGGACAGGAAAGCACTCAAAATACTTCTTATGCTGCACAGCCTGCCTTTGAAAACTGTCATGAGATACTATTAAATGAATGTAAATCAAAATTGTGTGCATGTGGTTTTTGTTTTTGTTTTTTTAAATGGTCGTCAAAACATTCAGTTCATGATGAAGTTGGTCCACCACGAGTTAAGTGTTATCTTTTGTACCTCTTAAATTTGATATATATAATTCTAGGTTATTAATAATATACCTCGGGCATAATGAAACATTACCTTGACCAACATAATAAGGGAGGCTAATGGGTTGGGTTTTGCTATACAATGAGGGCTTTACAATGATGACTCATTCCATACAAAAAAAAAAATTTTTTTTACATAAATAATAATGATCACATCTTGCCTCATAAAGATCAACTGTTTTTTTTTTCTCTCTATTGAATTAGTTATGCTGTCTTTAACAATGGTCCCCTGGGTGTTCTCATATTTGCCTACATTTTTTGCTCTTCTGGATGTAGTTCATAGGAAGGGAGAACTGTTTGTTTATTTATGTATCTATTGGTTTATTTATTTTACCAAATGAACTAGTTGTGGTCATATGGTTAGACTATGGTTGAAGTACATTCTTCTTAAATGTAGGTCCTCCAATGCTTAGTGTGCAAAAAAGATTTATTTTCATCGGTTAGTGGACTGATTGTTGGTAAAAGAAATAAATACATTATTATATCTAAGACATACTTTGGTCATCTACAGAAATGTCCAATTTGGGATTGCACGCTGTCTTAAATTTCATTTCATTTCTATTTAAACTCTGATCACATTCTTACACAACATGTTGACTTTATGCATTCACAAAAATGGCATCTTAGATGAATTTTTAAAAGTCTTTTTGTTTTGGTTATTTATATATTTTACTCAAATACATTGCTGCTACCTTATGTCATTGGGAATTTTAAACTAATTTTAAACTGTGTATATATAAAAAAAAAAATAAACCACCCAGCACGCCCCTGCGGGCGGTTTATCCTTCAAGCCCTGGGAGCTTGAAGGTCATATATATATATATATATATATATATATATATATGAGAGCAATTACCGGAGGCACCGGTAGAGTGCGGTGTTACAGGGAGATACCGGATGTGAGCACACAAATTTCAAGAGAAGGAGGAGGCGCTAACGTAGGAGTTTGTTTTACATGAAAACAAAAGTGATTGTAGAATATGTGGTAAGAAACGGTATGTAACAGTAATTCAATAATCCGTACTAAAGTGTATTCGTATACAGGTACAGATGTGAAAACTGTTTGAGAGCGAGACTTCGCTTTTGTTTTGAAAGCACGCGCCTTTCGGTGCTAGCTACTTGCGTGCTCGTTGATGATGTGTTTAGCCTTTTTTGTTTTATTGTAAACTTTATCGCCTAAAGGCGCCCGCGTGTGTTATTTCGGTGTACACAGGTGACGTGAGGTGTGTGTTTACCCGGGCACGATGACTACTCAGAGAGTGCTTCCTCAGAGCAAAGAGACTCTACTGCAAAACTACAACAAGAGGCTCAAAGATGACATCCGCTCCATTATGGACAACTTTACAGAAATAGTCAAGACAGCAAAGGTAACAGACATACTGTCACCTCCCTCTTTGTGTATTTTCGTGTTTTTACTACAATCAGAGCTGGTCACAACTCATTTCGTGCCTTGTTACTCGCATTTGAACATCATAATGTGGCAAAGGCGACCTGCTGAAGTTCAAAGCGAGCACCAACGAGCGCCAGTTCTCTGTGTGAAGGTGCAGTGTTAATGCCTGAAGAATGGCCAGAATATTTTAGGCTAATAGGAAGGCACTGGTAATTAAAATAACCAGTCCCTACAGTCGAGGTATGCAGAAGAGCTACAGCAGCAGAAAGTCGCACTGGACGGAACTGCTGTCAGCTAAGAGCAAGAAACTGAGGCTACAGTTTGTACATATTCACCAAAACTGGACAACAGACGATTGTACAAACATTGCCTGGTCGGACTCTCGATTTCTGCCATGACATTTGGATGGCACGGTCAGAAGTTGGTGTAAACAACATGAAAGCATGGATCCATCCTGGTGCTGGTGGTGTAATGGTGTGGAGAATATTTTTTCTTTCCACACTTTACGTCCCTTAGTACCAGCTTAGTGTTGTTTAAATGTCACTTATTGGTTTCAAATTGGTTTACATTGATTAAGTGGACCAAATACAACACACCATTATGACGAGTATAATATTCTACCACTTATCTCTTTGTCCAGATTGAGGATGAGACACAGGTATCCCGACCTACTCAGGCAGAGCAGGACCATTATGAGATGCATGTCAGAGCAGCCAACATTGTAAGTACTGCAGAAAACGCCTGACAACACACTCGTATGCAACATATTCAGGGCTTTATTGTTATTTATTTCTGTTACCTGTGGGGAAGAAAAAATCCAAAGCTGGTTACATCTGTTTCCAAGAAAGACTCCTTTGAATGAAAGGTTAACATATTATCCATGTAATTTATCATATTACGGTAAACATGTTGATGTGTGCACTAGCACTAGTCGAAGAGTCACATCTGGGGCTGCACTTTACTGTTGCAGTATCCTTTGTATTGAAATGTTGTAGTTTGTATGTAACTGACAGACGCATTACAGCCCTGTGAATGAATCGGTTTCTACACTTAGCGAAAAATCTTTTCTGTGCAGAAATTGACATTTTAACAAGTCATCACTATGATCATTTTCAAACCTGCTTCCCCTCTTCTATGTTTCTGTGCCAGGTACGTGCCGGCGAGTCCCTCATGAAGCTGGTCTCTGACCTGAAGCAGTTCCTAATTCTGAACGACTTCCCCTCCGTGAACGACGCCATCAGCCTGCAGAACCAGCAGCTCCGCTCGCTACAGGAAGAGTGCGACAAGAAGCTCATGTCACTCCGTGACGAGATTGCCATCGACCTGTATGAGCTAGAGGAAGAATATTACTCCTCCAGGTATAAATAGGCTCATACTTGCCCCCATCCCTCATCCCATTGCGCCTCTGTCGTCCCATTCCCAGCACCGCTGTTTCACATTTCACCATTTACACTGAGCCCTGGGAAGGGCTTGTGACAGTGTCTAAACTGAGCCTTTCATCAAAATTGTTATAGGTCTTTGTAATGAACCTCATCTCACCACAAGCGCCTTTACATTGTTACTATTTAGTGCGTGCCTTGACCTTTTTAAAAGAAATCATTATAAGAGATGATTAGAGGGAGGTCTTCAGTCTTAAAGTGGCATGCCCTTAAATATCAGCACTTTGGAACCAAAAACAGTAGATTTACTGATTTTACTTCTAATGGTTAGTGCTAGATCAAATCAACTAGAAGAGACACTATAGTCTGCTGTGATTAGTTGTTTCATGGATAGGTGACTGATGAAGCTCTTGGAAAAGATCTTGTTCATATTTTCATTGTCCCTTGTGATTAGTAGGCAGTCTGATTTAAAAACTACCCAATCACAGCAGAGCAACTAGTCACTGCCTAGGAACTAGTCTGCAGCGTCTGATGGCCTAGAGCAGGGGTGGGGGAACTCCACGCCTCAAGGGCTGGTGTCCTGCAGGTTTTAGATGTGCCCTTGATCCAAACAGAGCTGATATAGCCCTTGAGGCCTGGAGTTCCCCTCGCCTGGCCTAGAGAGATGTTTACCCAACATTATCTGGTAGACAGGAGAGATTCAGCATTTATAAATCTTAGTATTGAGAACTCCTTGTTCATTTATAGTAATAGAAAAAAATGAAAAGAATGAACAAAGTTTATTAAAAATCTATCATTTAAAGCACTTGATTTGCTGTTGTATCCATCGATGAATTGTTGAAATTTGCTGGGTGCTACAAAGAACACGTATATACATCTAAAGTCCTAAAGCTATATGGATTTATAGATATTTTTTTTCTGTGTGTAAAAGTATAATTTTAATCAATTTAAGATTATTTATATGTAGTATTTAAGTCAAATAAAGTTGTGATGGCCTTTTGTGTTATATTTTAAGGATGGTCTGTGCAGTTAAACACACACGTTTGCTGGTATTTATTTAGAGTTTCCACAATAATGTTTTTCATTCCGTCCCTAAAATCTAAAAGGTGTAACCTTAACATCAGTGTCAGCCACAGTCGCACGGTGCAGTTGTACATGTTTACCAGGTTTTGCCCGCTGTTCCTAGAGACCCAGGATGATTAAGAAATAAAGTAGAGACAAAATGTTGAAGTAGTTTGTCTTGTTTTCTGTGATCAAGTGTTAAGAGGTGTCTCTGAGCTCTGTTTGCATCATGCCAAATTGGGGTCTGCCATGCTCGGTGCACTTGCTCTGCTTTTCTGATCCATCAGCACTTGTTCTCACCCTTCTGCTGAGCTTAATCAACAGTCATCCCTCTAAATAGTAACACATGAATAAATTGCTGTTTTATGTTTAAGTTGTTTCTGGTGCTTCTGCATAACCTCTGTGCTTCTATCAAATGTGCTTTCACGTGCTCCTCTCTGAGTTGGTTGTGCTTGTTTCTGACCTGCTGCTCTCGTCTGCTCCTCTCTTTCTGTGCTGCACTGATTCTTTGCCTCCTGCTGGTTTCTGCTCTGCACAGCTACAGTCAGTGGGACAGCACTGACCTGCCTCTGTGCGAGGCCTACCGCCGTCGAGACAGTTGGGCCTCCGCGAACAGCAGCAACAGTTCTACGCACGGGGAGCGCGAGGACGTGGACGGGCCTCCATCTCAGGAGACGAACCCCCAGCACCACCTTAACGGACACGGGACCGCCTCCGTAGAGAAACCGTGAGGAGGAAAGGGGGACACCTGTCGGTTTGCTTTTGCCCAGTTTGGATCAGTTATAGCTTGTGAACCGTTGTTTGACTTGCTACTTTTTTGTATCGAGGACTTTAAAACTGGACTTAAACTTTGCAATGAATGGTTTCTTTTGGATTAACACATCACAAAAATAAGAGACTGTTGTATTAAACCACCTAAAATGCTTGTGTTGAGTGGTAGGCTCTTAAGTGCAACTGCTGCTTTCCAAGATCTGCATCAAGCCTAGTTACAAACTAGAAGATATATTTGATAAAGAACTCCACTGTAAAAAGTCTAGACTTGAATCACGTTCAGTAAAAGAAGTAAAAGAAAATGAAGACAACTTTAAACTCACCTTTGAAACTCAAGTACTTTTTTATATTCCTGTGTTAGACTTTGCATTAAATGTATTTTATTTTTTTTAAGAATGGCATTGGTTTACTTTTGTCTGTTTAATTTAACTGCACATCAGATTAAATCAAATATTACAATATTTTTGGTTCTTTTTTTTTATTTATTTTTCTGAAATCTTTAAACACAAATCTACAGCTAAACATGTAACAGTGGACACTTAAAAAGGGAAAAGTCACCGATTTAAAAAAATAAAAATAAATCCTGACCAGTTTAAGACCAGAATCTGCATCCTTAACATATTCCTGTCTTTTAAACTTAAGACAATCCTGAGCAAAAAAAAACATCTGAGACATTAACAACTGTACTGTATACAGACAAACAGCAGGAGCTATATACAATAATTACACGGTGTGGCCCTGATGTTAGAGCTATGCCATCAAAAGCCGTTTGGGATGCTCAAATGATTTATGGTCCAATCTTGAGTTTAAAATGGTTTTATATATATCCACATCAATATCGTCGATTCATCTTCTTGAACTTCTCATAGTGGTAGTCATCTGTAGCCTTCTCATTGTTTGGACGTTTGCGGTAGTTTGGTGGTGACGGAGCTGTGGATGAACAAATAAGTTAGAAATCAGATTAAAGGTTTCAAAAAGATTTTCAATAAATCCCCACACAGACACACAAGCAAATGGGGGATACCATTGAAAGTAAATTAAATGCAATGATTGTAATACAGTTTGTATCTAGCTTGGATAAAAAGAAGAAAATCCTGAAACTGAGAAATATTTTTGGAAATGCACAAGTGACAGTGACTTAAAACAAGAGTTTCACATTCTGAAAGGTCTGGCCCACAGGACAGTTTTCCACTTCAACTTAGACTTTATTCAATTTTGAGTTGGCAATGTTTTTGAAGTGTTTGAGTCTATGCAGTCATTCCTACTACAGATTCATGCCTGTTTTTAATTTACTGCTTCATGAGGGTCTCAAGGTCACAGCCATCTCCCTTCGTGTGCAGAGATTTCTCTTGATTCTGTGAAATTATTGTCATTATGAGTAGAGATGGCACGATGCCACTTTTTAATGTCCGATTCGATATCATAAATTTGGATATCTGCCGATACCGATATGAATGCGATACAGTGTATTTTGTAATCAATAAAACTGTTTTTTATAAATATCTTGCTGTATTTTGTATAAGTTCATACTCAAGTTTGAAAAAAAGACACTGAAGCTATTCTGTTATACCTGTATGCAAAAAATACACTCCACCCAAAACATTTTATAGTTCAGCAACACTGATCAATCTAATAAATTTAAACCAACACCATCCTCCCTATTCTGGTATTTTAAATAGTACTTACCTACCTAATTACTAGGGTTGCCAACTCCCAGCAAAAATTAGGGAACCACCCCCCCTCCCTTAATCGATGTAATCAACTTTAATTTAATGCAAGTGTAAAACAAATGCACAATAATCAATTATTTTTCTACAATATTTAAATAGATTCAACATCTTTCTTCAACAGAATTGCAGACTGCACAGATGGTACCTTCCCAAAGGAAAAAGTACTATAGCTTACTAGGGTGTATATTAGACCTAATAGTTACTATATACAATAATGGATTTCTATACATTTAATCAGGTGACCACTTTTGTTGTAAGATTCAGATAATTATTTATTCAAAGTTTTTAAATGACATAAAGAAAAATATTTATTTGCGCCCCCCCTTTCCTTGTTAATGCCCAACATGGCCCCCGACAGGTCTCGCAGACAATAGCCGCTCTATCACGTGACATATACTGCTCCGACGCACCGAGCTGGGTTACGCCAAGTAGCGCGTTTTGTGAGGTGATTTTGTGATACTTCGGATCGGATTACATTTTTTATTTCTGTCCGATATCTGATCCAGTAATTTAGGTCAGTATCGGACCGATACGTAATATCGGATCGGTCCATCTCTAATTATGAGATGATAAAATCTCCAAATTGCTAAGATAATTTTCAGAAAACTTGACCTCTGACCTTGATCTCAAAGTCACAAAGCCAAGTGTCCATACTGCCTGCTCGCCGGGGTGATTCCACCCACCCATTTTCTTTTGTTTATCCAACTGTTATAGAACTATTTCTGTGTACTGAGCAGTGAGCGTATCTGTAGTCTCTTACCCTCTGGACCTGGTTTCTCTGTGTCGCCCACACGCAGCGGTCTTGCTTTGGGTTCTTCTTTGTGTCTGTGGTGTCTCTGCGGTGCATTTGCATCCTCATGATAGACTGAAAGAAAAAGTCAGCTTGATCAGTATAATCCGCTTTAATTTAGGTGTGGAATATCTCGCTCTCTTCAGATTACTTACATCGATTGTGTTGGACGTAGTTAACAGCGATGTTCGTGGGTACAAATGATGTGCCGTGGTCTTTTTTCTTGTTTCTTTGTTCTGCCAAAAGCTTTGCTTTTGCCTCCTCTGTCTGGATAATGTTCTTTATCTTTGCACTAGAAAAGAAATTACATACACAAGTTGCATTAGTAAAGCTACAAGTAAAAAGCAGCATTCGTTCATGCCATATCTCATGCAAAAATGCAGTTTTAGTCAAAAGACTCCTCTTGCTGAGTGTAAAATAAGTGTAGATGATTACTAGAATATTCTCGGTACATACTCAATGCCGAGATCAACTTCAGGGATGCCACTCAGCATCTGATTAGACAACATCTCCTCTGTCTTCTTGGCAGAATTGACTCGGATGTTCTCGGGCAGCTCGTACAGGTGGTCCTCTGGATTCTTCACTTTAACTTTATGCTCCTCAGCCTCCACCAGGCCCTTCTTCTTTTTTAGTTCCGTCTCAATATATTTCATCCTGTGAGGATAAATTTATGATAAAACCATGTTGTAAACAAGTGTGAGGGTATCTTGAATTGTGTCCTAAATGTTGGGGATTTGAAATGTCTCTTCTAAGTAATTTGTGCTATATCTAACTAAAGTGGAGGGAAAAGAATCAGACATTGGGACAACAAAAAAGAAAAAAAAAAGCACACATACATATCTGCATCCTCGTCTCTTCTGTTTGTCTCGGCTGAAAAAGACGTCCCCAGGTTGAGGTCTGTCTCATCTTCTGTCCTGAATACATAACATGAAATGATGACATATCAATGCACAGCTTAGAGCAATTATGCTAAAAATAGTTAAAAACTCACTTACATGTCTCTATTCCGGTCTTTCACTTTCTTCATGTCAACAATTCCCCCAGTCTTCAGTTTAAATGGGTCATTCTGTGCGGAATAATCAAATAATGTTAATAAACGTAAGTTCAAAAAACAAAACACCTTGGTTAATGAAGCTATATTACAATTTAAAATATATATATATATATTTTACAAAACTGACTACCTACCTCAATTTCAGCCTCTGGTGGAAGTTTTTCTCCAACCAACAAGGCGGTCACACTAAATAAAAGAAATATTAAAAAAAAACTGTGATTGTAACTGCTCAAACCACAGACTGTAAAACTTCATGTAAAGTAACAGGATGAAACGTGTTCGTGGTTTGATTTATTTACGTTACCTGATTCCGGTCTGTCGTTTGCGCAAACTCTGTAGCTCTTTAGCCTCTTCCAACTTATGTCTAAACATCCATGAAACACAAACGATTGCAAACACATTACCTGGGCAGCTTGTATGAAATGCGACCACAAACTATCTGCGTTTAGCGATTAGCATTAGCATGCATAGCATTACTCTACAGGGCTTTTTTTTTTAATTCCTGTGGTTAAACGGATGGCTCTACCTGACTTCTTCGGTGGTCTCATCCTCTTCCACATCGGACGAGTCCCTTCTCCTTCTAAAGTTTTTGCCACACGGCATATTTTTAGATACAACACAAAATTATTTCAGAGTTTTCTAGAAGCTGGACTTGAGTGTAGCTGCTGCTGGAATAAGAGGGGGGACGAACAAATGTACAATAATAGTGCGTCACGTCCCCTTATTTACCGCGCCACTTCCGTCGTGTTTAGATAACCATAACAAACATGGCGACTTACAGGCAGGTCGGCAGATTGTTGGGTATTTCAGCAAGACTTTCTCGTCTGTAAGTTGTTTTGTATTTATCTATATCTGCATTGTTTTTTGTTTTTGCTTTATTTCATGTGTGCATGAATGTGTCGTTATGTTAAGCATCAGGGTCAGGCAGGCTAACGGTAGCACGCTGGCTAAAAGGCGGAGTGACGCAGTCAGCTACAGAGCAGGGAGGTGTGGGGATGTTTTACTGCTTTAAACGTCTCCACCGTACAGCCGCTTATTAACACTTTAAAGTCGTCAGTATCAACCACAACAAACCTTTGCAAACTTAAAAAAATGGGTTTTTTTTGTTTGTGTTGCACAAGTGCTAAAACTTTAGCCCGATTCTAATCTGCTTTTTCTGGATTATCCCGAGTTGTACACAGGGACACCGTTACTCTCGACAGTTCATATCCATAAGTTATTGCAGTTATTATAGTTAACAAAAATATTACAGGTTTTAGTATCGCTTAACTTGGTTTAAAAAAAATTAAACTGCCTTATCAGGCTTTCGTAGATATATTTATTTACACCTAAGAAGTTTATAACTGCACTGATTTTACTAAATCTTGCCTCTGACATATGCCCTTAATTCAATAAGTGATTAAAAAAAAACCCAATCTGCACTCACTCTGTAAACTAACTCAAACTAAACTGGATTAAAACATCAAAACAAAATATAAATAACAATTAATTACAAAAGGCAAAACTAAAATAACTTTCTGCTGGTGTTTCTACGGTCTTATACACTCAGACACGTCATTACAAACGTCTTTCTAGTACTGGGTTGGACCCCCTTTGCCTTAAGAACTGCCTCAATTCTTCATGACATGACCAAAATGGTTGAGGAGTTAAGGCAATGTGAAGTTCACTTGGTAAAATTTAGGCCCTTGTTTGTTTTTTTACCTTGTGAATTTCCTGTGCTACCATGATAAATTAAGTATCCCATGAAGCCTGTTTTCTCCTTCTTCTGGAACCATTTGAATTATGTCTTTAACAAAAACGGAAACAGTTACTGTCATTTAAAGAGCACTTGTAAATAAAGGGTTAAAGAAGCAAGCCATTATAACCACTTTCACAAAGGGATGTACATGGTGAGCAGCATGTCATTCTACGTATTCCCAATTTATCCTCAGATGGAAATAAGGGGCTCAAAGTATACTAAGAAAAAAATCTGCATGATTGCTACACTACCTGAAGCCTAAACCATTGATACAAGGCAGGATGGAGCCATGACAAATCTGACCGTACTATCCAAACATCGCTGCAGAAATTGAAATTCATCCCGAATAGGGATGGGTATCGTTTAGGTTTTATCCGATACCGGTGCCAAATCGGTACTTTTGAAACGGTGCCGGTGCTTAAACGGTGCTCGAACCGGTGCTTAAAGAACAGAGAACACAAAATTGGTCCCAAAACCTCTCGTGTTCAGCTGTTGTTGTTTTTTTGTAAAAAGATAACAATGTGTGCCTTTTCTGCAGCTATGTGGCATATATGGCATCACTCTTGGCTGGAAGCAGTGCTTAAACAATGGAAAAAACACAAACTTTGTCCAAAACCTCTCATGTTTAGCTGTTTCCCACTTTTTCTTTGGTCATTTTAGCCTTTTTGGCCAGGGTGAAGGGAGCATCTGCCATCAAACAAGAGGACAGCCGCATGTAGCTATGATGATGTTTGCTAGTTCACCTTACATGCATTAATGTAATAACGTGGTTAGCCTACTCAACGTAAATTACACACGAACAACATGAAGCTACTCATGCAGAGAAGAACGGCTGCTGCTGCATCATCATCCTCATCATTTCTGCTACACTGGCAGAGCTAGGGGCCAGGACTCTATTCTTCGGGTTTTTGGGGGATGTTGCTCCGGGTCCGATAACTGGCAACCCACCCGACGTGCACGGTGTGAGGTCTCGCAGCAAGCTATCAAATACGGCGCATTTCTGGGTTTAAAAAAAAACGCTATGCGTCGCCAGCTGTTTAATCGGATTCTTGGTGTTACCTCCTTTGACAGTATCACAGTATCAGCTTAAAGCACTTGTTGCAGGCTGCTGAGTTTGCATATTTTGCTATGAAGTACAGCCAGACTTTTGACCGCTTCGCCTTGGACATTTTTAATCTGTGGCTCTGCTCTAACAGAACGTACGTACCTGGCCCCGCCTACTATCCTCGGAAACGTAAAATGATTGGCTAAAAGTGTATCACAGCTCAGGAAAAAAAAGCACCGAAATAAAGCACCGAAATGTGCGCTGCTTTTCGGTCTGGTTACTACCGTTTATGTCAGAACCGGTGCCATAATGGCACCGGACACCGGTACCCATCCCTAATCCCGAATGTACAGATCAACTGTAATCTTTTTCTTTTTTTTTTGTTTATATGTATAAAAGAAAAATTCTTAATAAAAAAATATTGTTTAAAAAAAGAAATTAAAATTCATGAGACCAGGCAACGATTTTGCAGTGCTCCATTTTCCAATTTTTGGTTAATCCTGTTTATTGTTCTTAGCAGACAGGAGTGCCACACAGTGTGCTCTTCTGCTGCTGTAGCCCATCTGTTTCAAGCTTCAATGTGTCTTGCATTTGGATAAGGTCTTCTGTTGTAATAAGTTGTTATTTGCATTTGAATTTGTATCAGGTTCATTCTCATTTGACCTCTGACCTTAACAATGTGCTTTAGCCCAGAGAACCATTGTTCACCAGATATTTTCTCTTTATGACAATTCTCTTTAAACACTGAAGATGGTTGTTTGGGAAAATCCCAGCAGATCAGCAGGTTCAGGCAAATCTAACACCAAATAAAAGTAACAGACAGATTTCTGCTGTTGTCCACTTTCCTTGCATATCATATACAGTGCCATTTTTGCCTGTAATTGTATAGTGTATGTCTGTGTTTTCTATTTTGTAATTCAAATGTCTTATAAAAATAAATAAATTTTTAGTTATCAGTGAAATGATACAGACAGTTCTTTCTCCTTGGCTAAAGTAAGACAAATACTGATTGCACAGTGTATCGTTTTAAGCTCTGCATGACCCCTTTGGTTGTTTTACGTGTTGCCTTATGCAACAGTTTGTAATACAGTTTTGTACAAACACTGTGCACCAAATCATTTTAGTGGATTAGTCTCACCACACCTTCATGTTTTGAAATCATTATTTCACCGCTCCAGAGAGGAAGGCATTAGATGAAGTGAGCTGGCACGGGTGCTTGACATTTTGATTTCTAACACCATTCATTTATCAGTGTGAGCTGGGCTGTATTAAATGTCTTCATCTGCTGCATTTTTCAGTCTTGCTGTCAGTGGGTTTCAGAGCACTGGATTACACTTGCCTTCACATACCACGGGAGTTTCAAACAGATGGCTCTCAAACCCCATCTGGATTGTTCCTGGTTTGTATTCAGAATAATCACATGTGTAACATTGAATGTGTTAATACTGGAGTGATTGTCTTGAACCCAATAGATGCAGCTGCTGTTTGAGCAGGTGCCTGTAGGACACGTGACATTAGCCTTGCAGTTCAATAAAGTAAAGAGTTGCTGCACAAAATAAGGACACCGTCTAATGAAAAAAGGTGATTTATGTTGCATTCTTCTTCTTTGTTTTTTCTCTTCCCAGGAAGGACCATGTTTGTGCAGACGCAGGATACACCAAATCCAAACAGCATGAAGTTCCTGCCTGGCCGGACAGTTCTTGAAACAGGAACTATGAATTTTGCGGGCCCTCGTGAGGCACACTGCTCACCTCTAGCCAGGTATGTGAGATTACTGGTCTGAGAGAAATGCCTGATGTCAAACAGTCATCTTAGCATAACAGATGTAGGTAGATGAGTTTTAATACATGCGGTCAGTGCGGTGGACAGTGCACACGACAGGTGAAATAACTGACTGGGTGGAGTGGATGGAGATGAGTGTCAGGGGTGATTTGTGACAGAGGAAAAGCAGCAAGAGTGAATGAGACATTTTACAAGATAGTAGTGAGACCTGCTATGATGTATAATTTGGAGACAGTGACCCTGACAAAAAACAAACAAACAAAAAAAAATAGAGATGACAGAGTTGAAGATGCTAAATATTTTATTTAGAGTGATCAGGATGGACAGGATCAGAATGAGCATGTCAGAGGGACAGCTCAGGTTGAGCAGTTTAAACACAAAGTTGGAGAGCCAGGCAAGGCTGAGATGGTCTGTGCAGAGAAGGGTTAGGGAAGTGAGATGTGCAGAGAAGTGATATGCTGCACAAAGGGTGTTGAATATACAGCTTCCAGGCAGGAGGAAAATAGGTGGACCTCCAGAGAAGGTTGGTGGATGTCATGTAGGAGGACATTAGTGTGACAGTGGAGAACGATGGAGATGGAGGCAGATGATCCACTGTGGAGCAGCCAGAAGAAGAATGGATTAATAGTTTGACTTCTGCTAGTCACATGACAAGATTGATTTACCAGTACATGCCTTGTTGGTAGGGCAGTAACCAAGGCAACATTTATTATTACCAAATATAAAAAAGGTATAACCTCTGATACGCACAGAAACAGTAGACCTCTCTTCTCACAGCCCAGCACGCTGCTGATTCACGTCCTCAGTGTAACACTTTTACCTCTACTTGATCTTTATGACACTGCGGTGCAACAATTTTGAACAGAAATATTATTTTCTAATTCTATTCCCATTAAAATATTATGTTAATAAATGTGACTGATACCTGCACACAATTTGCACGTCTATATGTGTGTATTTATTTGTTACAATCATTGCACAACCTTCTGTATTAAGTGTAAGATGAATCTTTAAGTGTGGCGTAATAAAACCTCAGTGATTGTCTTCAGGCAGCTTTTTAGGATCGATGGAGTCAAGAGTGTGTTCCTGGGCCCTGACTTTATTACCATCACAAAGGTAAAGCCATGCCCAGTTTGTAAGAATTGGCACTGGCACAGCTTGGCATACCACAACTAAGAATAGGTTGGTTTCTCATCCTTCTTCGTTTAGGCTGACCCAAATTTGGAATGGAAGGTAATTAAGCCTGATGTGTTTGCTACCATTATGGACTTTTTTACCTCCGGGCTTCCTGTTGTAAACGAGGACAGCCAGCCAAGCCCAGATACAGGTATGGTTTTCAAACAGCTGTGGTCTACCCATTATTAAAACATCAACTTAGACAGAAATAACAAGCTGCTTTGAATGCTGAGGAACAACAATCTCTGCCTCTCCTTTCAGCACCGTCAGACGACGACGACGAGGTAGTTGCTATGATTAAAGAACTACTAGAGACTCGAATAAGGTAACTACTCATGAAGGTGCACTATGACCTCAGGGCCTGTTGCTTCCTATGCTTTTTGGGTTTTTTGCCTAATACAAGTCAATGTTCTCACTCTGTCAGGCCAACTGTGCAAGAGGACGGGGGAGATGTTCTATACCGCGGATTTGAAGATGGCATTGTTAAGCTGAAGCTGCAGGGCTCTTGCACCAGTTGCCCCAGTTCAATTGTGACTTTGAAGAGTGGCATCCAAAACATGCTACAGTTTTATGTACCTGAGGTTGAATCGGTGGAACAGGTTTGTTGTCTTTCTCTCATTTGATTTTAGGACACTGTTAATTTTTAAGATGTTAATCCTGACATCTTGATTTATATTTCATGTTCAGCACTTTAGCTGTAAAGAGCTTTTATGCGTGTCTTCCAGGTGAAGGAGGAGGAGGAGGCTGCTCAAGTCTGAACCACTGAAATCATACACATTCCTGTCTCTACCAGCTACCGACTTTAATGCAAGCAATAGTTGCAATAAAATGTGTTTGATAGCACAGCTGTGTGAAAGAAACGGTCACCATTATCAATTCAGATGTAATCTCGTATGTGTTGTTTCCCAGCTGTTTGGTTTTTTTTTGTACAGTGACAGTATTTAACAAGAATAGCCCAGTCACAGGAACAGCTGACTGGAATAATTTATTACTCCACATCTGTCAAGCAAGAAAAGCAGCCTTTTAGTTTTAAAATCAGTATATTATATGTGTATAAATAAAGTTTGTTATAATATTTTGTGACCATTTGTCTGCTTTGTTGTACATAAGTGTTCCAACTAGTGGCCTAGTTGAAGATGCTCAGATTCCCATTGACAATGACCAATATGGACAGGACTACAAATGAGTACATCAGGGGGACAGCTCGAGTTGAGCAGTTGAAACACAAGAGGACGGATGGTTGATATACTGGACAAAGGTTGTTGAAGATGTAGCTGCCAGGCAAGAGGAGGACATGCAGAGGGTTGGTGCGGCATAAAAGGATACTACCAATAAGGTCAGATGATCCAGGGTGGTGACACATGAACAGAGCGACCAAAAGAAGGTAAAATAGAAAGTGGGTATTTTCCACAAAAATTATATAGACCATTTAAACTATGTAAGACCAAAAAACCATAAAAGGCAATTTTGCATATAAAAATTTTAAAAAGCATTGGTGGATTTCTACTGAGGGACGTTGTACCTCAGTAATTCTAAAATCGCCAGAGCATACACAGGCTTTTGGGCCTTTTTAGCAATATTTTCCTTCCACGGCCAGTAGAAAGCACAGGCCTTCCATTGTGGGCCGATGTTGACTCTAGCAGCAGCAGGATCTGCAGGATGTTCCGGCTGCGAATCGCATCCTGATGCCACGTCAGAAATGCGTACGTCTGTAGGCGCAACCTGAATCGACAGATCTCCCGACCAATCAGAAGGCGCCATGGAAGAACGCGGTTGGCTATGATTCATAGGAACCATCGGGGGCGGAGCTTATTGACAGGCGTTCCCAGCTACCGACTTCAGAGTAGCTGTAACTGGCAGCAGAACTGTAGCCATGTGTGGTGAGTAGTGCATTTATTCTATATTTATACTAATAGGCGCTGAATGTGTGTGGTTCACGTTTCACCAGAATAGCTAGCTGAATAGTTATTCAGCTATTGCCATGTTAGTTTGAGGATAAATGCTGGAAATGAGCTAGGGGAGGCTAAAGTGAGTTTTGTATGGCCAACATGATGTTGCTAGCCAGCTAAATATAAACCGGTCTGTGTTTTTCCGTTTTACTCTGAAAGCTGCTTGATGTGGGATAACACGATCGAGCAGCAGAGTCGATATTTGAGTGCGACATTAAAATGGTAACCTGCTTTACGACGTTATTACCAGCCGAGTAAGTTTCCAGTAGCTAAATCTCTGTCTGTTACTGTGGATCTAGATGACTGTGACAGAGACCTTGGAAAACGAGTTAGGCTCGTTGTTATTATAAAAAATGAAAGTGTAACTAGATGATCTGTGTTCTTTGGGATAATACCATACCATACCATACCACCTTTATTTATAAAGCACTTTAACATATAAACCAGTGTCCACAAAATGCTGTACACATACAAATAGGATAAACAAAACATAAAATCAAATATGTTTTTTTAAGTCAAATTGAGTCAACCCCTTAAAAGAGTGCCAAAGGCTTTAGCAAATATTGTACTATATAATACTGGTGTATCGCTGTGAATTAACATCAGTCTTTCACTGTCTATATGACGCCAGTGGTCATAATCAGTTTGATGCTTTCTAATCCTGTCCTGTCTCCGCCGTCTCCATCTATCTCAGTCCTATGACTGATACCTGACATCTGTTTTCTCTCACTGTTATCACAATCAGAGCACTTCCATAACCAAGCCACCTTGCTATCAATATCTCTTGTCACAGTAAGGTGCCACTTTGCTTAGGTTAACCATTAAGCACTGATTATTTGCAGAAGGGTCCCTTTTGTCTCTCTTTACCCCTCAGTGTCCACCCCCATCACTTGCTTTTCTGAATGAATGCTCTGTTGAGCCAGGATGTCCACTGGTTAGTGTTTAGCCCTGTAACAGGGCTGCACTTTATGCCCACTCCTTTTGCCATTCATGGTGTCACTCCTTTCCTTTGTGTATTTGTTATTAGACTGGATGACAGATGTTTTAGGGAGGAAATTCTCATTATTTATGGAGGTTGCCAATAAAATGCTGAAATCTTGATTTACACTGGCCTGTTTCTGTATCGTAATGGTCTCTCACTTGGGTTAGTAATCACACACAAATAAATCTCAAGTCTTAGTGACAAGGTAAATATCTTAAAATGATTTACAGATGGGAAACAGAAACATCTCGCGTCTGATTTTTGTCATTCCTTTGACAATTCCCCTACCTCTGCTTTACGTAGGCAAGAGGTTATCTTAGGGAAACGGCAGGTCTATATATGTATACTTAATTGTCTTTAAACAGGTCTATCTTCCAAGAGATAACTATATCAGGTTTTCCAGTGCCTGTATGACTTGTTTCTCGTGTGTTACATTAGTTTGTCTGGCACTGAACTGTGAATAGCAGCAGATCGACAACTCCCAGTAATTCTTGGCCTGCTACACCAGGAAGGAGTCCAATTACGTTCTCTGTGGTTTCACCAGCCACCTTTACGTAATCATTGTCATCATAAATAGTTTCGTTTTAAGATTTAAAATTGTTTTAAAAACAATTTCTAACTCAAAATGAATCCAAAGCTTGTTTAAAATAAAAACCAGCTGATGGGATAAATCCATGCAGCATACAGATTGTGAGATGTCCTTTGGCATCGGAAAAAACCTTTTAAATACTGTAATAGTGACTTCAGCCAACCTTCACCAAACCCACATGAATTAAACATCACTCCCAAATGTTACAGGGGTATTAGTCTGACAGGCATTTCAAGTGATCTGCCCTTCCAACTGCAAATAAATAAATAAAAAAATCTCCTTTTGGTAGCACAAATTCTTTATAAAGAAAAGCTTTCTAAAACATTATTCCCTCCTTCCCCAAGGAATCTTTGCCTATCTCAACTACCACGTGCCAAGGACTCGCCGTGAAATCCTTGAGATCCTCCTTAAAGGTCTACGTCGTCTGGAGTACAGAGGCTATGATTCAGCTGGTAAGAAAAAGAGAGACTCATCACCAACAAGTTCTGCCTTTTTTTTAAATTGTGTTTTGTTTTGTTTTTCTTGTGTTTAGACCTCCTCAGAGGTTACTCAAGAAATGCCAAAATGTTGTAATAGTTTGTTGGTCTCCAATGTAACATTAATGCAGCAACTGTCCTGAAAGTCACACTTGATTTTTTGTTTTTCAGTAATACATGCCAACACTAATGACTTGTGCCTGATTTATGCTTGCGTGTGGTTACGTGTTGATTAATGTGTGGTTGTGTCCCGGTGTTTTATATACGGTGCCAACAGATGCTGGGATTTTTGTTTTTCTCCTGGTTCCTCGCTCTTTGTTCTGCTCAGTTTTATGTTACATTATTATTATTTTGTTTTTTTGTTTTGTTTTTTTGTTTTCTGTGGAGGCAGTTATATTTATCCCTCTGGTTTTCCACTTCTTTGTACTTTCCCTCACATCCATTTTGGTAGTTTCAGCAATCTTCTTCAAGGAATCTGCTGTCTGACCTTGTATTTACACTATGATTATTTTTCCTTATACTGAGTAAATAATAGTTTTTTTTTCTTTCAGTTCTTCTCAGACATTGGACCAAAAAGAAGACTTTACTTACATAATAGTAATACCACCGTTATACCTAATACCTACGGCCTTGCCATCTTTATGATTCAGCTATTTCTAACTTTTTTAAAAATTTCATTAGGTGTTGGAATTGATGGGGGCAACAGCAAAGATTGGGAGGTCAACGCCAGATCTATCCAGCTGATCAAGCAGCGTGGAAAAGTGAAGGCCCTGGATGAGGAGATCCACAGTAAGCTGAGATTGTTGCTCGTTTAGAGAGAACTAATAGTTGACCGAATCCTCAATTTTCCTTCCTGCACGCTGTGGTGCAATTCGCATATTTAATGTCGTCTGTCTTGGGGGTGTGTTTGTTTGATTTATAGAACAGCAGGATATTGACCTGGATGTGGAGTTTGATGTCCACAGTGGCATTGCCCACACTCGCTGGGCCACTCACGGTGAGCCCAGCCCAGTCAACAGTCATCCACATAGATCTGACAAAAACAATGGTGAGTGATGTTTCAAGTTGGTACAGAAACAGCTAAATGTTTGATTCTGTGTTAAGTTTCTGACAGTCCTCTTTGGTTTGCAGAATTCATAGTCATTCACAATGGCATTATCACCAACTACAAAGACCTGAAGAAATTCCTGGTGAGCAGATGTTTTTCATTAATATTTCTTGATGTGTTTTCATTGTTCCGATTTGTAAAGCGAAATCATTTTCTCGTTTCTGTAGGAGAGCAAAGGTTATGAGTTCGAGTCAGAGACTGACACAGAGAGCATCGCCAAGTTGGTGAAGTACATGTATGACAACCGGGAGAGCGACGACATCAGTTTCGCCACGCTGGTTGAACGTGTGACTCAGCAGCTGGTAAGGACTTGCTAATGTACACCAAAGATGCAAAAGCAATCAGACAGTAAAAAGATCTGACTTCCTGTTTGACCTGCTGCCTTGCAGGAAGGAGCTTTTGCACTGGTCTTCAAGAGTGTCCACTATCCCGGCGAGGTGGTTGGTACAAGGTAAACTCACACACTGATGGCTGATCTTAAATCTCCTAAAGTGACGTCTAAGACGGGTCAAAATGTATACAATACATTTTGAAGTCTGACAGTATAAGAAACCTTTCTGCGATGCATTTAGACCATATACTGGTAAAATATCAGGATGTGGTTTAAAATGAATATTTTCTTGTGGTTTATACAGGAGGGGAGGTCCTCTGCTGATTGGAGTGCGCAGTGATCACAAGCTGTCCAGCGATCATATTCCTGTGCTCTACCGCTCATGTAGTTATAGTTTCTCTTTCTAGTCAAATGTATCCAAATGTGGCTGGATGAAATTGCCTGAGGCCTGTTTTCTTTTACATCCCAGCTACTAAAGACAAGAAGAGCTGCAGCACCCTACCCAGGACAGACCAGGACACCTGCCTGTTTCCAGTAGATGAAAAAGCGGTGGAGTACTATTTTGCATCTGATGCGAGGTAAGCAGATACTGTTAGAGTGCACAACGATGTTCTTTATATGCCTGCTTTATGCGTGTATCAAAAATCAAACGTTTGATGTGGTTTCTGATCTGCCACGACAGCGCGGTGATCGAGCACACAAACCGGGTGATCTTCCTCGAGGACGACGACGTAGCCGCCGTGACGGATGGCCGGCTGTCGATTCACAGGATAAAGCGCACAGCTGGAGACTACCCAGCCCGTGCCATCCAGACCCTGCAGATGGAACTACAGCAGATCATGATGGGTGAGTGGAGGGACGAATTCTCTTCACAACATGCATTCCTTTCCCACACTAATGGTCAATAAATCATTTATACTGTGCCATTAATTTAGTCTCAAATCCTGTTATTATCCTGCAAGTCATAATCGATGACCAGCTGCTTACATAGTTTGGCTTGCTTTTAACGGTTTGCCCTGAGGTTGTTCTTGTTATCATCCAAGTCGTTACACTCTTGCTAGATTAGCAGCACCACCAGAGAAACCACTGTTGGTAAAACAAACCACTTTGCTTTAAGATGTTATTACTCCCATCTTCCCTTCTTGACCCGAGTTGAAATATTATGCTAGGTTTGTAGTAAGACAGCTGTTTCCTTCTTTTTCAACATTTTACTCCAGCCCCAGGATTTGAACTCAAACAAATCCTGGGGCTGGATTTGTTAAAGCTAAATTTAAATTTTAGCTTTAATGTGAAGCCATTAATATCCTATGTATAGAACAATGTGCAATTTGTGGCTTTTTAAAAAAAAGTACAGTTCCCCTTACTAATGCTTAGACAAATGCACCCAATAAAAAGCATTTCTCAGTGTTTAATTGTTGTTAAAGAAAAACAATTATTTTCCCAAGTCACCAAAGTTAAAGCGTTCACTTATGGGAATTAGGACACATTTTTATTATTGCATTATTTTCCCTTTTTTCGTGTACAAAATCATAATAAAAACCCCACAATCATGTAAGTTTATTCTTGGGACAGTTTTTCATGCAAAACAGACCTTTACGCATATCGACTCCAGGTCTGTAAGAATCTGACAAATCTATAATCAGTCAGGATTAAATTGCTTCCCAGGGCTGTTAGGTAATCCTTACTGACTTTATATTTGTCAGACCCTGATTAGGACTTGGAGTCGATGTGCATAAGGTCTGTTTTGCATGCAAAATTGCACCAAGAATCAACTTGTTACATGCACTTAATCAGTTATTGGACTTTTGGAATTGAAGTATTTCATCTATCCTGCTGCTGTGTCCTTAAATGAGGAACATGAGTCTAAGAAGTTTGCTCAGTATGAACACAGCTAAAAAAAAGGAGATTAAATCTCATGGTTACTGTCTATATTTTCTTTTTTCTTCATTTTCACTGACTTTTCCTCAGCAGTCCAGCAGAGGGCAGAGGTGAGCCGGTGTTGGCTGCACTCGACATTCCTTTGTGGTCCTGTCATTACTCAGCCTCTCTCCTCTCATTTCCTAGTTTTTTCTTCTTCTGCTGAATAACCTAATTCGAATGACCCAAATTGCTCTCAAAGGGAGGCTGAAACGCACTTGCATATAGACATATATATTTTCTTTACCGTCACGGTTTTTAATTGATAGGAAAACATTATCTCCCTAATGTTTTTTGTACGTTTTATTTCATTTGAGGCATGACTCATGCTATGGCTCCAAATATCTTAATAGAGAAAGAAAGTTTACCCAATAAGTACTCTCATTTCCAGGAAGGCCTGATTGTCAATAAAACACAGTGAGGACGTTTGTTTTTGCTCCTTCAGGAGGCTGTGGTTTGCATTCTCGGACGCTTAATACATGTAAACAAAACCTCTCTCGTTCGGTTGAGTTCATGTGGGTTTTATGGGGCTTATAAAAAGTCTATCACTGAGTGCTTAACTGGTATTTACCTTTTCTTCTTTCTTTTTTTTTGACTAATTCTGGAAATGTTCCCGTGATATCTGATCCTCATTTTACAGGCAACTACAGCTCCTTCATGCAGAAGGAGATCTTTGAGCAGCCAGAGTCTGTTGTTAACACCATGAGAGGGAGAGTCAACTTTGACAACAACACAGGTTGGAGCACTGCCTTATTATTATATTTACCAAGACAAGAAATGACAATTCCTCAAAAATGTCAATCTTTGGCTTTCACTGTAGTCTTTAGCGTCAAGTAATTTAGTTTTGCATGTGCAACTACCTTTAGTTCATTATAATAAGGCTCAAGGACGCCCTATAAAAGTTTTACAGCTATAAGTACATTTTTTAAGTGTAAAATGTCCCATCTCTCCTGTGGGGTGTTTGTGGTCTTTGAGCAGTTTGTTGTGCTTTTCAGTGACACTGGGTGGACTTAAGGATCACATCAAAGAGATTCAGAGGTGTCGCCGACTTATCCTCATTGCTTGTGGCACCAGCTATCATGCAGGAGTAGCAGTGAGTAGTCTTTTGTTTAACCACCTTTTGTTCTTTGGTGCAAAGTCCCGTCAGAAAAATAATCAAACTGAATCCAAGAGGAAAATATGACAGGAAATATGACACCTGTGTTGTGGTATGAGCTTCGTGTCCTGCCACACTCTATGCTCTGTGCACAGCTGGCACGTTTTCACAAATCGATGCTGTTGTTTTTTTTCCCAGACCCGCCAGGTGCTGGAGGAGCTGACCGAGCTGCCTGTCATGGTGGAGCTGGCCAGCGACTTCCTGGACAGGAACACGCCTGTTTTCCGAGACGATGTCTGCTTCTTTATCAGCCAGTCAGGTGTGGAGACCAGTGCCATCTGGACTTGATCTGTGGCACATTCCCCATTTGTATTCCACTTTCTATTTGGGGGCTCTTCTTGATTTATCTTTCTATGTGCTCAACTTTTTCAAAATGCTGAGTCAAAGTTTTTGAAACCTGTGGATTATTTTTTTCTGTAAAGCTGTCTTAAATCAGACTAGTTTATGGTGCAAAAGTCAGTAAATCAGTTTTATTGTGTGAATTGTTACGTTCCATAAACAGGTTGTGTTTTCCATTTCTGCCGACCCCGCAGGGGAGACCGCTGACAGCCTCATGGCCCTGCGCTACTGTAAGGAGAGGGGGGCTCTGACTGTGGGCGTCACTAACACAGTGGGCAGCTCCATCTCGAGGGAGACTGACTGTGGCGTCCACATCAACGCCGGGCCAGAGATCGGAGTAGCGAGCACCAAGGTATACCATGGCAACCGTGGCTCTAATTAACTCTGCGGTTTTTATGAGTGCAGCTTTTATGCGCCGTGGAAGTGGAAAACCACAACATGCATTTATTGTGTCACTGGAGATTGAAAGGATACTTCTTACATTAACCTCTTGAGGTTAGGTTATATTATGCTACACAGCATTACCAAAATTACTGTTATTATTATCTTGCTATCTTTGAAATGGCTACTTTAAACACAGGGACCAGGTCTGTGACTACCCGCTGTCAGTTGCCTCCTTCATAGCAACTTATATAAAGAGTGATAAAATGGTGATAAGACAGAGTCAGTCTGTAATCATTTTGAGGGGTGAATGGGGCCAAGTTGCCAATTACATGCAATCTGTGTGTGATAAATCAACCAAAATAGAAAATCTGTTGCCTTTTACATACAAATAAATTCACATTAACTGCATGCATTTAGCCAGAACCTCATAGATTTTGAAGAGAAAGTCAGAAGTTGCTCCACAAATATCGGCATAGTTGCTGTTGGATGACGATTTCACTGCATAATGAGACAGGGGCTCAGGAATCTTATATAGCGATATAACCAGTTGAGTGGACTCCGCCTTTCAAATGTTCACCAATGTGTCTGACGGTGATTGCAGTCAGTTGGAGCTGGAGACAGGTTGCCAAACAACTTGCAACCAGTTGCAGGCTCCAAATTTTTATTTATTTATTTATTTTAAATCAGTTCACTGGGCAGCAACCAAGTTTCCAGCCATAGAGTTTTCCTACTCATTCTATTTAAACTCCAGTGAGACTGAGTCATTAGTGATGAAGATGAATGTACTGCTGGGTGTGTTTTCACCTTGTTGTGGCAGGCTTGGATGTGGATGATTGAAAACAGCACATTCCCTTGGAGTTGAAGTGAATGCTTATTGCTCCATTTAAAAAAGCAATCTACTAATTTTTCTGCTTTTGTCTATGACAATATTTTCAGAGGCAACACACCAAATGAATTTGTTACGTTCAAGTTAGAAATATAGCGCATGATTTCTTTGATTTGTTGTAACTGAGCCTTTGATGCTTAGCTAAAGTACTGTACACCAGTTAATTGCAACATCTCATAAATGAACTCGATGCTCGCTGACTCTGAATGAAACCCAGATGAAAACTCCATTGCAATTCTGGTCCCGCCTTTTGGAAGTTGACGTGGTCCTCCACCGTTATCCCAGAGGGAGTTAAAGAAGCCTGATTTTCTCATCTCAGCTCATGTAAACCTTGGACACTTGGTTTCATGCCCCTCCCACCCCCTCACCGAAAGCATTTGCCAGCTGGGATTTGAGCAGAGGAGTTGAAGCCCCTGCTCTTTCTAGGGAGCATAGAGAGAGAGAGTTAGGAAAAGTGGAGCAGGTCCTTCCCTGCCCCAGCTCTTGGCTCAGTGACTCTTGTGTTGCTCCAAAGTCCCAGAGCACGCCTCAGAGACGCCATCATTTACTGCTCGGCTGGCAGGGCCACACCCACCTCAACCGAATGTTGCACATTAACAACCAAGCTTATCAAAACACTGACTTGGTTTGCAACTAATCACATGCTGAATCATCCCAAATTCATATATTTGGTCTCAATTTTCTGCTTTTTCATGCTCGTAGGATTTTTTTTAAACTTTAAATGAGGGAATTTCCAATTCCTTTGTTCATATTCAAGATTCATGGCATAAATTAGCACTAAAAGACAAAACACTTTGATGCTATCATGAGGCAGATCCTTCTGGCAGGTCAGCCGACAGTAAATGAGAGAAGACTGCTTTTGAATTACATAACTCTTTCCACTGGGAATTTACAGGATTACAAAGTTTGTTTTCTAGATCACAGCTGTTGTGTTTTCTTTATGTTTCAGCTGTGTATGCATGCATGCTCACATTTGCAGGGTCAAAGTTGGCACATTGTGCATCAGGAAAGCACTGACAAGTTTGAAAGTATGAATATGGAAGAGATCAACGGTTGAATATGTGGGTTAAAAGAAAAAAGAAACGGTGTGTAAAGGTTTTACAGCTATTTTCTTGGCCCTGCACATTGGCATTTCTGAGTCCAGAGAGTCTTGTGAATTGACTTGGCTTCTCTCAGACTCTGATTGAATCTCCTAAATGAGCATGGAAGACCTCCAAACGTGCTTGGAGATGAAGGAAGGAGAGGGTGCGGGCAGCGATGACGGCAGGCACAGTCTCAGATGTGTTGAGGTTATAAGAAGCGACATTTCCAGAAGGATCAGACATCATCTGTGGTATATGTGGCTACAAAGGTTTTTAGGATGAGCAGCACTAACTTAACTGCGTGTGTTTTTTTTTTTTTTTATAATGCTGCTTGATGTGTATGAAAACCCACCTCTCCATATTTCATCTGGTGCAGATTATAAACTGGAGACCAAATTTGCAATCAAAACAAAGCGAAAAAGAAGGACATGGCTTCATAATCTGTACCGAAAGGCTCAAGTCGTGATCTGGTCGCTGCTTCGTTGGTTCGATATTGAGCTGCAAAATAGGAAATCTACCATTCCCTCTAGAAATGAGGTCACAAGCAAGCAAGCTTTGACTGTGCAGTGGTGGTGGTCCACTTTGTGACCTTCATACAAATAGTTAGGGAGCAGTTGTTTTCTTTATTAGTCAGAGTAGAGACAGACAAAGAAACCGCATCTTAGCAATTGTGTTACAGTTAATAAATATTCTACTTTCTCTGTTGTGTTTTTCGTCTTCAGGCCTACACCAGTCAGTTTGTGGCCTTGATCATGTTTGCCCTCCTGATGTGCGATGACAGGATTTCAGTGCAGCCCAGGCGCCGTGAGATAATCCAGGGCCTAAGAGTGCTTCCAGGTAAGTCACACCACATGTGTTGTAATTCAGCCAGAGAAGTCTTGATCATATGTGAAGTTTAAACACAAAAAGACTGGAAAAACTAGCTCTCAGACCCAAGATCAAGCACATCCACAGCCTGTTTTAGTTTTGTTTTTGTTGGTGTTTTTTTTTTTTTTTAAATCCTCTTAGAGGACAAACTTAAACGGCAACAAAAGGATCAGAAGACGAGAGAGAGCGGGAAGGGGGGCAGACGGATGAATAGCTTTAGATTTTGGCGTTGGGCTCTTGCATGACTCTGTGAATCTAAAGCACATGATAGCATGTCCCCAATAGTAACCTAATAAGGAATGTCTGGCTTGTCTGCCACTCCCTGCCCAACATTAGAAGCTGAGTCTAGGTTCATGTTGCTGCAATATTTTTTTCATATTTTGTCTCTGCCAGTCAGCCTCTTGAAACAAGAAAAAAAATGTGTGTGTGTGTGTGTTAGATCTGATTAAGGAGGTCCTCAGTTTGGATGATGAAATCCAGAAGCTGGCAACGGAGCTGTACCAGCAGAAGAGTGTGCTCATCATGGGCAGAGGCTACCATTACGCTACCTGCTTGGAGGGAGCACTGGTGAGCACATGCGAGTTTATCATCTGACAGCTTGATTGTTAATTTCAGCGTAGGCTTGTATTTATCTAAAGTCTGGATGTTTTTTTTTCATTCCCCTGCAGAAAATCAAGGAAATCACGTACATGCATTCAGAGGGTATCCTGGCAGGAGAGCTGAAACACGGCCCGCTGGCCCTGGTGGATAAACTCATGCCGGTGATCATGATCATAATGAGAGACCACACTTATGTCAAGTGTCAGAATGCCCTGCAGCAAGTTGTTGCTCGCCAGGTAAGAATCGCACATGGCGCATGTTTTGTGATCAGCCTTATTGTAATGTCGGTGTGTTGGTTTATTTTATAATCCAGTCACAAGTGATCAGCCCAGATTGTTTAGTTGCCTGAAATGCTCAAACAAACTCTGACAAATAAAAACTAAATGTGACACTTTACAGTGTTTATTATATCGTGGAAAATGACTAAGTGAGTTTATTTGAATCCATTTAAGTTTTTTCCTTTCTGAAAACTGTTTGCATCATAACTCATTAAGTTCAAACCCCGAAAGTATGTTGACCACTGCGTCACCTCTGGCCCTTCAACTCAGTCGGTGAAAGGGGAGAGGTTGATTCAGCGCATCTCCATCATTGTGCAGTAAACACACTATATTCATCTCTTTGTTTCATTTACAGGGTCGTCCTATTGTGATCTGCGACAAGGACGATCACGAAACCATCAAAAACTCCAGCCGCACCATCAAAGTGCCTCACTGTTTGGACTGCCTGCAGGGCATCCTGAGCGTCATCCCTCTGCAGCTGCTGTCCTTCCACCTGGCTGTCCTCAGAGGCTACGATGTAAGTGCTTTCCCTTCAGGATCAGCAACAACTCTCAATCCAGCATGCTTCTTAATTCAAACATTTCTTGGAGATACCATTTTCCCAAGTGATTTCCACTCTTACAGTCATCATCAGTATACCTGTGTTTACAGGTGTAGTAAGAGTATGATTGTGTAAAATACGTCGATGATTCATTTCAGGACATAAAAGAAGACAGTTGTGCAAAAGATTCTGGAGCACAATATAAATGAGATATTCTGTTATTATTAGCCTGTCACTGATCATCTAGCGCTGTCGCTCAGGACTGCTTTGTAAGCAGAAACACTGCCAGAATAAACGTGCAGTGTTTATATCTGTAAATCAGCATGTCCCCAACTCGCTTGAAAATGTAACCTACTTTGTGAACGATGTAAACTGGCAAACTTGGTGGTGAAGGTGATGACGATGTGGTTAGCTGCCACACTGAAAGAATTGTAGTGAAATGTAAATAACCTCCATCTGTGCGCGAATTCCGACCTGCGATTGTTTCATTTATTGGCAAAGCCCACAAGCTGTTACTGATGTTTGTGCTGGTGCTGCAGAACTGACTTAGATGTGTTGTCCCCTTGATTTCCTGTTTTTGAGGAATTTTAAAGGTCAAAGTGAGCAGCTTAACTCAAAGTCAGCATCTAGTCAGTTTTTCAGAGCATTTCAGAGAAACGTCCTGGCCGTGCAGCTCTGTAGAACAAACAGCTCCACCACACGCATGCCCTGTGTTTTATGTAATTTTGTCCGAGGGGAGGAGAAGCGCTCTGGACAGGACATGTGTGATAATTACAAGAGCAGTTCTTCCAAACCGCCATATCTCTGGCTCGCAGATTAAAGTATGTTTTTGTTAAGATTTGTATAAATCATACTCGGGTGTTTTGACAGCAGCATTTAGTCAACAGCAGCAACAGTGTCCTTTTCATCTGCAAGGCTATTGATTGTCTGCTCCTCTGTTTAAACGCAGGTGGACTGTCCAAGAAACCTGGCCAAGTCCGTGACAGTAGAGTGAGCCGCACCATTCATCACTAACAACAAAAGCTTGGCATAGACACACATTCAAGCACAGACCCCAAAGGAAGCGTCTGTGTGAAGTAAACCATCAGAAGATGACGTCCTGTCCTGTGTCTTGTGTGTCGTGGCTCTTTTTTTTTTTCTTCTTTTTTTTATGCAGTCTTTCAGTAATCGCTCTTGTATCTCACTGTTGTGTATTATCACAGTGTTGCATTGTTTCTTTTATCAGAAAGCTTTGACAACATTTGTTTTTTCTTTGTTGTTGCCGGTGGCAAGGAATGGGTTGGGAATGACATATAACGTGCATATCACTTTTTCGGGGGTGAACCTGTATCAACCTTCGCTGGCCATTTATGGGCATGCCTTCCATGTTTATCTGTTGCTGATTGGGCTCTCTGGAAGCTGATGTTAAAGCTGACAGTAGTTTACGCTTTAAAGACCTCACTGGCTCATTTTCTCTTTTAGTGCAATGATTTGTAGTTTAGTTGGGATTTTTTTTCCTTGGCAGCTAATCATTCAAAGTGTCTTTACTCCACTGTTGAAGTAAACCACAGTCTTGAATCATTCCAAGCCACAGGTCATCGCTTCTTCATAATTGCAGTGTGGTTTTGATACACTTTCCCCTCTTGGATTTTCTTCTGAGGACACGCAGCAAAGAGCAGCATCAAATGTCCGATCAGAAAAAGTTTGTGAATACTATCATAAATCTTCTAATGTTGCTGTGTGTAAGCCCAGGAATTCGGTTTTTTAAACTCTGGTTTTGGTCCACTCAGTTAATGAGAGGAACCACCTACACCAGAGTCTGAGACGTCGCTCGTTCACTCTTTCCTATTTTTCTCGACACGATCCTGTTACTGTAAACGCTCTCTGGGTGCAGTTTAGCGTTTCATTCTCGTGTGGGACTTTTCGCATAAAGGTTTCTTTTTATCAATAAACTGAAGTAATGCAATTGAGATAAAGTTGCAAACCTGAAGTAGAGGCAGTCGCCAGCCCACACCTTGCCACCGTCATTTTGCAATCTTGGGACCATTTGTAGCTTTTCTTCTTTCTTTTTTTTTTCGTCCTCTTGTTACATTTGTTTGTTAATTGGTTTTTTGGAAGGAATTTTATATTATTGAAGTTACTCTTTCATTTAAAATGTTAATGTTACTGTCATCTGAAATGTCAAACCAAAAATCTGTCTCTGGTGGCTTTGGCAATCATAAACCAAATCTCTTTTTTTCGGTTTCACTGTTGCTTTTGTAGCCAAACATGGACTGATTTTGCAGATCGTATGCTATGAAGTTATTCTGAGGCCCTGAGGGCACGTATACACACAGTCGCTTGGCAGCATGTCATACTGTAGACGTTGACTTTGGTCAGAAGCCAAATGCCAAGCTGTGTGTCTGTGATCCCAGGTGTCTTTTAAATTCAGAAGCCAAGAAAAAAAGTGACATTGCATGCACACACACACACACAGTTATGCAGTAGAGAAAGAATAGGAGCAGCTTTTTTTAAGCCTGCATTCTTTAAGTTTAAAGATATTTATCTTGCATTTACAATCAAGCCTTAACTTGGACTTCATTTTCCCCCCTTGAGCCTTTTCTGAGCCAGTGAAATGTTGTTACAGGTACTTTTGTAACCCACACTCGAAACACTTTTTGATTTACTGACTGGATGTATTGATCAAGGATGCTGCAGTGGATCCTAGCACCATCTGTTGGGTTACAGAGGGAGTGGGAGTACTATTTATTAGTGGAACTGATGCAATAAAGTGTCACGTACGTATCTTTTAAAAGTGTCTGGGAGTTATTGGATTGAGGATGTGTGTGCTTGTGGATTTACATGACCTAAAATACTGACAGTGATAACAAAAGGTGTCTGTACGATTTTTATTCCAATAAATACGCTGTAGAAATTCAGGCACATTTGGACTTGTCATTAAAATAACGTGTTTAGTTCAGGTGATAGAGTGCACAAAGAGTTGAGGTACTGGAGGTATTTAGGGGTAGCTCAAAGTAACGATACGCCGCCGCTGGTGCCAAACTCCAGGAAGACTGACACTATCGGTCTGATGCTCTCACGTAGAGCTGTCACAGTGGAGACGCAGCGTCTGAGGTTGCTCCACAGACAAGGCAGGAGTGAAACTGCCACTTGAACGAGAGCAAAGGACATCAAACACAGAGATAGTGAGAAGCGGCAGAGCGCGGGCAGCACAAGCAGCACTGCCTTGATTGGCTTTAAGGGCTCTGCAGATCTCCTTCCTCCACAGCCACTCGGAGGGCAGCTGTAATTTCTCAAGGTGTGCGATGGAGGCCAGGTGGAGCAGCAGCTTGAGCATGCATGTTGGTCCAAGTCTTCACGTGCCAGGAGCACACCTGCTAGCTTCTGCCTGATGAACGTGTTCAGTTTCAGCAAGACTGAGAGGTAAAGAGTCAAGCTCCTGGTGAAAGCAAGTGCAGCTCTCAGAAGGATTTCATTGCAGAAACTAACCACAACGGCGGCCTCACACGCAGCTGTGGAGTAATTATGGAAAGTAACCACGGCTTTCAGCAGTAACAGCCTCCATTGTCCGAGCATGGGGAGCGTCCTGGGCAGTTTCTCATCTATAAAGAGCATCGTGTGAAGCAGGTAACATCCTCTGTGTAGGAGCCAGACTCTGCTAGTTCTTATCAATCAAAGCGTCACTGCAGCTTTTATCAGTGGGGCTGAATAAGTGTTAGCAGCTGTTGTGACTTTAATTGCAGACAGCTTGGTGTCGTAAGGAGAACGGATTTTCTCTGCTGCAGGCCTCTTGTTAGAGGGGCAGGAATTAGGTGTTATCACAGGAAATGCGCATCTCTAACCATGAACATTAACCATGATTCCTCTATGCCTAAACGTCCTGAAAAACCAAAAGCAGAAACCTGAGTTTCTGTAACTGTAGTCGTTTATACGATCTTGTCAAGACTTGATATTGTGTTTATCTTTTCTTAAAAGTTTAGCATCTTCTGCATAATAAGGGCAGGGGAGCAATCAGCAGGTTCACCCGGTATCTAGATGTTTCCTGACGGCGCCAAGTCAAAGTGCAATAAACAGCTGTGTCCTCTTTATCTTCTTTTAGGTTAGGTCTCCTTGTTTATCAGCAGTTGGATCTTTTTAAGTTGCTATTTAAAATCCAACTACTGTGGACTACCAGAAACATCATGTTTGATCACCAAATGAACAAACCTAATGATGTAATTGTTCAAATCTGCTTCATTAGGGTTAGTCAGTTTGAGCCAGCAGCAGTGAACATTAAACCTGAAGCGTCAGTTAAAATGCTGGTAATTTTATTTTGAAAATCTAATGAATATTCAGTTACATTTACATGTTTACTGTCTGGCAATTCATGGCTGCTTTTGATAACCATCAAACATTTTCTACCAAATGATTTACAAGAACCCATTTTACATTCTGCTGTTTGTATTCTAATGAGATGCTTGTATTTGAAGACATTAGACTGATTTTTATTTCATTTTTTTCCAGATTGTAGTCCTTGTAAACTTTAGACGTGGCTGTGCAGAAAGGTCTCAGTAGATCAATTGTTTCTGAGTTATTCAGTCGAGCCCATCTGACACCAACAACCCTTCCACATACAAAATCACTGAAACCACCTCTCTTCTTCATTCTGGTGCTCTGTTTGGGCTACACCAGGTCGTCTTAACCATGTCTAAATGCCTAAATGCACAGAGTTGCTGCTATGTGAACGCCTGATTAGATATTTGTGTTAACGAGCAGTTGAACAGGTGTACCTAACAAAGTGGCCAATGAGTTTATGTGATTTACTTTAGAAACAGAGGTTAGCAACAGCAACAAAGTTTAAAATTTGCCCGAAATTCTACTATAAAATCTGCCCTTTGATTTGATTCTGTCCTCTTTGTTATTCCCAGATCATCATGATGTCATCACCCTCGACAGGCTTTTTCATTTCTGCAGCCCATGCATATTTCCTGAGGATTAGATTGTTTCAAATATTTTCCAAGATGGCTCCCCTATTCGTGTTGTAACATAATGCAATATATTAACATCTTGAATGAGTTTGCTGCACATGAAGTATTCTCTTCTCTGTTTTTCTGTCACAAGGAATGAGTAAGGGCCTGCAGACATTCACGCAGTGGTAATGTCAGTAGGTAAATGAGAACAGAACAGCTGTACATTTAGTTTGGGAGGTACAGAATATTGTTTAAAGGAGCCCTGTGGATAAAAAGTGACTTGAGGGAATATCCAGCTAAATGCATTAAAGGCTTTACAGACTCTTGATGAAAGCATACACAGTAAACATGTGGATCAGTTGCTGCTTTTGCTGCCCGGAAGTAAAACAGAATGTTTTTCAAATTAGCATCTGAAGAAAAGAATAAGAAGACGGAGTCAGATTTTATGTAGCTAAACTGCTTCCTTGCTTTTTAAATGAATCACACATCAGTCTGTGTTTACTGTACAGTACTGACGGGATTGCTAACCGTGACGTGATGAGAGTAAAAGCTTCATATCAACATCCACGAAATGGCTTCCATCGTATTTTATTCTCAGAGGAATTAAAGACTTTCTGCAAAAAAAGTAAAACAAGATTGTTTACTGACTCATCAATGTACAGCACACATATAACTGAGCACGCTTATTTGCATTAATAATGTACAACTTTTTTTGAAGCCGTAGGTGGACGAGTAAGACGATGTGCAAAGCTTTTCCCTGATTCCCAGAGTTACCCTCATCTTAACAGACAGATCCTATGCAGCGCTTACCTACAGCTGTAATTACAGTCATCTTGGTCAGGTCAGTTCCAGCCATACATCTGGTAAAGCCAAATTTACTGTTTACACCAATGAGCACAGAAAACGGGCCAGACATGGCTCACATTAGGTTGGATGAAAATAGTTTGCGAGTCAGGAGTTGAACACTGGAAGTTCAGATACATTGCATTGCTGTTTCAGTACACTTACTGTCCATGCCGTCATCACCGATGATTGTCTTTCTTTCCCCAAAATGAAGAGTGTGGTCTACACAAGTACAAAGTAAAAAATGAAAGTATTTACAAATGTATAAAAACAAGTACAAATGTTAAAAAACTACAAACGATGATTCGAGCACTTTTGCATGCAAACATTCAAGGATTTAAAAAAAGGATTGTTTTCAGATGCCTCTGCATCATCCTTACTCTGCTGTATGTGGAACATTTGCAGGATGAGTGTTTTTCTTTTCTCTTATATAAAACAGGAACTTTACAGTGGCATTTATTTTAGTGACATGGCCATTCAGAAGACAACTGTACTCCTTCTCTAGGGCCTGTGTATAAAGCTGTTAGTACAAGCTGTTGATCCTCTGCTCGGTCAGAATTCATACAGTCTTCAGTCAAATGTTTTTGAGCCGGCCTGCGTGATCTCATTCATAGGGAATGTCTATGTAATTCAAGCATCCAAGCAATTGCACTGTTGGGCTAGATGTGTACAAAAGTAGACAAATAGCTGAAAACAAGTTCTCGCTCCTCCTCGTCACAAGTCTGAAAGGCTACAGCCTGCTGAGGTTGGCACCTTGTTGCACCTCACTCGTAGTTACAATCAAAGATGGCTATGTGCTGGTGGAACTCTGGATTATGTTTTTCAGTCTTGTGTGACCACCTCCTGTCTCCCACCAGACTTCTACAGGCCAGGGCGAGGCGGAGGGCGGGCAGGTGGAGGGGCTCGTCCAGGAGGGGGTCCCTGGGGAAGAGGTGGCAGCAAGCCGGTTGGGCTAGCGCAGGGCGGAGGCGTGGGTGAGAGCGCCGGTGGGGCGGGTATGTGCAAGGTGGTTGGAGGAAGAGCCCGGTTGGGAGGTGGTGTGTAAGGGGGAGGGGTGGAAATGGGTGGAGGGGTTGGAGGCAGCGAGGAGAAGGGTGGCGCGCTGGGAGTCGGTGGTAGGGTGCCCTGCGGTGGAGGTGGATTCCTGCCAGGCGGGTTGTAGATGGGAGATGGGTGATTGTTGAAGTGTGGGTAGCTAGGGGGGGATTTTACACGGGTGAAGTTCATGCATCTGCCCTATAAAATTAAACAGAGTTCAGATTTTGTTAGCAAAGTGGCAAACGTTAAATTTTTTTCCATTAATTGTTCAATCCAAGGCAAAAATTCACAATGAAAATTCAGACATTGAGTCTAAATGACAGAAAGGAAAAGGTCTGGCTCACATCACAGCCTGTATATAGAAGATGGATTTAGCCTATGGGTTTGAAAAGTGAGGCTCATAAAACATTTGCCTAAACCTGCTTTCTTTTGATGATCCAACAAGGTGTGACCTCTAAGGTTGCATAAAAAAAAATCTCACTGTGTTGACCCTACTGCTTAGCGTATATTCACTATAAAAACTTTATTAATGATTTTATTGTCTCAGCAGCTAGCTTGAAGTCTAATACGACATTTCAGAACAATAAGATGATATTTGCATTTTCTAAGAGCCAAAGCAAAATTTCATACATTCATAAACTACTGCCATAAAGTGCAAGTACTATATTTTAACATACTATTTGAATAATATCAACTTTGTGCAATAAATCGTGGCTAAAAAGCAGATCAGATCTGCATGAACATATTTTGCAATCTGTCAGTCTACTGTTTATCTCGGCTTTCAATATGCAGAGTGAAAAATATCTACATCTATTTACTCTGGATGAGGCTGTAAAACTTTCTGAAAGTAGTCAGATATGAGTCGGTCTGTTGTTGAAGCTCACTTTTGACCAGTGACACTGATACTGAGTTGTTGAGGATATCCTTACCTTGTCTGTTGGTAAATGCTACTGTTAGCCTCTGTTAGCTACTGTTAGCTGGCATTAGTGAAACTATCTTTGAAGTAGATCTAACATTGTGTGACTCTGGCACGTAGCAAATAAACTCTCATATGATGTGAGAATCAAACTTCTTGTCACAGAGAAAGTAAGATTCATGTTTGCTTCAAGGACACTCATAGGCTTGTTGGTGGTAACCACATTTATAACCAGCTGCTGTTTTTCTTTAGCTAGCTCAGTATCTGGACACAGGAGAGTCACATTTCAAATCTGCTGAAAATAAGTAATTGTGACAATATCTGGAATAAATAAGGATGTTTATGCACATTTTTATGTGTTAGAGCCACATCTTCAGTTCAGGAGATTACCCTGGAAGAGTTAGAGGAAGAGTTTTCTCTTTTCTTTTGCATTCTGGCTTGTTTGTTGAGGAGTACCCCTTCTTAGATGATAAAACATAGGTAAGAATTCACATTTCGGGTGCAACATATTTTGGGAAAATAGTCTTATATCCATCTCAGCCATTGCATTCAAGAAAGTGGGGCAACACAGTAGCTTCCACAAAGTGGTGCCAGCTCCTATATTTTAAATTAATTAATTCTAAGTTTGAGAACGTTAGTACTAACTAAAAACATAGGATCTATGACATTTTTTTAATTTATCTGCTGCTCTTTTTTTCATTTGATCAAACAATAACTTCAGAATTTGAAGGGTGAAGAACCAATGTCTCCACTTTTCTGAACTTTCTTTGACAAAACACACACTTTCCTGCTTTGACAACTGAATGAACTCACTCTCACAAAAGCCTTTTCCTGTTGTCAGTACACAGCTACATAATGTGTATTTTAATGTCAGCAGACCTTAAAAAATGTGCTGTAATTCTCAGTCCCAGCTTAAATTTTGAGAAGCTATGCACCTATTTCATTGGACAACTTGACCTGCCATCATTTACGCCCATTCAAAATGAAGTGAGGTCATTAAAGGGAGATATACATCATCATCATACTCCAGTAACAAGTTACACCCCTGGAGCAGCTGCACTCAGTCGACCCAGGAGTTGCAATAGGCTGATAAGGAATGTGTCTCTTATTTAACACTGAGGAGAAATGACTGTTGGGGGAAAAGAAATAGGCCAAATGCTGCATGTTGTACAGTTCATCTTATACTGAATATCATAGATCCTTATGTCTCTTGGGCTCCCGGACTGTATCATACTTGTATCTACATTCCCAGTCAGTCACTACTGAAATATGTGATGGTTCAGTAGCCCAGTAACCTGCTGTGTTACGTCCTCTGATTTTATTTTTAATTACTGAAAAGACCCCAGTCTTTAAGGCTCACAAAAGCGACACGTAACAGGGTTTTTCTCCAGCAACAACTGGATCGGCTGGCTTCCTCCTCCCCGCTGCTGCAATTGCAATCAGAACAAGCTTTCTGCTCAGAAAGTGTTCACTGCTCAGAAAGTGTTCACTGCTCAGAAAGTACAAACAAGTATTTTTCTTTTCCAGTAAGCTAATGAAAAGCTTTTATAGTGAGGAAGACACACTTCGACACTTTGTTTCTCAGTGAGCTGAGTGCTGGTTAAAACGTCCATAAACTGCATAATGCAAAAAGTACTGTCAAGAGAATGAGCTGCCTAGTTAGTTCTAAATATCCTGTATAATATTTTAGAATAAGCTTGAAAGCTTATTATAAAATGCCTCTCGGGCACAAAAGAGCATCGCAGACAGGCTGAGGCTGAAGTAAAACAGGGTGAAATCGGCTGCTCAGGCTCGTTGCATCCACAATTACAAGTTAAAACTCTATCATGCAAAGAAAAAAAGAACACTTATTTCTTGTTTGTTTGTTTTTAATCAGGAAACGCCCAAGTGTACATATTTAACCCAGTGTGGAGTCACACTGGGTTAAATATGTACACTTGGGTTTTAAGGGGTATTTATTATTTTCTTCTTTTTTTGGGGTTGTATGGAAGCCCCAAACGCAATTTCATTGTTCTTGACAATGACAATAAATAAATAAATACTAAATACTAAAGATTATTTTATCAGAACAGTGCCAAACTGCATTTTGCATGTATTACAACACCATGACTGTAGAAAACAAGCCTGATTGCTAAAGTGGCTCACCTACATACCAGACCTTTTACCCTCTAAAAACATCTGGCTCACTTCAAGACAAAAAATACAGCAAAGGAGGCTAAGAAATAGTTTAAAGTATGAATCCTGATAAGTTTGCCTTGAGATGTAATTTCCCATCCTCCTCAGCATGAAATGAGGGTCTTGCTGGACTGTCAGTGTATCTCTTTAAGGAAATGCTGCATAACTGCACTGATGAAGATGAAGAAACCTGACCGTATAATAACACATCAGTCTGAAAATTCCAGAGGCTTATTCATGCCAAACAATTATATTTCTATTGTAACTGCATAAAGTATCAACATTAGGATTTTTGCATCAAAGTAAAAAATTACATTATAGCTGCCAAAAAATGAACTATGGACTATACTGGTGAGCTTTGCTGAACTTGTTAGTAACTGGTTGGTCTGCTGTTTGCCTTTAGAACTGCTTTAATTCTACATGGCATAGATTCAGCAAGGTGCTGGAAGCACTCCTCAGAGATTTTAGTCCACATTACCATGACAATATCACACAGTTGCTGCAGATTAATGTGAATCTCCTGTTTCACCACATTCCAAAGATGCTCTATTTGATTGAGATCTGCTAATTGTTAAGGCCACTGGAGTTTCATGAACTCATTATGTTTAAGAAGTCATTTTGAGATCATTTGAGGTTTGTGATGTGTCGTGTTATCCTGCTGTCAGATGATGGGTACGCTCTGGTCCGAAAATGCTCCAAGAAAATATCCCCGGTACTATTACATCACCAGAGTTCCACCAGAATCATTCATACAGGACTGGATGGATCGAGGCTTTCATGATGTTTATGCAGAATTCAGTACATGCGATTTAAATGTCCCTGCAAAAACTGAGACAACATGTGAATTGTGGCCTTAGATTCTTATTCTCAGCTTACAGGGATGGCACCGGCTGCTGCTGCTGTGGTCTTCAGCTGCTATAAACTAAATCTGTTTTAAGATATGTGTGCTGTGCTTCCAGAGATGCTCTTCTGCATACCTTTGTTATAACAAATGGTTAGCTGAGTTATTGTTGCCTTCCTATCAGTCTGGGAGTTCTCCTCTGACATCAACAAGGCGTTTTCATTTTCCGCAGAGAACTGCTGCTCACTGGGTATTTTATTCTTTTTCGGGCAATTCTGATGGTTTTGAGTAGATCACCATGTCTGCATGCCTAAATCAGTTGCTGCATGACTGACTGATTAGATATGTGAATTAATAAACAGCTGAGCAGCTGTACTTAACAAAATGGCTGTTGAGTTTATAATATGCATATGCATAACATTACAAAAACATGGGTTTAAAAGCATGCATAACTGGTATTAACTGTAGTAACTGGGAGTAACTGGTATTCTCACTAGAAGTTTAAAATAAAAGAAAGGTGGGCTACTAATATTGCTTCCTACTCTCATCTTCAAAATTCTCCTTTATGTTTCAACACGGCTGTGTGTCACCTTATACAGCTCTGTGCAAACAATAGGAGCAGCTCCTCCCTGGAATGGCATTTAAAGGCCTGTCTTCTAGCAGCAAATCCTGTCTGGGTTGTTATTGAGTCAAATCTGAAACTAGCTCAGTGTACTTTAGATTTACTCAGAACACTTAGGAGTTACAGTAGTTACAGAGAAAATTCTAGAAAATGTAAAAAATGATTGTTTAAATGTGCCAGAAATGTCTTTTCACCCTGTGAGGGTAATGGTTTTAGATCAACACTCTGACCCAGAGAAATGTGAATCATTACATAAACGCTTGCGGTGACATTTTTAGACACATAATTCCCGTTTTTCACCGCATACAGACTCTACTGTCTCTGACTTCATGTTAGCTTCCAGCTGCAGCGGTCACTGCACTGTCACCCCCACTGCAGCTGGTCTTTGAGGAATTTCATTTTGTTTTTTCATAATGACTTCACCAGACGCTTTTACATTGCTGCGTACTGTAGCAGTCTAAATCCAATCCCACTGCAACTTTTCCCATGAGTCTCGCTGTGCACACTTCATTGCTTACAGCTGGTCCATTTTCTCAACATTTTCACATACAATCGTTTCAATTGCTAATTTTCATTTGCCAGAAGTTAATGCACAGCCAAGCCTGACGTCAGCCCGTGAAATGCAGAACGATTTACAATGCACGCTCAGTGCATGCCAGTGCAGGGTTGGTGTTGCTCTTACCTTGTCACCTGGATGAGGTCTCATTACAGACACACGGTCGTAGCCTTTTCTTAAAAGCACCCACAATGCATCCAGTTTGCTCTGTGGAAACAGAGAAGAGACCAAAATGTTTAAGAGAATGTAAAATCCTACAAAACATTGGTTTCTGCTTCCAACCCTTGTTTTTTTTTTTTTTTTGTCGTCTTTTTCACACAAGTGACTTCAGCTGCAGTTTAATGTATCGTTTAATTCAACCATTTATCTCAAAGCGACACAGTGAAATGGTTTCAGTCCACTGTAAGTTGGCTCTTCATACTTTTCAGACACAGCAAATACTTTGAGGATAAGAGCAGAAAAAATGCAGCTGTTTTTGCTCACAAAAACTCCTGGCTGTGGAGCCTTTCTCTCTGGAGGTCAGTCCAACAGAAGTCTGGTTTCTATTAGCAATCCCCTGCTGACTGGGAAGACTTCAGAAAGACTCCTTTAACCCCACGCTGGTCCTGGAGGAATGGAGCCGTGTGCCAATTGTCACCTAAGCTTTAATACCCGAACACATCTCGGGCTATTTTCACCAAAACACCATACTCGTACTAACATATCCTCAGCCAGATTAGCATGAAGTAATCTGTGACAGATGCTGTGTTATATGTAGTATGCGCCCCAGCAGAGCTGTTAAAAACCATGATTCCCACACTTCAAATACTTTTTAAACTAATAACTCTCAAATTCTCCAGTATTTACTCATTTTTATGTGGCTCAGTTAAAACTCATATCCTGTTTGCTTTAAGTTGTTTAGGTAACACTTGTGAGGAATGATTCAGGACAACAGTGATAAGCTGTTCCTCAGTACTTCCATGATCACGTCTGACTCAGGACATTATTGTAAAACTCCGTTCCAAAAATGTTCGGGTGCTGAAAACGTATTAGATGTTTAAAGTGAGACATTTTACTATTTTTTTTTTTTTTTTTTTAAATATTAGCTCGTTTTGAATTTGATGGCAGAAACACATCTTTTAAAAAAAAAAAAAGTGAAAGCGGAAAACTGTTCTGTGGTCAAATTATTTTTGGAAAACATGCACTCCGTGTCCTTCGAACTAAAGAGGAGAGGGGTCCAGTTTGTTATCAGCGTTGAGTTCAAAAGCCTGCATCTCTGATGATATAGAGTTGCACTGGTGCCTGTGGTATTAGGAACATACATTTGGAAAGGCACCAACAATGCAGAAAGGCCTGTACATGTTTTACATACACTCCCATCCAGATAAAGTGTTTTTCAGAGAAGATCTTCCATATATCACTATAATCCCAAACTCCATACGTCTATTAGAAAAGCGTGGCATCATAGATGAAGAGTCTGGGTTCTGAATTAGTCCGCCTGCAGACCAGATCTTTCCACCAATTTAAAAACATTTGGAGCATCATGAAACGAAAAATTCAACTATGTTCTGTCGTGAATAAAATACTGTTAGATGAGATTTTGTTTCATATTTACATTTTACACAGCATCAAAGCTTTAATTTACAAATGTAGTCTTAGATATTGATTACTGAAAACCATCTGGGGCAATGGTTTTCAGTAATCAGTAAGCAATGGTGAAATAATCTTCACCATTGCCTACTGTTTGTGTTCCCTTAGTGAAGCATCATACTGAGTTTCTCAGTAGTTCCTAATGAGTAATCATATATATATACCCCCCCCCCCCCCCCTACCTTAATGGGTGAGTACCAGTTGCGTGGCGCCGGCGGTTTCTGCATGCCATTGTTAAGAACCCGAGGGGGTGGTGACACATACTCCTGGTCAGGCATCTTCACTTTGGCATTTTTGGCCTTCTCCAGCTTTGCTCCTTCTTCAGTGGAGCCTTTCTCACCCCAGCGAACCTCCATCCTTTTGATCCCCCCTACGCCTCTTCCTCCATAGTAGGAGGCATCAACAGTCGGCCATTTCTTCTTAGGGGCTTCAAAGTCCTCATCATCCTGTGGGAGAGCAACAGGAAATGTTTTTTTTTAAATGTATTTGTTGTTTAACCATTTCACCAATGTTTATCACCCCTTAGCTTGAACTAAGAGGCAGTAAACATTCAGTACTGTGCAAAAGGTCCTGGCCCGCCCCTTATTTCTTCACACATTTCTAGGAAAAAGCGAAATAGGAGGAGCAATTTATTTAAACATCTGCTAACTCACATGCATGGAAATCCAGTATATAAGGCAAAAAAAGAGTTTTGACAGTTCTAACAAGCTTAAAAGTCAATATTTGGTATGATCGCCTTTATTCTTCAACACAGCCTGAAGTGTCTTAAATAAGCTTTCCTGCCTTTTGTTCCATTCTCTGTCAAGAAGATCCCACTCTGCTTCAATAATGTGGAACCGATGACTGATCGTGTTCCATTGTGTGTTTTTTCTATCCAGGTACACTTTTACTGCATTGGCAGTGTGTTTGGGGTCATTGTCATGATGAAAAATGAAGCTGCTGCCAATTTGATGCTTTCTAGATGATATGGCACAGTGGATCAAAATCTGATGGTTGTTTTTTTTTTGTGTTTGTATTTCCATCAGTTTTGACAAGCTGCCCAGCGCCACTGGCTGAAATGCATCACCAAACCATGACAGAGCTTCCACGTGTTTTACAGATGCTGTAGGCACTCACTCACTTCATAAGCACTGACGATAATTTGAACAAATTTGGATTCCTCACTCTCGACTGCCACCCTTTCACTGAGATGAATTCTGATGGCGCTTCAGTGAACAGTAGACGGATCGACTGATGTGCCAGATGCATCTCTCGGATCCTGTGTCAGGTCTTTTTCCCTATTTCTTGAGGACACTTCCAGATACTGCCCATCTGCTGCAGATGTCCCTTTCGTGTCCAGTTTCCTCAAATTTTTCAAGGACACACTGCACAACATGCAGAGATATACCAAGTGTAACTCTTTTTGAATCCTCTTGTTCATGAAAAATACTATTTTATGCCTGTAACACTGTATTATCTTTGGCATGTTTTATGAAACAGGAATATTTCTGTGTTTTTGCCACAGGCTGTTGTAACAAAGTGCCGAAAGATACAGTTTAAAAAATGGTTCCCTGCCAATTTCCAAAGAAAGCCTGGAGAACTATTGCTCAAGAAAACTATGACAAAATAGCCCCTCTTGGAAGCAAAATATAAAGAAAGAGGAGTGGCACAAGACTTTTGCACACAACTGCTCTCTTATTTGTTACCAGGCAAACTGGAATGAATGCCCCTCTCTCTCTGTCCTTCCTATCCCTGAGCTGTCATTATGTCCCCATTGCTCTAGTTTGTCTGATCAAAGGAAATGAAAAAGCCCACTAGCCAAACTTGTGATGTTTCAGCTCTTTAATACACCCTGTCTGTCTCGTATCCTACCAGGATGTCGCACAGAGGAGACCGTAATAAAAGCAGTCTTTGAGGCCGTGGATGTCACTGGCATTTAAATTCAGCAGTTAAACCTAATTTTCTGTTTAATTTTGTGCAAACAGATGCAGCCTGATACGTCCCACAGCTGCAGCAGCGTGTTTGAGGACCGTTAAACTGTATTGAATCGAGTCATTTGGACTTGCGGTTTGATCTTAAAACTAAATTGAAATTATGTTTTTGACTTATTGAGTTATTATTATTGAGTTTTTAAACTTCTTACTGCAGGTCCAAATGGTTATAATTTTTTAAAGGCATAAATTAAAGTCTTGGACACAACAGCAGTGCTCTTACAAACAGCAGAAATGGTGTGTGTGTGTGGTGGGGTGCTGTAAAAGTCACGATGCCGTTGTTCTGAGAGGGCGTTAACTCTCGTCAAATGAATCAGAAAACGAGTGTTGAAAGTTTAAAGCTGGAAAGTCAGTGACGCCGTGTGGTCATTGAGGTTTACGCTGTCACTCTAACAATTACATAAGCTAAACGCTGGCAGCTGTCGAAGTCTTAAATCACAAGCACTCTTTTTCAGTCTTGACAAAACAGGAGGCGGAGATTGTGAAGCTCCTACCGAACTATCCTCCACAGCTGGCGGTGGTGGTGGTTCGTGGATGATCTGTGGGCGAAATAAAAGAGGGGAAGAAAAAGCAGAGTGAATGGGAAGAAAAAGATGGAGAGCATTGTTTAACATCAGGAGATGACAGAAGTCGCAGAGACATGTTTGAAAATGCTTTTTGCGTGTCAGAACAATGCGCGCTTTATGCACAGTGACGTGGCTACACAACAGCAAATGACTGAGAAATGTTTTCCCTCTTAGTCTCTACGACTTACAAGAGCAAGGCGCTGACCTAGAAATCTGCTATCCAGATTTTTTTGCCTTGAGGTTGCTGGTTAAAGCAAGAGAAGAGTAACAACCTCATAAATGCCACATTATGCCTTTTTAGTTTTATGGATAACTTTTATAGTATTTATACGTTAGTTAGTATCACATAAATAGGGAAAGAAAAACAATTTATCCATCTACTTCGATGTTATGCAACTCAAAACTTGGATGAATGCACAACAATGTACACCGCTGCTATCCCCATATAAACTTTTTCCTCACTGCATGAGCCGTCAGGGTTTTTTCACAGGTGTAATAAAGACAGATTCATCTCCACTAAATGCATTTGGCAAATTAAGTCACTCTGATTCTTATTTGTGATTTTTTTCCTGCACTCTTTTCCAAATCCTGGAACAAAAAGAAGAAGAAAAAAAAGACTCCCCTTGGTAACCTAGTGTCGTTTTTTCCCAAACACACTTGCTGCACGAACTTCAACTTGCAAGCGAATTGACATGGACAGAAAAAGAGTGAAGGGAGAGAAAGCTGTGTTGTAAAAGCTGACATCTCTCTCTGGCAGGGCTCAGCTTTCCTGTTTCCAGCTCCAGTGGAAACACTGCAGTGCATTTTGAAGAGACACCATGCCCGTGACGATTTTGAAAGGAGATGTACGGATTTGTACAGAGGGCATGTGGTAGCAAGTGAGTTTGCTGAAATACCTTGATGCTAAATAATCCCACAAACATGTTTTCACCGAGTCCTGAGCAGATGGCTTTTGCATAAGTACATAAAAAAAAAAGAAAAAAAAGAAACTCTTTACTTGGAATCAGTTATCCCGCTACTTAAAAACTTCATAGTGACAAAGATATCAACCAAAACATTCAGGCTATAGACGCTTTTGTTTCCACACCACTGGCAACAAATCAAGTAAAGCCATAAATGGTAGAAAAATCTGCTACAAGTTAGATCTCTTTAAGTGAATATACTGACTTGGAGGTTACCTGCAGTAACCTCTGGAAACGCAAATAATTTTAGGAGAGGTATAATTGCTTAAACGCATGTTCACCTGATGGCCGAGACTATTTACTGGTTGTGGACTAACTTCAGCAACAAAGATCCCTCAGGAACAGAGTGTTTTTTAAAGTCCAGTAAAAATTAACTCTTTACAGCCTAAATCATAAAAAATTAAATTTTTTGGGAAAATTGAGTGTTTTTTGAACCTTTGGATTAATTAAAAAGAAATGAATCAAATATTAGTTTTAATTTGTATCACTTTTTTTTTTTTTTTTTTTGGCAAGATGCAAGAATCCAAAGGAGGAATACTGATACACAGACTCCAGGCTTCACTATATTGTCTGTGGTATCAATTAGGACGTAAATGGCTCGGCTACAGCCCCCATACTCTTTGTAGCCATGTAAAATGTAAGGAGCAGGCTGAGAGCAATCTGTAAAGCAGCACGAGTTCATGTCTTCGTTGCAGGGAACTGACCACAGTGCAGCACAGAGGCCAGAACCACCAGAGGAGAGCCAAGACCAGGAGCAGCATCAGGATGAGCAGAGCTACGGCCAGGATGGTCCCATCAGACTGTAAAAGAGACAGACACGTCAGCATAGGCTGTCTGAACACAAAGAGCGCTGGATGTAAGCCACTTTTGTGTTCCGTCTGTAGCTCCACACTCTGTGCTGCTCCAAGCCCCCGCTAAAGGCCAAATGCCCCTATATCTTATTGTACTCACACAGCTCACGGTGGTAATTGTGACCGAGCTAGAGATGAAACTGAGACCCTCGTTCATGCTGACATAAAGATTTGCTGCCCTGGCAAAGAAAAAGAAAAATATCTCAGCCCCGTTTTAACCTTGAAAAGCAGAGCAGAGGGTTTCATTTGAAACCTCACATTTATTTAAGTAAATTATACGACTTACATCCCCTCCTCTTCAAGCACTGGGGCAGGGCAGAGTAGATATGTATCTTCCACAACCAATGGCTTCACCACTAGAGAAGCGGAGGGGGAAAGGGTCATGAAAAACAGCAAAAGCATGAGCCAAACTTTCCTGACTGGAATTGTGAGCAGTGTTCAAGGACACATGCAGCTCCTGAAACATGTTTTCACCTTCAAATCACCGTTTCTTATGACATCTCTTTGCCAGATTGCAGTAAAATGAATTTATTGACGGATTAGACAACTGCTCACGAATGCCAATACAAACAATTTCACCACACTTTTTGTTTTTCTGGCAAAATGTAGGTCTTCTCCTCATCCAGCTGGCTGTCCAGGAAAGCAGATCCAACAAACATCATCGCGCAAGCCTGTCTGCTTATCCTGGCAAGGCGAGCGCATACCCCAGAACTGAGGAAATCAACACAAGCGGCTGCTCTTCTCTAAAAAAACACAATGGAGGAGGGAGAGGAAGAGAGGCGAGAGAGGGAGGCAGCAAGGCCAAAACAGCTCCACGCCGCCACGAACTGGGACAGATGTCAGAGTTCAACTCTGCACCCACCTTGCACTCAGAGTGGCCTTACAGCGTGAAAGCAAAGTGCAAACTTTGTCCAGCTCAGAGCTGATGAAACACGATTTGCTGCACTTACATTTTTCCACAATTTAAATCCGTGGTGGATAAAAGGATTCTGGCAGGCATTCGAAGTCAGTGTCATAAAGGTTTATAAGACTGTTTACTCCCCAAGCTCAGAGAGAGGTCATGTTTAACTGGGAGGTGAAGACAGATGACTGAAGTTCATCTTCAACCACTTAATTATTTGGAGTTATTGCTTAAGATTATGGCTGATTTTTGAGAGGTTAGTCATCCTCTGTACCATACTATAAACTCGGTGACACTGGTTAAATACAGCTGAGTTCTGAAGAATCTTACAGTTGCAAAAGCAAAAAAGCGCAGATGGTTACTTGTGCTTTTTTCCCAGCCTGCACTGTGAGAGTTCACAGGGTTCTGTTCAGCTTGGGGGGGAAATCCCCTTCTTGCCAGGAATAAGATGCTCATACTTCTAAACCAGGAGGTGGCTAGATTGGCTTAGCTTAAAGATAGTAAACCAGAGGAAACAAGTAAACTGACACTGCTCACAGGTAACAAAAATCTTCCTACCTCTTATTAACAAAAGCCACGGTCCTGATAATATTAGTGGCCGCCTATTTAAATCTTGTGCTAGAGAACTCAGTCTTTTATTTCAGGTTATTTTTAATAAATCCTTGCAAATGCAACATGTGCCCTCTCTTTGGAAAGAAGCTGTCGTTGTTCCTGTCCTTAAAGCTGGTCGCCTGAAAGTTCTGACTGACTTCAGGCCTTCACCTCAGTCGTGATGAAAGTCTTTAAAAAGCTTATCAGGATGCACCATTGACTCTACTTAATCTGATTTCTAAACATGTAGAGAGTAAAGGGACTTTTGTATGACTTCTGTTTACTGATTTCTCCTCTGCTTTTAATAAACTACACCCCAATGTTTTAATCTAAAGACTTTAAGAACAGTTTGAAGTTGGGGAAAACCTGGTGGATTAGATTTTAGACTATTTAGCTGACAGGTCACAAAGAGTGAGAATAAATGGGTTCTGTCTGACCCACTGTTCTCCTCTACAGGTTCTCCCCAAGAGCGTTTGTTATCATGCTTATTATTCATTCTCTATACAAACATGTGTCAGAGCAGATATGAAAACAGGGCCATCATTAAATACGCAGATGTTATTGCCAGCTTACTTAAAGAGGGTGAAACTACACACAGTCTAGTTATTGATGACTTTGTTCAGTGGCGTGAGGAGTCTTAACTTCAACTGAACATATCTGAAACAGAAGATATGGTTCTTGATTTTAGGAAGCAACAAAATGGGCATGGAGTCACTTTAATTAAAGGGTCACCAGCGCATTTAGTGCCTTAGGAAATTTGCTCATTTCCACATTGCCCGAACAATCGTTCTTTTATTGAGTTTGTTGTATCTTTTTGTTTGGTGGCATGGTTCGGTTAGACCTCTGTCACAGAGAAAAGCTCATTGAATCAGATAGTGAGACACTCCAGTCGTCTTATATGTGAGTCATGGCCCTGTCTGGCTTCCCTGTACTCTAAACAGCTACAGAGGAATGGCTTTATAAATCTTTAATAATGGCTCCCATCATTTATGGGGTGAATTTCAGCTTCTCTCCTCTGGATGGAGGTTTCTAGTCCCAAAGTGTGGGTCAAAGATAAAACAGCTGTCCCTGCTGCTGTCACTGAACTCAATAAAAACTGTTTTATTGAATTAATCTTGATCTTATTTATATTGGGGTTTTTTTTATCACTTGTCAAATTATCAAATATGTGTTTGTCGGGTTTAATGTGTGTTTTGTGAGGGGATGCCAAATGCAATAATTTTTTCTGTACAGCAAATTTACCTACGGGTATAAATAAAGTAACCTTGAACCTTAATGTCTTATATTATATCAACGGTGTGACATAAACCACATTTATTCAGTGTCATGCTATGGCTCAAACTGTCAGCTTTAAAAGTGCTGTTGAGTGGATTTGGTCACATGTCGACAGGTCCAGGTTAGCCGTAGCTTCAAGTTTATCAAACAGACACAGGACTTGTGTGGATCGTTTCATCTAACCGTGTTAATTTCTTCTTGTCTCTTCTTTCACCCTTCCCACAGTTGTCCAGTACAACATCTGTCACAAAAACAATGAATAGCTCAGGACAGGAACTGCCAAGTCCCTGCACGCCTGGCTATACTTGCTGCTACTTTTTCCTGGGGATAAAATCCCAAACATGGATTCATCTGCTTCACACATGTAGTTGTATGTTGTTGCTTTCCTTTTATACACTTTTCCAGACTTGCAAAGTAAGCAGAGGGCTGAGAGCAGGAATCAGAAGGAGCAATTATTTCTCAAGAAATGATACATTTGTCTCTCTGAAAGCTAACTGTGACAATATTATTTTTCATTTAAAGCTTACTGCTGATGTAAAGTAAACAAAGTCCAGAAGTCTGTGTGCAAAGGTTCTAGAGGAGTGAATGAATGTGGAGGAGGAACCTCCACGTAATGGGATTGACATGAGGAGATAATTTTGCTCAAATTGCTTCCATGTCATCAGTTTTACAGGACGTTAGATAATATCATGCAAAAACAATTAGAATTCAAATCCAAGCTCCAGAAAATCATCTCATTGAATTTGTAGATTTAAACAGTAAAAACAATGAAAGTAGAAACGCTCACAGTGGTCTTACTTCCGTGGAGCACACATTTCATTCTATGTAAATGCTGGTTATTGTCATGCTTTGTAATTAGACCGTCACCTCATGCAGCTGCAGCGGCATGTGAAGTAGGAAGCGTTACTGTAAGCCACTTTAAAGATATTTCCTTTGTGTGTGGTACAGGTTCTCCTTAATCTCCTGTTTTAATTTTTACCTTGATTCCAGACTGTAAAATTACACCATGTGTTTAAAAAAATGCATAAATAAAACCTGGCTGCTCATTTGATCATCGAGGACTCCAGCTGTGTGGCTCACGTAGTGTTTGTCTTTTGGGAAAATCAGGCCGGTGTAATTTAGGTGACTTTCACAACGTCTCACACACTCATCTGTGTTTTCCAGCCGTCTTTGTCATAGTTTAACAGCATAATCAGATATGATGTTATATGGTAATAAAATAGCTCATGCAGTGAATAAGGGGTAACACCCTGATAAGCAATGCTTCACTTACTCTTAGTTAGGGTGTCGTTGATTCGAAAGCTGCACAGCACTTTGTCAACATTTCGGGCGTGAAGGAATCCACTTCCTCTCACCACCACTTGGAAGGACTCTGACAAGGCGAAGAGAAACACATTATGTCACCTCATCTATAAAATATTATTGAAAATAAATGAAGTTATTTCATCTTCTTTGGTCCAAAGTAATCCCAAGCAGCAGTTTACATACACTCGTGTTGAGCATGAATGTCGTGGAAATTTGGAGCTTTTAATAATTTCTTTCAACAGTTCTTTTTCCAGGGGAAATTAGTTTAAAACAAGAACTGGGTGTGCAAGTTGGATTTTCTCTAATCCACACAGGGTCAAGTGTGGATTCCCCTCAGATGAGAGGAAAATGGCGTTCAGGAAGATCCAAGAATTCAATTAACTGGAAACTACACGACAAAAACCTTTTTCACTATCCCAGTAAAGGGAGTTTCACATCGCCAATAGATTTAGAGGGTGCTGACCAAGAAATGTTTGGAGTTGTAAACGTGAGACTTTCAAGACAACTAAACCAGCTGTCAAGCATGGTAGTGGTAGCATCATGCTCTGGGGCTGTTTGCTGCCAGTGGTACTGATGAACAAAATAGATGGTAAAATGAAGGAGGATTACCTCCAAAATTCTTTGACACATTTTTTCCCCCAATAGGACAATGATCCCAAACAAATATCCCTAACATTAAGCTTCTTGAATGTCCTTCCCCAAGTTCTGATGTCAACCCGATTGAAAAATTATGAACCAGGTCTGTGCCGGGAAACCAACAGATTTAAATGAAATCTACCAAGTCTGCCAAGAAGAGTGGTAAAATATCCAGCCAGAATTATTCCAGAAACTCATTGATGGCTATCAAAAGTGTCTTGCCAGATACACTTTGGGACATTTAATCAAATATTAGTGTTGGCGTATGTAAATGAGGCTTTATGCATATTTGTGACCCTGAAAAAAATCAAACACCCAATTCTTGTTTTGTTTTGAAATTCATTAAAGACGTAAGCCGTACAATTATTACACTCTGGAAAAAGAAGACTTCATTAAAAGCTCTCAACTGATAGATTTCGATTCATGATATCCATGCCCATGATGACTGCTTGAAAGCTTCTGATACAACTATACCATCCTAGAAGGTAAATGCACTCTAGGAAACGACTTTTCAGCATACTCAAATTCATTCACCATCTTAAGAAAATCCTAATATTATAATGAGTGGCCTGAGGAAGGTGAACTAGAATAAAGTTTTACCTCCTGCACAGATACTGGATGGTTCTGCTGCCAGGATCTCGATACAGGACTTCTTGAGGATCTGAGGGACACATTGAGATAAGCACTGTGGTTTTCCTGCTGTCCATCTTTCTCTCGTGGTCATCTATTTCTTTCCATTTTGAATGGCCACTTTGAGCCAAGTCCACTTTTATGTCCTTATTAAATAAACTTTTGCTCCCATTTACATCCTGCAGATGTACAGTATTATCAGTGTTGGGGAGTAACGGAATACATGTACTGCCGTTACGCAATTAAAATACAAAATATGAGTAACTGTATTCCGTTACAGTTACCGTTTAAAAAGGTGGTATTTAGAATACAGTTACTTTGTTGAAATAAATGGATTACACAGCGGTATTTTCCTGTTTCATATCGCGGGTCAGGACCAATGTTCCCTCTAAGCTGCACACGTGCGCAATTGCGCACTGCTGACACGGTCTCTGCGCACAGAAAATCTGCGTTGCGCACAAAAAATCTAACCTGAATTGAAATTAAAATGAATACTTTAACAATTCTGTTTTGCAGTGTTAGTCAGTAAGTGACTGGCTGCTCCCATATGGGATTAGAACGATGCCACCTTATCCCATAGTCCAGCCAATAATGCGATTCACATTCGCACATACGCAGCTAATCAACGTCGTTGACAGGCTAACATACTACACAGGTCAATGACTAGATTTTTTTTTTACATTTTCATTGTAAATGGGCTAGAGCAGTTAATTAAAAGTAGTCTAACATAAATGTAAACTCTGGCGTGACCACAGTGGACACGTCTAATGTTGCTCACAGTGGTCCAAGGGATCGCTCAGGGAGTTTGTGTGTTCGCTCAGACACGTGAAAAATTAGAGGGAACATTGGTCAGGACTGTTTGGGTTTTGTTTGACAGCTATGTTCCAGGCGCAGCATTATGGTTGCCATGGTTAAAGGGTGACGCGCGCTCTCTCTGCGACTATGTGTTTCCTGGGTGAGAGAGCCCCTTTTTGTTGTTGTTGTTGTTGTTGTGCTAAGCTAATAGGCAGAATGCTACAGTCATAGCCCTAAAGAATGTAGCCTCATGGGCAGTGTAGTCCGTGCTGCAGGGAGAATGGACTGCCATTCCTGTTATATGTCTGTGAGCGCAAGGAGGGAGAAAAAGGAGAGTGGAAAAGTACGAGTTGTCATAGAGCAGAAACAGGAGCTGGAAGCATGTAAATATAATAATAACCACTGCAGCCAAATAGAGTGCCTGACGAGCCCAGTTGTAAGTAAGCTATTAAGACTCGACTGTACACCATGTTGGTGTTTTCCTCCAAAACAATAAGTTCCGTTGGAGCAGCCTTTCAACGCCTCTCTGTCTCAAACTTGACCCAGACAACAAAGTAAAGCTAGGTTTCAGCTATGAGCCCGACACGGAACCCGACGTATTAGCCAGAGGTCCCTTTACTACGGTTCGGAGCCGTGGACCTCCAACAATAGTAATAAATCACACAGCAATAGTACATTCATGTAGTTGTAAAAAGCATGATACTATATTAAGTAATGCAAAGTATTCAGAATACGTTACTGTCATTGAGTAACATAACGGAATACGTTACAAAATACATTTTGGGGCATGTATTCTGTAATCTGTAGTGGAATACATTTTAAAAGTAACCTTCCCAACACTGAGTATTATATATATATATATATATTTGTTGCTCTCCAGTAGAGCTGGGCGATATGAGATTTTTTCATATCACGATATGTTTTTTTCATTTCAGGCGATAACGATATCTATCACGATATAAGCCAAATAACTATATTTGTAAGATTTAAATGTGCCGTTGCTCACAAGTAAAATGTGAAATATTTCTATTTCTATGCTGTGGTGTGCTGGGGGAGCAGCACAGCAAAGAAGGACTCATCCAGGCTGGAGAAACTGATCAGGAGGGCTAGCTCTGTGGTCGGCATGAAGCTGGACACTCTGGTGACAGTGGCAGAGAAAAGGACATTAAAGAAACTGATGGACATTATGGACAATGCCAGGCATCCTCTGCACACGGCCATAAACAATCAGAAGAGTCTGTTCAGTGACAGGTTGCTTCTCCCAAAGACAAGAACTAACAGACTTAAAAACTCCTTTGTCCCACACGCCATCAGACTGTTTAACTCCTCTCTGGTGGGGAGAGGGAGGGGAAACAGGAGGACAAAGGAGGGAACAACTAAGCTGTAGTGCCTCTTCACCTCACTGTACAATACCTTTTGTGCAATACTTTTGTAAATAGTCAACGGTGCAATAGACTCAATACTTGAAATGTGCAATTCACTTGTATTTTTATTTTTATTCCTATTTATTCTATTTATCCCCTTCGTATATTTTATTTATATTGTCTCTGTATTTATATATATGTGTGTGTGTATAACTCTGTAACTTCTGTCGGTGCTGTGCTTTTTTGGAAATCGAATTTCCCAGAGGAACCCACCCGAGGGATTAATAAAGTTCTATCTTATCTTATCTTATCTTAAATAATCAGCAGCTTGTTTTTATTTAAATATTTATTTCCCATAATAAGTTCAACAGGGTAGATATACTTAAGGAACATGAGACTTTTTCAGATAAATAAAGGCAAATATTGCAAACTACACAAAAGGCAGCCGCTAAAGCGTTTAAGTTTCAAAATAAGACAAACGAAACAGACTAAATTGTCAATTCCACTTAGAAACAAAATATTAATTCTAAAAATAAATCTTAGTTTGTTTTACAGAAGAACAGACAAAACTGACTAACTTTTGTCAATATCAAATAAACTGAGAACTAAAAGGAAATTCTCAATCTCTCCTTGTTGTATAGCTGAGCTTTTCAAACAGTTTTAACAGTTACTTTAGTCTGACAAAAGCCGAATGACGAATTAGCGCTTCCAGTCAGAGACTGAGGCTACGTCCACACGTACACGGGTATTTTTGAAAACGGAGATTTTCCATTTTCGTTTTAAAAAATAATCCCGTCCACACATAAAGGGAGAAATGAAGGAAAACGCTGCTATGAACATGCCAAAGCAGCAGGTGGCGCTAGATTCCTAACCGTGCCTAAATGTTGGCCAATCAGAAGTCTAGAAGCCTCGGTGGGAAAAAGTAAACAAAGCTGGGGCATAGAAGCAGAACCGAGTCGTATGTGTGGAGGGACAGTAACTGTGTGTATATGTAAGCATTTAAACACTGCAGAGAGTAGAATTAACAGTATTGTAGAAATTCATTTCACCGAAACAATAACGTGGCGCACAGTGTGACGCATGCACCAGTTTATTGTATTTCCAGACTTGCTTTCGGCACAATTTACAGTGCACGCTACTCTATTTTTGTCAGACTTGAAATAGCCGAAATACCTTCACACTACGGAACTTCTTTGGCTCTTCCGTTTGACAATCTCTCCGGCATTGGAACCATCGTCTGTTTTCTCTTCGGTCACGCTCGGTTGATTTTTCTAGTCGGCACACTCATTTCCTCCATTACGCGCTGGCTCCATTACCCGCTGGCTGCTTCCCAAACAAACACACGTGCGGCTTGGCACTTGTGCTGTACGTAACAAGTCACGCGACGTGACGCTGCGGCCGTGACGCTGCGGCTCTGCGCTACTTAATTTGGATTGGCTGACCTTTTTTTTTTTTTTTTTTTGAGGACAAGAGCGGCGAGGTCTATCGCGATAGCTTAATTTCTCTATCGAGTAAAAGTTATATCGCGATACATATCGTTATCGTTCTATCGCCCAGCTCTACTCTCCAGGAACATACTCTCTTTAACCCTGAACATCAAGAGGACGATTCATGATCAACTGCCCCTTTCACATGAGTGAGAAGTAGCTGCTTTCAACTTGCCATTAATCTGCTCCAGATGTAATTCAGCTGTCTGGCCCTTATTTCTGCTCAACAAATCCCATATCCCAGTGACATCAGCACATTCACAGCAAACTAATTCAAATTTTTCATCCTAGCATTCAAATGGAAAACACTGAGGTCAATCTTAAGAGATACAGGACATACTTTGTGTTTATCAGTCACACTAATCAAAAGAAGGAAAGTCACAGCAGGTTTTCCTGGAATTCTGTCTCTGTCCAGAAGGACTCGTTTCCTGATATTTGATCAACATGTTTATGGATTAAAGGGGAGGTCAAGGGAGAGATTATATAAAGCCTATTAAAGCAAGAAGATCTCCGTTGACTTTTCCTGTGTCTGAAAGTCCTGATCATAACACGTCACACGGATGCCGAGCGTCTGTCTGATGTAAACATGTAGAACTGAAATGCTTACTGAATCGATGACTCCTTGCAGAGCCTCAAATCCATCATTTACAGGGAAGACGTGGTCTTTACTATCAGCAATGTTTGCCAGCTAGAGAGAAAACAAATTACTGTAATCAAAAGAGACAAGTGGCACACTTATTCATCCAAGATTTCCATTCAGACATTGTCCAGTGGCATAACAAAATTACACAACTTCCTTAAAATAAAACAGCTTCAACGACAAACAAAGGAGGCGGGGGGAAAGTCCTCTTCACTTGGCATGTTGCAGTGATTAGGAAACCAAGCCTTTGGATAAAGCTGCATAAGTTAAAACATATTTCATGTCTTTGCTGGAGTACTTAACTCACTTGAATATGTTTGCTTCAGCTGTCCATGAACAGAGACAGTGACACGGGGTTTAAATTACTTACAGTTATGACTTCATGTGATGTCAAGCACTTAACTCTTTAAAAACGCTAGTTTCAGGATTTTCAAAATAAGGTTTGGATTTCCAGAGCTTAAATTTTTACAGCAGTGCTATCCATTTCTCTCTCAAGTTCAGGTGCCATAAGCCAGTAAGGTTCAGACTAAAACTTAAAAGCATACACACACCTGTGTCTCATTGAAGTCCTTCACCCCCACGCAGTAAACCGAGGCACCCAGACTTCGGGAGCGGTTGGCCTGTCAAGTACACACACAGATTTACAGCAAAAACAGGAAGACCTGGCTTCAATTACACCTCTGCATTTCACAACACCATCCACAACAAACCCAAAAAAGGCTTGTTTTTATCTGGCACTTGGAAAAACTCTTTAAAAGAAGCCAGGCACCATCATAGTTCCACTTAATAATATTAATCACGCATGATGTAACATTCGAAACGTCCCTCAGATGCCACAAAACCAGACAGAACACATAAGTCAAATTTCCAGTTAATATGTTTTTGGTGTTGACATCGAGAAACAACCTAAGACCTCCCACAGCTTCCAGGAGGAACATTTCCAGGAACACCATCCCCAATGTCAACATGTGTCTGAAGCAACTAAAAGCTGATTAAAGCCTGTGGCTTTCACACGCCTTCGCCTGCAAAGTCTGAATGATCAGAGGAGCAGCTGAATTATTAGAGGCCAGAGCAGATGCGAATGCGAGCTCTGATGTATGAATCCGGGGAAGGCTCTGGCCCCGCTGTCTGACTAAAAGATGAGGATCAAAGTGGTGATGTACAGAATGGCAGTGTTTGATCTGGTCCCACATATGTTTAATCGTTTACATATTTCACCTGGTTGTGAAACACGTGTGACCTATTTTTTTCCTCTCACCTCCCTCTCAGCGTAGAAGAAAAGATCTTCGTGTAACTCTCCGTCCGTCAGAGCTATGATAACACTGGCAGTGCGATAACCTGTGAGCAAAAAGAATACAATCACCCCTGCTGCAGTTTTACTGGCCTAGCAAATGAAATACTCTAGCTACATACTTCAGATATACAAAGTCAGATATACAAACTAACATGATATTTGGCATCCTCCATATATAATTCCCTATATGCCTGTATGTTGTATCGTTAACATGACCCCACTCTACATCCCCACAAAGTTTGATCAGAATTCATCCAAAAATTTCCAAGCTATCGTGTTTACAGGCATAATGACACAAACGCATGCACGCGCTACCAAAACGTCGCCCACCTTGACTGAGCTAACAGAACACTGTTTGTAGTTACATGATCTAAACCTTAATTGTTGTAATTGCATATCTCATTCAGTCTAAATCAAATCACATGCATCTAAAGGCCTCCTAAAGGTGACCTCAAGTCAACGAGCAAATGTAAACCATAACTAAAGCCACGACTGTTGGCTCTTTCCGAGGCTTACACTGAAGGTTACCTCTTCCCCTGAGCTCTCAGCAATAATTGTGTTCTTCTTTGTCAAGTTGTTTATTGTGACTAGTTTATAGGCCTGGACCAGTAACAGCATCATTAAAGCACACACACACACACACACAAGGACAAAAACGGCAATTTCATGTGGGAGCATCACATAACAGTGTTTTTTTGCTCAGACTCTAATTATCTTGTGACCCCTTTGACCTCCTGTCCCTAAAGTCGGCAACATCCATTTGAGTTCAGTAAAGCACAGAAACAGACAAAACTTTCATCCATTCACAGGTTTTGGTAAAAATTACACTTGAAAAATCTGCAGCGCACTATAAGGAGGAATAAAACACACCTTCTATGTTTCCGTGGTATATCTGCTCACTGGCCTGCGAACAATAAAAGAAAAGATCAATTAAACACGCGTAAGCCCAGTAGAATGCAAGGAATGAGGGAACTCCTTGTGTCTCTAACATTTCAGTCATCTAGTGCTCTGAACTGCGCGGTGACTGTGCTGCAGCTGAAGCAGGAGGTGCCAGCTTGAAGGTCCACTCACCCTCATGATGCCCAGATGCATGAAAGTGTCTCCTCCTGGTCGAACCAACTCAAGCTCCTCCAGTCCTTTGCGAATGCGTTCCCTGAGCGGACACGCAGAAGACAAGGGAATATCTAATCTAACTGAAATATTTATTTTGTCAGATTCATTTCTGAACATGGTTTTGCATAAAAACCAGATACTTTAGGGCGTGGCGACAGGATAATAGCTTCCATAAGGGCAGCATTTTGAGAAAATGCAAGCAATGTGTAACAGATGAATAAACTGGAATGGTATTGGTGTGTGTTGGCCTGAGACACTTTTGCACAGACAGACAGGAAATGAGCCTTTTGTAGAGTAAGATCTACAGGAAGCACTGAAACATTAAAAGATTGGATACATAAACTGTCCGCATCGTGTCAAACACCACATGATTAAGTATTTATGCAGACTCTGCAGAGCAAAGGAAAGTATCTGTCTGGAATCTCTTCTTGGTCATAAAAATCATAAGCGCATAACTGTATGTGACCTCAGTCCAGATCTGGTATTACGCTCATTCCTTTCAGCTGGATGGCAGAAAATTAAAGGATTAGGACCAGTTTTTGTTTTTGTGGAGGAGGAGCTGCACCCACCTGTCTTCTGTGAGCCTCATTAAGATCTGTCCCTCAGTGGAGAACACAATGAAGGACATCCGCAACTGTGGGCTGGAGAAAAGACAGGAGAAAACATTCATCTGTCATCATTTCTTGTTACAAACTTTCCCACAGATTCTTGTTACAACACTTTTATTTCTTTACCTTATGAACTTCTGAGCTAAATTTTCAACAAAGTGATAGATTTCAGTCCAGTGATGCTGCACGCTCCCAGATCTGACAAGAAAAAGATCAAATTAATATGATGATGTGTTATTTAAAATCGCAGCTGTGCATCTAAACTACATGACCTCTCCTCTGGCAGTAGCCCAAGGCAATAATTTAAAACAAAACAAAAAAAACCCTAGCACTTTCAGACAGGTGCAAGACCAAGTCTTAAAAAGACCCCAAAGCACCTGAAATTATACCACCATGTCTTTTGAGTCTTTTGTATGTTGTTTTGTCTCCATAAAAAATTAACTTTATGTCTGTTTTAATCTTTGTATGTCACTGTGAATTATGGTTCGTGGTCTCTCTTCTGTTGTTTGTGTCTCTTTCGGGTAACTGCGGTCATGTTTTTGAAGCTGTGCATCTGTTTGTATTTGTGTCTCTTTCTGTAGCCACCGCCCCTGACATTGGGGGCCCTTGTGTCTGTGCCCAGGGGGGAAGGAGTGCTTACAAAGAAAACAGCTGACTTGAAAGAGCCTGCAGAATAAATGCTTTGGAGAGCCTGGTGAACTTACTCTACGAAGTAGTAATGATCTTCAAATTTCTAAAATCCTCTTTGTGCACCTGTAGTTACTTTAGTCTTACAGTCATCAAAATACACTCACAATAAGGCTTCGTTAACCCTGCTGCATAATAACAGCTGATCAGTGTTTCTGTTTAATCATCTTGAACTTTGTTCTCTCTTTACTGTCACAGTTTTTACTTACTTGTCAGGAAATAAAAATCAGGAGATCAGGGAGGGATTAAATGATTTAGCAGAGAAGCTGTTTTGTATAGTTATCTCATTATTCAATTATCTGTATCAATATCAGTACACAGCTACAGTTTTTTTGGCTGATAACGCCGACATTTTGTGAGCCTAGATGTCTTTTGAATGTGTCACTGCTGATTTTTATCACGGCTTTCAGTGAAATTGTGTTTTCATAACACACGTATTTTTCCATTGTCACCATGACACAAGTCCCAGCACAAACATCTGAGCCAACAGGCTGAAACACTGGAACATCTGGACCAAGTGGAGAAAGGCAGCGCAGACATCGGGAAAAGAGAGAAGAGGAGAAGAGAGATCAGGCAGATACTGTGAGAAGACAGTGAGGGCAGGTGGAGGACATCGCAGCTAAGAGGCAAAGTGAAGTCCCACCTGGAGAGGAGACAGAAATTTAAAGGAACAGCTAATGCCCGACAACAAATACTGCCAGGGTGCACCTGTAAACCTGTGTCTTTGAAACATGGCTAATGCAAACAGTTGCTCACTCCTGCATAAGTGCCTGATTTTTCCTCTAAGAAATAGCAGCATGTGCCTGGACTTGGCACTGAGAAGTACTGTAGGACAACTGGAAAATCTCTCTCTGCCTCTGCATGTAGAGACTCTCTAAACAATGGAGCTACAGAAAAATCCACCAATTAAAAACTCCAAATAAAAAAAGAGTGGTTTAATGAGTTGGATCTTTTTTTTTTCTTGGCCTAGTTGGCCAAGAAGTTTGGCATGTGGTGATATTATAATAAAAACAAGTCGTTTGAAACCAGGATTTAAAAATACAAATGTCAGAAGGTAAGTACTCTGCTATAGTCCAAAGGCAACTCCCTGAGCAATTTAAGCATCGGTTCTAGAGAGGCTATGTGCTGATTTACCTTAAATATTATTAGTTATTACCCTAAAAGGATTAGTTGGGAAAATTCTAAATTTGCAGAGCATCAAAATTCAGGTTTAACTTATCAATGTATCATGTGCTGCCTGCAGAAACCTGCAAAATGAAAAGAGTCCACGACATGCCCCCTCCAAAAGACTGTCAACTGTAATTGTGATAGATTATTGTGGGAGGTTCGTGCCACTTTGCAGATTTGTACAGCTGTCTTTGCTGCACTGCTGAATGAAAAACAAAGATAACTCAAACTGAGCTTAGATAAACAGGGAAATGGATTCTAAATCATGACCTGTGTCCAAATAACTTTATCACAATGACTCCCTAAGATACACAGAATTTGAAAATCTGAGAATATGAAGAAACATAATTATCAAGACAAGCTTTTCACTGGCTAATGAGGTACGTATGTACACCAAACACAGCACTGTGACTGCAGCTGACAGTTAAATGGAGCAACAATCACAATAATGAAAACATTGCATCATTAACCCATTTTCCTGCATTGCATGACGCCAGACTCATAATGATACCAAATGGGATGATGACATCATAAAAACACTTGGCAAAACCATGATTTTATTGCTGCAGGGGACACAAAAAGCACAATTCTTTTATGCATAAAGTAAATATGCATTTTAAACTTCGTGCATAAGTATGATTTCATAACAATGCATAAAATGTTTAGCTAGAGAACTGTCTTAAGTTTTCAGGGTAGGAAGAAACTTTAGTGGAGGTAGAAACAAAGACAGACACCAAATTGTTTCGTCAACAAACGCTTCTTCCTAGATTTTTTAAAAAAATCATGAACTCAGTTATCGATAGAAAATCAGGTAATGTCTGTCAGTTCACTCACTTATCCAAAACAAAGTAGAGATCAAAGCCTCCAAAGCACGAGGATGACTGAGGTTGCCTCCTGTCCTGATTCGGTCCAGCATTACCAGCAGTAAGAACGACCAGCGCAGTCCCAAACACCACTGGCAACCAGGAGCTTCTCTTCCAGCACAAAGGCATTATTCCAGAAAAAAAACCAAAAGTCTCATAAACATCAGATGATGAAGGAAACCAGCATCGGTTATTTTCAAAGTTTTAATCCTCCTGCAGAAACTTCTTTCAGTTCTGCACGGATCCTTGAAGTGTAAAAAGCAATGATCCAATAGAGAGCAGCGAGCTTAACTCAGAGGGTGAAGAGGAGGAGAGAGACAAAGCACGAGTGCTATGGAGCTCACTGTTGTTGGGACCCTCTCATCAGTGGTTCCAACACAGTATTATGTAGAGATGAGAAGAGCCCCATGCACCCTCCCACTGATATTTGCTGTTTTTGTAAAGGGCAAGGCCATCCAGCAGAAAGATCCACAAACCCTAGAAGTCTAACTCTTTTCATCTCTCTCTCTCTTCCTTTCTAGAATATGATGCGAAGAACACAATGCAGAGCAAATACTGGAGTCTGCTGCCCTATCACACCATCTAGTGGTGATCAGTGACTGCCTTTATATAATTCACCCTTTATAAAGAGACCACAAATATTGTGGAATCAGTTCATGGTGTCTGATTCCTTGTGTGCTGGAACGTATTACACACGAAAACCAGGAGCTGCAGAAACCCAATAATGCTGAAGACACATGCAAAGAATTTATCTTGGTTTCATGATGCAAAGAGAAAGTTACTGTCACATGTGATCATGTGAACAACAAGAAAGAAAGATAACATTAAGGAGAAGAAGTAAAACTAGCAACACATTTAGGTGACATCTGCATAACTGTGAAGACCGTGTAGACCAATTTCTGATTTCCATAAACAAAGTTCATTCATCAAACTTGAAGAGATAGTTACCGTGACAGTAGATTAGATGTTGCTAATGGCTTATGCATGAAGACACGAAGACTGTTGCCGTTGTTGCTGAATGCTGACCCCTTGTGGGCTCCAAAACATCAGTGAGCTGCACAGATGTTACCTACACACTACTAACTTTTACTTACCCCAACTGAATCACAACCTTTTGGATGTCTGTGTCACATTGGAAGCCATTACAAATACACCAAAGGACCAACATTGATGGTAACAGTTAGCTTTAACTTCACTTGAGATTCTTGAGTTTAGACATTTGAAATCCATAATTCCACTCAAGTGATCTAAAGAATATGAGCTTTCAGTATTCATCCAGAATTTTTTTTGTTACTTTAAATTTTCTTTTGTCATTAATCAGCTTTTTCTTATGTACATTTAAAGATGTTCAGCTATTTCCAACTTTAAAACTTCTTCTTTTCAGCTTTCAACAGTTCTGCACTTTGGCTTTCAGGACAATGATTTGGTGTATTTCAGCTCATTTAACATTTTTTTTCATCTGATTAGAAATATTGACAAACTATATCCAATGCAGCCTAGATATAAACCTTTGCTTCACAGACCGTGAATTACATATTTTTCCCCCTGAATCTCAATTGTTTTGTTTGTGTTGTATTTTGCTATACTACCATATTCAGTTGCAGACTACATCTCATTGTTCCACTGCAACAGGTATGACTTACTTTTATCTCTAAATTCAACCGGCTTACAGCCACTTATCATTAGAGAATACTGACATTTGAGTTGAAGCTGTCTTTACGTCACATTTATATGGCAAAACCACCAGTTGTTTACTTCCAAAGGTCATTGTACATGCAGTTGTTAAAAGGAAAGCGCCCTGCATTAGAAACACAATATTCACTCTTCAAAACTCTTCAGATCTGACAAATCAGACTTCCACAATGGTGAGTTTTATTTTTGCCAGTTCAGAAGAAACTCAGTTAATGGCTGATTTTGACAGGCTAAAGTAATGACAACATTATTATCAAGTGTGATGTTTACTGGTAATTAAATATACATAAGTACTTTGATGGTGCCTAATCAAACTGCAATTTTCCCCCCAAAGAAATACTTGGCTCTGGCTCTGCTGCTGTGCGCTCTGCTGTCACTGACAAATAGTCAGTGCTTTGTTAAGCCTCAGACATATGGTGAGAAAAAAGGAATAATACATACTGAAAGACATAAAGTATATTCTTTGTGCACACACATAAACATTGAAAAATGTTCATGATCTTTTTTTCACTCATAGGTATGACCCATTGTAAGGATGATATGGATGAGACATGGCATGCAGTGGGATCTAAATGGAGAAACAGTAAATGCTGGGACTGTACTTGCCAAGGATGCTGTGCTGCGTAAGTACATTTATTACTGTTATTTAAGTGGAGGAAAACATTAGTCATCTCGACTTTACATAATACACTGTTAACTGTGTTAACTTTACTTTATTGTCACAGGTATGCCACCCCACGACAGTTCCCCGACGACTGTGTGTCAGTGTTTGACTCAAAGAGATGTGAATATGTAGTGCACAAGAGAGATAACCCAACAGAACTATGCCCAATTTTTGCTGCAACGGGAAAGTGATTCAATCAATATTTAGACTCTTGAATAAAAATCCATAAATATGTCTTTGGTGAGTACCACTGAATGCAAAAACAACTAAATGAAATTATTAAAAGAAAAATGTTGGTGGTGATTCTTTTTATTTAGTCATGACTGCTATCGCCTGTCTGAGTTTGTCTTATACCCACTTCTTCAACAACTCTCTGACACTTTTTTTGACTCAGCTATCCCAACTTCCATTTCCACCCCAGCTCCAAAGTCCAAGACAGAGATCTCTCACTCTGTCACCAAATACACCATCCCTTCAGCTATGAGATGAGATGTCTCATGAAGCTCTGATTTATTTGTTCTTGGTGTTTATCTTCAGTCCCAGTTAGTTTATTCAAACACATATTAAGCTACACTGTCAGCTTGCTATAATGCGGAAAATGGGATTAAGACATTTTCACCCAATCTGAGTACTCAGTGTCATGGTTCTGGGTCTCTGACCCTGTGTGGAGAGGTTGTTGGACTTCGAGGCTTTATTTATTTGTATTATCTCTTTGTTTTGTGGTTTGGTTGGGGTTTTACATTTAGTGTATTTAGTTCTCTTCCTTTAGTTTATTCCTCCCTCAGTGTTTATCCTTTCTTGTCTAGGCTAATGTATTGTAATTGTGTTCATGCAGATGTCTGTGCGTCTCTTCAATTATCACTTTTCTTGCCTCCTCCGTGTTGCGTGGTGAAGTCTCTGTCTAAGTGTTCAGTGTTTTCATGTTTTAATTACTTCCTGTCTTATTTTGATAGTCCCTCACTGGAAACAAAACATACCTGTAATAGTAAAGCACAGTGACAACTCATCATGTGATATCAGAACTGAATATCTATTTACCTTGAAGAAAGAACTAAATCATTTTCCAAAAAATGCTGCCTGACCTTTGAAATTAAACACAAGGGAGGGGTGGTCTATCCTACTGCCCGTAACTTCCAGTAAGCTTGTACGCTTGCATGCAAACTGTGTTTGTTTAAACTTGGCATATCAAGTTATTTCTCAGATTTAAAAGAAATAAAGAAGATCTGAATATTTGTTGATTTGACTGTTTAACTAATTCTTAAAATGAGTACAAACTAATAGAAAAACGACTTTCTCGAGCACCAATTTTGGTTGTTTGCTTTTTGAGACATTTTGACCTCTTCCACATGTATGTAGCGAATCTTCCCATCTACATCTACATCCAAAGGTGTTTAAAAGGAACAGTCAATTGTTGCTCAGACTGTTGCTTTTCAGCTCTATCAAATCTGACTTCCAGGATGGTGAGTTTCATTTTTGTTATAGTTAACAGTTGTTTTGTACATTTCTGACAGGCTAAAATTATATAAATTATGGCAATAAGCAGCAATTTTATAAAACTTAATGTTTACTGGTAATTAAATGTACAGAAGTAATTACTTAGATGGTGCCTAATCAAACTGCAATGTTTGCTTTCCTCTGAAGAAATATTTGGCTCTGCCGCTGTGCGCTCTGCTGTCACTGACAAATAGTGAGTGCATCAACAAAAAAATTAGAACCTGGTAAGAAAAAAACAGAAATAACAGACAGAGATAAACATACACTCACATTTTTTTAGTTCAATAGGAACTGTGCCAGAATAATATCTATCTATCTATCAACCCATTGTAAGGATGACAATAACAATTGGCATGTAGTGGGATCTAGATGGAGAGCTAATTGTTGGGACTGTACTTGCATGTTGCCGTGCCTGAGTGTTCACATTAAATTACTGGTATTTAAATAGATGGAAAAATCAATTATATTTGACTTTACATGATGCACTGTTAACTGTGTGTCTTTTGCGTTATCACAGGTGTGCCACCCCACAACGGTTCCCTGATGACTGTGTGTCAGTGTTTGACCCAGAGGCATGTGAATATGTAGTGCATAAGAAAGACGAACCAACAATACGGTGTCCAGTTTTTAGTGCAGTATTGAAGTGATTTGTTTTTTATGGCGTTCTGGAAGTCTGAAGATGGGTGTTTCATATAAATGATGCCTTTCATATCACTTTCGTGCCATTTTTCAAAATGCCTGTTAGTCGTTTTAGATTCTTGAACAAGAATTCATATGAAACCAACTCTCAGTCACTTTTTCAGCTCAGGCATCTCAACCTTCAGTTCCACAGGCAGAGATCTGGCAATCTGTCACTCACCAAATAACAGACGTGGGAATTATTAAAGGAAAAACACATCATTATTATACTTTGGGAGACTTTTCAAGTACCTTTGCTTTACTTGAGTATTTATTAGTTAATATTTCTGAGTATTAATAGTATTATTATTTATTCTGAAAACTTTTCACTTATATTCCCTACATTTTTACACAAATATCTCTACTTTCTATTGCTGTATATGTATCTGTATATGATGTGAAGTTATGGGTTTTTTTCTGGTTTAAAGATTTTTTTAAAAGTATAAACAGCACACCTGGCAATATGTTGTTTAATTCATCTGCCGAATCCCACTTTAACCCCTGACTATACTCACTTTTCTGTTTACGTGTGGAGGCAAAGTCACCTTCTAAAATTTAGGCAACTTAAAATAGAGGGTTTTTTTTAAGTTTTTAGTTTTCTTTGTTTGTGTTCAAGGTGATTTAATGCATTAGAATTAGAAATTCAATTGAACTAGAGTTCTAATACAATTCTAATATTGTGTTATATTGAATAGCATGAAGTCCTTTGCACAGATGGAAATGCCCAACAAAGAGCTGCTTTTAATGTATTATTTTGAGATTTCAGAGCCTGTACTTTTTCAGTTTTACTTGAGTAAGAAGTTGAATCAGTATTTGAGCTTTTTGAGCATTTTTTAATTATGTAGCTGTACTTCTACTTAAAAAAGAATGTCTGTACCTTTGCCAACTCTAACCCAGCAGGGATCAGATAATAGTAGACTAAGCTGCTTCACACTTGGTGGGTGTTTTACGGATGCAAAAGAAATTCCAGCATCGAGGGGATGAAGTTGCTTGGAGCAGTAGTTCTCGTAACTTGTGCGCGTGTGTGGTGAAGTTTTAATATTAAAACATTATTAGAAGAATAGTTAAATTACAACAGAAACTATGTAAAGCTGGTTGTGATGGTCAGAGAGCAAGTAGATGGACATAGTGGTGTCAGCCATTGGTTTTGGACACTGCACACTGATATTATATGAAATACTTTTGAGCTTTTTATATTTTAAACGCGATCTCACCTGGACAGGAGGATAGATTAAGTAATCAAATTACAATTATGAACGTTATAGTTGCAACACAAATAAATATTGCTGTGGCAGTTTTTATAAAGGCATGTCACTGCAGCACACTTTCAGCTCCAAATACAACCAAGCTATGACAGGTTATTGTTAGAAAAGAACAGAAAATTTAACGACATGTGACTTCAGTCTTGTAAAATGTTACACATGATTTTAATTGAAAGCTGTCATCCCTAGTCAGCCTGCTACCAAAACATATTTTCCTCATTGATTTCCTTCCTTTCTGATTTGTTGGTTTTCCCAAATCTTAATCTGAACCCAAAATTATTTTTTTTAAAAATCACCAGGAGCCTCTTGTTTTTGGCAGTTATCCAACCCTTGAGAATACCTTTATTAGTGATATGATCTATGCCTTTATTGTATAATCTATGCCTCAAACCGTCCTTTCTGTAACTTAGACTGAATACAAGTCATAAAACAGACTTGTTACTCAAAATTAGTGACTGAGACCATATCGAGAACATTTATAATGAGGTAAAAAGCAAGGGTCGTTTTCTGTAAACTTTTGTAGGCTTATTAGTATTTTTGCAACTTATTGCTCCATTTTGGCTTTTAAAAAGAATGTAGGTTTAATGCACATTCACACTGGCTTCACGGTGGCCATATAGGGGACACTAAAAATATTGGAGTGGCACACCAAAAACAGAATTTTCATTTTTATTATGCTGTTCTCAAAAATAGGTTCCTTGAAAAATATGACAAAAAAGAGAGACAGAAAAGAATTATATCCATATATTCACTTCCACTTATCCTTTTTCAGGGTCGCACTATCCCAGCTGTTTTAGGGCAAAAGGCAGGGTACACCTTAGCCAGGTCACTAGTCTGTCGCAGGGACACAGACAGCCATTCGCACTCACATTCACACCTATGGACAATTTAGAGTTTCCAATTAACCACTAACTGCAGGTCTTTGGACTATGGGAAGTCCACACAGAAAGACCCCTGATGGTGGAACTGAACTCAGGACCTTCTTGCTTCAACAAGGCTAACCACCTTGCCACCGTGTTGCCCTGTCTAGTTAATTTCCTTTTATTAAAGTTAATATCTCTGAAAACAGGTACATATGAAAACCAAATAATAATAATAATAATAATCTGTTTTAAGCAGGAACAAATAAGTTAATGTTTCAGCTCATTGCAGGGTGTTTTCCTCTCTTTTGTGCTCACTTTTATTAGAATTATTAATTAATTATTACCAACATAGGACAGCCTTGCAAGGCTGTGTCTGGTGGCGGATGTGTCTGGAGCAGATGTGTAAAGTCCAAAGTGGCCCCAGTGTTATAGGAGCATTAAAGCATTATAAAACAACAACCGCCTGCATGGCTGCAATTTGAAACCTGATGTGTGTACACGTAAAAAGAAGAACTCACTTTTGTAGGGAATTGTGAGGTCATGGAGCATGTCAGTTGTTTAACACACAATAGGAACATTTATAGATTTTTTCCTTCCCCTGAAACCGGTTCATTTCTCTTGTATTTAATTAATTGTAGTTTTTACACTGAAACAGTGGCTTTATTATTGGTTTAATGAAAAGCTGAAACGGAACAGGATCCGGTGTTACTGTCACTGTCATCATTCACCGATCTGGAGTTCTGAAAGTGAAAGTCGGTTACTAATTGTATTTTTCTTGTTATTTACAGTTTTTAAAAAAAGAATTTAGCAAGGGATAGGGGGTGTGCAGACGGGTGGCAGGGAAATTCCTTAGAGCAAATCGCATCATTACATTACCTCTTTCAATGATGAGGATGTACACATCCTGGACAGGGGGGATCGCCGGTTTGAGCGGAGTCAAGGAGGCTGTTTACGTGAAAAGGGAAAGACCATCTCTGAATCGAGGAGGGGGCCTACGGGTACATCTTTCACCATCTTGCAATGCTGTGATTGCAGCCATTCCCCAACTCTCTGAGAATAGTACTCATGGCCATTGATCAGTGGTTGTTGATCAATGGTCATGAGAATTTGCATAATCATGATGAAGGAACTGACCTCCCAGCACATTGTTCATTCAGTGGTGCTGATTTCAGTCAATATGCAAATGTACGATAAGATTGGAGAAACCTGCAGTCAGCTGAGACTGAAGAAGTCATTTGGATGAGTGACGAAATGTTTCTCCCACTCAATACGCTATGTCCAGATGAACAGAATCAACCTTTGAAGAATGAAAGTCATGAAATATATATATATATATATATATATATATATAAATAAACACCCAGCACGCCCATGCAGGCAGTTTATCCTTCAAGCTCGGGTCCGCTACCAGAGGCCTGGGAGCTTGAGGGTCCTGTGCAGTATCTTAGCTGTTCCCAGGACTGCGCTCTTCTGGACAGAGATCTCCGATGTTGTTCCCGGGATCTGCTGGAGCCACTCGCCTAGCTTGGGAGTCACCGCACCTAGTGCTCCGATTACCACGGGGACCACCGTTACCTTCACCCTCCACATCCTCTCGAGCTCTTCTCTGAGCCCTTGGTATTTCTCCAGCTTCTCGTGTTCCTTCTTCCTGATATTGCTGTCATTCGGAACCGCTACATCGATCACTACGGCCGTCTTCTTCTGTTTGTCTACCACCACTATGTCCGGTTGGTTAGCCACCACCATTTTGTCCGTCTGTATCTGGAAGTCCCACAGAATCTTAGCTCGTCATTCTCCACCACCCTTGGGGGCATCTCCCATTTTGACCTCGGGACTTCCAGGTTGTACTCGGCACAGATGTTCCTGTACACTATGCCGGCCACTTGGTTATGGCGTTCCATGTATGCCTTGCCTGCTAGCATCTTGCACCCTGCTGTTATGTGCTGGATTGTCTCTGGGGCATCTTTACACAGCCTGCACCTGGGGTCTTGCCTGGTGTGATAGACCCCAGCCTCTATGGATCTTGTGCTCAGAGCTTGTTCTTGTGCTGCCATGATTAGTGCCTCTGTGCTGTCTTTCAGTCCAGCTTTGTCCAGCCACTGGTAGGATTTCTGGATATCAGCCACCTCCTCTATCTGCCGGTGGTACATACCGTGCAGGGGCCTGTCCTTCCATGATGGTTCCTCGTCTCCCTCCTCTTTCTTGGGTTTCTGCTGCCTGAGGTATTCACTGAGCACTCGGTCAGTTGGGGCCATCTTCCCAATGTATTCTTGGATGTTCCTTGTCTCATCCTGGACTGTGGTGCTGACACTCACCAGTCCCCGGCCCCCTTCCTTCCGCTTAGCGTACAGCCTCAGGGTGCTGGACTTGGGGTGAAACCCTCCATGCATGGTAAGGAGCTTTCTTGTCTTTATGTCAGTGGCTTCTATCTCCTCCTTTGGCCAGCCTATTACCCCAGCAGGGTACCTGATCACGGGCAGGGCGTACGTGTTGATGGCCCGGATCTTGTTCTTACCATTCAGCTGACTCCTCAGGACTTGCCTGACCCTCTGCAGGTACTTGGTGGTTGCAGCTTTTCTAGCGGCCTCTTCATGGTTCCCATTCGCCTGCGGAATCCCTAAGTACTTGTAACTGTCCTCTTTGTCTGCAATGTTGCCTTCTGGTAGTTCAATCCCCTCAGTTCTGACTACCTTCCCTCTCTTTGTTACCATCCGACTACACTTCTCCAGTCCGAACGACATTCCAATGTTATTGCTGTATAGCCTGGTAGTGTGGATCAGTGAATTGATGTCTCGTTCACTCTTGGCATACAGCTTGATGTCATCCATGTACAGGAGGTGGCTGACAACTGCTCCGTTCCGTAGTCGGTATCCGTAGCCAGTCTTGTTAATGATCTCACTGAGGGGGTTCAGGCCTATGCAGAACAGCAGTGGGGACAGAGCATCTCCTTGGTAGATCCCGCACTTGATGGTGACTTGTGCTATGGGCTTGGAGTTGGCCTCTAGTGTTGTACGCCACATCCCCATTGAGTTCCTGATGAAGGCTCTTAGGGTCCCATTGATCTTGTACAATTCTAGGCATTCCAGTATCCAGCTGTGGGGCATTGAGTCATAGGCCTTCTTGTAATCAATCCAGGCAGTGCACAGGTTGGTCAGTCTGGTCTTGCAGTCTCGGCTGATTGCTCTGTCTACCAGTAGCTGGTGTTTTGCGCCTCTGGTATTCTTGCCAATTCCTTTCTGTGTCCCGCTCATGTATTGACCCATGTGCCTGTTCATCTTAGCCGATATGATGCCTGACAGGAGCTTCCATGTAGTACTGAGGCAGGTTATTGGTCGGTAGTTGGACCAATAACTACCGACCAATAACTGTGCGTAACTGTAACTTGTTAAAAATGAATCCTACCATTTCCTATATCTATCTATCTATCTATCTATCTATCTATCTATCTATCTATCTATCTATATATATATATATATATATATATATATATATATATATATATATATATATATATATATATATATATATCTTGGAAATGGTAGGATTCATTTTTAACAAGTTACAGTTACGCACATTTCATGTCATTAAATCGTGTATTTTATTTCTGGGGGACCGATAATAATCCAGACTTTTATCAATCCAGTCCATATTTTGCGTCATTCTCTGTCTGACGCGCCACGATCAGGGTTGCCAGTTTGGTAGAAACAGCAGGCCTGACTGAGCCGCTTGAATTTAGGGCCTAGAAAGGGAGGGCGCGGAGCCTAACAAGGCAACGAAGCGAACAAAAGGAAGTGGCTTTTACGAGCTAAATGTTTATGTTTAATATAACCTCTTTCATTGCCCGGTAAATACGCCGTTCTTATATTTGCTTTGCTCGAAGCAGGAGCTGAAGCCGTCGCGGACAACATGGAGTGATCAAAGTAAGAGGTAATGAGCGGTACACCATTTGCTTAGCTTGTAGCTCGCTATGATTATGCTAGCATGCTAGGTCATTACGCAGCTTTCAGTCGCGGGTGAATTTGCGAATGTATTTGTGATAAATATTGAACCTATTACACTTAACCCACGTATTAAGTGGAATGTTTTGGTTATTTGCCACACGCGACTCAATATGTGGTTTATAATGGCAAAATAATATCCAGTACATGGTAGAAGCTAATAGGTAGTGCTTAAAGAGTATAAACGTGTTAAGCGTCAGTCTGACTCTGTACCAGGACTGAAACTGTTTCGCTATCGCTCGTAGTGCTGTTGTTGTTAGTGCTTTTATTGTTACTTTGTGGCTTTTTAGGCTGTTGTTGTTGGGTTTTTTTTAAATCAATAACTTATAAATAAGTTATATTTGGAAAATAGCGTAAAGCCCTGGAGCTCAACGCATTGTCAGTATGCATAAAAAAACTAGAAATTGTGTAAGTGCAGACCCTTGAATGTGCTCGCTTCCACAGAGCTGACTGTAGTTCAGTTATTCCGTTGTCTTTCTGATATGTCAACACTTAAAGGGCTTTAAAGGCTTTGTCTGGAGCTATTGCCCTACCACAAACTTTATGGATTTATGATGTAAGAGTTTCAATATTAAAATTGATACAAATCTTCTCTCACACACACACACACACACACACACACACACACACACACACAGTTTTCCTCCCACATATGTGTGCGTGGGCGTGTGTGTGATTTCTATGTTTCACAACTAATATTTCTGTAAAATTAGCAATACCACTTTAAGATAAAGTCATTTTTTGGCAGACAAATTTGATAATATTCTTCGATTATTTTGCATAAAATACAAAAACAATTCTTCCCTTCTTTCCCAAGTTTGTCCTGAATCAGCACCAGTTGTTAAGGTCTTCCCGGGGCCCTTTGGGGCCCAGGAAGAGGATGCATCGTGGTGGAGATAAAGACTTCCAGACCTCAGCTCGAAAGATGGGCACATCCTTGTTGTTCCAGCTCTCAGCCCATGAAAGAGAGTTAGATTTAGTATTTCTGGACCACAGCTATGCCAAACCATGGAATGCCCACCCAGATGCCAGCAGTGCTCGACCCACGAGGACGCTGTTTGTTACCCCACGTCGCCAGCCTGAACCCGTTTTGTGAGTTAAAAATGCTCCTATTAGGCTGCTTCTCTTTAGCCATGGTAAAATTAGTAATCTGATGCACATTTTTAATCACTTGTAGTGATGTGGTATTTTTTTTCTTTGTCTGCAGAGATTCAGATTCTTTAATAGATGTGGAAACTGTAACGCCAACACCTGTTCTTCTATATGATAACCACAAAGCCCTTAGTGTGATGAAGGAGTGCGAGCGGCATGTCCTGTTTGCTCGTACAGTTGCTGAGAGTCCGCCGCCCCCTGATGACTGGGAGGAACATGTAAACAAGTAAGCAACCACCTCAATGCTCCACCTTTTATCATGTAACGTTATCCACTTGCAGTAAATCTCTTTGAAATAATTCTGCTTCAGGACTGGATGGACAGTGGCCCAGAACAAATTGTTCAACAAGGTCATTAAAGCTCTGCAAGCGGAAAGACTAGCCCGTCTGGCCAATGAAAATGTAAGTCTTTTTTGTTGTTTGTTTGTTTTGGGTACTAAAGGGTACTAAGAATTATTCACAACTTCTTTGTTTGACTGTGGGAAAAGATTTAACAGTTGAAATGATATATTATATATAATAATGGCACTTTGTGCCAATATGTTGTTGCCTAATATCTAAATATGGATATACACAGCTGATGCAATAATAGAATATGTTCCTGCATCAATAAATTAAGAACATTTTTAAATGCAGTCTGTTCTGTTTGTGAAGCCCATAAACAAACACACTTGTATATGAATGTCTGATTTAATTATCTGTTCAGTTTTACATATGTGGCTGCAGCTAAGTTATGAGGATAAGTTACTGCTGTTTGAGATTTGCAAAAGATGCATTCAAGCCCAATGGGGGTTGGATGCTAAGATCTGTAATACATTGTAGTTCATCACAAAAAGTTTGTAGTGAAGCACCCCCTGTTTGACTTACTAAATAGCAGGACAGACTTGCTGCAGTTATTCTCCCCAAGCTTCGTTAACATAATCCTCCCTTTCATTCTTATTTTTTGGCGGGGTTCATTTTAGTTTTTCTTTCAGGGCTTCAGGTGTCTAAAAGTGTTGTGCAGCCTCGCTCTGGCCCTCGGGTCATGTTTTGCCCGTGTGTGATTTAGGTTTTGAGTCCCTAGTTCTGCCCAGAGAAATTCATGCCCTATTGCTCCTTTGGTTAATAAATTTAATAAACAAAAATGAAGAAAGCTACCGGGTGATGCCCTGATGGATAATCTGTTCACACAGAAGCAACTGAAAGCATGAGAGGAGAAATTTACAAAAGTTTTTTACCATATGACAACTAATTTTAGGGCTTACCATCTGAACTCGCCAGCTGAGTGATAGTGGGGATCCCTGGTTCTGTAGGTTATATTTCAGACGTAAAAATGACTGAATTGTTCTGTGATCTTGTTTCTCACAGACTTCCAATGAGCCAATTTTGCGAAGGATAGCTGTGGACAAGTGTGCGAGGAAGGTGCGGCATGCGCTGGCCAGTGTGAACTGGGACACCAAACTGACACAGTGGTTACACACCACTCTAATTGAGTCTTTAAGCCTAGCCATGCTTGCTGCATACCTGGATGTGCTGCAGACTCTCAAAAGCAAGGTACGTAATTGAATAAAGAGTATGAACTGATGTACATTTTTCTGTTAGGCCTGTGCCAGAGGGATAGGCTACAAAGTTCAACCCAGCCAGGGTTTCTTTGCCTTAGCTAGCTCAGTGGGTATCAGCCAGGTTTCTTGCTTCAGGATCTGCACATGCTCACATAAAAGGGGTGTTTCACGCATCATGTTACTCTTCTTTCGCACAAAATTTCTATGATTCCAGCCTGCTTCTGAGATGTTCTCAAATGATAATGATGGTGAAATGGTGATTTAACAATCTATAAAGAACATTAGAAAGTTCAGTGCTACACTATTGCAAATAAGACAAAAGATTAATGCTGCAGAAAATTTTTAATTTGGTGATTTAGTGCTCAAAGCAGTACAATAAAGATTTTAATTCAAGGTAATTGTTTTAGCTCTCAGTGCTGCTGTGTTTTTTAGTTTTTCCCTACGGTGACGGCTGCACATTAGAGCGCTGACACTTTAAACAGGATCCATTTAAACGTTAAGTATTACCGTCCCACAGACTAATAAAGGAAGTTTGTAAATTGCTTTCGTTTGCAGGCAGATTGAAGTGAAATAAATTTTATTGAATGAAGAGCTATTGCTGGTGTTAATTCTTATAGCTGCAGTTCCAGCAGTATAAAAGATAATCTGCAGTGATTTATTTTTAGTTTTTTATTTATTTATTCATTTATTTTCATTTTTCAACCCAAACTTGGCGTATAACCTGCTCCATTTTATGTGTTCAGCATAAGTGAGGGCCTCATTCATGACACAGAAAACTGACTTTAAGCTCAACACAGGTCGCCATTAATTAATGAGACTGTTGATCCATTGTTACGTTCCTCTGTCTGCTTAGTTGCCCTCGCTGATCGACAGAATGTTGCTGTCATCGGCAAAGACCGGCGCTCCAAGCGCAGAGGCGCTGTCACTGCTACTGAAACGGCCATGGGACCCAGCTGTTGGAGTTCTGTCTCAAAACAAGCCGGTAAAATTAAATCAGTCGCTTTCAGTTTTCAACAGAAAACGTTTTCATTTAACTTTTTGCACATGTGACCCCTGAATCCTTTTTTTTTTTTTTTTTTCTCCTTGCAGAGCAAGCTTCCAGGATCCCCGCTCATCCTTATTGCACCATCAAGCCCAACCAATCCCGCCCTCTCCACTTCACGGAGAATGAGATTCTGGCAGTCACAGCTCTCCTTTTTTGGAAAGGTCAGATGTCCCATCAGATCAAATCTTTGTGTTTACAGAAATATTTTTCTTCCCTGTTTTGTCACAGAAAACTGCCTAAAACAGCTGTTTTTGTGTTAGGTCATCCCAATACACACTCATGTGAACAGCGGGGCCAATATTGGCATCACCCAGTGCCTAGAGCACATGTTGGGTACTGTCAGGGCCAAGGTCATGGAGGTAGGATGTTGGTTTTTATTTGATGCATTAGTGACTATAGCTGCGATGTGATTGTGATCTTTATTTTGTTAAATTCATGTAGATGAATGTGGCAGATTTTTAATTATGCACATTTCTAATTGTATTTATTAGGTAATGACTCAGATCACTGTCCAAACTAGAGATGCTATATAATGGTTATTTATTTTTTTTGTTTGTGCGTCTGTACCTGCACTGATTGCATGTTTTTTATAAATGTAACCACCAGGTTCACAGTCACTTTCCTCACAAACCCATTATCCTGGTCGGCTGGAACGCTGGGGCTCTTATGGCTTGCCATGTAAGACTTTTTACCATGTATTTATCATAGTGATTTAATGTGATGGCACTAATAAAAGTGCACTATTGTCAAAAGTGTGCAATAGAATACATTTTAATAATAAACTTTGACTCCAGGTGTCCCTGATGGAGTATTTGACGGCTGTGGTCTGTCTTGGCTTCCCCCTGCTAACAGTCAATGGGCCACGTGGGGTATGACCTAAAGCATTATCTAGCTTCAGCACTGGTTTTTATCTTAGATGTTTTACTCAACTGTTAGAAAAAAATACTGTCTTCTTCTTCTTCTTCTTCTTCTTCTTCTTCTTTCTTTTTTTTTTTTTAAAATATAACTGAAAAACAAAACTTTGCTTGTGCCAGTTTTTCACATATTGCTGGTTTACAGGATGTGGATGACCCGCTCCTGGACATGAAGACACCAGTGTTGTTTGTGGTCGGCCAGAACGCGCTCCAGTGTAGCACAGAAGGAATGGAGGAGTTCAGAGAGAAGCTCAGGGCAGACAACAGCATGGTGGTGGTTGGAGGCGCGGATGACAATCTGAGGTCAGTCACAGCCTTAAAGATCTGAAAAACATAATATTTTAGCAGGGACCAGAGATGATGTTCAACGAGTCAAATGCAAGTAGATTCCTCATTATGTCAGTGAAGCTTGGAAGATATTCGCTTCACAGCAAGTAAATGCCTGTATCGAACTTATCACTGGGATGAGAAAGATTTACTCAAAAGCTTAATGTACAGTTTTGTGCACAAGTCCTTCTTTTCTATATATTTAGCTTTTAAAGTGCTCATGAGCAATCGTTCTCCAGGCTTTCTGAAGGTCTCACATAGTTTTTTCAGAACAAATTTACTGAAATTTTCAGACCGATGCTTGTACCTGACCACTTTCAAAACAAATCTATGAATGGTTCAAAGATAAGAAGGCACTTAACTCAAGAGATGGCACATAAATGAGATAAGTTTGCTGGGCAATAATACAGTTTTTTGGGGGGGGTTATATGGCATTTCTTTGCTCAAGTGTAACTACTTTGTTTGCAGCGTATATGACACTGAACTTCTTGATGAAATGTTCTGAGACCACATATATGTGATGCAAAAACGCATTTTAATAGTTTGAACAATTGATTGGCTACATGGTCAAGTATGACACTTAATATTTTTCCACTTCTGACTCTAAACCACTCCACAGAATCAATTCAGCAAAGATGAAATCAGAAGGACTGACGCAGACCATGGTGGACCGCTGCATTCAGGTGGGCCCTCATAGCTAGAAAGCATTTTTCATCTGCTGCAGTTTATATTTTGAATATTTATATTTTGTTCTTCTCTCACTGGTCTTTAGGATGAGATCGCTGACTTCCTTTCAGGTGTGCTTACACGGGCGGAGGGCCACGGTCATGGCTCAGGTGAGCTGAGAGACATGGACACAGAAAAGAAGAAAAGGCCTCGACGGGAGCTTCCCTTTGACATGGAGAGAGGACGACCATCCTCCCCTGCACTGAGAGTTCCTATCTCGCCGTCAGGATCTGAGGTAAGAAGTCTTCTGTATTTTTATGAAATAAAAAATGTTTTATGAAATGATGGTAAATTATACAATGGTGTGTATCATAACTGTTATCATTCAACAGTAGCTGTTGAGTTTTAATAATAAGACCTTGTATGGTGGAATTGCAGTCGTGTCTTATGATTGTAAGAAGCTACACTGTCTGCATATGAGTCACCAGGTGCTCATGTTCGCTCGATCCTCAGGATCTGTCTAGTGTCTGCAGCAGTCCCACATCCAGTCCCAAACCCAAGACATCTGGTCTTTCTCCGGCACAGAAGTCCAGCCTTATCACTGCTACACAGTTGCTCAAGACACACATGCAGCGCTCCGGCACAGTGCTCACTCACAAGCAGGCTCAAGGTCAGTGCACCAACTCACTCAACTCTGAATTCATTGAAAAGGGCTCTGTAAATACGCTTGTGCACTGTGATCCTTGGTACCTGTGTGTACACAGTTGTCCCATTCACCCCACTTGTTTATTTGAACTTGTTAAAACGAGCCATTGATCTTAACTCCAGTGGAATTTTTGCAGAGGTGTTACAAGGTAACCAGACAGGGTAGAATGCAAGATGTGAAAATGATGGTAGAAAACAAAGATTTTGAAGAGATTATCAAGTCACGACATCTGATGGGGGAAGATGGAACGTGACTGAAATACTTTCCTCTCATCCTCTTGTCTCTTCTCTTCCTACAACTTTCCTTTCCGGCTCTTTTTTCCAATTCATTCCAGCTCAGTTTGCTGCTTTTATGAAACAAAACATGCTTGTGAGGAAAAATCTTCCTCCTGGCACTCCTCCTTGTATTTTTGGTAAGTGTCTATCCCTCTTCTTTCCTTTTTTTCTTTCCTCTTTCCCTTTCACTCTCCTTCCTTTGTTTCCGCTGCTTTAATTGTAGACTAATGTGACTACTTTACTGCATTAAAACTTTATAAAGCTTTTGAGAGCAAATATTAACTTCAAAGCTTGGGGTTAGTTAAGGATAAAATACCACAGGTTCGTGTCACTTCAGTACTTCACTGATAGTTGTGTGTTCGTCTGTGTGTTTGTCTGTGCCGTGCAGTGCCGGTGACCTCTGATCAGATGGAGGGCCTGGACAGAGATGAACTGCGGTCCCATGGCAAGAGGAGGCAGACACCTAGTCCCACTCCAAGCAAAGCCTCCAAGAGAGCAAAGATCAAGGTTACTATTGTTTCCCAAAGCGATTCAGCAGGGGGCAGCCTCAGTCCTGCTGCACATGAAGGTACAAAACCTGGGATCCTTTAACAGTGGTTTGATTTAGGAGTATTGGTAATCAGAAATTGTGTAAATTGGTGCTGATACTCATGAAATTTTGATATTCTTGATATTAAAGATGATGATAAACTAAACTGGTTCACACACAACAAGCTGACACTTGCTCGGCGTTGTATCTAGACTAAACAACCACAAGGGTCGACTTCTGAATGTCACCCGTAGCCCAGCCCTGCTCTCCACACAACACTTTTAGCATATGCAGTCATGAAAAAACTCACTGTCGGGGGAAAAAAATCCACAGTCCAATAGACCAACTTTGGATAATTGCAGTTTAAACCAGATGAAACCAGCAAGTAGGAAGGCCTAAATGTAGCAACCAGATGGACTACTCCACTGGCAGCATCTAAGTAAACAAACAGCTGGCAATAGCGTTCACTGTTAAATGACCACAGCTGCATATAAAACCTCTGGTCTAAGTGAGGGAGGTCAAGCTCACTTTCTATCAAGTTACTTTGATCTGAAGTGGGCTTGACCAGTAAATCATCTTACTGTCAGTTTAAAGAAGATTAGCTACATATTTAATTTCTGAGATGTCTTAACCCTCTGGGGTCGACGGACGCACCGGCGCGTCAAAATCACATGACCAATTTAAGACAACACAGCTACAAGATGCAGCGACCCAGAGTCTCCAATTCAATTTGGACTTCAAACTATATACCAGTTTTTAAATTGTGTCGATGGGCCACGTAACACCAGAGTTATGATTAAAAAAATACACGCGATGTTTCTTTCTGAACAAAACAGCGGTGTGCACGGCAGAAAGAAACGGTAAAAATGGTGTTTTCTAAGGACAGTGCTAGCAAACACTCTCCGCTTGCGAGTGAAAAAATAAAAAACACCCGTTCCCTATTGGTGTTAAAGTGTACCATGTGAGCCAATCAAAAAATGATATGGCAGCATGTGGCACTTGGTTGTTTAGGGAGAAGGGGAAGTTTTAGGAGTGACGCCCGCGAGAGAAATCGGGCGACTGAAAGAAAGAGAGAGGGCGAGTTTTCACATGTGAGACATTAGTGACATTTAGCGTGTTTGGAGGCTATAGTTACTGTATTGTGTACTTTTTGTTTTGTGTGTCAGGTATACTAGCGAATGTCACATTTCCTCCAAAAAAGCCACCAAGGGCAGATTCCAGTGTAAACGCTGTGTCCACATAGAAAACTGGACCGATACACCTCCTGTTGTCAGACCTGCAGGGTTTAGGCCAGGGTTGTGGCCAGATTTAGGTAAATGGTACCATACCTTTCTTGTTTGCCAAACGTGCACAATTTTTAGAAATGTATAATTTCTATTTGGATTTCAAGTTATGAAAATGATTCGTTAAACACGTTAAATATTTAAAATGAAACATTTTTGTCTGAGTTTAGATCAATTGTGCTAATATAGTATGTCAAAATGAAAAAACAACTCCAATGCCAGATATTCGAGGTTGTGCTGAAAATAATGATACCAAACAAGGCAAGATAAACAGTTTTTTAAATGTGAAATGTAGAGGTGAAATCAAAAGTAATCAAAAACGGCCAATTATACCCTGGACCGCAGAGGGTTAATATAAGATTTTTTAAAAACGTATAGCTTCAACAGTGTATCTAAGTTTTTCTGTGCAATAAATATGTAAAATTACAGAAAAGGTTCTGATAGTTTATAGCCCAAAGCAGTCTGTAGTTATAAAACATCATTTTTGTTAAAAATAAATTTAAGTGAAGTTTCTATAGATGGTAAAAAACTGTTATTTTTCTCTAAAATAATTATTTATCTGCTGCTTAAATCAGTGCAACATGGACATTCCCAAAATGGCCAAAAAATGCCAACTGCTTTGAATTGCACTAGATGGATTAATTATTTACTTGGTTGAATTGTCAGTGAGGCAAACCACTTAGTTTGTGAAATAAAATTCCAATAAACAGCCTTAAAAAAAACAAAAAAAACACACAGACACACACAAAAAGAAGGCAGTGACTGATTCAGCCAATCAGCAATACATTCCTGCAGTCACCCACTATAAGGTGTTGGGTAATTTGCCTCTCATGTCATACATAGCTTCATACAAACTTGAATCTTTAAACACTGAGAGAACTTGTCTGGGCTTTTTTGTTTGTTTTTGTCAGAATAAAAAGATATAGTTCATTCTTTCATGCGTTGATTAAAATCACTTGTGGGCAGACAGATGCTTTGAGCAGGTTGAGTTCATTCAACTGTGCAGATGAAAAATGTGTTTTTTGTTGATTATGCATTATTAAATTTAAACTAGGGCTTTGCTAAGCCTTTTATTTTGAAAAAACAAACATTCTGCCTGTCATTAATGACCAGGTGGTTGTTTTGAGATTCACCCTTTTTCTAGAAATGATCATAATTTATTTGTTGTTTTTTGTTTTTGTGTTCCTTTTTTGTTTTTACCAAAGCGAGATAACTGACTGTCCTTCATATTTTCTTTTTTTTTTTTTTTCTTGCAGTGGGTGTCTCAGGAAAGCCCTTAACTGTGACAATGGGACAGACTGTAGCTGGTGCCAAGGAGCTGTCTGGACTTCTTACAGGCCAACGGTAAGCAAGCCAGCGCCATAACACACACACACACACACACACACACACACACACACACTGACACATTGAGGTTGGAGCACTTGAAACCCTAACTATCCCTACACCCACATCCACTCCCATTTGGTGGGGTGTCTGGTGCAGAGGGATTGGTTAGAGGTGTACTTGGAGTTTGGGAGCTGAGTGATGGCCAAAGCAGCACTTGCTGGGGTAGCTCCTGAGTAGACTGGTGGTTATGTGTGTCACTGCAGGTCTGGTAGTCTCTCAGAGGTGTCTGGTGCCCTGTCCCCAGGCTCCAGCTCATTCAGCAGCGTGCAGCCTTGCATGGTGTCGGGGCCTTCCACACCAGCCCAGGCGCAAGCTCCAGCCACTGCCCAAGGTATCTTCGTCTTGTCCTGCCTTGCACGCTTGTTTGCACTCTTAATTGTGCAGCTGATCTCAACATAGTGACATCAAAACACAAGTGCAGTTCTGCTTGGTTTTATTGTGTGGGATCCAGTTTGATCGCTGAGCTGAGAATTTGGACAACATGTTTTAGCAAACATCATCATTGATCACCTCTTGCACCATCGCTGTCAGTCACTGACCCAAACCTTGCCCTGGCTATCGTGTGTGTGTGTGTGTGTGTGTGTGTGTGTGTGTGTTGTTAGTTTAGGCCTTGGAATGTTTTGTTTTTTTCCCTTAATAATTTCTGTGATGTTTCGTTGGGATTGATTTAACCCAATCAATGATTGATCTGTGTGTGTGCAGCACCTTCCGCCAGCAGTCTTCTACAAGGCCTAAGTTTCAGTCTTCAGGAGATCGTCACCAAAGCTCCTAACGTTCCCTCAACAGCAGCCAACACAGGTGGCACCCAGGTAACACTTGGAGTGGTTGTATTCGATTCCTAAACCAGATTTTGAACCATCCATTTGCGATAAATTATGTAGACTATTTATAACACTCAAAGAGGGTTTTATTTATTTTTATTTTTTTAAAGTGTGTAGTTATGTGTTAATCTATTTTTTTGAATATGCCACATTTGTAATTGGTTACCCAAATGATTAAAAGAACTGAAAACACACAGATCTAGTGGAACTTCCATGGTTTAGGTACATAAAAGAGAAACTGGAGCATATGTTTTATTGCCAAGGAAAAACTTTTTTTTTTTTTTGTTAATAGACGTCGTCATCGCGTCTAATCGGCTTCAATACTACCAAACTGCTTTTTTTTTCTTGCTTTTTTTCCTTTTAAGTGACCTAATGGAATAAAAGATGATAAAATCATCTTTCCTGTCCACTCATCTTCCCTCATGCTGTTTGTGCCATTCCACAGGGTCCGGTCCTGAGCTCCGCCGGTACCAGCAGCAGTGCTCTGCTCCGGGCAGTGCCTGTGGTCACCACAGGAGGAGTGGCTAAAACCACCGCCATCCATCAGCTGCTCACTAATGGTGGGCTGGCCAAACTTGCTAGCAGCTTGCCTGGCTTGGCGCACATCACCAACCAGACCACCGGTATGTCTCGAGCTGCCAAGACACGACGGCCACGTTGAATGCCCAGAGTTTGTTCATCCTTTGTTTTGGAAACAGTAGTGCAGGAGGTCTGTAGGCCGGACGTAGAGGAATGTAGAGGACATCTCTGATACTTGCAGAGATGGTTTGCCTGGAATGAGCCTAACTGTTGTAAGGTTTGCAGAGGAATGTGCAGCTTACACGTACAGCAGCCAATGGCAGATTAGTGGCGTACATGTTTTCATGTTCACGGAATGGAAAGTCACAATTTAGAGTTTCCATCTGATGTCGGACACACAAAGGCATGAAACAGTTTGATCCTGAATAATTGTGAATTAAGTTAAGATCAATGTTAAGAGGGTTGACCAAATTTTAATAAGACTCCTGTTTTTCAGTCAAAACTGCTTTCTGCGTCAGCTTTGTTTGTTCAAGCGATCATTTCATGTTTGTTTCTTTTTGTTTGCCTATTTTGTAAACCCATTAAATCACCTGCTTTCAATTATTCATTTATATTAACGCTGACCTCCTAGAGAGTTGTGTTGAGAAGCAATAACGTTGGCACATGGCATTACCCAAGCTGTTCCTGTTGTAATAAAGACTGGAATCAAACTTGTGTTTTCATTGTCGTCTTGTTGTCATTTTATTTTGAGTGTAAATCAGTTGGCTTTCTCACCCCTTTCACTTACCTGAACCTCCAAATTTGCTTTTACCTTTCATGGTCATCTAATATCATGAACGTGCTTTAAAAAACAACAACAACAGCTATCCTTTAGATGACTTGCATCACAGCATGTTTGCAGCAAATTATTATTTAGTCTAATCTGGTGTATTTGGACGTAAATCATTTATAGCTTGTTATTTCTGTGTATGTTGGTGTTTGTTGTCAGGAGGGCAGAAAGCCCCCACTTCTATAACGGTGACCCTTCGAGGAGCACATCCGAGTAGAGTGGGATCTGTCAGCCAAGCTGGTGGTGAAGCTGTGACTTCAGCTCGTACCCATGAGCCCAAGGTGCGCCTCAGTTCAGCACCTAAACAGACACACTTAACTTGGAGCTTTTTTTTTTCTCCCCCTTATTCTTGGTTACATGTTTTTCTGACTAACACAAAGTTTGACAGATTTCTGTTATCACTGCAAATGTTCATGCAGCCCATTAAAATTTTCAGTTTGATAGCTTGTAATGGTTCTCACTGACATGGCACCCCAGTGCCTACTTTTAAAATGATTTTGTTGTCACTAGTCTATAATTTGTTGTGGAGGCAGTCTAGAAAATAATTACCGGCTTTACTGTATAGCCTTTGACCCAGTTGTTCACAGTATCTTGTAGCCTTGTGTATTTTAGGTCACATACAGCCACTGGGGCATAAACTGAGGACTGAAGGTGCATTAACAGAAAAACACTGAAGTGTTTGTTAGAAATGACACACTGAGGTGAAAGTGTCAGTTACAGCTTTTCTTTTTCATGAAGAGATGACAGCGTTTGAGGAAACGGGCAAAAGTTAAAAAAAGCAAGTGAATTTCTTTCACTTTCTTAATATTTTGCCTTCACATAGCCAGACTTTCTTTTTACTCATTTTGAGTCCAGTCCTTATACCTGACCATTTTCTGAGAAAGTTGTTCGTTTGTTAAGCCACTTAACACTGACATACGAAGCATGCAGGCAAAAAAGGCACCTACATGAAGGGCTCAACCAACATTGTGTGTACGCATGAGAGACAACTTAGCAAAAATCTATTCCTAAATCATATCTTTAGGCAATCTGTTACTAGCAGTTTGTCGTTAAAACACATTTGTTCCCATTTCTTTGTTTGAATCAATGAAAAATGTCAAAAATAATATAGTTTAACAGGCACACTATTTTGCACCACCAGGGTAATTATGTACATGTATATATCACTCATCATGATGTGCAGCCTATGGACGTCATGTTCTTTAGATATAGGAAAAAATTCAGCAAAGAACTGACACAGGATCTGAGAGATACATCTGGCCCTTGAGCTCATCCATCTGCTGTTCACTAAAGTCTCGTCAGAAATGGTCTCAGTGGCTGTCAAGAAGCCATTCTTAAGGAAAGGAAAGGTTGAGATATGGCAAAGTGCACAAGAACTGGTCTCATGGAGTAATGAACACAAATGTTTGTTTGTTTTTATTTCTGGTTTAGATTGTCATGGGAATTTTTCAGCATGACAATGATCTCATACACACTTCTAATAAAGTAAAAGAAAAACAATTGATCACTATTAATCATGGATTGGCTTCCCCAGAGCCCACACTTAAACATTATTGAAGCGGTGTGGGATCAGTTTGACAGAGACCAAAACAAAAGGCAGCTTTGAATGTGCTTACAGAAAGCTGGATAACTATTCCTGAAGACTAGTTAAAGAAATAAGAGGGATGCTTTCCTAAGGAAGTTCAGACTGCTCAAGAATAAAGGTGGCCACACCAAATATTGACTTTGAAGCTTGTTAAAACAGTGCAAAAATCTTTTCTTTTTTTTTTTGCCTTATTTCCATATATGTTTGCATGTTTTAGTAAATCACCATATCCATTAAATCCCCATTTTCCATAGCAAAACATAAAGCACTGAGAGGTGGCTCGAGACCTTTGCACAGCACTGTAGAAATAAACACAAAATCCTCCCATGCCTTGTCTTTTTCAGATAAGTATTAGAGTGTGGATCACAGTGTGCTCCACTTCTGAAACTGGATGCAGCTGAAAATATCTCAATATTATATCTGAGGATTCCGAGCAGACTTTAAAGTAAATGTCAAACATGTTATTGCCCCGAAGAATTTAATATAAACCACGAATGGACTGAGAGTTAATTAATTGCACTGTGCCCTTTTGCAGCACTGAAATCTCGGCTCACTGTGGGCAAATCCCTGATGCAAGATGGTGATGTGCAAAAGTACCTTAGGAGCCACAGCCTGCTGATGAGACTGCTCCCTCCCCATAGTGACGAACACACCGCCGCACAGTGTGCAGAAGACCACGCCTCACAGAGGGCTCCCCTGTGGAGATGGTGGGAAAAGGCCAGGCAGTTGCTTTCAGTTGTGGACAAGTCCGAGTCTGTGCTGGATAGAACAGGCACTGCTAACTTCAGGGGATGTCGTCGTGCTACAGCCTGCACTCCTTTATTACACCTTTGACTTTAAACTGACAGCATGATCACATGTTCTTGGGAGAAAATTATATGCTGAAGGTAAACTGTAAACTACCTGGAGTGTGGTGGTGCAGCCCAGGTAAAGCCTACAAAAGGACAGCTGTGCATCTCAACAAAGATAATGTTTGAAGTCCTTAGCGTACTCAGAATATATTGAGTTCTATCATTGCTGTATCCATATATGACCATATAGATCCAATAACAGTAATCCATATAATAAGTGTCTGTCATAATTGTTTCTTTTTATGTAGCAATTTTAATAATAATATAATTTGATGTAATGTGCTTCTGAAAGGGAGACGCGTATTGCGATGCTTAGTTTGAGGTATTTGCACTTGTAAAACTCCAAGCTTTTGTTGCACTCGTTTCCACCTGAACCTGTTTTTCTATAGCCTCAAACACTGGACCAGGGTACTGCTTCCCATCTGCACCGTCTCATGACTTCACTGCACGCAGAGCTTATGTTTGAAATAAACATATTTACCTGAATGCAATGCTTTTGCTTTACTTAGCTAATGTAAACATTTAGTCTTGTGTGCTAAACACTTGTAGCACTGAGCGAGCTGAGAAACTCCGCTCTTGTTCAAAATGTTATGGAGGAGCTCGCTCCAATGCGTGATAGTCGCACTGCTGTGTTTACAGCCGCAGCATAAATACAGCCCACTTATTGTAGACGACATCCTGTCAGCAGTCAGATAAGATATAGATAGGAGTGTCTCTCTTCCTCTGTATGTAAACCTTTGTATACATTAGATAGCATGAAGGATCCCATTTAGACAACAGCAGCTGCTGGTATTTCCTCACATCATTGCCACCAGCCCCTCTTGAAGCAATCCATCTGAGATTTAGTCATCCAATCACGTCTGCAGGCCAGCTTTACTGTCCTGCAGACATTGAAGGTGAAGTACAGTGAGAATAGAAGTGCTTTACTTACACTTTACACGTCATGTTAGTAAAGCAGGCAAAACAATGAAGCAGGATGTGTGTATATTCACAGGTACAAATATGTAACATATTTTTTGTACAAGGCCCGAACAGCGCAGGGGGAAATCAGCAGTATTGGAAAGATGGAATGTGAATGAAAAGCGGTAACAGAATGAATTTAATGGTTAATATGTGTAAGCTTTAGGTCCCTCATGCTACAAGCATAAATAACATAAAAGAATGAACAAACTATTAATATCCAACACGAACTCAAGAAATGCTCCACACAAACTGGATAGGTGGAAAAGTGGTTCATCGGAGGACTTCAGTTGGAATCTGTTGGGGTTTTTTTTTATCACTGCTTGAAGCACAAATGAGATATGATCTCATGAGGAAGAAACTGATCCAACTTACACAGATAGAATAAAGCAAGCTGTGACACATGGCATCTTACCATGCACTGTCTCAGGGCTACCTTTTTTCTAGGATTAAGAAAGCTTATACATTTTTCATTTTAGTAGCTTGTAATTAAATAATAATAATAATTAAAACAAACTGCATGTGGAAGCTTCTTTCTGCCACTGAAATAAATAAATTACCATTTAAAATTTTGGGCTATTATTCTACAATAAACAACATAATAATACATTGCAATAATACACATTTTTGTATTTTTTTTTCTATGGCAAAAAAACCCCAAACAAGTTTCCATAAACCAAACCCTGTACAGGTATGAAGTCACAAGGAATAAACAGACTTATAGAGTGAATGAAATTTCCATTGGTAGGATAAAATAAATGGGCTGGTTCTTATATAGTGCTTTTCTACTCTATCCGAGCACTCAAAGCACTACAGAAAACATGCCTTCCTCACCTATTCATACACTTCTGTCCATGCTTTTTGTCTGACATTCACACTCCAATGGATGCATCAACTTGAGCTTCAGTATCTTCCCCAGGGATGTTTTGGCATGTAGACAGGAGCAGCCAGGGCTCGAACAACCAGCGGGTTAGTAGATCACCTGCTCCACATTTTGACTTACAGCCACCCTAGAGCACCTGTCAGGTACAGCCTACCCTTCAGGGTTCAGGGCCACACGTTTTACTAAGATTAACAAACCTTCTGCTGGAAATAAGAATAATAATAACTTGAAATTTCAAGTTATTTTCTCAGAAGTTTGATAACATCGAAATTTTGACTTATGATTGTCTTTTTCCCCCTCACTAGCGGAAACAAGCGTCCCACATCTCAGACTATCCTCCGTGGTTTTCTCTTCTTTGTTGTTGTTTTTATTTTTACTTTTTTTATTTTAACTCTTTGTGAATCTGTCTAAATGTGTTCCGTACATTACCGACAGGTGGCGCACTAACCGCTTCTGTTTCGCTCGTGACTCCTTTACTTCAGAAGGGTCTGTTTGTTTGTTTGCGCGTGCATGTCATAATGCGAGTGGGCGGCCGTTCGGTAGTGTGCTCGTGTGAATAATTGCGCTCGTGGAAGTAAAGGGAGAGGGGGAAACAACGTGGAGTGTAAAAACAAAGAAAAAATCACGAATTTACGCGCAGAGTGCGGCTGAACTTTTATAAACCGGGGGGTGTTTACAAAGCGGTGGTTCCGGGGAGATCATTCGGGTCTCTGACCGTGTGTATAGCAGAGCAGAGGGGAAACTACCGTCACTATAATAATTATCCACAAAGAGACATTCCCGGTCGGCCGGTTTCTCGTCACTCACACGCTGTTCACGCGCAGACAAAGTAACAATAAAAATTCACACGTGCATCTGTGGTAATTGGGGATTTTCTCCGCCCCTGCTGGGCTGCCATATCATCAAAGTTTCTCGGGCAGTCCTCCGCACTATCCCTAAGCTCCGGCTGGATGAGAGAAATCACTGCCCCCAGAGCCAAGAAAACACCGGAGAGAGGCTGGATTTAAAACCCGCCCTCCAGAGGGATCTCGTCCCCCCCGACCAAAAAAGAAAAAAGAAAAGAAAAGAGAAAAACCTCCCATTTTCTCTCACTCTATTTCTCTTTCCCACTTCTGTCTCTCTTTCCCTCTGTCCCTCTCTTCTCCTCTACCTTTATCCCTCGCCTTTCGCCGTTTCCCCTCCACAAACATGGATCTCTCGGCGAGGTGTTTGGTTCTTCTATCATGTCTTGGCGTGATATTGGCGATCGATTTGGACGCGATTGATCCAGGCTACTATGTGGAGCCCACTGCCACATCAGAGACGATCGACTACAAGGATCCCTGCAAAGCTGGTGAGATTTGATTTGTCATCGTTTTTTCTTTTTCTTGTACTGTGTATGATTTTCTTTAAAAAAAAAAAAAAAACATATTTATGTGGAGGTAAAAAAAAAAATGCCACGACTCAACGTGGAGCTCGCACAGAGCGGCCAGAGCAACGCTTTTGGAGAGATGACAGTAGTGGATGTAGTTTTTAAAAGGCTTGAGGGAACATTGTGTGCAATTGTTTTGTAGTAAGTGACATAGTTTCTGCAGTTTGAGCCATCCGAGGCGTACACAGTATAACCCAGCTCAAAGAGCGGCTCCACGGATCGTAGGGATGAAAACGCATCGATTGAAGGCTTTCTGTGTGCATTTCGCGACACATGAAAAGTTTTCTGGGGGGGTTTAGTTTTCGGTTGAAAAAGTTGGAGCCTGCTGTTTGCACTCGTGCTTAAAAATGTGATCAAATCCCTCCTGCAGGCTGTCTCCTCTGTTATATACTTAAAAATAAAATAAAAGTCTGCGCTGTTGGGGAAACAAAGGATTTTTACACTTTGATTTGCAGACTTCTTCTCCCTTTGCTGGCCGCTTTTGTCAGTGCACAGATCTCCTCTCGGTTTTTTTTTTCTTTCCCTACCGGTTGTTTGCACGGCCACTTAAAACAAAGTGGAGGAGGGGAGAAAGTAGAGTACAGTCGAGTTTAGATATTTATGCACATATTTTTCTGCTGGCGGTTGTCTTTATTTGTTGCAGTACAGGGAAGAAGTAAGCCTCCACTCCTCCACAGTAAGAGCTAAAAAAAACCCCAAATCATAAATTTACAGTACTGTACAGTAACCGCATTAAGTGTGAGTATTTAAACTGTAAAGAAGACACAGGCTCCAAAGGGGAAGCTGAATAATTCAACAGACTATCTCAGATCTGGGAACACTGACACAAAAGTTAAAAAAGCTTTGGATTGCTGGAGCAAATTCAGGACGACTGTGATTTCAAGTTGGCCTTATTTCCTTGCAAATATTTCATGAAATGACCTGAGTGGCATAACTTTCCACAGCAGCCATTTTGACATGTCCTTGCAGGGTTAACATAGGTGTAATTAATATAAGCCCATGTAGACCAGTTCCATTCAGATGGGGGCAAAAAACCCCTGGCTTTGGCTCGCACGGGCGAACTGGGATCGCTGTGACACACTAAATTTGAGCTTAATTATTACTTACTTTTTTTTTTTTTTTTTATCAGTTAGACCTGTGTTTACTTTGGGTTACATGTCAAAATGGCTGCTGTGAAAAAGTGCCTGTTTTGGACCCATGTCCTCAGTGAATTTGAACAATGTGACTGTGAGACTTGGCACAGATGGAAAAGCCTACAGGAAGATCAGTTACCAAGTGAAACGCAGGCGCAGCAGAAATCAGGAGGTACTAGCCGTGGTGCCACTAATCAGAGCTGCAGTGGCTGTCCTCCTGAAATGACCCCACGGACACACACACACACACACACACACACACACATGTAAACACACAGTGCTCTGCTTGCACAGTTTGGCTCTGAAAAAACAAAAGGACGGGTGCATCAGAGTTGGCACGGAGATCAGTTTGTGTGACAGCTCTCTAAGGGTATTCCACAATGGTAATTTCTAACTCTCAATTGCTCTCTGACAACAACAACGATAAAAATCACAAGATTAAGCTTAGCTAAGGAGATAAAGAGAAGCCTGATTAATGTTAGGACCCTATTCTTTGGTCAGACCAAGATCTGTTAGTCCAGCTCAGAGTGGGTGCATCCAATATGGACTGCCGTACAGTGGGGAAGGTGGCACTAAAATGACTAAAAAGCCGCCTCGTGAGGATGCTCCCATTCTCCAGAAGCCTGGGAACGGACCAATATTCCAGTAAATGATGATCCAAAACCCTCTGCCAAAATTAAAGTCTCTAGAGAAGAAAAAGAAGAAAGGGGGAAAAAACAGTAAAAACGATGGCCTGTCCAAGTATGTCACTTGACTTGAATCCAGTGCAGCACCTTTTCGGGGGAATTTTAAAGAGAAGCAACAAAAACACCTCAATCAAAGCGGAGCTGGAAATATATCTAAAGAAAGGCAGAATTAGACCTGTTTTTAAAATAGTACATTTAAGTATTTATCTATTTCTTAATTTATCATGAAGCAAATACTTTACTGGTCATGTTCCACAGCGGTGTACATACTTCTGGTTCATCCTTTATATATGTGCTTCTTCTGCCTGTGGTGAGACCTGCATAATTTCCCTCTATATTTGCCAAAGATTATCCGAGTTGTCATTGTAGTCTTTTCTTTTTTTCTTTCTTTGTACTGTGAGCTCACTGTCTTGCCAAATCCCTTTGGGGAAGTTTGAACAGATTGCCTTTTCCATCTGGTAAAAGTATTCAGGTTACAGATACAGAGAGTTGGCTTCAGTCACAATGACCTCTAAAGTCCTGGAAGTGCTTACTGATTTTTAGCATTTGACTGTCTCTGATGTGTCAGACAGTTATACAACAGAGTCCAGTCCTCCTACTTTTAGTTACCCAACTACCCAAAGAAGAGGAGTAAGGATAATCTAAAGACTGCGCTTTGAGAGTGTTGTTGTTGTTGTTGTACATAAACATGACAAAAACAGGCGAGTGAAGTCCAAATGATGAAGATGTTCCTTCCTGTTTTCGCTGTCCTCTTATCTGAGTCATTCAAGTGCTCGTACCGGACCTCTAGTATGGATTAACTGGTAAATGTTGATTCTTGTTGCTGAGCGGTAAACTGACAAAACAATGACAATGTCAGTTCTAGGAAGAAGCAGTTTTTTGTTTTTTAGTTAAATATTGATACAGAAAAGAAAGGTCTCATTGCTTAATAATCCTCAGTCCTGACTGATGTTTATCTGGGTCAGGATGTTATCGTTATTTGTTCTTTGGTTTGTCCAAGGTGTCGTGAGCACGGTTTTGTTTACGGTCCTCTCTGAAGACATGCGCTTTGGAGATGGTCACAAGCATGAACTCCCACTCTTTCGAACCCTCCCAGTCTCCAGCTCTTTCAACACCCACCTGCTTTTCTTCTTCCTACTAAGCAGCAAAATGTCCAAGATCTCCTCCTCACTCCTCCTCACTCAGTTTAATACATCAGAGACGGAGACATTCATTCTAGCAAAAAACCCCAAACAAATAAAACCAGACTTGTCTTTAGGCACCAGCAATGATTTTGTGGATTATTGATTTTTCTCTTATTTTTCCTGAGCCCATCACTATGAGTCAATCTGATCTCTTTCTGTGGCTGGAGGTCAGCATTTTCATGTTATGCTGCTTCCACCCAGGAAAACGCTTACTGTGAGGAGTGTGTGTGCTCGTCCTCTGTAGGGCTGTCCTTGCTTCCACACAGTGAAAGGATTTTCACAAATTACTGCCGGATACATGAAATTGAATGACTCCCATTCAGATTTTTGTAAGCGGGGGTTGGAAATCACATCTCAATATGATGCCATCTCAGTACTTTGACTCCTGATGATAGTGTCGCGCTACAGCTGCTTGACGCGTTCTTCTACGATGGCTCACAACATCAAAGAAGAGGAAATGCGCTCAAAGGCCAGAGGCAGGGATTTACCTGCTCACTGCACTGTGGTGTCTGGGCGTTATCATTCAATTTTATAATTAGTCAATTCAATTATCTCTGCTTTCCCATGCTGCCTGCCATTTTTGTCCCCCCCGGGAGTTTCCTCTTTAAAGCAAGTTTTCTTCCTTTCACTTGGCCCTCCCACTTTACACGCAAGTACCACCATGAGAAGTCATAAAGTAGTGACTGTGGTTAGCCTGGTCAAGTCTGGGAAATGAATTTAATGGGTTTTAATTAAAAAGTTATTTGGCACCAGTGTATCATTGCAGGAGGACTCTCTAGCTGTTGTGCTCTGCTTATTTGCAGTGCTAGTTAGCTGAGACTATTTAACTATCTTCCCTGAATAAGTCAACATTTTATTTTATTTTTTAAGTTTTACACTAACAAAGGTTTAAATGATTCATCTTTAGTCCAGGCAAAAAAAAAAAAAGTATACCGATTTAATCTAGCAGTGCAATAACACTGAAATCAGGCCTTCTATTTAGGAGTTAACCAGTGGAAAATTCCTTAGTTTGCAGAACTCCTAACTTGGCAGCATCCCAGGAAAACATTTAAGACTCTAACAACCCACTGAGATTAGCGCCACTCGTTTTCAAAATGAAAAATGGATGAGAATCAGTCATGCTTTTGTTGTCTTCTCTGCTTAAATGATAATCGGAAAAGTAGTCACTGTCTGAATGCATGCATTCATTCATGAAGCAGACATCTTAATCTATTAAATACTCTGTGACAGCGTAGTCTGAGTGGGCTGACCGTCGTGCACATTAAAACTGCAGCAGGGAGAAATGTACAATGCAATTTTGAAAACAGACAACAGTTCTCCTGCAGCTCTCTCCGCTATGCTCAGAGCGTTGGCACATGCTCACGCGTCATATGGCACGGGTCTAAAATGAAAGCCGCTTTCACACGTGCACTGCAGACATTTATTTTTTCTAACGAGATTAGATTGTTCGACTCCTTTGCTTTGGACATTAATTGGACTTTAGGTGTTAAACGACCTGTGATTGGCAAAAGTCTGCTGCCCCAGCTGGGTTTTTTTACAACTTGAAGGAAGTGCAGGAGTCCAGTTTCCCTCTCAGACCACCAGTTATTATGGATAATTTCCCCAAAGATCTGAAAATAGGTTACCTCAGAAGGCTTCTTTGCTGCTGTGGCCTCATCTGCAGACAGGTCAACCTCTGCACCTCTTCTCATCCACTCACCTATGCAAGTAGTTTTCTTCCATTTCACTCAGACTGGCCAAAACAAGACAGACGGGGTCATTCACCATTTGCCAAGAGAAAGCACGGCAACAAGATTTAGGGCAGGCCGGTCTTACCGTGCCACACTATCCCAGGTGAGGTTAGTGCGACCCATTCATGAAGGGGCCTGGTACGTTCACCCCGGTCTGCTTTCTGCTCATGAAGCATTTGTCGCTATCAACAGAGAGTTGTGTCACCCCTCACCTTTTGGTATCCGACTGTGATTCATTTGAAATGACTTAAGCTGTATGTTTGTGATGCTTTTGCATTTTTGTAAAGATTAACAATCCTGTAGATGTAAAATCAGCTACATGCTGGCATCCCATGTGTAAGGACATTGTGTCTTTTAAAAAATCCAAGTGGCTGGAAAACAGCAGTTCAAAACAGATGCCGCTCATTATCCAGCTCTATCTCCGGCTCCTGCTTTGGGGTGATGGGGCTGCCTTGTTGAACTTCAAGATGAGGCCCTCAAGCAACACTTAAGCAGATGCTTTTCTTTTATCATGGAATGCAGGCCGTATAGCCGAGCCCACACTGAGTGTTTGTTTTTACATTAAAGAGCCCCTGCCACTTCTCTCTCCGCAGGGTTCAAGTGATTAGGGAGCCAATCTATAGGCGTGATCTCAGGGCTTTAGTTTGAACAATATGTTTGTCGTCAGAGCTAAGTAATAACTAATCTTGCATTACAGAAAAGCCAAGGGTGAGTGCAGAGCCTGAATGCTTTGCCAATGCTCACTCAAGTGGCTCAAATGATGCCTAATTGGTCTGGAATGATGAGCAACCTAACAGTTTTTCCTTCATTGTTTAGTTTTCCCGGAACGATTCATCTGTGCTGTGTTGAATTGTTATTGATTTTGTTTTCTCTCTTTCCCCCACCTGTAATGAATACTAAAGGTGTTTTCTTTAACTGCAGATGGTTATTGTTTATTGGAAAGCTATGAGTTAAGGATTACTCCCAGATTAAGTTCACCCACAAGCTCATTTAAACTTTTGTTTGCACATCTGTTCTGAGAAAAACTCACACGAAACGATGTGTTATGCAAAGAGTGGTCTAAACTGAAATATTAAGCCTGGATGGTGAAAATACGTTTTGTCAAAGGTGAGAATCCTTACGGTCTGGCACTGAATTATTCATCTGTGTAAGGAGCTCAAGTAATGGTTGGAGAGCTGGTGAATCATTAGAGGTAGTTTGACTGGTAGCGGGGTATATCAGTAATCAGTGGCGAGGATGAGCTGGGAAATCCAATCTGCTAATGGGCTTGATGGAGTGTGAAATGTTAAAGGGGCGGCAGTCTCTCGCTGTGTGCCCTTTGCAACTGAAGCCCCTCTGTCAATACGATAGACGCTGCAGGGCGATGACAGCAGCTCGGGCTTGATCGCAGCTGTGGGCGACGAGACGTCAGGCTTTTATTGGAAAATAATTGCCTGAATCTCGAGCAGTAGTTTGTTACTTTTGTCAGAAGCTTTCTTCTAATTACACATTTGTTACATTTTTTTGTTTTAAGCGAGCGCAGTGCAAATATGCAGTTTCTTTCTTTCTCCTGCCCTGTGCTCAAATTGCAGTGTTAGAAAATGTCAAGGTAAGCATAAATAACAGCTGGTGTTTTCACAAAGAACAGCTAACTGGCATCACACTCTTCATTCCTTAGTTTGTTTCCTTATTCTTGTTGCACAGACTTTTTTTACCTGACTATTTTTTTGTGTGTATTTCAGTTTCAAACAGCTGCTAAAGAAACAAAAGCTCCTCTTGAGAGGGTTGGGGGGTTTCTACCTGGGAAAACTTAGTGATACACTCATCAGATGGTAATTGCCTTACCTCAATATACCACTGACCTCTATTGGAATTCAAATTGCAGCATTTGTCAGCAAACACAGTGGTGAAAGGCGGTGCCGGGTATTGTGATGCATTCCGTGCTTGCATATTAGCCAAGTTTTTCCCATCTGTAATCACTGGGTCACATACTGGGGGGATGCTGTAAACCGTGTTCTCCCGAGTGGAACTGGCCTTCTAAATATAGGCTGATTTCAGTGTCTGTTTAGGCTTAGTATTGATGTTTGTGCAGGTTTCAGTGGCAGATGTCGTGGTCTGGTATTCACGGAAGGAGATTTATGGGAATAGTCCAGGAGTATTTGACACCATAGAGGTCGAGGCTAGGGCATTACACGAATCAATGGGATTAATTTGATTGAGGTCTCATGTGTAATCTGACTGGATATGCTGATTGATGGGCAGTCCAAGATGAGAAGGATTAGGATGGTTTAGATTAACTTAAAAAAAAAAAAAAAACAGTGATGGGGGAGGTTGGACTTAATCAGATGTCAATTTATTTTTTTCAGTCCATTGATTTAAAGATCGGTCCTGTATTTATGTGTGTTTAAGTTGCATTCTTATGCAAAAGGTGCATGGATTATTGCACAAAAAGAGAAGAGAAAGCACACTGCCTTCACCCAGCTATTCTGCATGGATATTAATATTATTATTCTAGTTGCAGCTGTTGTCAATTAGGTAATGAAAAATGTTTGGAAAGAGATGCAGCACTGTACTCCATGGTGATCACTTGCCATCTGCCGCACTCATTTGGCTGTAACCTGCCATCTCACTGTGTTTGTACTTTGCATCATGTCAGCGCTCTGTTTCCGTGCAAGTTTATCACCTTTCTCCATAGCCTGTCCTCATTCCCAGCCCAGAGTTGTACACAAAAGAATCCTAAAACCCTGTGTCTGTGGATAATTAAAGCCAGGAGACAAGGGGATTAATTCACAATCCCTGAGAGTCTTTCCATAAACCTGCAACAGCGTCTCCAGGACGACTGCTGCGCCTGGGGGAAATGAGTTCATAATGCCACCGGGCTGTGCATTTGCTCACTTCATTCTCCACTGTTGTCTGAGAACAATGACACTGCGGATTAACCGGCCTGTCTCCAGAACAGTTGTGGATGATTGGGACTCGGAGAGCGCAGGGGGTGGGAGAAAGCCCGCACCCCGTTTTTATTTTTTGTTTGTTTTTTTTAAATCGCTGCTTTTCACGTTAGATACCGAAACGTTACACGTGAAAGGACGTGTTGTCCAGTTTTTCTGCTTCAGTAGTGTTTTATACATTGTCTGTGTTGTCTTATGTAACTTGGAAGTATTGTCTGTTCTTTTCAGCACTCGGTTAGTTCAGGGAATCGAATAATCCGAAGATAAAAGTGGGAAAAAAAGTCCTTTTGTTCCACTGCTCAACATCTGGTTGCTGTCCCTTAACAGTAGTGTTTTTGGCAGTGGCTGTCAGCGTGAGTGCTGATTGTGAGAGGTCTGTTTTGTCTCAGATTTGGACAGTTTCTTTTTTTTGTTGTGGTTTTTTTTTGGGTTTTTTTTTTTGACTTGCAGAAATTAGAGGACCTCTGGAATTTATTTTTTTTTGCGTGTCCTGCCATGCCAGCTGTCACAAACGCCTTTTCCTATTGTGCCATTAGCCTCTAATTAAGTCATTCAGCTGTGCATCCTTGTAGGACCTTCAGGGTAAGAAAGAAAAAAACAAAAAACAAAACAGCCTGCATCTACCAGAGCCAGCTCCAGATTGTTTCAATAATACTCCTTTGAATGCCAGAGCCAAGTAGGGGTTTTCTTTTGTGTCTCTATTGTGCTTTCCATCCCTTTCTCTCTTGTCTCAGACCTCAGTAAAACTTTTATACACATACTGGGAAAAAACTGTCATATCTGGCCAAATGTACGTGTTGCATTTAAAGAAACCAAAAATATCCTGAGCTCAGAATGAAACAAAATTAATTTCTTGTGTGTTCTGCGGTAAGGACACCTTGCATTGGGGTGTCAGATTTAAGATCACAGACTAAAACTTCTGACAAACACGCCCGCTATAAATCACTCCCATGTACTCTGCATTTTAAAGGTCCTCTGGGTTTCTTGCCCCCTGAGGGTTTAGTCTCTACCTCCATCACACTAACCCACCAAACAAGCATGCAGAAGGCTGTCATTTTCTTTCTGCTCCACAGCTGCCTTCCCTGTTCTTGTGCCGCCTTCCTCTCTTCCTTCTCAAGTTGTCATGTCCTGGTTAGCGATGGATTACAGTGCAGCCTCTTTGCCTTCTCTAGAAATGGCCCCACTCCACTCCCCATCCCCTCCCAAGTCCTGCATGCAGGCCTGGCTATAAATTCCGGAAACGTGCTGGTGTTAAAAGCCCGTAAAACCAAGCACCCAGTTTCTGCAGAGTGGACTTCTAGCAACGGGAGATTTTTAGTTTAAAAAAAAAAAAAATCTAATAAAGGACATTCTTCATTAAGTGGGACTGTTTAGTTATTTCTCTCTCTCCTTGGCCCCATTAAAGAGCTATTACGTGTTCAAGGTGCCCCATATTACTCGGTCAAGGCAGTGTCGGTGTCTCATTGTAGCATATTTGATAGCTTCCATTAACTATCCAAGTGTGCCACGGCACAGTACGTTATGTTACCTTCCGGACTCGATTCGTTTTCATAAATCATGTCAGTAGGTTATCAAGTTCATGCTCTATGCATTACACAAGTCAGTGTGTTGTTTTTGTTTTCTGTCCTGTAACTGGGTTAATACAAGGCAGCCTTCCTGTTATCTGAACTGACACACTTCTGTTTCACAACTTTACTTGGGTTCCACAATAAAGAGAGTAAACAGAGCCAGAGTCCAGAAAGGAGTGAAGTGTGTGTGTGTCTTCTTAAGAAACTTGCTCAAGAGTTTTTGCTGGACTTCCCAGTCTGAGCAGCAGGAAAAGCTTGAGGCTACAGGACTGTGCAAACGGATGCTTCATATTGTGCGATCGCCTTACACATAGTCTGACATGTGCTGTCTCTGTGTGTCTCTTTCAGCTGCCTTTCTGGGAGACATTGCTCTGGATGAGGAAGACCTGCGATTCTTTAAAGTGGACAGAATAATAGATCTGGCAGCGAGAACCGTCCAGGTTGTTAATCGCACAAATACAGGTAACAACAACAGACAGAAAGACCTCTGAGGTTACAGTATGATGTAAAATGTAGTTATTGTAGCACCAAGGCAAAGCAGATTATATTGTTAGTCTAAATTTGCAACAAAAGAGCTGAAATGAACAAGGTTCCCACATTGTTGGGTGATTATTGCAGACAAAGACGTTGTGCTCCCAACACTACAGCCGTAAAACCGCTCCAACCTCTCGAACTGAGAGTCGGCTCCAGCAGCACCTGCCGGAAGGCAGCTTTGTGTTTTTAATGAGCCCTCTTCAAAATGTTTATGCCTACAACTGTGATGATATCATTACGTTGCTACACCTGTAGCATCATGTTTAAGAATGATTGCTGGGCTTTGTCAGTTTTATGTTCTCCAGTGAAAAGTGCTATTTAATCAACCGCTGTGAGTCAGCCGGGACCAGTGGACTTCGCAATCCTGTAAATTCTGAGCGAACATGAACCAACAAGCATATCCACATCTGTCTGTGCTTGAGCAGTGCTGTTTGTTCGAGTTAATAAGCGCGCCAAGAAAAGCAAACTTTTTTTTTGCGGGGGGGGGGGGGGGGGGATTATGAATACATTTCCAGCAGCTTAAAGTATTCACCGTGTTGGTTTGATTTTTAGTATTTAGTAGTTTTAGTATAAATTTTGACCCAAGGTGGGGAATTAAGATGAGACTCGTGAATCAGAAGCAGGTTGCAAGTTCATCCTCACCTTTTGAATAATTATCTGTGTGCTTGAGCAGTTTAGTTACAGCAAATTCGAGTGTTAAGCAGTGGAAAGGTATAGCTCAAAATAGGAAAACACAGCCGGTATAACTGTGCATTGCACAAGGTGGCTGTTTTCCACCCTGATCAACATTCATTCATAGAAACGCTTGGCGCCTCGGGCTGCACGCATATCAATACCTGCTCACCCTGCACCGGTGTGGATCCTAATTGGCAGTGAAGATAACTTTGATATGTCATTTTTCTCAATTATCATGTCACTTTAGAGGTCAAGTTAAAAGTCTTGGGTACTTTATCTTCAGATTAAAGCCTTGACCTAAAAAAAACACCACCCAGAACATTCCCCGTCTAAATACGGACGAACATGGAAGATTTAATCGTTTTATTTTAATTAACACATCACGCACAAGTTTTTGCCTCCCCAGGACTTCTTATCAGTTAGCTGAGCAGATTTGGCTGTTATCAGCCTTTTCCACAACACATGCACAAGTGTACGTGCTAATTGATCTCGCCAGGCTGCTAAGATTTAGTCCTGCGGACTGAAATTCAACAGAACACATTGTTCCAGCAAATTTAAAAAGCGTGCTGCAATCTACGTCATGCGTGTTAATCAAATATACTAAGAGAAGATGAGCCGAGCCGCACCGTTTCAAGTATAGCTATGAAACAACAACCAGCGCTTGTTTTTGCAGCTTCAGGCCTTCATCGGGGTCACCCAGGTGACGTTTCCCAATAAAGTTTCTAATAATTGTACACCTTGGAAGAAGGTGATGTCTGTTTGTACCTCAACCACAAAGCGCATAGGTCAGTGTGTTAATAGGTGTTTTCTAATAGAAGTGTTACACAATTTTTTTTTAAAATAAAGTTTAGACAAGCACCCTTATATCAAATGGATTCTGCTGGTTTTTGTTAATAGAACTCACAGTGATGACACATTTATTTTACACACCTTTGCTGCAAAATGAAAAACTAAGTGAAATCAGCTTTGGAGCCTTTATCTGGGAACTGTAGACGTTGTCCCAGCTCTCTGTAATACATTAAATGATTTGGCCAAATAAAAGAATAATGTGACAGTACAACAGTTCTTTGTTAAGCTTTACAAACATATGATTGTGTAAGAAAAATGACTTCATCCCAGCGCACGCACTAAATTCACTTGGTGCATATGTTTAATGGGCTTTCTCAGAAGTTTAAGGTCATCAGACTGCTGAAGTTTTCACTCCTACAGATTTCCTCATGTTTGGAGTCACTTCTCCTTTTTTTTTTTTTTTTTTTTTCTTTTTTTTTATAGGGGATTTTGTGTGAAGTTGCAACACACCACATTATCGAGAGTCACATCATCCAGAATTATTAATAATAATTCTGGATGATGTTACAAATACAAGAAAAAACCCCCTGATGGTGTTTGCCGCAGGAATTTAATTGTTTTTTTTTGCTCAATTACGTATAAATCATTGGCACCTTTTGTTTGTTGTTTCTACAAGTTAAATTGGTGTCCTAACGTAGAATGCAAGATCCCAATTAAAACCACAGCAGTAACTGCTTCATCAGATAAATCACTTCCATCTGTATTTCTGCAAATATGCATCATTTAATAGATCGACTGACTAAGCCTACATCCACTTGTGGCTTATTCATCACATGCACTTTGAGCTCATGCTTGTTCTGCAAGTTTATCAAAGTTGAGGTTCGCATAAGGATGTTTCTTTAATAATAATAATAACCAGGTTTAGGTGGGGGCTTAGTCTGTATGGTGGCATTTATGTGAGGATGAGTGACATTAAAATTAATTTGAAAGAAGAAAAGACTCGGCTTTAATAAAAATCCATTCAGCGCACAACGAGAAGTACAGTGTTATTTGAACTGTCTCTTTGATGGAATTAATGTAATTACTTAAATTAGTTTTTTAATAACCAGCCAACATTAATATAACCGGCTTCAAGCCTTGAAGAAAGCCCTTTGGTTTTTGCAAATAAAAAAATGGAATCTATTAAGTAGAAGCATAGCTTGTTATCTCTTTGTGCCAATGTTGGAGGAACGGCTGGGGGTTTTTTTCACCCAGGAATGCTCTGAGTGATCTTTATTTTGTCTCGTGGTTGGTTCAAATCCTCAGGCTCAAACAGTCAAAGCAGGCAAGGTGCACGGCGCAGGAAAAGAGCTGCCACATCCAGACCGGAGCGCATTTGGCCCGACGGCGTCATCCCTTATGTCATCAGTGGAAACTTTAGTGGTAAGTAACATGTAATGTGCTCACGTGTGACCAGATGTGGTAAACATAATTAGCATCATTCATTCCCATTTAAAGTCACAAATCACGGTAAACTATAATCTGTAAAACAATACTAGATGTCTGCAAAGTAAAGTACGTGGTACCCTTCATAGTGTTTTGCTTCTAGAAATAACCGTATTTACTTCTGAGGTCTTGTGCGATCTTGTTACATCGCCTAAAAAATTGTATGCTTGTAGTTGTGCAATTTATTAAAAAGCAAACCAAATATTGAATTCTTGACATGATAAATATAACATTTTGGGACTCTTTAAATTGCGTGTGTGTGATGGTGGTTAACGATGAGAAAGGCACATTTTGAACTTGGTATGACTTTACTTTTAAGCCTCGTCTGTTCACTGTGTTTCTATTCATCTCCATTCTTCCATGAAATGCTGTTGGAGTGCGTTTTCTCACCCTCTCCGACTTCCCTTTCAGGCAGCCAGCGGGCTATATTCCGCCAAGCCATGCGGCACTGGGAAAAGCACACCTGTGTGACCTTTATTGAGAAGACGACTGAGGAAAGCTATATTGTTTTCACCTACCGACCATGTGGGTGAGTCAGTGGGGTTTTAAGCTCCCACGTGTACAGTAGGAGCTGAACAATGGCCTGTTTCTGTTCAGTGTCTGCAGCTAATTATTTAGCGCCCTAATGCTTTTCCTTGCTTCTTGCTCAGCAGAGTTTCTCCATTGTTCATCCTCTCCTTGCAGTCTCTCTGCAGTCAGTAGGAATTGTTTTGGGTTTGGGTGTTTTTGTTTTGTTTTTCTGCCCCCCTGCCATCCCTTAAAGCGCAAACCATTCGGTGGGCAGGAATTTCCTGTGCCTGATCATCACACTGCATCAGTCACTGAGTGCTTAAATCATACCCGGTGTGCAGGACAGGGCACGAGGGAGAGACTTCCTTTGCCTGTTTGCTGCACTCTGCTGAAAGTCGGGCTCGGTGTCCACTCAGCATTTCTCTTTAAACAGATACGCAGGGGAAGTGCTGGTGGTGGCTCTCGTTGCTAAGCGACTATTGACAACCTGTTTGGATGTGCAGGGCTCTTTCTTTGTAAGCCGTCGTGAAACAGTTTTTCATTAAAACATTTGGTGTTGAAGAATGCAAATCCATTTAGGATTTTGAGAAAAGGAAGTCAGAGTTGTTAAAGAGGTTTCCAGGGAACATATCAACCTCTCAGATTTAGTCCACAAGCCGGATACCATCATGTCATTACTCAAATGTACCCCTCCTGCTGATTTATATCATTCAGTACCAACAGGAAAAAGGATGCAACTCATGAAACTTTTTCTAGCCAACTGTTAAAAGCCATTTTTAGCCCAGTTGCTGGCCTCTGGAGCAACAACGATGACATTATCCGCACAGGCAGCAGCGGTTAGCAGTGGGAACGCTTGACTCTGCTGCATATTCAGCAGGCCCCCATCTGTCCTGTGCAAAGTTCAAGGCGTGTCTCAGGAGAGCCTGACTTGGCTCGCTGTAATTAGAGAGCGGCTGTCTGGCCCACAGGGCCATTATGTGTGTGCCCATCCTGCAGGCTCCCACACTCAACCTTTCATGTCACATCGAGATGGAGCGCTGCAGCCAGCTTCCTCAGTTACTCTCAGCGTTTCCACTAGCAGACAGCTGAATGAATGTCACTCCTGTATGTGTCGACTATAAAACAGAGCAGAGATTCTGAGGTGATTTCTTTTCTAGTTTTATTATATACATAAGCAGCATTTTGAGATAGATAGAGTCAGAGATGCATTCCTTTTTCTCTCTTTGCTAACCTCGTTTTTTTCCACTCACTACTTTTTTTCTTTCTTTTTTTTAAATGAAGTGAAGCATAAAGTCTAGTCTCTGTGTTTTGACTTACACACTGCCTGCCTGTGTTTCCATGTGTGTCTGCCTGCTGATTCATAGGTGTTGCTCCTATGTGGGTCGCCGCGGAGGGGGCCCCCAGGCCATATCCATAGGGAAAAACTGTGACAAGTTTGGCATTGTGGTGCACGAATTAGGTCATGTTATTGGGTTCTGGCACGAACACACACGACCCGACCGAGATGATCACGTCAGCATTATCAGGGACAACATTCAACCAGGTAAGACCTCAGGTTTCTCCGAGATCCCCCAGCAATAATGTGTGTAAGTGAAAGACGGAGACAGAGAGTTAGATAAAATATTAAGAGTCACACATTTATTCACACACTCTGAGCTAAGAATAAAACGCCACAAACTTGCAGAAGTGTTTTCATGAACCTAATCCTGAGAGTCTATATTTACGCCTGACGTAAGGGTTCGGTCTGAATTTTTCTCTTTTACAGGACAGGAATATAACTTTTTGAAGATGGAGCCAGGAGAGGTGGACTCTTTAGGAGAAGTCTATGACTTTGACAGTATCATGCATTACGCCAGGAATACATTCTCCAGGTAGGAGCCAAACCCAAAGTTCAACTCCATAAGCCCCAGACATGAGAACTAGTCTAAGAGCGAGTCAGACTGAACCATTTCCAACTTTGGTCTCATCTCGTTTTCCATTTCCATGTTTCATGACTGCACTGGTGTGTAATGCTCCAGGTTTGTGTCTGCGAGCAGCCGCTCAGTAATGTGGCACAAATCCCAATTCTTGTAGGAAGAAATAAATTAAAAAAACACGTATTTACTTCTTTACTAGAAAGTCCAGTAGAGATCAGTGCAGCTGTACAAGCTCATCATATTAAACTCTATATTAAATGTACACACCAGACCAGCACATGCAACCTGATCTACAGAAATCTACAGCAGTGGCATATTTGTTCTTAACAAGAAATTGCTAAAAAAATTTCAAAGCTTGCTGTTGATTTAGTGTCTTTTGTCACTAAGTGCAAAAATAAACCGATTTCTACCCGATATCTTTTGGCATGACATTTTAAAAGAAATAAATTAATAAATCCTCACATTGCATTGAGCCTAAAGTCAACTGGAGAAGTAGTACTATGATTTTTAAGTGATATTTGGACAAGGTTAGGTTACCTGCTGGTGTACTGGGAGTCGTATATCAGGTAAATGGAGGAAACTAAGAAGAACTTGGATGCCAGGTTCCATTTCAGACCGTGACTGGGTCTCTTTGGACTGGTCTGTGGTCTTTGTTTATAGGGTTTACCTGTAAACGGTATCATTTACACTTCTCGCTTTAATTTTGGCATTTGCCGGATTAGCAGTATGACAATAGACACATTGTAACTCTAAATAAGAAAAGTGAGATGTGAATTTTTGCAGGCGTAGTAAAAGTGTTTGTCTGGGATATACTCGCTCTTTCACACTGCCTGTTTTAAATTAAGGCTCCTTTGTTTGGTTCCTGCTGTTTTTTCCTGCAGTAGCAGCCCCAATAAAGCAGCTAGCTCAGCAACAGTAGCCCTGCCTCATCACAACAGCATTTATGGACACCACCTTCAAGGTTGTGTGAAGCTTCTCGTAAAGGGTTTCATCCATAAACCACCTCATTATGGTCCTAAGAGTTCTTTGAAAAGATTTTCATGGTGGGACAAATGATGTCACCCAAGGTTACTGCAGAGACCTATATTCTGGAGTGGAACATTTTGGCATCTTCACAGCACTTTGGTGTTATGACTACCTCCAAACTGAATGTCTTCACACACCTAGCAGCATTTTTTTAATCCCTAAATAATCTACATAGGATAAAAAATGCAAATGTTTTCCTTTTTAATGCTTTACAAACTAAATAGTCACATGATTTGAAATTTGTGCGTCATAGACTTGGGACAGTAACGTCAGTACAAAGAACTGCAGAGGACCAGCTGAAATTTTGGCATTAAATCTTCCAGAAACTTGTTGCTTAGAAAAACATGCGCTTGTAAAAGAGGAACTGTTTGTATTCTTAGTGATACTTAAATTTGTCATCGGCTGACCTCATTCTTCACTCCCTGTTGTATTCTATGGGAAGGCCTGCCAGATGTTGTGCTGTTGCTTAGCACATCACTGGTTAGCTACAGTGTTGGATGAAGGATCCATCTAAGGCGGGTGGGGGGAAAAAAAGGTACATGACTAACACAAGGCAGCCTGGTTTCTTGACCTAGTCATCAGGGACTGTGGTTAATTTCAAGTATTTTTACCATCTGGATGACTACAAAGCCAGAATAGAGGAACTAGGAGTATTTGACTCTTTCAGCTGCTGATTCATTATTGTAATTCCAAAAGCAGCACTACACTCACTGCAAGTGGCTTCAAGACAACTTGGCAGTATATGTTAAATTATTTTTGAAAGCTGTTACAACCCAGGTTTGCAGGCATGTGAATATCATGGCCATCTCCTAATGTCATGTGCGGGATATGATACTAGTTTAGTGTGTAGAACTGTCCCTCCATCTACCAGACAGCCTTCAGTCACTCAGTATGGGTGTAAATTGATCTCTGGGCACCTAAAGTTAAAGCAAAAAAAACAAGTAAGCGCAGACTATAATCATTACTACCTCCGCCTGATATAAGAACCAGCTGTTAGCCCTTCCCTCAGCTTTGCACATGCATATATTTTTATATTTCCCACCACTGGCTCTCCCATGCCCGAGGTTACAGTCTAAGAGTTGTGGCCTCTTCCCAGATAGCTGCCATGCTCTCGCAACAAACAGACAGTGGGGAGTAAATCTTTGTCTAAACAGAGGCTGAGGCTGGATGTAGGCCAGTATGCAGAAATTCCTGCCTGGCCCCGTGCATCCAAACTGTAGGTTGTTAATGCACTTCACGCCGAGCGGAGATGAATTACTGCTGCTTTTCCAGTGTTTGTTAGTGTACAGAAAAAGACTGCAGAACAGAGACAAAGGGGAAGAGAGACATTTGTACTCCTTCTCCATGCAAACAACAAACTTTTGTCTTGTCTTAGCTTCCAGGTTTACAGGAAACAAAGCCCACTACTTCCATGGAATTGAGGTTTTAAAGAGGGAATGGTTTTTATCTTGTATTGGATTTCAGTCAGGTCAGCACATGTCCATTTAGCTGTGGTCACTCCCAGGTCATCATTTGGACTTAGGCTCTTAATCTTATAAATTTGTAGTATGTTCTACAGCTGGCTGCACAATGGGGTATATTTATGTGAGGTAATCCACCCTGATCTGTTTTCAGTCCAACTCTGACTCTGTTCCTATACAAACTCCTCTGATCCAAAAAGGCTGCTTAGAAATGAGAAGCGGTGGCTGTCACTGCCGGGGAATGTTTCACAGAGCTGTATTAGCAGACGAGGGGCTCCTGTTGGCTTTTCACAAGTCATTCCAAGCACTTTCTCTTCAGCGCTGATTGGCTGATTTACCTGTGCCAGTGTCATTCTTTGTCGGTCCATTGTTGGCCGGTGTGTTTGCTCTGTGTTTTACAGTAAATCACCGTGGGAAGCCAGGGCCTTTGCCGCGGGTGTTGTTCGGAAGATTTCATGGCCTGTCTTGATGTTTTGCCGTGTCTCCTGGGGACAAGCAGGGCTGATCCCTTGCTTTTTGTCTCGGGTGTGTTACCCGACCCATGGCTCTGCCTTCCCCCTCCTTTTGCTCGAGAGATTTTTTTTTTATTTTTATTTTTTTTAGGACGAGTGTGTGGAGCAGTGCCAGCTCAAATAGAGATCTGCCAGTGTCCCCTTTTGTCTTTTCTGACACCGACTGGAGTGGCATTGTTTTGTTTTAATTTTTTTTTTTTTCTTCAGCAGCCAGCATACGGGCTCCTGGAAGCTCGCAGACAGGCAGAGCCTAAACTGTTAGCTCAGGCTGCTCTGTTTGCACATGCCTGGCGTTGATAGGCATGTCACCATGGGAACAGCCAGGGAGCCAGACCATTTCTTGCCAATACTTACAGAAAAATGAAGATGATAAACTAGCAAAGTGTCAAGTGAGGCAGCTTTGTAAAAAGGAGTCTTTCTGGACTAACTGTTCTGTCCTGTCTCATTTTTAACATTTGCAGATGTTTTATCTAATTTTATTTATCTTTATAGTTTTCATTTTGGATGTTTATCAAGAATGTGGCTGATGTTCATTTCCCTGCCTCCGCGGCTTATGGAATTTATTTTGAACTCCCAGTAACTCTGGAGAAGGGCTTAAGCTCTTAGGTGTGTGTGTGTGTGTGTGTGTGTGTGTGTGTGTGTGTGTGTGTGTGTGTGTGTGTGTGTGTGTGTGTGTGTGTGTGTGTGTGTGTGTGTGTGTGCGTGCGTGCGTGCGTGTGTGTGTGCAAAGGATGATATCTGAGCATTAACCTCTGAAATGGACTGTGTGACCTCAACCTTAAAGAAAGACTGAAATTCAACAGCAGTCCCATATCAAAGAGATGAGTAGATCTGAAAGAACTGCAGAGTAGCACCAGATGCAGGGAGATTCAAAGCCCAGGCGCACACATGTGGACACTGAATGTTCAGTATGCTGAGTAAAAGTGCAGGAAACATTTTCAGATGGTATCGTAATTTTAATGAACCTCATTAGAGAGTGAGCAAGGGTCAAACAGTAAAGTATGTCAAAGCATATACTGACTGGTTACGCTATCAAAAGTGGGGATATTCATAGATAAGAGGTTTGATGTTCATCTTAATTAGGTCGTTTCTTACTGTACAAGCAGCTGGGTCTTTATCTTAATGAAAACCCTCTTGTGTCCACATGGGTGTGGGTGAGCAACAGCTGGTTAAAGACAAATAAATTCTGATGGCATCTCATTACAAGCCTTTTACTTTTTTCTGATATCCTGCAGACTGCAGGAGGGTGCGCATGCAGTTGGGGTTTTATGCAACATTAACATCAGTCTCTCTCTTTCTCTCTCTGAATTACAGAGGCATCTTCCTGGACACCATCCTGCCACGCTACGATGTGAACGGCGTGCGACCACCCATTGGCCAAAGAACCAGACTTAGCAAAGGGGATATTGCACAGGCACGCAAACTCTACAAGTGCTCCAGTAAGGCCAAAATGACAGCTCTTGTCTGCTATGGGGTTTTTCTTGTCTATTTTTGAACGTATGCATAGCACAACCCTGAGAAAGAAGGAAAGAGAGGAAGAGAGAGGTCTGTAACTTCTCCTGGCCTCCGCAGATGCAGCTTACGCTGTGCACATCGGCGATTGATGTGGTGCGGTTCCTTAGCTATAGCGTACCAGACTCCCAAGCAGGGAGGAGTGTAAACACTACCCAGGGACAGGAAGTTAGTCAGTCTGTTTTCCCAGATAGATGCAAAAGAACAGCTGTTCTTCTAAAGACAATAACCGAAATGACTGTACAAGCTGTGATGTGCAGACACGCGTGTTTACTCCCAACAATGTAAACCACGTGGCTATACACTAAGGAGAGTTATGTAATCCTGGTACTTTTCTGAAGCTCTCTGTGTGTTTATGCTTCCAGAGGAGAGAGAATCTGATGCTGTTGAAGTAAACACAATTTATAGCCTTAGCAGATGTACGTTGAAGAGCAGCCTTCTGCTGAATGCATTTGGTGTCAGACAGTTAATTGCAGGTAAAGCTGGGACAGCTGAGCAGTCAGTTTCAATGAGTAAACATAGTGCTTGGTCACCACAGTGGATCATCCAGTGTGGTTTCAGGGCAGAGGTGGAAGTTTTAAATGTATCTACGTGCATCACTGCAAGTGCTCTGTCTCTTTCATCATGGCAATCGCTGTCTCCTGAGGAAGACTGGATGATGTGGCACGTGCTGTGGGGGGATGAGGTAGTGAGTCTCTCCATGTGTTCTTGGAAAAACCAAAAAATTCTTAAAGAGCCATGGATCTCCCATTCATGCAGCATTCCTAGGAGTGTTTGTCATCCCAAATGTGTGTTGGTTAATGGCTCAGGATTGGCAGAGCTCCGCACAAAGTGTTATTTCACACAGCTTGAAGCTCGGGGCTCGTCGGTTTCTCGCTTTGAACGCAAACAGGCAAGGAGAGTGTTTTCTTAACTCTTACTAAATGAAGTTCAAGGTAAAAGAACAAAAACCCAAGGGTGATTGTAAATGCTTACACGCCACCCAAGACGGACAGCTGAAGATGCCAATCTAGCCTTCTATTATTTCCTCGTGCCTTAATCAAAGGCATCTTTCCCCCAGTTGGCTGGAGCCTCACGCACTCATTCTTCTAGGCTGCATATTGTTTTGGACTCAGTCATCGCACACTTAGTTTTGCCAATCAAACTAAAGGTTGTTTCTGTTTTGTTTTTTGTTTTTTTTCACTGGCAACACGTACATAATGCATCACATCCTCCAGAGGGCCGGGTTATTTATAGTGGGCCAGGTTTATTTTCAGAAGATGCTCAGAGAAAGTGTCTCACACTCTCTTGTTTCCTTTGTGTGATCATCATCTGGAGTAGGTGGGGGAGGGGATGGGTGAGATGAGGGGTTGTGGCTGAATATTATCAGCAGATGTGCCTTTGAACATGAAAGCACTGCCCTTTTCTTCACATTGAGTGTTATAATTCCAGCATCAAGCATCTGTCTCCGCAGCCGCAAGTTTCAGAGGATCTACTTCAGAGCTGTTGTGTTTTTTTTAGTAGCTTAGGTGATTTCAGACAGAGACTGACTGGCAGAGCATCGGGTCTGATGTGCAGTTGTGCGTTTGTCTCTGTGCACAGGATGTGGAGACAGCCTGCAGGACAGCAGCGGGAATTTTTCCTCTCCTGGATTCCCAAATGGATACTCGGCCTACATGCACTGCATCTGGAGAATATCAGTCACACCGGGGGAAAAGGTACGAGCTTACGGAAAGTGTCTGATCTTTGCTTAAAGGCACCTCAAATCAAATCTCTGGCTCCTTCATGTTGATGCAGTTTATTGGTTTCATCATATTTATCTGAGATTTAGCAATATGTGACCTTTGCCCCCTGCTGTCCCAATAATGGGTTTTTATTTTTTTATTAAGATCATTTTGAACTTCACCTCCATGGATTTGTACAGGAGTCACTTGTGTTGGTATGACCACGTGGAGATCAGAGATGGATACTGGAGGAAGGCACCACTTAAAGGTCAGTTTTAACTGAATTCAGAGAGCAGCTAACGAACAACAAACCTCCAGATGTCTCCTGGTCAACTTTTGTGTAAGGGAAAAAAAATTAAAAGACATTCAGTTTCAGAAAACAACTGCTGCAAGTGAAAGCTGGGTGCAGTCTTTGGTGGATGCAGTGTGCTTCGTGTGAAGTTCTGTAGAGCTCTGGAGACAGATTTCTGCCAGTACTGCGGATGTTGTGAGGTTCAAATGTTTGATTTTATGTTTTCACCTGTGACCCAGGTCGTTTCTGTGGCGATAAGCTGCCCGAGCCGATCATCTCCATTGACAGCCGCCTGTGGATTGAGTTCCGCAGCAGCAGTAACTGGGTGGGAAAAGGTTTCTCTGCTGTTTATGAAGGTGAGCACTCATTTTCTTCCATGCATGCTGAACGCAGGGTCGGATCACACATCCAACAATATGTGTAGAGGCTGTAGCAAAAAAAACCCCAAAAAAACCCTTTTTGGCTCTCCTACTGCTGATGTGTCAGGCATTTTATGCTGCATTAATCAGATCTTGGCCAGGTTTCACATTCAGCTCTATTGTTTGCAGACCGTGCAAAGGGATGATGTATGTGTGTGAGTGTGAAGGCATTCAGTTAATCCCCAATGCATAAATCAGTGAATCAGCAGTGAGCACCTTATTTTTTTCCCAAAGGAAAATACTGATGATATAGCAATGAAATAGCTCAGTGTTGTTTTTACTGTCACATGCAGCCATCTGTGGCGGGGAGGTGAAGAAGGACAATGGCCAGATCCAGTCTCCCAACTACCCCGATGACTACAGGCCAAACAAAGTGTGCGTGTGGAAGATTTCTGTCGCTCAGGGCTTCCACGTAGGCCTCACCTTCCAGTCTTTTGAGGTAAGACACCAATGCATTTTTAATGTTTTTAACAGAATAGTGTTCATGCTTTCTTCTGGATTTCATGACTAATTTTTCCCCTTTTTGACACCAAATCTTCTGCTTTTCTTTAGATTGAGAGACACGACAGCTGTGCATATGACTATCTAGAAGTGCGCGATGGGATTTCTGAAAACAGCCCTCTGCTGGGCCGCTTCTGCGGCTATGACAAGCCAGATGACATAAAAACGAGCTCAAACCATCTGTGGATGAAATTTGTCTCAGATGGCTCTGTCAACAAGGCCGGCTTTGCTGCAAACTTCTTCAAAGGTGAACTTTTTAAGTGCTGACAACATCTAGGAGAGAATGTCAGCATCTGAATTAAAGCATGTTCCAACATTCACTCTGTAGGTCATGACCTTTTTAAATTTTCTTTCATATATCCTTGTTCTTCTTGCACCTTTGCGTTCTGTGCGACCCTCTTTGCCCGACTCTGCTGTTGTTTTGGAGGGTTTTCTCTCGTAAGCCACTGAGCCAGGGGGGCCAGCTAAAAGGGCCATATCTTTGTGTGTTCAGAGATGGATGAGTGCTCCAAGCCGGACAACGGTCGCTGTGAGCAACGCTGTGTCAACACACTAGGCAGCTACAAGTGTGCCTGTGACCCAGGCTATGAGCTGGCTGCTGACAAGCGCAGCTGTGAGGGTAAGTACAGGGAGAAAAGTCACCAGCCCTGCTCACCATGTCATTTACATGCTAAAGCACTTTACACAGTTAGCCACCCAAATACAATAAGTACAGTCAGTCCTGCTCCTAACAGCCAGCATTAATAGTGGTGCTGGCCAGCCACGGCCTTTTCTGATTTGTGTTACAACAATGAAAGCTTTATTTTACCTCAAATTATATGTTGTTGTTTAAGACCCAACTGCTAGCACACACAGCTGCACAACATTACCATTTAATCCCTTTCTGCCTCTACAGGAAGTCAGCCAGCTACCCATCTCTTTGCTGTGTGTACAAATATTTCGCTGATGTTGAATTAACGGGGCCTGAAATTAAAGACGGACACATTAAAATGAATTAAAAATGCACATAACTGAATGTAGTTCTCTTATTAATGTGTTAATATTAAAATAATGCATATTAGAAAGGATATACATTCATGGTGTACGTGCAATATTTCCACATGAAGCTTGCAGACAGTTTTTTTTTTTGTTTTGTTTTTTTAGCACTAACCCCCTGTTATGTTTTAGATGACTGATGCACTCGTATACGCAAATATTCAATTTCTTGCTTCAGTAAACTTCAGGGTTCAGGCTTTACATGGTTAAAATACATTTTTTATATTTTAAACCTGCGTTTAAATTGAGTTAAAATGATCCCTAAAACCTGTGCTTATATAGATATCTGTTAGATATTGTGCACTATTATTATTTCTGGATTTCAACACAGTCCATGTGTCAGCACAGCTTTTTGTTTTACTTAGTTAATGACTGACGGAATTAACTAAGAATAGCCAAGTGATCTAATGAGTATCACCAGCTGCTGCTGTTGTGTTATATCCTGCGTTGCTACTACAAAGCTTTGGCAGAAAGGTCAGGCAGTAATCACATTTTTCCGAGGGTTGTTATGTTCAAAGGAAATCTCAGATGGCAGCGTAACATTTGGAACCAATCCTTGAGAAATATACAGTGATATCATGTATTTATTTATTTTTGTGTGTGGACACCTGCACGCATATCAAGCTGCTTATTTTTCTGTCTTTTGTGTCCAGCTGCTTGTGGAGGTTTCATCACCAAGCTGAACGGTTCGATAACCAGTCCAGGCTGGCCCCGAGAGTACCCCCCAAACAAGAACTGCATCTGGCAGCTGGTTGCCCCCACGCAGTACCGTATCACTCTGCTCTTTGACGTCTTCGAGACTGAGGGCAATGATGTGAGATTTGGGGTTATGTTAAATGAACAATGGGTGGGTTTGTTCTATACTTTTGCTCCTTGTCACTGCGACGCATCTCTCCTTAATCATAGCAAATGAAGCATTTCTCTCCTCCTTGAGTTTTGTAATTTAAACCAAATAACACGTCCTGTGCAGGTTTGTAAGTACGACTACGTGGAGGTACGCAGCGGGCTGTCGGCCGACTCGAAGCTACACGGGAAGTTCTGTGGGGCAGAGAAACCAGAAGCTATCACTTCGCAGTACAACAACATGCGCATCGAGTTCAAATCCGACAACACTGTGTCCAAAAAGGGATTTAAAGCGCAGTTCTTCTCAGGTAAGTCTTCTGGCAGGGTTCTGCACGGTCTCTGCTTTCACTCACTCAGATCTGCAACCTGTCAAGTCTTCAAAGCGAGCAGTCGTCAGCGTTGTTGTGTCCTCTGTGGTCCTGCAGATAAGGACGAGTGCTCCAAGGAGAACGGTGGCTGTCAGCATGAGTGCGTCAACACCTTTGGGAGCTACAGCTGTCAGTGTAGGAGTGGTTTTGTGCTGCATGAGAACAGACACGACTGCAAAGAAGGTATTGCACATAACATTTTTTTGTCTTTTGTCTTTTTGAATAGATCTATCTACTCGTCTTCTTCTTAGATTTTGGTGAGAGCGATAAACAGTCTGAGTGCAGTGCTTGAGCCCATTGTAGATTAGCCTGACGCAGAGCACCATGTCGACATTTTATCTCTTTCTTTCTTTCTTTTTTTTCTTTTTTTTTTTGCAGCTGGTTGTGATCACACTGTGAATAGTGTGAGCGGCATTATTACCAGCCCCAACTGGCCAGATAAATACCCCAGCAAAAAGGCATGCACCTGGGTGCTCACCACCACTCCAGGTCACCGCATCAAAATCGTACGTGCCACAACCTCCTGCTTGTCAGTCATTTATTTATTTGTTAGCAGCTTTATCTGCATAATTGAATTGCTAAATCCGCTGAGGACATCTGTGTTTACTGTGCTCATGTCAGAAACTGTTATGGCCTTCCTAATGATGATGTGTGGCTCCCCCTTCTGTTATTATTTTTGCATTTTTGCCCACTGTGCCACAGATATAGAGTCTGTTATTTGCTGAAACAATGTCGTGCGTTGATCTTCCGTGTGCCGAGTTAATTAAGTTCTTATCTTCTAGAAATATTCCCTTACTATCTCGCTAAAAGACAAAGGGCTTTAATGTCTAAGCCTTATCATTCGAGTTGATCTTCCTCTTCATTTCTAACAGGCCTTCAATGAGATTGACATGGAGGCCCACCTGGAGTGTGCCTATGACCACATTGACATTTATGACGGGCGCGATGGAAAAGCGCAGAAACTGGGTCGTTTCTGTGGGACTAAGAAGCCTCCACCCATCACATCCAGCGGCAACAAGTTGTTCATTCGCTTCTTCTCTGATAACTCTGTGCAGAAAAAAGGCTTTGAGGCTTCCCATACTGCGGGTGAGAGTTATATTACAGCATTCAGGGGTTTTTCTCCTAAAAAAAACAGTGTACAGTTTCACATCGGTTTTTGTTATTTTTAAGTCAATTAGTCATATCAAACCTCATGAAGGGCTTTAGATGTTCTTCCAGGATTTGTAGGTCAATGTTCACCACCCTGTCTCAAAATGGGATGATTCAGACCATGTTCTCCTTTTGTAACAGGATGACTCTAGACACAAAAGCACAGCTGGCCCTGATTCCCATCAGCCCACTTCTTTTTCTCTGCAAAAATGCTTAACTCAACTTTTCTGTTCAGAGTGTGGAGGTCAACTAAAGGCGGAAGTCAAAACCAAGGACCTGTTCTCCCATGCCCAGTTTGGAGACAATAACTACCCCGGAGCCTCTGACTGCGAGTGGGTGATTTCGGCGGAGAAAGGCTACGGCGTGGAGCTCATCTTCCAGACCTTTGAGATCGAAGAAGAGGCGGACTGCGGCTACGATTACATGGAGCTCTTCGATGGCCCTGACACAAAGTCTCCACGGCTGGGACGTTACTGTGGCTCAGGGGTAAGAACATTATCCAATAATTCTCTGAGATTCTTTTTTGGGTAACTCCTTCTGCAGAGAAGCACCGTGACTGCCCGGATGTAATTATCAGGGAGTTGTTGGAATTATTAATCCTGTCAAAACTGATCCTGTCGCCTGTAATGGGGTGACTTTTCTGACCCGGCCTGGGGATTTTGATTCTGGCTTTAAGCCAGCGGGCTCCTCCTGAGTTTAGGAGTGCTGCTTGGGAGGTGGCTACAGGTCAACATAGCTGGTCACTCCCTGGGTGTCGCTGGACTCTCTGGCACTTACTTCCAGCGGTGAAATAATCAGCCGATGGAGGCTGCAGCTGGTCTATGAAACAATGAGTCCTGTGGGGAATAGTAACTCGAGTTTCATCAGGTTAGAGAACAGCTTGATTTCATTTACAAGATTTTCTAATAAGCTTTGGCCTCTTATTCACGCACATTCTTATGAGTCATTCGCTGTAGGGGACGTAACACCCCGGGTTCCTCGGGGAGCAGCTCCTCAATCAAGTTTCCTTTTATAAAACAGGTTGAAATAAACTGACACAGTTCAGTCCAAAGTAGAGTAAAAACTCATTACGTTGTGGGGGAGGTTTACTTTCAGCCCCGAGGCTTTTCTCAGTTACACAGTAGATTGTTTCTGGGTCTACAATAAAATAGAATGGGCCGCTTTCTTCTTGTTTAAAATCCCTTTCCCAATAAACCAAGACTTACAGGGCGTTATGTTGTGGCGAATTTTCACCGGCGGCTTTAATCGGCAGTCCGGTGTGTTTACAGTTGGTTGCGCGGGCTTTGACTGCTCTGACACTGCAACGCTCGTCTTTGTGACAACCACAGGGCAGCTGATTCGGCGCCTTAACTAATGATTGCTCGAATTAATTTTTTAAAATCAATTTTCACATGATAATGGTGTTCTGAAAAACACTTAGGTCAAATGTTTCATATTTTTGTGCTCACGTAATGCAATTACCTCTTTTTGAAGCATGTGTGTAGCAACACATTATATGGCTCTATTCAGGGAAGAAATAAGCTTTCTGCAGCGGTGCACTTCAATATGAAGCTCAAGAAAAAAACAAACAAAAGGGGAAAAAAAAAAAAAGAAGAGGAGAAAGCTGCAGAAGGCTAGTCTTGGACCTAGACCCTCACATGGCCCCTGGCTTTTACAGCAGTACCAGTCAAGAAGCTCTCTGTCAGACTCACTGATTGGACTTCAGCATGTGTGAAGTCCTTTTAGTTTGAATTGAAGTTCAGGGAAGCAGAAAGCCACAAACGAATCTGTTGTTTTGTCCCTCCTGACAGCCTCCAGAGGAGATCTACTCGGCCGGTGACTCCATTGTGATCAAGTTCCACTCCGACGACACAATCAACAAAAAGGGATTTCACGTCCGCTACACCAGCACCAAGTTCCAGGACACACTGCACTCACGCAAGTGACCAGCGGAGGCCAGAAGGGGCCGTGCAGGGCAAAGGGGCAAACGGAGGGGCCCCCAAGGGAGGCGCCAGCCAGACGCTCGGATCCCTTCGGCCAACAAAATGAATCAGACACGACAGAACAGCCGCAAGACCACCAACCGCACCTCAGCTCCTAGGGGCTCTAGCTCCCCCCACAGACTGTGAGGAGTAAAAGCCATTCTGCAGTACACCTTGTTTTTACCTTTCTATGGTTAGGATTGGGGTGGGAGGGTGGATGTCTGCTTTAGGTGGACAGTAGGGGAAAATGTATTGACCCAATACCACCAGATATGTTTTTTTTTTTGTTTGTTTGTTTTTTTTTATTGTTCTTTTTTTTTTCTTCTTTTTTTAAATACATGCCGAGAAAGGCACAAAGGAAAACAGTGGATTCTCAGGACCTGTAGGAAGGCGGGCATCAGCTGGACAGATCCCTGCTTTTGTCAGGCCAGCCTGCCACATGCAAGGGGAGGAGAAGAAGAGGAGGAGGCATATGGGGAACATCTCCTGCACTCCTCAGTAAAGGCTCTCTTCACCTCACTCTCCTCTCATCCCTTTGATTCAAGGATTCCTATCCATAAGAGGATTAAAAGGACTTGACTTGAGATATCGATACTGTATGTCAGTCAAGTGCATGTAATTCCAAGGCAAGGAGGAAAACGGTACTGTGACAACACCAGCATTTGTAATTGGCTTTGTCCTGACAACCAGCGGCAAGATTCTCGTTGTTACCATTAACAAGAAAATGTAGGAATCTGTTATCTTATCAAAGGACTAATAAATGAAATGTGGTCCATATCTTCTGGTTGGTAATTGCTTGCCTGATGATTGGCTATTACTGTACCTCCGTGTATAAAGTAATGTTTGATCTTTCAAAGGGAACGTGTGCTTTTCTCAGCTCGAACCAGTTAGCACTTTACAGTGAATTGTTCCAAAATCATGAGCTTATGGAATTTTGTGAAATGCAATGCCAGTTCACTTGTTTTTAAATGCATTTTATCTCTTATTCTGTTATTATATATATATTTTTTTTGTAATTGCTCCATTTAGTTCCTCAGGCATACTTGAACATTGTGTGTGCCCTGTAACATGGGGTAATAAAGATATGACTTATGTTTCCGTGTTGATTTACACGTCTGATGTAAAATAATTTCTCTCCAGAGAAAATGCCTTTTTCTTGCTACAATGAAGTATTTCTCAAGAACCAAATGAGCCTGGGTATTTATTGTCATAGTGATTACATATATAATGTAATGGGGGGGAGGTATTTCTGAAGTTAGCCTTATAATTGCCTTCCAATGTATAGCCAATGGTCAGTGTTGAATATACTTTGTTGCTCACTTCCTTCCTTCTCTTTATTTATTATTCAGCACCATGTTGCATGAGCCTTGTGTGGCCTGACACACTTGTTTGATGACTGACCTTTTATCCATACTGCTAATTGAGCTCAGCTCTGTAAACCTGTTTTTTAGGCCACTGTAGTTAAATTGTGTTCTGGCAGAGATTACCCAGGACGTGCAAGACGGAGTAACAGACCAGAGGACTTGAATGCTCCCTGTTTGAAGTAAGTTTGTTGAAGAACCTTTGCAAACACAGGAAAAGAACAGTCAAATATAAACAGACTATCTCTTATTCATATTATCTGTTATTCAGTATTTATAGACGGGAGCTTTTTCATTCCAGACGACAGTAGCAAAGCATTTGCTTTTCCACTTTGCTAAATATTCATTCCTCTACATGTAACATCACTCTCCCTCTGATTATTCCATTACTCTCCTATTGTTTTTTTTTTCTTTCCATGAAAATATGAGGAGCAGAGCGATGTTGCTGAACAAAAAAAAAACTGCTCGAGTGCCTGACAGTAGGCCCTTTACTTAACAAAAGTACTGCACATACATAAATGTGTAACAAGACTGCAGGCTTGGAGAGATCTTTTTACAAACAAAACAAAAAAGTACCATGTAAATTAATAGACATGGCTATAGGTGGGTATAAATAAACATAAGTAGAGATACATCTCAATATTTCTCATTATTTTATATCTCAAGAGTTATTGAAATAAGTAGAAAGAGATTGAGAATAGCATTAGATAGATAGCTAGATGGGTATTGAGAGAGATCTCTATAAAGATGGGTTGGAGAGAGAAAGAGCTATCGACAAATGAAGGGGTAGCGAGAGAGATATCAATAGATGGTAGACAGAAATAACAGATGTCGATATCAAGCTCGATACATCTAGGTACCCTACAAGAAGCACTGCGGTAATAAAAAAAAGAAGGAAATGAATGTGAAAGGTACGCAGACATTCAAACACTCCCCTTCATTCACAGTGGAAATTAAAGTCTCTCCAGAACAAAAGTCAACGGGTTTTTTTCCCTTCTAATTTTACTCCTATTTGTTCTCATCTTCCTACATCCATTTCCATCACGCTGAGTAGAAAATACCTCTTTGTGTAGAACAGCGTCCCTTTATTTAATAACCAGCATGAAACATTAATGCAATTCATTGTTTCATCTGACCTCTTTCATATGAGTTATTAACAGCCGCCCAGAGATGCGACGCATCTACAGTAGCTCTCCCGGTAATTATGTGATTATAAGCCAACAGCGACAGGCCGTCATCCCGCCGCTCCGTTACATAACCGTGCAGGAGGAAGGAAAACAAAAAGAAAAGACCCCGAGCTTTTCTGCACCTGTTTTATTTGACATCCACGAGTAACAACACGCACATAAACCAGAATTTACTGCTCCTGCTGCAGTCGGCCCCTCTCCCCCGACCGTTACGTTGTGCGGTTTGACAAATGGCCGTCACCTTCACTGTGGGGCAGAGTGGAGACGCTATTGAGTGGTGCTCTGAATTGTGGGAGAACCGAGCAGGTTACAGTGAGAGGCTGTGAGTGTGGCGGAGGGCTTGTGGAGGGTACACCTGAGGAGCTGATAAAAGGTCTCTTTTAACCCAATGACAAAAATAGACACCTTGAAGCATTTTGTAAGATCTGAGATAAAACGAAGTCACAAAAGAGGAAAGTGACTTGTGCTAAATATTGGCTTTGAGAGTTCTTCTAAACGTGTGTGTGTTGGCAGCATCCAAAGCTCAGTTCAGAATGAGTAAGAGCAGCATACGCAGACATTTACATCATCTTACATTACATTTAACATAAAAACAGAGTATAAATTTGGTTTATAGAACTTTTAATCCAGCCACAGTGGGACATCATAAGCTCTGATACAAATGTGGCTGAAAAATCACATTCAGTGCAAAATCGAGACAAAGAAAACAAAACGACGAATAAAAAAAAAAAAACCCAAAGAAACATTCTGATGCTTCACAACATGGCCACGTATCAAAGTGAACCATTAACACTGGTCTTCACGGACATCGCAGCGCTGCGCTGTGTCAGTGTTCACAAAAGCAGGTCACAGAACAGTCAGCAACTCTTCACAACTCAATAAGTAACACAGATGAAAATTGTGACTCAGTCAGTGTTTCCCAACAATTACTCCATCATCTAGGGCTGAAGATGAAGGGGGGGAAACAAACCAAAAACAGCTCGTGTGAATCAGAAATCAACCTACTATTATGAGTCACATATTCAGTTACACTAGATTTTAAAAAGAGACACCCAGAGTGGGGATTTTTTCCCCCTCTATACTTTACAATCCACTGATCAATACAAGTGAGAACAAAGAAAAAAAACTGTGATAACTCTGACATCTTTGTGCTGTAAAGTATGTAACCGTGTACTGAGCCGTTGTTCCACAAACATGGAAGAAAGAAAATAGTTCTCACAGGTTGCATACAGAGGAACGCCTCTGTGTGACATCAGTAGTGTTTATGTGGTGAGTGACTGCCAGGCCATGGCACCCAGCTGTCCCCCGACCCACCACAGAGCTGCTCCCAAAGAGGCGGTTGCCATCACAGCCAGGCTGGCCTTGAGTACAGCGCCTGGGTGTCTGCTGAAGCGGGCCGGGGCCACGCAGGCCAACGTGGCCACAGTCACGGTCAGGGTGTACAAAATGGAGACGGCCGTGTTAATGGCCACAATCTGGCCGAACTTGGCGAAAGGCACAATGACACAAAAGAAGAGAGGGACTGTGGAGATCGCTGTGGTGACAGCGCTGGACACTATGGCAACACCCACATGGTTCACTGCCTCCAGAGTCCGCCTCTGCCTCTCGGCCTGAGGCTCCTGCGAATAAAACAGAGATTTAAAAAGTGCAGACTCTTAAAAAAAACACGCTGTGGTCAATTTGAAATTAGAATAGTCGCGTACCAAGTTATGAGAAGGCATAGAAGGTGTGGTCTCCCCAGCCAGAAGGTATCCCTCCACCAGGTGTAGACAGTAATCCACCGAGGATCCAACAAGTATTGACAGAGAAATTGCCTCCACTGCTCCCATCTCCCATCCCAGCCAATACATGAGCGCCACTACCAGACAGATCACCCCTATTCAAGACCAAAAACATGAGGGAAATGCACTCTTGGTTATTTGAAAACATCACTTTCAAATGTAAATATGTTAGTGCGGCTCTTACCGAGAATGGTCACGAGCACGGGCAGCAGCAGCAGAGGATGTGCGGTAAACACAGAAACAGCTGCCACGCAGATGGCCAGAGACAGCAGCAGACTCCAGAGGGCACTCTCCACACCTACAACAGGACCAGAGGGCAGCACTTTCGGCATTTTTATCTGTCTCCAGTTTTAGAAAAGGAAAAAACAAACACTGCATCTCTTTGACATCTGCTCCACCTCTCACTTGCCTATGATTTCCATGAAGATCTGCTTCCAGTGCTCACACGTCTGGAAGCCTCTTTGCAGAGAAGAGGTCTGCGGGAGAGTTGCGAGCTGCTCCTGGATGAAGTTCTCCCACTGCAGGAAATCGGAATACGTCTGAAATGAGGATTTTCCCTTGTATGTGGTCTTACAAGGGAGGAGGAGGAAGAGAGAGAGAGAGAGAGAATTAAGGCGTTGCGGCAACTCTGAAACCGACGGCGGTTTGTCGCATGGAGATGAAGAGACTTACAGATTCGAAGGCCATGGACAGCCAGCGGACCTTCCCTCCATGCATTCCCACCGCTCCATGGGACAGCTGCCCTGGGAGCAGGTTGGGTTCAGGGAGAGAGTGGCACTCGGGATGAAGAAGAGGCAGAATGGAAGATAGCTTGTTGCCTGTGAGGAACAGCAGACTTTTTAGCCTGCGTGCTGTCAAATCAGAAGGCCTAACCTTGCTGATTTGACTTTATACTACTTTTTTGTGCCACAAAAAAACCCCACATTTGAAAAGTTACTTTCCCTTCCCATCAGATAAGCAAATGTTACCTGACGGCAAGCACTGTGCTCCTCCCGGCTTTACGAGCTGTGTGTTTGCACTAACAGCTTTGCAGATTTTGCAAAGATGCCCCATCTCCTGGAAAATATCAAAGTCTGGATCCAGTATAATGCTGCCCTTTGGAGAGAATCAAACAACAAATTTACAACGGTGAGAAAGTCCTTTTAAAATCCGGTGCAGCGTTCCTCCAGTCGACAGTTTAAGATGCATGTGGCGCAGGTGTGACCATCACCATATCTCCAATCACGTGGTTGTCCCTGCGCTCGGTTCGGTTCACTCCCAGGATCCCAAACACAAGGAAAACCATGGCTCCGGTGTCGACCAGAGGACGCACCGCCGGTTGGCCGCACACACCGCCGCTGCACGGATTGAAGCCAAACGTTTTGGATGGTTTCGTTTTGGCAGCAGATGAGGGATCTTTGAAAATAGAAGCAAAGAAAACCCTTTCAACCACGTTTATTTATACGGGGCAAAAATATCTGCATAACTGGTGCACTGTGAAAAGAAAAAAAAAAACTCTCCAGAGGATTCACTTTAAGAGGAGAAGTCACATCAGTGCGTTTTCTCTGTAGTTAAGACTCAGCTAAATGACAGGAAAAAGACATTTGTGCAGCGTGACTCATGCGGAGTGAGAACTGTTTTCCTGATGCTAACAAACAGTCTTTATGCTTATCATGAGATGCTTGCTCGCTCACCGCTGGGAAAAAACGTATAAAAGCTTCCCCGTGAAGGTCCATCAGGCCCAGAGCTAATGCCACAGCCTGGCGGGTTGACACACACGCGGCTGGGATGAGGTCTCAGGCGGCACTGAGCAAAGTACAACTTCCTAAAGGGAAAAAGCAGAGCTGAAAAATGACAGATTTCCCCACTAAAACAACCTGACAGCCTGTCTCAGTCTCTGTTTTACATTCTTCCTTTGTGCCTTCACCTGCTGTGCTGCTGTGGGGATGATGCTACATAAAAGGAAAAATCTGGCGTCCAGCCATGACGAGGATCACACGAGCCGGACGTGATCATCCAGCTGTCGTACGGGAGGTATACGTGGGAAACACACACTGTCATTCTGGCGGTGTAATTGCCATGGGGCTGATTAAAAGCCTATTCAAATAAAGCAAGATTAGTTGTAAGCTGCTTTAGTGGGACTCGAATTATTACCAATATAATCAGGTTGGCTTTTTTCCTGCTCTCACACCTGGAATGATGACACCTCACGCTCTGTGCTGCACATCTTCCACGGGGACGGGATGCTGGCGTTAAGGGAGAAGCGGTAAATGGTTGTAGAGGCTCCGTGGTCTAACTTTGATACGTACACTGTCACAAGAGGGCCTTGAAAAAGGTACAAAGGTCAGGATTTTAAAGACAGGAAACAGGGCTTAAATGAGAAAAGGGCTGGGTTTGGGTTTTTTTATGTGCTGGGTTTTTACCTGTTTGGTTAGTGAGTGAGTCCCGTTTCACTCCACTCGGAGCAGCAGTGGGAGTTGTCCTGCTCGGCCTCTGCTGATGTGTAGGATACAAAAATGCAGACGAGGGAGCATGGGTGGGAAGTGGGTGGGGTTTTTCCATGAACACACCTGCAGGACACGACATGTTTTTGTTTTTTTTTCTTTTGATATTCGTTCCAGATCTAAGAAGTTAACCGAGTTGTGCTTCCACTCTTACCTGAGCACATGGGACAGGAGATGCCTTGGCCGCTGAGGTTGCTCCGCAGAGCCAGCAGACTCTGGAGGTTTGTATCTTGGCGGAAAAGAAGGGGAGCGTGAGTGGCCGGCCTCAGGAGACAACAGAAGGCAGCTGAGAAGACCAGAACCAGGAGAAAGACACCTGGGCCAGAAGGGAGATGAACAAACAACGACAGAAAAGAGGGTTTGATAGAACAGTTGTGGGACAGATCAGCAGTGAGGATCAATTACAGTCACTCCCAAAGAGTGTGGTTGAATCCTTCATGAGAATGCTTTGCACTCACTCTGACAGGCAGAATCCCCTCGGGGCAAACAGAGATTACAGAATTTCTACAATAATTCTTACTTAAGCCTGAGGTGACTCTCACATCTAAACCAAACATTAAGAGCTCTGCACACAATATCTTAGAAGCCCCAACCGCTGAGTTTTGGGATATAAATTGATGTTGTCTTTGCAAGTTCTGAGTTAAGATTAAATCTCACCTAGAACAGTTTTCCGTCGCTCCACAACCGGCTTAGCCACTAAGTGCTTCAAGGCCCACTGAAGATTGGTGCTCACCACACCCACGTGCCGCTGCCCCGGAGGGGACAGAGGTGTCTCGACCGACAGGGACAGGATGGCCGCATCGCCATCTGTGTCGCAGAAGCCTGGCAGAGACGAAGGAAAAGATCCTCAGAGGTGCCCCGCGAGACACATTCTTACAACCAATCCCCCTGCCAGCCTTCATTCCGATGCTAGGCAGATAATAATCTCACCTGGCTCCATTTCCACTGACAGAAGAGCCACATCATCATCCTCATCCGACAAAGGGCTGTGGTTCGCCGACAGGCCCGAAAACAGCTTCCAGCTTCGCGGGGTGGAGAGTTTAGGGGGAGAGAGAGAGAGACAGCTGAGGGGGATTAGATCTGGGTGGGTGTCACGCAGCACAAAAAGTAAGGAAGCAAAAGCTTACCAGCTCAACCAGGCATGTTCACGAGGCTCCACAAACTGTGTCCAGATACAAAGGGCAGCAGGCATCAAGACAGACACCCAAAGCCAGCAGCAGCTGACGATGAGAGCCATGAATAGGCCGAAGTCATGCACGGCTGGGATCTGAGTGTCAGGTGAACAAAGCGCAGTGTAAAGGACCTTGAAACATTCAATTTGTGCTTATCGTGGGAAAAATGGTTGTCTGCTGAGAGAGGCACTTCTATTCACCCACTGTAGGAGAGTCATTTATACACCCTGTACATGTCCTATTAAGCGCTGTTATTTTCTTTTCTTTCTCAGTTTCATAATTACCTGAGAGAAGGTGTTAGCGGCATAAGCGGCCGCAGTCGTGAAGGAGGTCAGAAATGTCGCTCGGCCAGCTGTTTTAATTGTGTAGATCATTCGCTGCTGCGGCTGATGCAAATGAGAAGCCTGTCTGAAAGTGCTGATGAACACAAACACATCATCCACCCCTGAGAGATGAAGGGTAGACAAAAGGAGGACTTCTTAGCACAACTCATGACAAAGAGTTGTAGTTTTCCTCATTTCAGAGCAATAGCTCCACGTAGCATTCACATACAGCTGAGAGTCAGAAAATAAAAAGGTCATTATGTTTGCATCTTGTGCGCGAAATCAGCTAAAGCCTGCAGCTTGTTAGTTTAGCGTGAAAAGCCTGGAAATGGGAGCTAGATGGGGACCTACGAGACGCAGAGAAATACAGTGAATTTTCACAGTGAAGTCAGTCATTAACACTTATACATTGTGTACAATTACTCTGCACACAACACAGCTTTACTACAGCATGTTATATGGAGGGGATTATGGTTTTATGGGGGATTGTGCCATTTGCTTAACTGGTGACAAGACTCCACTTGTCACCAGTAGTAATTAAATCCCCTGTAAAAGTACAAGGTGGCACTTTTACATTTTAATGAGATTTAGTGGTTCTGAGAGGCAGTTTTTTTTTTAACTTTAGACCCAGCCAGGCTTGTGGCTTCTTCTTCAATTCTGTATTTAGGTGTAGCTAAGCCAAGCTTGCCTTGAGCTTCACATACGATTACGTATAACATTATAACCACTGACAGGTGGTAACACTGATCATCTCTTCATCATGGCACCTGTTAGTGGACGAGTTATATTAGGGAGCAAGTGAACATTGGTCCTTTAAGTAGATGTGTAAGAAACATAAGGATTTGAGTGAGTTTCAAAGTGTGCTGGCTAGATGACTGGCCAGAGCATCTCCAAAACAGCAGCTATCGTGGGGTGCTCCCGGTCTGCAGTGCTCAGTATCTATCAAAAATGGTCCAAGAAACAGTGGTGAACCAGCAACAGGGTCATGGACAGCCATGGTTCAGTGATGAACATGAGAAGCGAACACTGGCCCGTGTGGTCTGATCCAACAGAGAAGCTACTGCAGCTCAAATTGCTCTAAAAGCTTAATGGTGGCTCTGATAGAAAGGTGTCAAAATACACGGTGCATTGCAGTTTGTTGCAAATGGGGCTGCGTAGCAACAGACCAGTCAGGGTGCCCATGCTGACTCTTGCAGACCATGTACATCCTTTCATGGAAACGGTATTCCCTAATGGCCGTGGCCTCTTTCAGCAGGATAATGCATCATGCCACAAAGCAAAAACAGATCAGGAATGGTTTGAGGAAGAAAAACATGATTTTGTGGTGTTGACCTGGCTTCCAAGGCCCCCAGATTTCAATCCAATCAAGCATCTGTCCAATGTGCTGGTGAAACACGTCCGATCCATGGAGGCTATGCAGCACAACTTACAGAGTTTGCTGCTAACATCATGGTCTAGAGGAATCCATGCCTCGCTGGGTCAGGGCTTTTTTGGCATCAAAAGGGGGACCAACACATTATTAGGTAGGTGGTCATAAGGCTGTTCAGTGTATTTTACAAACCCCAAAGTGGCATCAATCTTCATAAACACAAAGTGTTTTACAAAATGTCAAACTATTGCTTAAACGACTTACCGATACCGATAATAACAAACGCTGCAACTCCGTTGAGAATGCCCAGGTACCTCACGCCAAACACGACGTGGTATAAGAAAAGAGCCATCAGGCAGCTCAGTCCGATGCTAGCAAGTCCAAAGAAAGTCAAAAAGACTGCGCAGAGACAAGAAGAAGCTTGTAAATATTTCTGCGCCTTCAAACAGAAACATGTACACACATCGATGTAAGTGAAATACGGGGATACTGTACCAGAAAAGGAGGTAAGGACGTAGACAAGCACAGTAATACAGGCTCCGCTGACCACAGCCAGCATCATGTCATTGTGGAAGGTGTGTCTCACCTCGTCATCAAACAGCTCTGTTCCCCCATATAGCACCTTTACCTGACTGGAACAGGTCACACAGACAAAACAACTTTGAGTGTTTGCAATAGCATTCAGTACCTGTGAATACGAGAGTTTTTACTGACCTGGTAGACTGGTTGGCCAGGATGTCTGCATATTGGACCACAAAGTTTTTGAAGCGTGCTCTCTGCTCATCCGCTCGGTCCTGCAGGGAGTAGTAGGACGGCAGAGGAGCTCCGAAGTGGATTTCACTGCGTAACAGGGATGAGAACAGATGCTCCGGGGACAGACTCTCATCCACGTACCAGTAAAACTGCGGGTGGGTAATGGCCAGGCCCAGAGAACCTGCACATGAGGAGAATCAGCAAAGTTAAGTTGGGCTACCCCAAGGAGTCATTCAAGCTTGAACTGGAATTTCAACCTGCCTTTAATATCAGCCAAGTCTGGGCCCATGCCATCATAGTAGATCTTGCCTCCTCTCTCACTGGGGTAGAGGTATGACAGGAGGGAGCTGGGTGGGGAGCAGTAGGACGGCCCCAGTGGCAGATCCCTCAGTAACTCCAGAGGCTTCCAGCAGAACTGATGAAACTGTGGGTGCTGCATGAGCAGCCGCTCAACTTGGTGTATCGTCTGCAGGCGCTCTGGAGTGAAGATGTTGCGCTCGCCTTTGCCTTGAGCCACAAACACCAGCTCAATCCTCCACAGAGCCTGGCTCTGTAAGTAGTAATTGGGAACAAATCTGCGCTTCCTAATGAGGGAAAAAGTTGAATTTCCATCCCCTAATCTCGCCTCTTCTTCCCCTTTTCCTGGATTTATGCTTTCATGCGTCCCCGTTTCCCCCTGACCCAGATGAGGCGCTGTCCTTTCATCTCTGCTTGCTGCTGCTCCTCTCTTCTGATGATCGCTGGCTTGTAAAGGGTCCCCTTGAGGAGCGGAGGACCCCGTGTCCTCATTATCCATCTTATTGAACACTTCCTTCCTGCCCAGCTTCTCAAGCAGAAGCTCTCGCAGCGCCTCAGACTCCATGATATCTATGTCTCGTCTGCGTCTGTCCCACGACCCCAGCTGAGTCTTTACGGCGATGGCGAGGGCGTCAAAACGTTCAGCTGAGAAGTGGCTGTGAACCTCAAAGGCACTGTAGGAGAGGTCTATGTCCAGAGGAGGGCAGTAGAGCAGCATGTAGGCAAAGAGGGCACATGGCAGCAGGACAGCTGCCCCTAAAACCGCCCCACTGGCCCAGGGTTGCGTGTAAACCCACCCCACTGCCTTCCACAGTCCACAAACCCAAGCATCCCCCGAGGACCAGCTCTGCTCCGCGGCGTGTGCTGCTCCATCCTCTTCCTCCAGCTCCTCCTCCTCTTCTCCACCACCCCAGCTGGTGTGAAACAGCAACGGCTCATCATCCACATCCATTGCGGCACCTGTCAGGGACACATAAGACCACTTGATCATCACTCACTTAACGTTATGGCTGTTGTCCACTTGGTCAGGTGAACATGAGCACAGCTGCGACAGAATGGGGGACAAGGCAACTTTGAAAGTTGTGCTCAGAGAGCAAGGACACGAGCGAATTAAGTCTATCCTGAAGCAGCTGGCGAGAAAGGCCGTCCACTGGTTGCTCGCATGGAGAAAATTGAGCGAGGGGGACCTTTTTCCCCCTTCTTGTTCTTCCCCTCAAGGGCTCGTAATAGAAAATGGCTGGCCGAGTCCTGCTTTAAGATGCTGATCACAAGAGCTTGGGGTGAGACGGGCTAAAAAGCTGTGATTTAATTCTTTTCTCTGCCAGCCCATGCAAGCCATTATCACCCGGAGAGCGTATACTAGTGGGGTTCTACATATGACCAGTCGATGCAGTAGTTTCCACCCTGCACCAAATTAAATCATCTCACTTGTCTAATTAGTGACAAGAAGAGTGAGCGGGGTATAAAGAGTTTATCTCCAGCGATGGGCAGCCTTCGACTAATCGTGTCAATAGGTGTCACTTTCCCCCCCCACCCCACCCCTACGCTTCTTTTCTCTCAGGCAAGACATTACAGACAGTTTGCATTCAAGTGGCAGTGAGTCTGCTAACTGCAGCAATTTATCTATTCTCTTTAGAACGATGCTTTAAGGTCAGCCAGGTAAGACATTGAATCATAATTATGTGTAAAAGATAGCTGTAGTCAGCTTTCTAGCTAGAGTGAAAAATCCATCATAAAAGAGAGAAGAAAGACTGTTGAAAGGCAAACCCTTAAGATGCCAAATGAACTGTAGGCGTGCTGATTTATGGGACAGTTTGTGCTCTTACATCTAAACGTAGTTGATTTCACGGTGGCAATAAAGGGAGTGCTCCACTCGGAACAGCCAGCCTCCTTGTGCGGCCACCGTGCAACAGTCAGACTCCGGCTCACAGACTGGGGGATGTATTTAACGGGCACATCATTAAAATCCTTTACCCTCCAGTTCCTCGCCCTTTGAGAGAAACACTTTTGATGTTCTCAAACATCCACCATGGTTTCACGCTGGATTTTACATTCAATAGATCTTAAAACCTGCGGAGTTGAAAGCAAGAGCTCCGCCCTGCATTTCACGTTCTTAGAAAAAAAGGCCAAATTTGGGACTTCTTTTAAAAATGGACAACACTTTGTTTTATTAAGCACCATGTCATCCAAGTGCACGAACAAGGGCACCGCTGCCCCTTTTAATGGGAGTGCAGATGGGGCGCGCGGTGTGAATGTGAGCTTCCCGCATTTTTAGAGGATAAACGCATTAATGGTGTTTGTTTGGTAGCTTTTTGTTTTTTAAGACAAAAGCTCAGGATGCATCACTAAACAAAAAGAAAACCATCTAATCATTCTTTTCAGTGACCTTTTTCTCTTAAACAACACAGACATATATTTTTAATATAACAAGGAAAAATAATTTGTTCCAAATTGCTGGTGTAATTTCAACTTATTATGACTCGTTATCTGCAGCCATCGTGGGCTATTATTCCATAATGAGTCCTATTATGTTGTTTTCCTCGAATGCTGACTTTTCCTCGTCAAATGCGTTTTCGGTCCAAGCGTCACTATTTTGCATTGAAAAACACGAAGAATTAAACTCGATATGATTCTGTACTTGGGGGGTAAATGAAATTGAATACAGCTACTAATTTTGGCAATTAGATTTTGGTAATCCTCTCTGCCCCCCTGCCCTCTCCTCTCAAGCATGTTTTGGTCGTGATGCTCTCAGCAGCAGATGAGAGGAGGCACACAGAGAAGTGCAGAAATATCATGCGAAGAGTGGGAAAGGGAGAGAAGAGAGAAGAGAAAAACGGGGAAGTGGGTGAAGAGACGGCGCAGCCCTCAGACATCAAACAAACCGTGGGCTCCTTGAAAATCTGTCAAAAAGAAATTTCTGCTGGTTAATAATTATGGGGGGGCAGCAGCACTACAGGTGCATCTTAGGGCCCGCTTCGTAAAAAAGCCTCACAAGCCGAGCAGATTAAAAACTAAGGATGTATGAATGAATTAGGAGAGTGAGGCAGGCTCAGTGCAAGCTCTGCCTGCTTTTTATGATCCCTCTACTGTCTACACGTGCCTCGCAGCGGCGTGCAGGTACAGTGAGGGAGAGATAACTACCCACGGCCTCGGGGACGCATCCTTTCGTCTCTTCGTGATGAGTCTGGCACTCCTTCGCATCCAGGAACATTGCGCCTCGTGTACAATAATTATGAGTGGAGTACATCTGCAAAGCACTGCGAGCGGTACGCAGCCTGGTATAACTAATGTGTTTACAAGCTGCCAGAACTGTTCAACGTCGCTTCTAAAAAAAAATCAATAGGAGAGAGCACCCGATTTAATCCACACCGGCGCAGGTGTGGATTAAAAAATAAGAATAAACTGGCATCGTGCTTTAAGTGTATGTTGGTGTAAAAGCAGTCTGCCATATGGCTGAGTGTATATTAAAGCTGCGTCGCTCTTAAAGGAGAGGATGTGGTTTTCTGTAATGCAGTTACATTGTGACAAATGAGACAGGTGAATGCACCAGGAGGCCTGGAGTGAAGTTGCACGTGCTGGGTTTTCAGGTGTAAAATTGTGTTAATTGTCTGAAAATGAATTTTTGATGCCTTTGACATCCCGCTTGCGTTCAGGCTCACGTGGGAACTTTGTAGCTTTTACATTTTTTTTTCCCAACAAGTGATGTTTGTGCTGTACCTGCCAGCTCGTTGGAAGCACAGCAGGTGTAGGTGATGGACAGAGCTGTCTCGTATGTCGTGTTCAGCGAGATGAGGGCATCCAGGATGATGAACTGGAAACCTAATGTACGCACGGCCTCTCCCGTGAAAACACAGATAAGCTCAGTGTCGGTGTTATTACCCTCCTTTACCTCTCTGGGTGATGTGAAGCCGGCGAGGTGTACGCTCCGAGCAATCCCCAGCTTGCTGTGAGCCTGAACCCTTCACATATCATCATTACTCTCAACATCTCTCTCAGCACTCTGTTTGCCCTCAATCTCTTGCCCTTTTCTTCCCATCAGTCTCGCTGCCTTTTTTTTTACCCCCACATCCCTATCCTGTCCACAAAGGTGAGAGATTTGTAACCTTCAATACTGATAGCACACACACACACACACGCACACACACACACATGCACACGCACACACACACATCCCTCCACCTTCCTCAGTTTATCTCCTCTTCATCTCATCCAATATGGATATCGCATGCTGCCTGCTGACCCACACACATTGAGCTTGGTGTAGGCTCAGCCAGCATAGCACCTCATTTAAAGGGGCATTGATTTCACCACTAGTGCTTTATGAATGTATTCCTTATGCATGAGCATTCAGCAGTGTGTTTATGGCAGACGTGCCTCCAATTCTATACACGCTCTCAATCTGTGCTTCAAATCAAACTCTCAAGGTCCATCTGCACCCAGCAGAGATGTTCGTTTTCTTATTGTCTTTGAATTCCTGCTCAAACTGAAGGCAAAGCGCAAAGCTCTGTGCATACAGTGTGAGGCATCCAGGGGATCTAAAATTCAGTTTCTCTCCCTCCCCTGAATGAAACTGAACACCAAAGCCTCATACTACACTGGAGGTAGTTTTTTCCCTCTATCTTGGCAGCATAAGAGGACATAGATAACAGTATGAAACCAATTTCGTACAACTTTCTAAAACAATTAGTGCACTTTATCTTTTATTTTCTAGATGAACAGCTTAAATGGTCTGCATTTCTTCAGCAATCAGCATCTCATATTCACATTTAATTTAAAGAAAAAAGAAAAGATCAGACAAAAACAATAAGCGATCCCATCAAAGCAAAAGAAATCTGCAACACAGGGGAGAGACTTACCTGAGGCTGATGAAACAAAAATTACAGGTGGGGCGATCAGGCCTGTTTGGTCCACTTGTAATGTGCTGAACTTGTGCTCTGTAATTTCATCTGCTCCACGCACTCATGTGGGGGGGAGAGAAATGATCAGTTAGTGTTTTAATGTCATAGTTAATAACTCATCAAGAGGCACACTGAGGGAGCCCTCAGCAGAGAAACCCACACAAAAACAAATCCACTATTCTCCCCTCACTCTGCAAGAATCCTCTAACCCCGGCAGTTCATAATGTGTTGTTTTCCTCTCCTTTTATGCTCCCCAGTCCTTTCTCTCCCTCCCCTCCTTTCTTACCCGGTTGTCGAGGCGACAGAGTCAGTGAGAGACATTTCTTCCCAGAAGCTCCTCTCTCTCTCTCCCATGGCTTTGTTCAGCCTGCTCTGCTGACTGGCTCAATAGTGTATGAGACACAAGGAGGGAAACGCAGCTCGAAAACCTCTCCGCACCTCCCGCGACAGGCTGGCGAGCCCGCGGGGATTTTTATACCACTGCAAAAATGTCACCGGAAAAAAATTCAAGCATCAGTCAGCTAGTTACGGGTGACCCAAAGGATGCAGTTGTCACGGTACCGCAGCCAAGCCCCCTCCCATCACATCAGAGTTGGTATGGTCTAGTCTAGTCTCAGTTGGTGGGGAGGTGGGGTGTGCTATAAGAGGGCAATAAGAATAACTGGTTACAGTGGGAGACAAAGTGCAGGCAATTTAAAATAATCACCTGAGAAAAAGGGTTTATTAGTTATTGCTTCATTTTCATTCTTCAGCGCCGACCGAGTGAATGAAGCTGCTCAGCCTGCTGTCCTCTGTTGTAAATGGTTTGACTGCTGTGTTATACAGCATCTCTAATATTTGGTGGAGGCTGTAAATTCAGCACCGATCTCAACTGTCATGTTTGCCTTGCTGTGCCAGTACTGCACTCTCCCGGACTGTAGTGCCCTCGCTCGCTCTCATCCAACATTAATGACCAGCACTCTCCTCACACCGCTACGTTCAACTCATCCATCACCTCGCTCCTCAACCCCTGTTCGTGTTTAACTTGGATTGCCTTGACATCAAAAGGTGACAATCCATCATCTAAATGAGAGCAGATAACTGTAGTGAAATTTCACTCTTTCTGTGGCATCGTGGAGTCAAACAGAGAAGAGAGGTTTGAAAAATGGGAAAGAGTGCGCGAGTGCTGAAATCCTGGAGGACACTTCATAGCTGCGCACTGTTTTCATCATGCTGGTGTAACTGTAACAGAGACATCTGTAAGAAAGACTTTTTCAGTTGCTCGAGATCAATATAGTGAAGAAGAGTGAGTCCAATCACATCTACTGCTAGAGCTCTGTGGGGGACAAACAACCAAAAAACAAACAAACACATTTTACGAAAACTGTTGGAGCTGCATGTTGTCTATGACACCAGACACACACACTTCACTGCATGGGATCCTTTGATAGGGTTTAATGAGACCCTCCAAATGACATTTAGTCAACATTTATCACAAATATTGGCAGGCAAGAACTCATGAGGCAGTTGACACATGATCTTAATATACATTTAAATAATACAAAATATACATTCATTCATATCTTGACACATGCATACTGAACCATACATGCAACCGTATACAGGGCTTTCAGAAAAACACAGTGAAGACAGAATTACTGTTTAATAGTACCCTTAATGAGAAATTTCCCACCCAAAGTGTACACGTTTCCCTCTGGCCTCAAGTACAGTGTATCTGTTTGGATTATTTTGGAGTGAATTGCACAGTTTTGGAGAAATTTGATGCCATCTCTTGAACAGAAGTGGGCTAGATGGCTCTCACTTTGCGGTGCTGAAGGTACCTAAAAATCAAGCAAGTTCAACTCAGCCAAGCTTTCTTTGCATTAACTGGTTAAAAAGCAAACAAAAAGAAACCCTAAAAACAGCTGGTGATAACGGGTATCACAGCGTCAGTTAGTGACTGCATCATTTGACTCTTTTTCCTTAAAATACATAAACTCAGCACCTCATATTCCAGACAGTGACATTATCTGACGTGGTGCTAGTACATATATCCATCCATCCATCTTCTTCTACTTATCCAGTTCAGGTTTGCAGGGGCACTGGAGCCAATCTCAGCTGTGATATAATGAGAGGGAGAGTACACCCTAGCTAGTCTGTCACATGCCTAACACAGACAGACAGATACAGCAGTAAAATATAATGGTAACGATGTTGCAAATAAGAGGAGAAAGTAATGACGATATATATATATCATATGAACTCATTATCATCAAAATCACACTGAGTGGTAAACACACTCGCCTATAGATCCTCTGTTCAATTCTGGGAACCCAGCCTGCGAGGGTCACAAGCCTGGATAAAATGTGAGGGTCATGTCAGGAAAGGCATCCGGTGCCAAATCAAACACACAGTTTCATCCACTCTGACGACCTCTCGGGAAATAAGGGAGCAGCCTGAAGTACCTTCCAATATACTTATTTTATCATTTGGTGGGTCTCGGTGCTGCTGTTTATTTCTAATGTGACAGCTGTATGTTAGAGCTCATAAACTTTAAACCTGATATGCTTAAACATCACAGGTGTGTACATAAAAGAGCTGTGGATATCACTTGTCGCCAGCTTAAAGTGAAATTATTAATTATATAGTCTACAAATGTAACCAATTCATTTTCTAATTTGTACTCTATTAGCTGTATTTCCAGCAGTGTAAAGAGACTTAGCAGCAGATTAGGACCACAGACGTTCTGCATCACCAACCGAATGTATGCAAATTCCTGTCACAATGCCACATACACTTTGTGCTGCTGCAGCTTTATAGCTGGGCTTCAGTGCGTTAGTAAAGTATGGCTTCAAAAAGTTGCATATACAAAACATATTCCTTCAGCAAGGAACAACTTTTTTCACTGAAAGCAAACTGAAAATAAAATAGTGTAAACACTGTGCTTCCACCTGATCCTAAAAGGAAACTGATCAGATCATGCTCCTGACCGGGTCATGTGTTCAGCATCAGTTACCATAGCAATTTAGCCAGGTAAAGAAGAGAGGCACCTTCGGGGACCCTGAAAACTCTGACTCGAGTTACCTCTGGTTGCCCTGTGTCATGTAGGAGCCGTCTTCTTTCATACCAAAACAATCCAGTAGATAAACAGCACTGCAGGCCGAGGAGGAGAACATGTATATTTGATCAGGGGCGAACTTTCTGTTTAAAGCAGGTCTTCCTGAAAAAGTCTAATTCTTAGGATAACATTAGTTTTGGCTATTATCTGAGCCTGAGAATGGGGGAGGAAAGCCGGGAAGAGATGCATTATTTTACATATTAATGAATATTACATAATGAAACAGTGACTGGCACAGGGGCAAATGAGTCAGGTTAAATTAAGACTGAGGTTTCTGGTTGGGAATGTAACAAAAAAACAACTGCAGGCAGGATTCATCTACATTTCTAATTGTCTCGCTTTCCTGGAGGCAGTTTATCTGAGCGGCAGGAAAGGGTCAGTAATACGAACAAGCTTATATCTCTGTAGCATTAACAGTGGAAACAAGTGGATAATTGGTTTTGTGGGGAAGGAAACGAAGCTACAGGAAATTTCAGTGCTATCATGTGGATCTGAAATATAATAAGCGTACTCTTTTAATGGTTAATAAAATAAAAATAAAAACACACTTCAAGTGTAAGAATCGACTAACACTATGGTGCATACACACTTTATACTTAAGCTGTCCAGCTCAATGTGGCAGTCTTCTAAAATCGTACACAAACAGAGGGAAGGATATGTTGGGCATGTTTGGTTTGCTCACCTAAAACTGGAATGTTTACAGCAGGCAGTAAAAATAGGCTCATATGCAAACGAGACTGGAAAATAAACCTGATATTGATTAGCATCGGAGCTGGAAAAACAATCCGCAGTCATCCTGTGATTTCTTTAAATGACTGCAGCCTGTCTTTAGTGTTGCATTGCAGTCTGCATTGATTTGATTTTCACTTTATTTCTATATCTGTTGAGCACTCCAACAAAGGAGATTAAAGTCAGGAAATCTAATCTAACATAGTTTTAGCACCTGCTAAAGTGGGCTCAGAGGAAGCCCGTGCCTGGAAAGCATGGAGCTGTGCAGTGTGAACACATTTCAAATTTATAAAAAAAAAAATAAACACAGAGAAAATAAATACTCCATACACAACATACATTACAAAAAAAGAAAACAAACTTATGACCCATCAAAGGTTTTCACACAAAGTATTGCAGGAAATTTTTGTTCGCGGCTATGCTTGTCACATTCTACCTGTTAAATAACACTTTCAGCCTGAGTGTGATTGATCTCTCTCTCTCTCAGCATTCACAGTGAAAAGCAACAGCTCCGGTATGCTGTTCAGTGCAACCGCCAGAGAGGAAAAAAAGTAGATCTGAATGTGCTATGGTCACTGGTCCGTGAGAAAACAGTGGTACTGCCACACATTAACACAGACTGCCGAAAACTCACATACACTCTCAAACTCTCAGAGCTCTCCTTTGACACAAAAGAAGTTGTTGCATTCCTCTGGCTACCAAAGATGAGTCTCCCGGATCTCAGAGATGATGTTATTGGCTTTTTTAAGCGCCTGAGAAAGAAAGAAAGAAAAAAAGAAAGAAAGACAGAAAGAAAGAAAGAAAGGCTGGTTAAATTGCTGGCATTAAGACCGCAGAGAAAAGAAGAAAAAGAAAAAGAAAAACAACTAGCTGTTCCACGATGTTCAGAACCCATTCAGAGAACAAATTGCATCATCCAATTTTACCTCAAGCATTTGAGCAACCTCAGTCCGCTGCTGTGCTGTGTCCTGTGACTCAATGAGCAGCTCCTGGAGCAGTGGCTGTTTGTAAAGCTGACCCACCAGCTCACTCTGCAGATGTTCTTTCACGTAGTTCACCAGGAAATGCATCACTGTCTTGGGCACACTGTAGACACACAGATCGATGATATTTACACTAGGGCTACTATTCTGAATTTGCATGCTTCCACCAACCAAGAAAGCTGTAGTCTGACTAGAAACTAGGGCGAGGGACTCCAGAGTTAGAGCTGAGTCCCTGTTCAGATCATTACTGCTGATTTATTTTGTGCTTAATCTCATATTTAAAAAAAGAAACAACTTCACTAAACTAATATTAAGAAACACTGATTTGTATGTATGTAGCAGCTGTATGAGAACAGACATCACTGCAGGAATCAACATCTGCACACTTATTCTCTAACAGAGCACCACAGTTAAGACAGACACATACAAAATAAACAAAAAAAAACACCCAGAACAAAAACTCTTATTGCTAATGCTGATATATTTAATCCCCTTACAGTAATTGAAGTAAAAGTAGGGAAAACAGTGCATGAGTTAATATCCACAGAGACTAAATCTAATATCCTCACTAAATGTGTCACCCTCTAGTTTACATGTAAATATAACCCCTGCATCTTTTTTAGAGGAAAAATAAAAGCTCTCATTATATAAGAAGCCTTTGTTCATGTAGTTAGACTGCTCTTTCAATGCAGCTCTTTTATCTAAGTAACAACTGATAAGATAAAAGGTTAACAGCTGCTAACCCTGAGCCACACTGACAGCACCATCAGGCACATCTAATTGTGAAGTTAATACACGCACGCAGTGGCACGCTTGCTCTCGCTGCCCTGCGGCCAGGCAGAAAAGATGCAAATGAGGGAAAAATCTGATGGATTTCATTAAAAAACAACATTTTCATCTGACCAATACATATCAGCACTGATCTAACATTAAAAGTGTTGGGAGAAGAAGAGCATCACGATACGTCTCACCTGAACAAACACAGCTACAAATGTTACACCTGAGCTGACATTTAGACTTGTACGCCTGTCGTTCAGGAAGCCTGAACACACTTTTCTGAACTTTTGACTGAGTGGCTAAGCTGCCTGTTGGAGCCAAGCCCACCCCTGTCCATAGATAAAACCAGTCCATGCAGGCAAATGCAAGTAAATGGACTTAAACTGCATCATTACTTTAATATAACCGGAGCAGACAACATTTTATATACGAGCGAACACTTCACCCAGACTTTCAGTCAGGGAACATTTCCCCTAAGGAATAAATCAGAAACTGCTCTCTGAACACAGATCGTACAAGCACTCGCATTAAGCATCATCAGGCAAAAATCCATCAGCATGAGCTCCTTCTGCACCAAAATACAGCTCCGCGGGAACCACAGTGGTCACAGTAGTACTCTCAGACCTTGAGGGAGGATTTAGCAATGTCATGTTTGATGGTATGAAATGGACAGTGACATGGCTGCGTGTTAACTATTTAAAGTTCAGGCTCAGTGTTTTAATGAGTCAGATAGACAGACAGCCTTCAGATTTTTGTGTTACTGATGTAAAAGTCTCTAATGATATTTGGTTAACCACTGATCAGTATCATCAATTCAGAAATGGCCAAGATATATGATCTACTCTTTTATCTAAGAGTTAAGGCCACACGGAGCGCTTTCGGAAAACACAAAGAATTTCCCAAAGTTTTTGGATCCAAACTTGTCGTCTAACACAGCGGTCCCCAACAATTTTTGCGCCACAGACCAATTTAATTTCAGACAATATCTTCACGGACCAGCCTTTAAGGTGTTGCAGATAAATACAACAAAATAAAATGACCAAGACAAAAACTGTGGTATTTTGCAAATATAATAATAAACACGAATCCACTGTGTAGTTGTGTAAATTTATTAGCAGCGTCCTTCTGAAATGCGCCAACAACACTGAGAGTAACATAAGACCCAGGGAAACCGAGTTAACGATAAAAACCATAAATTTTACACCCGAGCCTCAACTCTCGCGGCCCGGTACCAAACGACTCACGGACCTACAGCGCACTTGCTGGAAAATGCAGTGGTCTGATTGGTAAGCGAAGTTATGCTGCCGGCCCAAAAAATATTTTTAACGCTCAAAACATTTGAACAAATACATGTCCAGTTTATAAAAGCCTTTAAGCTCCTGAATAATAACCAGAGAAGTGGTTTTACAGAATGCTGTCACAGCAAAGCTGAACTTTGATCTCAATTAATCATTTTGTCCTATAAGAGACAACATAATTACCACATGAATTATTGCGAGTTCAGTAAGGTCATGTCACTTTTGACCAACTTTATTCTAACTGAATGTTTGTGCCAAATTTGAACTAATCAATAGCAACAACTGAGCTTTGAACGTGATGTAAAGGGGAAGTAGGGTCCCCTGAGGTGCTCTGGATTTGTGCCAGTCAAACCTGTCTTGGATGCTCTTGCGGACAATGAGGAAGTAGCTCTTGATGAGACGCTGGATGACCTCACAGTCCCTCTGCTCCCTCGAGCTCAGCTTTCGGGACACTGGCACAGCCTGACAGAGAGAAGGGCCAAGCAAAATATTAATACTGACCATCTGCAATGACTTCAGTGCTTTGTCATACTGCTAATCCCGCTACTCACTGTGTCAAGGAGGTTAATGGCCTGGCCTTTGCTGGGGCTCCCAAAGCCTGCAGCTGCAGCCTTTTCTTCCGTGACCTTCTCGTTCTTCCAGCGCTTCCCTCCGTCAAGAGCCTCTGCCTGAAAACAAGCAACTCAGAGGGTAAAAGACGGGTTTTTTTAAGCTGGGATTCCACTAAAAACTCTGAAAGTGGTTTTAATATTTAATTATGAATTACACTTCAGCTTTTAAAGAGCACAGTGTCTGCTGTTTAGCCAAGCAGAAAAAAAGTCCCTGCAGTGAGAAACAAACTACTACCTGCTGACTGTTGACAGATGCGGAGACCTGCGCCGCATCCGTGAAGTCTGGATGCTTTGTGTTGATGTAGGCAAGCTCTATTGCTACTAAATGATGGACCTGAAAGTAAAATAAAAAGCAAAAAAAAAAGCATCCAGTGGTATGACTAATATAATTAATATAAAAATGATGATCTTGCTTAAGCTGTGGATTACCATTTCATTAGTAATCGGCAAGCGTTTCCGCAATAATCCAGTCACTACTTCCACAATGGAATCGTGCAGCTTGGGAAATCGAAGAAGCTCCTTAAAAATGCAAAGACACGCTGTTTTTTAACACGGTTCTGTAATAATTACTGCGGCACTATTTTCTTTATTCAACCATGTGTAAAGTGCAATATGATCTGTGGTCCCACCTGTGTACTGAAGGAGGAACAGTGCTGGATGATCCGCTGCAGCTCTTCATGAACCAGCTCCACGCAGCGCAGACTGGGCTCCTCTAGACGCTTAATTTGCCGCTTCACCAGCAGCTCAAAGGACACCTCGGGCACAAAAAGTGCTGGCCGTGGGCCCTGCAGGGCAAATATCATACATACATACAAACACAAATACACACCAGCTCCAGACTTGACTAGAATTAGGATTTAGTAGAGCTACACAAACAGAAGCGAGAAGAAGCTTACAGTAGCATTACGGATAGCAGTGAGGATATCGAGATCAGTCAGGCCCGCCAGGGGGTCGATAGACTGCAAGGTCCGGCCAAAGGTCTCGTGGAATATGTAACAGATCCGAGCACCTCCACAGCTGCAGAAAGAAGAGAAAGGTGAAAGTTGTGATATCAGTGCTGTGTCTCAGTCCTGCGTGTCAGCAATGCTAGCTGTGCCAAGCTTAAATGCAGTCAACCAAAAAGGGTCAATATTTGCTCCCCATGTATTTTAATGAATTAATCATCAAATGGTAAAAGCTGCAGAGTGGAATGTGCCAACGGAAGATGCTGATACCACTTTAGTTTACACCTACATTAGCACGAGGACATTACTCTCATGACACTCGTCAAATGTCTCGATGCAGTCTCAATCATCCAGGTTTGCAAATCCCAAAAAGTGGATTCTGTTCATCTGGGTAGTGCACCTACCCTTGTCGACCCTTCTGTCGACAAGGGTAGGTGCACGGTTTCACTTAACCAGAAGGACTGTCGTGAAAAATTTTGTCACTGCTCACTGACAAAAATACTTATGAACCCCTACAACAAGACCCAGGTAGTGGTTACAGGAAGAGGGTGATAGATTGTCTGAAGCACTTAGATTAAGACAATGCTGCTGACCAGACCTCATACCACAGGCTACACCCAGGGGAAACTACACCAAGTCTGTATGGTTTACCTAAGATACAAAAACAGGGTGTACCTTTAAGACCAATTGTCTGCTCAGTCACGTATAACATCTCAAAGTTTCTGGCTTTGATCCTCAACCCGTTAATAGGCAGCTCTAAACACTATATCCAGAACACTTTGAATTTTGTTGAGAAGCTTAGAGATGTCATAATGGAGGCAGATGAAACAATGGTCTCATATGATGTTACGTTTCTCTTCACTTGTGTTCCAGTCACTGAAGCAGTGAAGGTAGTTCATAAGAGATTACAGGATGACCCCAACCTCAGCAGCAGGACCACTCTCAGCACCGACCAAGTGTGTTTGTTTGTGGAACTGTGTCTTCATTCCACCTATTTCAAATACAAGTGTCAGTACTACAAGCAGAAACATGGGTGTGCCGTAGGTTCCCCAGTTTCACCCACTGTGGGCAACTTGTACATGGAAGAAGTGGAAAACGGGGCTCTGTTATCCTACCCTGGAACACCCCCAAGTCGTTGGTACAGGTATGTGGATGACACCTGGTTGAAAATCAAATCTCAGGACGTACCACAATTCACTGATCACAATAACTCGGTGGAGAAACACATCAAGATCACCATGGAGGTTATGAAGAAAGACCGCCTTCTTAGACTTTGAGATTTCCATTATTAAGGGGGAACATTTAAAAGTTGATGGGTAACGTAAAGTATTTAAGGTTTGACCCTCATCACCCACTGGAGCACAAACTGTGTGTCATAAGGACGCTACGACAAAGAGCGAACAGCATCGCCACAGATACAGTGGCCAGGGAAGCAGAAGAACATCATATCAAGAAGGCTGAGGAGGGGGCGTAATGGTATATTTTTCACGTTTCACCAGCTTACAGTGCTGTGATTGAAGCCATTCCCCACCTCTCTGTGAATAGTACTCAAGGCCATTGATCAGCTGTCATTGACCAATGGTCTTTGATCAGTGGCTGTTGATCAATGTTCATAACAATTTCATATTAATGATCAAGAAACTGACCTCATAGACCATTGTTCGTTAGTGGGCTAGCTTCAGTCATTATGCAAATGTCCTGTTTAAAAGGTTGGGGAAACCTGCAGCAATCAGCTGAGACTGAAGAAGTCACTTCAGTGAGCGACGAAACGTTTCTCTCACTGAAAACGTCCAGATGAACAGAATCAACCTTTTGGGACGCTCATCAAAGTAAGTTAAAATGCAGATTTGTGCAACAACTGCTGTGTTGAGCAGAAGAGTTAAAGCATTTCACTAAATCAGAAAACAAAAGCTCCACCAGGTGCCACTAGAGTGTGGTCAGACTCACAGCTCTGAGGTTTGTATGTGCCTGGCTGTTCCCTCTATGGTGTTGCAATAATCGCTGGCAAACTTGGTGACTATCTGTAGCAGGGTGGCACTGTGATCCTCCACGGGCTGTCCGTAGCTGTTGAGTCTTGCCTGGTACTGGGCACTCAGCACAGTCACTCGGGTTTTGAGGTCTGGCAAGCAGTCCCGGATGTGGTGCATGAGCAGCCTGCTGAGAGTTTTGGCCAGATAGCGAGAGCCAGCACGAGACACTAGCGAGGGATAGTGGCGCTGCAAGAAAGCCTGCTCATCCTTCATTGAGTCCTCCAGGCTTTTCTGAGTATTTATGTCATGCTGGCTCCTACAACAAGAAGAAAACAGCGAGTTCAGTAAGATAATCAGAATATTAATACTTTTAATTATAGATCAACAAGCAAGTTTGTTTCTTCCAAACCTGTTAACCACCCCGATAATCCCAAGCCTGACTGGAATGACTCGACCCAGAAGGACCTCCAGCGCATCGGTTCCTGCATCCATCAGGTCCAGCTTACTGACCACCAGCAGTGTTCGACGGCCTGACAGACACCAACACAACATTCACAGATCATTCAAGGTGAACGGTTCCCCCATTTAATCATTCTCTTTATCACCACAGCCAAAGGGAGCACATGAACATTCATTTTCCTGTCAGCAAGGTTTTTAAACTGTAAAGACAGGCTATATCAGTAGCATGAAATTACTTCTTTCGACGCATTTGATAATTTAAAAATGAAAGCATGTTATGTAACAATTTAAAAATGAAGCACGTCATGCAGTAAACACAGAGAGAGAGAGAGAAAATTAAGATAAATTCTGAGGAAAAAAAAAAACCCTGTATAAATAATGTCTTACCATCTGTATCAACCTCACGAGCCAATTTTAGTGCATCAGATGTGGCCAAGTCAGAGTTGGCAGGGGACACTGCGAGGATAAGGCAGTTTGGATTGGAGATAAAGGACAAGATCATCTCTTGCACTTGAGCCTCGATGTCCTTTGGCTGGTCCCCAACAGGAACCTAAGACAACCACAGCACACATTCGATCATTATTAATGATTATCTAACGTCACTGTGTTTGCATAAATCATATCCAGTCAGCATCCCCGTCAAGAGGCTGAATCTACCTTAGTAATTCCAGGTAAATCAACCAGAGTGAGATTAAGAACTTTTGGAGAGAAAATCTTCAGATATATGGGCTCAGGACTGATCCCCTGGATATGAAAAACAGAGAAAGAAAATAATGAATCCAGTGGAAACAGCTGAACCTGCAGCATTACTGAGCGCACATCAAAGTGTTCTTCTCACTTTATTGTCGCCTGAACCTCGTTCAGTCTCTGCTTCAATTTCCCGACGAATTTCCTGAAAATCTGTGAAGATCTATTAAAAGAGTGAGAAAATTACACATCACATAATCCTAGCACACAATACAGAACCAAAGCAGTGTACATATTATTTGAATGCCTAAGATAAACAAACCTGATTCTTGCAGTGCAGAAATGTACCCCATTCTTCAGCTTTGAGACCTGAACAAATAGGAGTAAGTGTGAATTTTAACACAGATAAAACTAAGACTTTGAAGAGACATTATGCTAATTTGAATATAAGACAAAGCCACTTGTGTTCATACTAGACGCAGAAAGATCAGGCTGAAGAAAATGTCAGAAAAGAAATGAAGAAGTTAAACAAAGACAAGTGCATGCAGATCAAGTGTAGAGAGACCTGGGTAGCTGTTTTGGGCATTTTGCTTAATCCCATTTCCTGAAAAGCCAGTGAAGGAGAAGAGGAAGAAAGAGAGTGTTAGCAAAGCAAGACCATAAAAGGAATAGCAGTTAAAAACAGTGAGAAAAGGTGCACGTTAACTACTGCATGCAGTATACACTTTAATAACAACCTTCTGTTACTCTATTCTCCTCATTCTTCTGCATACCCTAACTTCCTAAACTTGACTTTGTTTTTTTTAAAGGAATATAACAGTGACAGATTTGTGTTTGTTTACCGTTCTCGATCTTCAGCCTCTCCTGCAATGGGGGGACATTAACAAGCTGCAACACCAGGGGTCGTCTTGTGACTATTCCTGATCCTCGAGGCAAGAAATCCCGTCCAACCAGGCTCTCCAACACAGAGCTCTTTCCACTGCTCTGTTATGACACATGATAAGACCAGTTTAACCCTGATACAGTCATCTGCAAAGTTTTCATGCAGTGTGGATACGCCATTGTGAATATAATAAAAAAAATAACATGAACCCAGTTTACAGCTTCAGCTACAGCATACATGACAGATGATGGAATGTTATAGATAAAAATTTGAGAAAACTGCATCACCATTGAGCTTTTTATTTCAAGCTCTCTTGGGCAAACTTTTTTGTCAATTCTTTAAGCAGCCTTCAGAATTAGTTCTCCAGGCTTCATGAAGGACATTCAAACCTCTTCTTCGGATGTTGTCTGCCTTTTGTTTTGTCAAGATGATACCACACTGCTTCAATTATGTTGAGGGTTGGCCTCTCCATACCTGATAGTGTTCCATTGTGTGTGTGTTGTATATCCAGGTAAACTTTTATTGCATTGGCAGTGTATCTGGGATCATTATCATCCTGAAAAATGAAGCCACCGCAAATCAGATGCTTTTCAGATGGCACTACATAGAGGATCAAAATCTGACTGCATTTTTCTGTGTTCATAATTTAATCAATTTTGATAAGACCACTGGCTGAAAATGCAGTTCTAAACCATGATAGAACTTCCACGGTTTTACAGTAGACACTCACTGTAGTGCCTCCCTCCTGACATCTCTGTAGATGATTTGAACCAAACATTTCAAATACGGATTCATCACACGATAAAACCTGCTGCCATTGATTTTCAGTCCAGTTTGTAATCTGGGATACCTCAGTGTTTTCTCCTGGTTTCCTTTCCTTAGGAATGGTTACCTGACAGCCACTCTTCCACTGACAACCCTGATGAGACTTTAGTGAATAGTCAACTGAAGGACCAGATGCATCTCTCAGGTTCTGTGTCAGGTCTTTGATGGATTTTTCCCCCTATTTCTTAAGGACATGACTTTCAGATGCAGTTCATCTGCTGTAGATATTTTTTTTATGTATACAAAGTTTTCAGCTCTTTTGGGATCTTTTTCACAGATAAAGAAATGGGAATAAAATATTTTCACTAACAAGATGCCCAAAGATACAACTCAAAGCATGTTCTGTAAGTTAGTTGTCTGCTATATTGCTCAGGCTTTGAGTTGGGGAATAAACAAATTAACTTAATGAACAAAACATTTCTGTAAAAATGCTCAGGTACAAGGACTTGACTGAAAAGGAGTGAAAAAAGTAGGCAGTCTCCAAAGAAGAACTTTGATAGACCTTCAGAAAACCTGAAGAACTATTGTTCAAGACTACTTTAATTAGAAGACAGCCTGGCTGCTTGGAAACAAAATATAACGAAATCATGGGTAGCTCAGACTTTTGCACAGTACTTTAGATGCGTCCTAGCCTACCTGAGATCCAACCACGACTATCTGAGGTAACTGTATGATCTCCGCCCCCAGTGTTAGAAAGACCTCCTGCAACCGGTTGATGGTGGGAATGAGAGTTTCCATCCTTCCAACAGACGGTTGCTACATTGGGGTTTTTTTTTTTAAATGAATAAATTAAAAACACAAACACACACACACACACACACACAGAGCAAAGATAAAACAAACTTCAAAATTGTTAAAAAAAACAAAAGCAGTATAGCTTCGTCAGAGGGAGAAGTGGTCCTGATGAGAGGGGTGTAACACCACGCTCAATCCTCCCAGGTTAAGCACCAGTTTGAAGTGGCATTTTAAGATAAACACTGGTTACGAGTTGTCAACTACTGGGATGAAACCAGGTCTGACTAACAGTGCAACAAATGGTGGTGACAGCACAAACCGAGACACTCGATGTTATGTGCCAACTATAGCTTGCTAAATCTATTGGGTAAAGGGAGGAAGTGAAATGGATAAGCTAGCTAACTGCTTACACTCGCTTAGCTGCTAAAGAAACGGTACCAGATGCTGACCTCACCAATGTTCAAGATATATTCCTTCCTATCCAAGTTTCCTGTTCTTCATAGTTTGTATTAAAACAACGCGTTAACCCTTCATTCTACCCGAAATGTCATCCAAAATTAGCAGCATAAAGATACAGACCGTCAGTTGATCACATAGGCGGAACCGTATTACTCAGTCAATCCAATTGGTCAAAAATTTGAGTCACGAGGTTTCCTAGCATCTGATTGGCTGATATGTAAAGTCCCGCCTTGTGAAACCTCAAATCAAACCACACTGCTTAAACATTTATATATTCTGACACTTAAAAAGCACACAAGAAAAGCGGAAAGATAGGCTTTTTTTCCCCCTGTGTTTTAATATCTGTATATATAAACATGTTATTTACATACAATGGCCATCAGTAAGTTACAGAATAAAACATGTATGAACTTTGCACAGATGGTTATAACAGGAAACACCCAGTCATCACGCAACCCAAATATTACTAATAAATACCCTCCATTAGAAGTTAGTGTCCCCTGGAATTTGTAGCAGCCAGAGATCATGTGAAGACAGCTTCATAAATGGACTCCTTTGTATTCAGATATTATGTGATCAGGTCGAGGTTACTGTGCCACCAATGACAAGGGCCAATTTCAAGAGGCCAAGTTTTCTCATCCAAGATAAGAAAGCCCTATTGCTGAGATAAACAATCAGTGTTATCCATGCTCACCCTGGGGCTCTCTGTAAGAAAAATGACATTGTATTTTTCACAGTCTAACACTCTGAACACCGTATGCATGTCAAAGCACTGAGCGTCTCTCAAACAACAATTGGAAAAAAACAGCTTCAAGCTATGCATTCTTAGTCCATGTATGAGGTGTCCATGCCCTCGCCCTCCGGATGAAGCAACCTCCCCGCTAAGCGCTCAATGTCATCGAGGCTAAGCTGTCGAAGGGAACGTTCATAGTCCTTGAGAAAAGAAAGAAAGTAAAAAAGAAATAAAAACATATTGAAAAGTAGCAGGTTAAAAACATTTCAGTGCATTTATTTACAACATGTTCTGGCTTAGAAATAATGCATGAAGGACTGGAAGCATGACCTTCAGAAACATTTTTGTTGCTCTTAAAAGGAGTTTGTTAAGTCCAAAAAGTGTAGACGCAAGTGGAGGTAAGCTAATTTGCAATTTTGACTGTTTGTTTTGTAATGATGTTAAAATTATTTGCACGCAAATAATTAAACAATTTCAGGATAACAACAGAATTTGGCAGCAAAAGGCCAAACTAGATTTTGCTTCATCCCCCCCCCTTCAAACACACACGCATGTCTGGCTGCTACTGGTCTGAGTTGTTCAATTAATTATTTAGCCCAGCATAATTAGTGGCTCCATAGTTTAGTGGTTTACATATTTGCCTAACAAGCGAAAGGAGGAGACATGAATCCCTTTGGGGTTTCGTTGGGAAGGCATGCAGAGCTACCTGCTGTGGCAACGCCTCGTGAATGAGGGAGCAGCTGAATGTAGCTTCTAATTAGTGAGCACAGTTGGATGGATAGGAGCTGATCAACTAACAAACTCAAGAGTAGGGCTGTTCGATATAAGGATATATATCGGATGACGATATAAAAACATCTATCGTTTCATTTTACGCTATCATTTGTTTCGTGGTGTCGCAAAATAAACTGTTTACGGCAATATTTTTTCATCGTTTTGATGGTCACTATATTAATTTCTTAAAGTTATCTCTTTCTCTTATATTTAATATAACCACACTATGGACAGACAAGCGCCTGTTTTTATGCGTTGTCGTTAGCAACAACGACAGTAAAACCATTGCGTGTCCGCTTGTTTATCTTCCACATAAACCTTTCACAATAAAGCTCAAGATCCTGTTGAGACTTTTCAAAATAAACTTAATCACGTAAAAGAGTATGCAGAGTACTTAAGGATGAGAAGCAAAAAAGTGCTGACAGGTGCTAAAAAAAACAAAAACCTTAGACTCAAACGTTAGAACAGGCTTTTCCCTGCAGCACGCCGTGTAATAAATACTCACAAAGAAAACAGCGGCCGTTACAACTTATGTCTAAAAATGTGTAGTTTCATGCATCGGTTAAAACACTCGACTCCAGGTACACGACGCCCAGCTGGAAACACTTTACGCAAGTCGAGCTGCCCGCGATTCTCAGAATGTACAGAAAATGTAAAATTTTTGTGATTTATATCGTTATCGGACGATAAATGTCTTATATCGGGATATGAGATTTTGGTCATATCGCACAGCCCTACTCAAGAGTTGTCAGTACACCGACTTTCTACAGTAAAATCCGTTCTCATTAAAAGATAAAAGCATTATACAAATATTGTAGTAATTATTAATAATAGATTTCCAGAAATTAAATTAGTATCTCATTGTTACCACTACATGTTCATAAATCATCCATAACTGGCCCTTTCAACTTTAATATTTTACATTTATTAAATATGCACAGCTGTCAACTTGTGTGACGAAAAAAAATAGATGATGCTGCATTTATATACCTTAATAAGCTGTTCATGAACCTTTGCTGCATCTGCCGGACTAAAGTGTCTAGCAAGTATAGTGGAGATGGTCTGCCATACTCCTCCCTGTGTGCTGCTTCCGCTGCTGGTGCTGCTACAGCTACCACCGCCGCCTGGTGCTGCTGTCCCTGAAGCTGCAGTCCTCTCTCCCACGGGACGGATTACCAGATTCAATTTAGCTTCAGGACCAATAGAGTAATCACTCAGTCTGTGTTCATCTGAGGGAGAGTGATATAATGTATTGCCATTAAAAATTTACATATGATGCATGCAGAAAAGTATTAACAAATGCTGCCATCAAATGTGGCACTGTTGCCACATCTACCTGCTAGAGCTTTCCCTTTGTAGAGTAACCGTTGTTGGTTTGCTGGTATGTTGAGACGTTCAGATACAAGCTCCTTCACTGTGGAGACCTTTTCGTCTTCAGTCACCTGGAAGATAAACAACCCAATCATGTAGTACATGTGTAATTTAAGAGCATGACGCTAGCTGTTTTCTTTCTGTGCAGCTGAACAGCGTTTAAATTACACAGCACACAGTGCTGTAAAAGAGTATTTGTCCCATTCTTGATTTCTTGTTTTTTGGCATATTTTGAACAAAACAAAACAAAACAACACACACACACGCGCACGCGCGCACACACACACACACACCTATCTCACATTTGCCAAAAAGCATCTTGATGATCCCCAAAACTTTTTGGGAAATATTCTTTAGACTGACGAGAAAAGAACTGAACTTTTTGAAGAGTTTGAGTTCTGTGTTACATCTGGTGTAAAACACAGTGGAGGTAGTGTGATGGTGGGGCTGCTTTGCTGTTTCGAGACCTGGAAGACTTCGTGTAATTGATGGAACCATGAATTCTGCTCTATCCTTCAGGATTTTCTGGTAGAATGTCCGGTCATTAGTTTGTCCTCTAACACTCAAACGCCTTTGGGTTATGCAACAGGATAGTGACCAAAAACACAGCAGCAAAAAACAGAAAGGGGATATAAATAAGTGACATCCCCGCTTTGTACTGACCTTTGTAGAGGCCCCTTTCTCTAAAAAATAAATAAATAAAGTGCACTCTGGCTAACATTTTAAACGAAATGGCTGTAATCACTGTAATAGCGTAGATGTTGTGCATGGAACCACTTCTCTGCTGAACACAGAATTTTTAAACAATTTTAGAAAAAAAATCCAGTTTGTGCTTCATAATGTTTTAAAAATTAGCTTTGTGAGAGACAGACTGAGGCTAAAGCTAACTGACAGCTATATTGGTCTTACTGCACGAAAAAGTGTTTTCCTAAGATAGGACTTCCCCTTTTTTTTCTTTACCCGAAATCACAAAGACCGGCTTCAAATGCTACTAGTCAGCTGTTGTCAGGCGAGATTGTATGCAACATCTTATCCAGGATTTGGCTAGCACGCCAGCCACTATAACATCAATGACTCTGAGGAGAAATGCCCATACAACCGGCTAGTGTAGGCTACAGTGTGTAGCACTGAATCCCAGTATTTCTGACAGGCTATTTTATTACTTCAAAAAACATATGCGTAGCCGTTTTTCTAAAGGCAGCTCGGCATGTGACATGCCAATGCTGGCTCGGCTAAACTGCTAGCTGCGATCGCAGTTAGCAAGAGGCGGTGAGCTAGCGCAGCGGTACTTCACTCACCTGTACGCTGCACTCTTTTCCTTGAAGCGGTTTCACCGTGAGGATCATTTTTGAATATGCTTTCAAAAAACAAAAAAATTACACAACAATAAAGATAAAGTAACAAAGCCTCCCGGAGTGTGCTGCTTCAGAGTACAGCTACTTTATCAGCTCGCAATTCTTTGCTTGCCAACGGCCCATTTTCTTCTCCCGCATCCCACTACCGCCGCGCGCTGGCCGGAGTGTGGCATGGCAGCTACACCAGCCTTCGGAGGAAAGTGTCATAACAACAAAAACAAACAATAATCCATTTATTTTCTCCTAATTATGCCGCAGTTGAATATTAAAAAGAAAAAAAAAGGATGGGAAAACTCAAAAAGGCTTACAACTTTGACTTATAACGCGGCTATTAGTAATATTATCAACAATGCTACACCAGGGCTAATTTATTACGTTTTTAAAAAATTTTTTCCTTTTTGTGTGTTTAAATAACACACAGGGAAATTGTGTTTAAATAAAGTGGACTAAGGCTGCATGACTCTAGCGTGTTTTTACTAGTATCGTGGTGAACACAGTAACTTATAACTGATTTTCCTATTAATGCCTCACATTATTGCAACATTATAACGTTGTTACCATAACTCATCATCACATGTAGTTTGAAACTGTAGTTATCGGAAAACTACTTGCCGTCCAATTGCAGAGTAACATTTATTTTGTTACTTTATGCACCTACATCAAATACATATCAAGCCTTTACTGAGAAAATAAAAAACATGATATAAGGTAAAATTATATTAGGATGGCTGCACATCTGCTATGGAGAGAAAACGAATAAATCTTTGATCGGTGCACACGGCCAGCCTTTAACCTGCTTTATGATCGGTTGGGCATACAATCATTAACATGCATTGCACATTTTGCCGGATCCCCACCTACTCCCAAGGCTCAGGAACACCCTGAGGACCCCGTGACCCAGATGGGATCCGGTCCACACGTTTCTCATCTCACCCTCCCCGCATGGTTTCCACCGTGTGGGTCATGTGATTGCCTGCTGTCTGTGCCCAGCCCCGGCCAGCCGCGAGCAAGAGAGGAGAGCATCCTTCAGCTGGGCACTTACAGACGGGATGTGCACCTGTCGAGTGAACAGTCTGCAACCAAACCAGGCCAAAACACGCCGGTGAAAGAGACCCCCATAACGCCATACAGGCTGCGTGTGGTAAGTGATGTTTGTGTTCATTTGTTTGTTTATGGTGTGAAATATCGCACAGCATTAATACAGTTTGCGGACACAGCCTCATCTGTGCTAACAGACAGTCAATTAGAAACATAACAGCGTAAAAGCAGCAAAGATTTAAAAAAAAGAAAAAATCATCGTGAAATCATCAGCCACGCCTAACAGTCACATGGAAAATCCAATCTTATTTTTATGTTTTCATTCCTGTTAAGACTTTTGTGTGGGACCCAGCAGGAAGTTTGCACTAACATTTACTGTGCAAGCATTTCATTTCTACTTTCTTTCTATTTTGTCTTAATGTGGCTTGAATTATGTATAGAGATGCAGAACAATAGACTAGAGCTAATGCTTGCAATGTGGAGCTATACCTTACCTGTGACTCATTTGCAGTGAACATTAATGTGCTCATAAACATATGAACACACGTATAGGTGTGGAAATGTACAAGAAGCCCAAAACAGGTGGATCTATGCTCTTATCCAGGTAGAAGCCATTACACCTGAATGGATTAGCTAAATAATAAAGAGGTGTGTAGATCAAAATCAGACAGAGATCAAGTTTGTTATAGATAGATCCATACTGCATAGGAGCTGTAGGAATGTATATACTCTATGGATGGCTCTTTGTAAAAAGCATAGATGAAGTCTGCTAGTGTTTGCAGGTGATGGGGACACTTCGGGACCTTCAGTTTGCTTTGCAACTAAAGATTGAGGAGCTTCGCCAGAGGGACACGCTGATAGATGAGCTGGAGCTTGAGCTGGACACAAAGGATGAACTCATCCGGCGGCTGCAGGAAGAACTAGACCGCTACAGAACCACTGTCTCCCTCCCAGGATCCTCTGCAGTCAGTGCATGTAGGCAGTTTTGTGCTGTTCTAATAATTGCAAGGCTTATTAGGACTGATATAGAGTTCTGTTAAATTTCCCTGACTTTTTTTATTCTTTATTTTTTTGCTTCTACCTCAGCTCAAACTGATGACAACAAGAGACCCAGAAGGCAGACGGTGATTTGTGAGCCCCTCACTCTGGACCCAGTGACTCTTGCCTTGGTTTCACAGAGAAGCTGTGACAAAAGCCACGAGTAAGAGGACACAGTGTTCCCTTCAGAGCTACACCTGCTCAGATTGAAAAATTACATTCATGCATGTTCAAGGCTCACTGACTGCTGACTGCATGACTCATGATGAACCAATGCTTTTTTTATTCATTGTCAGACGCTCAAGCAATTGACACTGTTTAATAACTCATCCTCACCTGCAAATTTGATATCGTTTCCTCATGTCCTCAGGTCCCAGAGGCTGATTCGGGCATCATTTCTGAGAAACGACTTGCTGAAGCACCTTGATGAAGGAGAAATCAGAGCCATCATCGCCTGCATGCATTCCACCACCATCAATCAAGGCTGCTATGTTATTCAGGAGGGGACCACTGGGGCTCAGGCTTACGTTTTGGAAGGTAAATCCTTTTTTCCTCTCACAATGGCCGCCATTAATCACACACGAGGATATTTATTAAGGCTTCCTTGAGATGTCAGATGCTTAAGGACAGACTGATTAAATGATGAGCTTGATCATATCTTTATATTTAAATTCTTGTACTGATCAGCAGAAGCAAATAGAAACGCAACAAAGTGACAGCGTGTGGAGCAACACATTTCTAGTTTGGGTTGAAATATCAGCTTGAGCCTGAGGAGACGGAGAGGCTGTTTATCTCCGGTTGCCTTGCCTTTCTGTTGTTTGTGCTGTATATCTCTCTCAGTCTGTACATTATCTGACATAAAACCCACTTCTCTGCGTCGTCCTTCACCCAGTGTTTGTTTATTCGCAGAAGGGAGGCTGGAAATGATGAAAGATGGACTGAAGCTGCTCACAGTTGAACCAGAAGACATGTTTGGAGAGCTAGCGCTCCTTTACAACTGCACCCACACCTACTCTGTGTCAGGTATATCAAAGCTTTGCATCGGCTTCTTTATTTTATAATTGCGCGCAGATGTCACAGGAGAGCTGTCAACCTGAAGAATTTCTCTGTGATTATCTCTGATTCGGCGAGAATATAAATAATTCTAGTTTAAGCGAATTTCACAAGCGGTAAGATTTCTGGCTGTGGCCTCGGACAAAAGACGCCTGTTGAATTCGAAATCAAAAGACCCTCTGAGATTTTACAACAGCTTTGCATGGCCTTCTATCAGATGTGAGGAATTTAAAGCATCCTTGGTTTTTGCCGCTTAACAAGGCTGCCTGGACCGCCACATCTCCTCCCTGCAATCCAGCATCTCAGCATCTTGCAAACATTTAAAAATAATCTTCTTGTAAACAATCTCGATTTAATGACCGCTGCGTTGCAACCTCTCATCTGTGCTTTTGTGGTGATTTTTTCCCCCTCTTACAAGCAGAAACTGTGCTATCATTTCCTTTGAGGATCTGATCGCAGAGTCCTGTGGGAAAACCTTTTCAGCCGTGGCTGCGTGTGTCTGACCTGGTTTCACAAATAAATAGGCTGTGAAAATGGCCGGATTAGTTTAAATTGAAAAATCTGTCTGTTTTGTCTTGTTTGGTCCCAAAAGCATCCCATTCCTCCCCTTTTTTAAAAACTCCTTTCTTTGTCCTGCAACCAGGCAGCCTTTCCAATTCACTGTTCTACATTTGTCTGCTCTCTGGTAACAAAACTCATTTGATGTCTGCTCGCTGCTCCCCCTTGTTCCATGTACCCTCTTTTTTTCAATCCATTTAAGGCCTGTTGCATTTATCGCCTTCCTGACCTGAAATTACCTTTTTTCCCATCATATCTGGTACAAGAGATTAAATTAAAAACTAATGGCTGCACGCCGTGTGCCATACAAAGGTAAAGCGACAAAGTTTGGTTTGTATCCAAAAACAGGGAACTGAGACAAGGACTGCACCACAATAATCAGATGCTCGATCTTATTAGACTGTCTGGTGGGGACGTCGTCTTCCGTTTGCAGGAAGGTTCAGTGAATCAATCAATACTGGTCATTATTAATTAACGACACTCTCTTTCAAGCTCTATTAGAAAGAAAGATGGTGATGATGGCTGAAGGAAATTAGATTTGATTGATATCAACTGACCTCTGCAAGGAAAACAAGTATTTTTAGTTTTTACGATACACGGTAAGCATTTCTAATGAAATCCTGGCCTACTTACTGGCTGCACGTCCACATCCATCACAGGCAGCGTGAGTCTCGATAGTGCTTTCACTCATCTGTCACTGACACAGCGTTTTCCTCTGTGTTTTGATCTGCAGCACGAACGGACAGCAGGCTGTGGGTTGTGGATCGCAAGAGCTACCAGACCATAATCATGCAGAGTGGTCTCAAGCGCCTTTCCCATTCAGTGGAGCTTCTTAGCAGGTGAAAATCAGACTGATGCACATGGAGCAGCTCCAAAAAGCTGCTTTGATGGGCCGTGTAGGCTTTTACCTCTGAGCACGGTATCTGCTCATTGTCCTCATGCACCTACATGAGCTATTGCGGATGATATCCAGTGCTTTTTGTTTGTATCTGTGTGCAGCATTCCCTTCCTCCAGTCGCTGCCAGCAGATGTCCTCATGAAAATGTCGGATCTCATGGAAGAGGTACACTTGAAGTTATTTAACTGTGAAGCACACTAGTGTATCCAGCTAATAGATGAGGTGAATGTTTACATGCAGTGCCTCTATAAGTGCAAAGAAAGCTCTCTGGATGAACCCTTCTTTGTTTTATTGATATTTTTCCACTGGTCACACTGCTGTCGGTTTTCATTTGCCTTCCACAGACACATTACGCCGATGGCGAGTACGTCATTCGACAAGGGGCCACAGGAGACACCTTTTATATCATCAGCAAAGGCCAGGTAAAGTGTTCTGCTCTCATCCTGCTGCGCAGATCAAGGGGGGCTTTCTGAGGAAAAGATTTACAGCCTGGATGACAGAAATGTCAAAGCAGTGGCGGAAATGACTTTATGATGGTGATAATTTACTTTGGTGCGTTGCGCTCATCACCATTACCTCTTTTTTCATTACATTTGACAGGTGAAAGTGACAGAAAAGGGGCAAGAGCAGGAAGAACAGGTAGTTCTTTCTAAGCTCTCTGAGAGACAGTGGTTTGGAGAAAAGGCTCTGTGGGGGTAAGAAGGAAAAAAAGCTCCTTCAGATGATGCTATAAAGAAATTTCTGCACATATAATGAAAAAGCACACACACACACACACACACACACATATATATATATATATATATATATATACATTGATAGTCTTGTGTTTTATTTTGTGATACTTTTGTGATACTTGCTTGTCTTCAGAGAGGACATTCGGACTGTGAGTGTGATAGCTGCTGGAGGAGTTACGTGCCTGGTAATAGACAGAGAGTAAGTGGATATTTTTTGTTCACAAACTGTAAGTGATTCAGCTGTCACATTACTCTCTGATTTGAAAATGTGCTTTATCTAACGTGAATATTCGTAATTGTCTGTACTACAGCACCTTTAAGGGCATCATTGAAGGCTTGACACCTGATTGCAGTCAAGAGGAGCAACAAAACAATGAACCTGAAGTCTAGTGAGGAGCGTTAAAACACTGTTTCATTTCTATATACAGAAGACCCAGAATAAAAGCTCACCCCTGTTTTCCTTGTAAGCAGCTCAGATGCGGATCCTACCCTCCTGTCTACTTCCACCTTAAGTGATTTCCAGATTATTTGCCCTTTGGGGGTCGGAGAGTTTGGTCACGTAGACCTGGTGAGGGTCAATCTGCAAGCAGCTCGCCCTCGGCGATGTGTCTATAATGTAATGCATTTACTTCTGTTCTCTGTAAGGTGCAACTGAAGAGCAAGACAAAGTGTCCTTTTGCCATGAGGGTCCTCAAGAAGAAGCTGATTGTCAGCAGTGGCCAACGAGAGCACATCCAGAGAGAAAGCCACATCCTAATGGAGACCTGCTGTTCATTTATAGTCAGGTGTGTCCCATACTTAGGTCTAGTAAAATATTGTTGATGCTGAGTAGAAAGATCTAAAGTAATTTTTATTTTCATTGATCACAGGCTGCACAACACCTTTAAAGATGCAGAGCGTCTGTATGTTTTGACAGAAGCTTGTCTTGGTGGAGATTTATCTAATCTACTCAAAGACAAGTAAGTACTTAAGAATAAATGGAATATTTGAGGCCTGTATTTGTAGTCCCACTGTGTTTCCTCACAGTAAAATATTAAATGGCCTGCACCTCATGTCAGCCACTTCTCCAAACTGTTTCAGAGGATATTTGGATGAATGGAGCACCAGGTTCTACACAGCTTGTGTTGTAAAGGCCTTGTCCTTTCTGCACTGTCAAGGTGTCATCTATAGGGACCTCAAGCCTGAACATGTTCTTCTGGATGAGCATGGTTATGCCAAGCTGGTACTACAATCTTAACGTCACGTCTTGTTAAATGAAATGTAGCAGAGGTGAGAGCAAATGTACTCATATCTGTCTCTTGCAGGTTGGCTCCAGGTGTCTAAAGAAGGTTGAGGTGGGTAAGAAAACGTGGACGTTTTGTGGTACGCTGGGCTACATGGCACCTGAAATCATCTCGAGCAAAGGCCACAACATGTGTGCAGACTTGTGGTCGCTGGGTGTTTTTGTGTTTGAACTTCTGAGTGGTAGGTAAGCTTTTCAAATTTTTGGACAACCCTCCTTTTTTTCCAGCATATTTTTCCGAATTGCAGATTGAAGTTATCTTGACGGCCACCTGTTCTCCTCTCCAGGCTCCCATTCAGCCACTCTGACCCCCTGAAAATTCTCACTGCAACAATTCGTGGCATCGATCAGGTCGACTTTCCAAAAACCATCAGCAGAAGTGCCTCCAGTCTCATAAAGAAACTGTGCAGGTGTGAATATGAGCCACTAAGCACAGTGTGAAAGCTTGGACAGATTTTTTTTTAAATTATTGTTATTTAGTGCTTTTTCACACTTTTTCCACCCTCAACACACAAAACCAGACAGAAACAGTGCAAGTGTGCTGTAATACCACCTCCTAAAGATGAGAAACTGATTATAAATTCAGCTTATTTGCTGGTCTGTTCAAGGAGCAATCCCTCAGAGAGACTGGGCAGTCAGAGAAATGGGGCCAGGGACATTCAGAAACACAAGTAAGATGATGGATTTTTGTTTTGGGTACTCTGGAGAGAAACATTGAGGCTCTGCTTGGAAACATGTTGTTATGATGTTCTGTTTTTATTCAGATGGTTTGAAGGATTCAACTGGGACGGACTTTGTGAAAGGACATTAACAGCCCCGGTTATTCCCAAAGTAAGGCAAATTCAATACTGGCTGTTGGTCTTTACAGCTTTTCATGTTAGTCATTTTTTTTTATTTCTGTCTTTTTCAGGTCAAGCATTTTTTGGGAAGCGGTTCATTTGGCCTTTATACCGAGGACTCGGTGGAGCCGTGCACAGACTGGGATGATTTCTGAGGGATTTCTGTGAACCGGAAACAAAATCCTGTCAGACACTACTTCAGGTTTTGTCTCCATGAATAATTGACTACCCACAGACTTACTGCCATTACGAATTCATTACAGTTTAAGACAAAAAATATTTTCCGCTGTAACACTTGATGCAGCTTTTGTTTGATAAGTGATCCATACTGCCTGCTGCGCTAAGCCAAGACTGTTTTTTCTGTGTATCTGCATAAAACCTTTACACATTTCCAAACATAGCCTATAACTGGAGTCAAATCGAATCCAATAAACAATAAATAAACAGATTCATTAATCAAATGAGCTGTGTCTTTCTATTCTTTCCTTTTAAACTTTGATTCATGAGATTCACTTTGTCAATGGTAGGCTGGGGGGCTGGGGGGACTGCACAATCACTTTTGATCCCTCCCTCAAATGCATGAATGCAATTAAGAAGTTACGTCAGTGTGGGCCCAGTCTTGCAGAAAAACGTCAAGGTCCGGAAGGAAAGGCAAACACACAGGAAGTTGTATAACTTTAATACAACTTTAAATTCAGAATGGGCTTTATTGGCCTAATAAGTGCTCGCACACAAGGAATCCGGCTCTATTTGTTTGTTTGTTTTTTGTTCTCAGTGGCAACATGACACAGGCAATAGCAACATATATCATATGTATATGTGTAGGACGATCTGATTTCCTCGTGTCAGCATTGTTCCCACATCATCATAATTAATGTTGTTCCAGGTTCAACATTGCAAGTGACCAATCACCTTCTTGTGACGTCATTCCTTTGCGACTTCGAAATACCCGCCTTCGATTATTTCGAAATACAAGTGAAGAAGCGAAAAACCGCCGCCTGTCCGCCGAATTTGAAGTCAATTCGCCTGTCCGCCGAATTTGAAGTCAATTTAGGATACTTTCCTTTAATAAACGGTAAGCATTATACATATGTTCCTCACTTGGCTTGCTGTTTGTTTGCTAGCGATAGGCTACTTGACGACAGCATTAGCTAACCAGTGTTCCCCAACTTTTTGGGTGTTTCGTGGCCCGGGGGTTGGGTCAGGCAAAATTGCAGTAGCTTCCCTGATCATTTTACAAACATAAGTGAAGAGAATCTGGACTAAAAGGCCTAGACTTATGGTTGTGTGCTGAATCTATGAATCAAACTATCACCTGGAAACATAATTAACTGGTCCATAGCTGTGAAACTGGACATGAGTTCTTGATTCTATGGAGATTAACAGTAATCCAGAAATTTACAAATTTGTCCCAGGGACATCGCGTAAATGTTGTCCCAGGGACATCGCGTAAATGTTGTCCCAGGGACATCGCGTAAATGTTGTCCCTGGGACATTGTGTAAATGTTGTCCCTGGGACATCGTGTAATTGTTGTCCCTGGGACATCGTGTAGATGTTTTCCCTGGGACATCGTGTAAATATTGTCCCTGGGACATCGCGTAAATGTTGTCCCTGGGATATCGCGTAAATGTTGTCCCTGGGATATCGTGTAATTGTTGTCCCTGGGACATCGTGTAATTGTTGTCCCTGGGACATCGTGTAAATATTGTCCCTGGGACATCGTGTAGATGTTGTCCCTGGGACATCGTGTGATAGCTTGTAAATAATGGAATGAAAATTATTGATTGTTATTAACTTGTGAAAAAGAAGTGTAACAAATCCACATGTTATGTTCTTACACCCTTACAGAAACTGTGACTCCTTCACAATGTCAGGTAAATGTCAACTCATGTTGAATAATCAACCAATCAAGCCTTTTATTATCACATGCAATGTTACACGTACAACTGCAATGAAAATTTCACCCCCTTCTGACCATACATATATTGCTTAAACATCACATTGGGAAGACAGGTCGGAAACAGTTAGGAAGGTCAGAAAACAATTTAATTAATAGATGAGGGGAGAGGAGGAGAAAAAAGAACTACAACCAGACAAAGCTCCTAGAAGACTGAAATGGATGATGGTTGCAGCATGCAAAAAGAAAATGATATCTGTTGACTACAGCATATGCTTTCTCACAGATTACCTTGTGGGAGTAGCTGGACCAAACTCTATTGGTATTTCAAGTTTGAAATCCCTGTTTGACCAGACTAACATTTCAGATGAGGTACCTCTTGACATAAAAATCCTTTTATGTTGTCATAAAACTAATGTTAAATTCTGCTTTAAATACACTTTATTGTACAATTTACTTAATGAATCGTGTTCCTTAGTTCTGTTTTTATTTATATGTATTTATTTATTTGTTTTATAAGGTAATAGATGGCCTAATCTATTTGCAGTGTGAGGTATGTTGAAAAGCTTGTTTGATCATAATGACATAGCATGTTTACGTTTTTTGTAATGTATTTGAAAACATAGGTGTATTTATGTTATTTTTATAGAATTTCCCTCACATTTATCCAATACCAAGCCAAATCACTGGAAAAATTTTGGATGGGTCCACAAGAGCACAAAGTGCATACTTTTTGAAGGTATGACTTGGACTGTGGTAACTATGTTCTTATCACAAAGGGTTTATAAGTTGCCACTATAAACAAACAGCATTTTCCAAAATTGAAGCCTTGTCAGAAGAACCTGAAAAATACCTTTCTGAAACCTTTTCTGTGTAAAGACTTGTTCAAAAGCAATGCACACAGATTAAAACATTTCTGTCTTGGCCAACTGATAAAGAACACCAAAAATTTAGTGGTGCGTGTTGAGTCTGTGGTCTTGATTTGTTTTGTACACACTATAGAAATTAATTAATGTAAACCAAACAAACAAACATTTCTTTGTTAATCTAATTCTTTTTGTTCTTTTTTTTTTTTTTTTTTTTCTTCGTCAATTATTAGTTTGCCCAATCTCTCATTGACGGTAAAACACAAGTGGAGGAGTACAACACTGAAATCACAAAGCTCAGGTCCCGACTTTGCCACTATTTATTTTCCTCAATAGGTAAAGATAAAATTAGCTGCCTTCTTTTTCTCTAACATTGGAAAATGTAACTTGTACTTAAACAAATTATATTTTGCAGATCGAACTAGGAAGTGCAGTCAGTGCTGGTGTGTGATTGCAGCCAAAGACCGGGTACACTATGACATGTCCTTAGCCATATAGATTGTTTATTTAATGGACTTTGTTCATTTGTTTTTTGTTTGTTTATTTCTTCTTCTTTTTTTTTTTTTTAATTCACAGGTGCAGTGCCAGAAATGTGGTGCATACAAGCACATGCGTTGTTCAAAGTCTGTTTGTGGCATCTGTATCTTCTGTGAGAGTAAGTCACAATATAACTAAACAATGTCCAAAAATGTTTAAAGTGAATTTTTTTTCCGTAATTTTGCCTTTGCACACCAGGACTGTGTAATTAAAGTGGACGTTTCAAGATCCAGTTTTTACACAAAACTATTTTAGACATAACTGTGTCGTATTGTGGGGATTTCTCTTCACAATTAAATTGATATAGTGCTGTTTATATCATTCTTCTTTATGTAACAGTGCAGCACAGCAGAGGGAAAGGAGTTGTGCAGCATAGTGGGTGGCTATACAGGAGGAGCAATAGAAGTAGCCAGTGAAGAATGTCATCAGGGAAAGCATCAGGCAGCGAATGACAAAGGAAAAGTTCCCAAGGGAGAGAACATCTGCAGCAAATCGACAAGTAACAGTGAGATAGGAAGACTGACAGTCAGAGATGAAGGTACACAGACTGAAGACAAAGAAAAAGAAACAGAAGTATACGGCACAAGTCTGAGTACAGATAATGCTGCTGCTGATGATGTTGACAGGATCGATGCAGATACAGAATTCCAAACTGATTCAGAAGGAACTAGTACAGTTTACAGAGTGCATGGTCGCTTATCTGTACCAAGCTCAAAAAAGAAAACCTACACAATAACAGAAGACGAGATCAAGCGCAGAATCAACGCAGAGAACATGTCAGTTCATGTTTTCAGAGGTTTGATTGGGGTAGATATACATTTCGTGATTTTGATGTCACCTGAAATAAATCCGGGTTACTCGTATCAATGAAGTGACAATGTGGCTGGAAATTGTGCATTTGCTGCAACATATACACAATTACACCATGTAAACAAAAGCATTTAACTTTGTGCGCGTGTGTGTGTCTCTCTCTGCTCTTTTGGTGTTTGCACTTTTTCTTTTTTAGGGCCGTAAAGCCAAACTGCCCGCAATGATTCTTGACAGGCCTAAGAAGGCCAAAACTAAAGTAACAGTGTTTAGTGTTCTGAGTGAAGAGGAGGCTGGGGAGCTAGCCCTCGGGTTTGCCGGAAGATTGGCCTGCGATGTCACAACAGACATGGTCTGTAAAGGCATCGACCATTCAAGTGCTGATATGACAAAGTAAGTTAGTAAAACAATATGAAAGTTGTATCTTTTTTGGTATTATTTGTCATTTCCCCGTATTTGGGTTATTGGTGTAACATTGTTAATCTTACTTTCTAATAACAGACAGACTCTTCTCAAAATCCAACACAATCTTAAACATGAGCTGACTGATTCCTCAACCTTCAGTTTGCTGACACACACCTTTGGCCCCGCTGCACTGGATTCTGTCATTTCATTCCTGTGTGAAAAACTTGATCTTGTTTCTTAAATAATGAAACCTTTTGTGACTTTTGTTTGTTCTGTAAATCAGAATCTTGAAAATTGTTCATTGTTGTTCTAAGTTTGTGTTAACTATTTGGCAAAAATGATTGGTTCCTAATCCAAACAGCATAATGACTGTTCTAACACATATCTTAAAAATGCTACAAAGAAAGAAAATTATCACATATGTTTCAATATGAATGTAATTGTGTCACACTCGGTTTGTAGTAACTTTCCTGTTTTATTTTGAGTTTTGGTATGTTTACACTGTTATTTTTATTTCCCGTGTGTTCGTCTTCCCTTATTAGTTTTACTGTATTTAATTAGTCTGATTTAATAACTTATAATTATTTACTTTCCAGTGTTTATATATGCTCCTCGTTTGGATTATTGTTTGTTTGAGTTCTGCCTGTCTTTTCTATTAAAGATTTGGACTTTTGGACTATTAGTGGACCTCGTAGGTTTTTATTCTGTTCAATTGGTAATTGACTGGGTTTAATTTAGTGGCCTGGAAAACAGGCCGGAGGGGTCTGGTCATTTTAACCCCCTAAGACCCGAAATCTTCCATGGCATGCATTTTTAACTTCTCTTTGATATTTGGGCCGATTGGAACCCGATGAATGTAAAAAGAAAGAATTACCAGGTTTTGTTTTTTTTTTTACCTAATTTTTGTTTCTGAGAAAAATGAGAGCCACATATGAGGACATTAATTTGAAATTTCGATAGAACAGTTGCAGTATAATGTCCTCATAACTGTATATCAGGCACTTGTTGATCAAGATTTAGTATTTTGGTCTAAATAACCCAAAATGTGATGTCCACATGTGTGGACGCCAGGCTGGAGTAAAGTGTTAGAGCTATTTATACCTATGTAAACTTTTATACACTGGTTTTTACCTGTCTTGTTTCAGAAAGGTTTAAAAGGGTAATGTCCACAGTTTATTTGTTTGAATTCAACATATTTTATTAAAGTAATTGAGCTTGGACACAGAAAAAACTGAATCAAATAATCATAAAATCAAATCACTTGCACTATACTGAAGTCTAATCTACTCTGAGCTAATGCCGGTTTCCAACACTAATGATCGGGTGAAGGAGAGAGATGAGGGTGTGCACGGCCACTGGTGCTCTTATCCCTGTTCTTTGTGATACAATCCAACAGGAAAGCAGTCAAACCCTTGGACATTAGCCAAGTTAACGTTCACAAATATATACACACAGAGGAACTCTGAGCCCCAATGTCAGCATTAGCACAAACATGTCACTTCATACCAAATCTCAGTGTGAGGTCAGGTGTTAGTCTCATTCCATTATTCTGGCTATATTTTCTTACTCATTACTATTAAACTTATACTTAAGACTAACTATTAACAAAATCACACCCCAATAACTCTGTTATTACACTTTGTATTTAATCATAAAAAGGCTGGATGTTGAAACCTTTTACTTCTATTTTGTATGAGCCAGGATTCTCAACAGCTGATACTCTATGTCCAAAAAGTGACAGGTATCGTTTTATGGAGCAAAAAACTTAAGAGCGCATATTTTATAAATAATACCAACAATTACAAATGCAGACCTTTAATAGTAATAAGTAATCCTTTATTTATAATGCATAGCAATATAAAAATAGTAACATATGAAAATATTACAATGGGCACAGATGAATTTGTATCAAAAACAGCAACCAAGCCAAAGTAATGAATAACACACATAAATAACAACTGCTTGAGAGACCAAACAATTTCTTTTCAACTGTTCCTTGGCAGAAAGTTAAGACAGCTATTCAGCTTTAGGTTTCAATAAACAGAAGTAATGGATGCAGTCCCTTTGAAATGTCACACAAAAGTCTACTTATGCATATACTTAGCTTTAACTCTTCTCTTTTTTGTTTTGTATTCCAAAAGGTTTTCATTTTCTCCAGAGGATGTCTCTCTTTCAGTGGTTATCGACTGTTCACATTCATTTTCACAGACTGTTGGAATGTCGATGCTGGCCGAACGTTTCTTGCTAGAATACAATGGCCTAATTTTGCGTGCATTCTCTGTCGTCTTTATTTCGTACTGGCATATACTTTTGCCTACTTGTTTTGTTTTTAAGACATTTGTATGCAGTTCATCTATCATTGGAGTAATACCCTCTGGAATGAATGCCCACTGTTTAACTGTGTCTAAAACAGCATTTAGTTTTCCAACTGCATCTTCTGTGCATTTTTTGTCTGTGCTTTCAACTACAGGAGTGTCATTCAAAGTTGATAGAGGACTTTTCAGAGAGTTTTTCATTTGTTTAAAATGGCTACAAGCCACCTTCAGGCAAGCACATGTGTTATAGTGAGAGAACGTACAACAAGTGCACTGAAGTGTTTCAGCCGATGCAAAAAAACACAGATTTCCAAACAAACTTGGCATTTTTATCACTTTCAAGTCCTCACAGTGTACAAAGTAATGCCTTTCTTTCACTGCAATTCTTGCCAAGGTAGAAATGTCTGTTTCCATGTTTGGATAGATGTCATTGTCAGCCTCTGCTAATTTTGCAAGTAACACTAGATGCTTGCAAAGAAGTCCTCGTAAGCCATATGTACAGTTGCAGTAGGACTCAACAGGGCAGACGTCATACACCATGTCTTCTCTTGACTCAGATGGGACTTGATATGCATTAACTCCATGGCTGTTCTTGACTATAATTTTAAGAGCCCAACCACTTTCCATCAGTCTTGAAGCAGAGTCTGAAACTTGAGACAAGGTGTCAGCAAACCTGTTTTTCATGCGGCCCACATCTTGCAGGGTTTTTATGACTGAGAAGTAGTCGTCGGCCTTCCCTAGGAGCACTTCAATCAGATCATCCAGACGCCTATTCTTGTAGCCAGATAAAAACTGGTATTTCAGGCGGTGGAAAAATCTGAAAAACAGTTATTTGAAATGATTAGTAACTGTAATTGAAGGAATTTAAAGTTTTAATCAAGACTGTATTATTTTTTTAAAAATTGGAATACCTATTGCACACGTCTTTTATAAAGGAATGCTCTGTGCCGGTTTAGCTGATTTAGGCAAATCCACCTACTCTGTTTTTTGTTGTGATAACATAAAAAACGCTGCTAGAATTTAAAGGATTTGCCTAAAACCTGTTCTGGCAATGACATGACGAACCTACTCAGTTTAGCCTCTTGGATTAAAGCATAATATCTTTTTTTCAGCAATACAATTGAATGAGGTCAAAATAATAAATCATACCTTTCAATCACATTGTTTGTTTCAGAACGAGCGTGACTGAAGCGACGGCCGTAGTCACACCACATGTGGCCAATGCCTTCCCAGTGCTTCTGAAAATACTGGCACACCAAAGGGTATTGCTTAAATGTCTGGCAGAACTCTGCTGATGTGGCTTTAAAGTCGTCCTCCTAAGAGAATTGGATGCAACAGAATATATTTCAATCCATTTAACAGACCTATTGAAATCTTTAATATTATGTATTGAAGCCCTTTTCCTTTTATTGAATAACATTAAGAATTTTAAGTTATTAATAATATGTCGTGTTTTTGTATTAAGAAGCAATTATTTCTTCCCTTACAATGGCTAAGAAGGAACACTAAACCTATAAGCATATTTGGTTTCAGCATCTGTCTGTGAAAGAATCCCACTCACAAGTTCTCCTGCACAGTGGGTGACACAATGATGTTCTGCACAGCTTAAGTACTTGTTTTGATAAGCAAGATAAGAAGCCAGTTTTAGAAATTGTTTCAAAAATCTATTTTGTATCTCTCTGTAACTTTTTTTAGCAACTGAAAGTTATTATGCTCTTAGTGTAATCAAGAAATCAAAATGTGAAATAGACAAATTACACTTACAGATGTGCAAGCTTTCAGCTTACAAAAGAAAGAAATGATTTCATTTCTCTTTTGGGTGTTAGAAAGCCCATGGACCCTGGACTCTGATTTTGAAAGCCATCGATTAACAGCCTGTGAATGTAAGAGAAAAAAAGTTAATCTGGAGAGAGAGACAGAGGAGCAGCTGTACAAAAAGCATAAAAGAAAGCTGACGTCCAAAAATAACTTTGTCACTCACTGGACAAGAGGACCTGTGCATTACAGAAATCAACCAGGCAAACATATTTTTAAATGTCAAAAAGAGCTTTGGGAAGCAGCCACCAGAAGATGAGTGCACTGTGGTCTTAAATGGATGGACATAGTCACTCAACATTTTATCCCTTTATATTCATTAACCTGAGTAGGTGAATATCACAATGAGGCAAATCATGACAACAGGACCCTGTTGTAAAAATGTGTTTCAGGTGCATCTTAGACAACGTGAAAAGAAAACAATGTGGTTTACCTGCAAGACATGGTACCAGCATAGAAGGATAGCTGACTCTGGAAAAACCTTCTGCAAAGCATTTATTTCCGCAAAGTCTTTGTCAACCATAAATGCTCTACAGAAAAAAAGAAAACACTAAATGAGATTAAACAGTATGAAAATGTTTTTGCTATCTCAAAGCACCACTTCAATGCCAAATTAAACATTTCAACTCACAAGTAGATATATAAAATACTGCATACAGCCTATAGGAATAACTTTAACAACTGGAAAGGAAAGTTTTTTGCAGCCCATGCTGCAGCTATAGCATTAGATTCTGGCATGTTATAACTTTTTTGAAAAGGAATTATTTCAAAATCAATAGCTGTCAATGTATTATTTACCTCGGGGAAGTTGGGAAATGCTCACAAACTATTCCAAGAACAGTTTCCAGGGTTTTCTGACTTTCGTTGCTGACAATAGCATAGGCCACAGGGACTCCATGCCCATGATCATCTCTTACAACAAGTGTGAATAAGGGAAATGAATACTGGTTAACGCAGTGCGTGGTGTCAACAAATACTAACTGTTTTGCATAGTTCTCCATGTTTGATTTCATTACAGGTGTCTGCAAAACAATCATTAGTTCTTGGTCAGATGTGTATGGTTGATAGAAGAGAACATGTTCTTGATGTTTTCCATTAAGTAAGGTATGTACACTTTGACTGTCTCCACAGTTAAAGTGCTTCTTCCTCATCATGCAGGTTCTAACACTGTCAATGTCACGTGGTGTGACAAAATGCTCTCTGTTGTGAAGATCTCTGTGTCCATGTTCTTTGGCCCATTTATGACATTCGGTTAGTATGATGGCTGGCTTAGTTCCAAGGGAAAGCAGTTCCTCAATCTTCCTCCTCAAATCACTGGAAATATTGTTGAAATGTGCGTCTTTTGGGTCCGAAGGATCATGCCCATCATGCTTATCATATGTACGCTGCACGATGACTGTGTGGTCTTTCCAACATTTGAGTACTTTAAATGAAACATAGGCCTTACAGCCCACTGCTCTGTAGCTGTTTCGACTTTTTTTCCCAGCTCTGATGCAGTTGAATTTGTAATAGTCTCTTTTCCTGTCTTTACCTGAGGCAACATTTAAACATTTATAATGTCCATGAAGGGTTAATGAGTTCAATTTTTCTAACACAACACTGAATGGGTCCTCCTGGCATTGTGACACATGCACACAAAGTTGTGTGTCTTTTCCAGTTCTTTTTTTTTCGTCATTCAGAACACTTCTTCTAATTATGTCGTCCATTTCTGGTGGAAAAATAACGAAGGTTTAATTAGTCAATATTCATTAATTCATTTTAACTTGTTGTGGGGTTTTTTGCAATACAATGTAAATATTAAATATAATATTAAAAAAAATATATATATATAAAATAATATAAAACAAACAGGGGCTAAAAGAAGCTAAACTTTCATATGGTATGTCTCTGGCAACTTTAACATGATGTCCCAGGGACAACATCTACACGATGTCCCAGGGCAACTTCTACATGATGTTCCAGGGACAACATTTACGCGATGTCCCAGGGACAACATTTACGCGATGTCCCAGGGACAACATCTACGCGATGTCCCTGGGACAAATTTGTAAATTTCTGGATTACTGTTAATCTCCATAGAATCAAGAACTCATGTCCAGTTTCACAGCTATGGACCAGTTAATTATGTTTCCAGGTGATAGTTTGATTCATAGATTCAGCACACAACCATAAGTCTAGGCCTTTTAGTCCAGATTCTCTTCACTTATGTTTGTAAAATGATCAGGGGAGCTACTGCAATTTTGCCTGACCCAACCCCCGGGCCACGAAACACCCAAAAAGTTGGGGAACGCTGGTCTAGAGAACACTGGTTAGCTAATGCTGTCGTCAAGTAGCCTATCGCTAGCAAACAAACAGCAAGCCAAGTGAGGAACATATTGTAACGATGGTTAAGTGTTATTGTACATGTTGGTTATCTTTGCACACTGTTGTTGTTCTTTTAAGATTCATGTTTGGTTGTGCTGCAGGAAGTAGGGAGGGTGGTGTGGAGGAAGGGGAGGGGGGACCTGGGTTCTGTGTTGTGTGGGTGCCAGGCTGAAGAGAGGTGTAGCACGAGGGCGCTCTCCCCTGAGTTAGCAACCCGCTTGCTTATGTGCCGAATAAACGGACAAACTGAGACCCAACCGTCTGGTTCTTGTGAATGTTACAATATGTATAATGCTTACCGTTTATTAAAGGAAAGTATCCTAAATTGACTTCAAATTCGGCGGACAGGCGGCGGTTTTTCGCTTCTCCACTTGTATTTCGAAATACTCGAAAGCGGGTATTTCGAAGTCGCAAAGGAATGACGTCACAAGAAGGTGATTGGTCACTTGCAATGTTGAACCTGGAACAACATTAATTATGATGATGTGGGAACAATGCTGACACGAGGAAATCAGATCGTCCCACACACACACACACACACACACATATATATATATATATATATATATATATATATATATATATATACATTGATAGTCTTGTGTTTTATTTTGTGATACTTTTGTGATACTTGCTTGTCTTCAGAGAGGACATTCGGACTGTGAGTGTGATAGCTGCTGGAGGAGTTACGTGCCTGGTAATAGACAGAGAGTAAGTGGATATTTTTTGTTCACAAACTGTAAGTGATTCAGCTGTCACATTACTCTCTGATTTGAAAATGTGCTTTATCTAACGTGAATATTCGTAATTGTCTGTACTACAGCACCTTTAAGGGCATCATTGAAGGCTTGACACCTGATTGCAGTCAAGAGGAGCAACAAAACAATGAACCTGAAGTCTAGTGAGGAGCGTTAAAACACTGTTTCATTTCTATATACAGAAGACCCAGAATAAAAGCTCACCCCTGTTTTCCTTGTAAGCAGCTCAGATGCGGATCCTACCCTCCTGTCTACTTCCACCTTAAGTGATTTCCAGATTATTTGCCCTTTGGGGGTCGGAGAGTTTGGTCACGTAGACCTGGTGAGGGTCAATCTGCAAGCAGCTCGCCCTCGGCGATGTGTCTATAATGTAATGCATTTACTTCTGTTCTCTGTAAGGTGCAACTGAAGAGCAAGACAAAGTGTCCTTTTGCCATGAGGGTCCTCAAGAAGAAGCTGATTGTCAGCAGTGGCCAACGAGAGCACATCCAGAGAGAAAGCCACATCCTAATGGAGACCTGCTGTTCATTTATAGTCAGGTGTGTCCCATACTTAGGTCTAGTAAAATATTGTTGATGCTGAGTAGAAAGATCTAAAGTAATTTTTATTTTCATTGATCACAGGCTGCACAACACCTTTAAAGATGCAGAGCGTCTGTATGTTTTGACAGAAGCTTGTCTTGGTGGAGATTTATCTAATCTACTCAAAGACAAGTAAGTACTTAAGAATAAACGGAATATTTGAGGCCTGTATTTGTAGTCCCACTGTGTTTCCTCACAGTAAAATATTAAATGGCCTGCACCTCATGTCAGCCACTTCTCCAAACTGTTTCAGAGGATATTTGGATGAATGGAGCACCAGGTTCTACACAGCTTGTGTTGTAAAGGCCTTGTCCTTTCTGCACTGTCAAGGTGTCATCTATAGGGACCTCAAGCCTGAACATGTTCTTCTGGATGAGCATGGTTATGCCAAGCTGGTACTACAATCTTAACGTCACGTCTTGTTAAATGAAATGTAGCAGAGGTGAGAGCAAATGTACTCATATCTGTCTCTTGCAGGTTGGCTCCAGGTGTCTAAAGAAGGTTGAGGTGGGTAAGAAAACGTGGACGTTTTGTGGTACGCTGGGCTACATGGCACCTGAAATCATCTCGAGCAAAGGCCACAACATGTGTGCAGACTTGTGGTCGCTGGGTGTTTTTGTGTTTGAACTTCTGAGTGGTAGGTAAGCTTTTCAAATTTTTGGACAACCCTCCTTTTTTTCCAGCATATTTTTCCGAATTGCAGATTGAAGTTATCTTGACGGCCACCTGTTCTCCTCTCCAGGCTCCCATTCAGCCACTCTGACCCCCTGAAAATTCTCACTGCAACAATTCGTGGCATCGATCAGGTCGACTTTCCAAAAACCATCAGCAGAAGTGCCTCCAGTCTCATAAAGAAACTGTGCAGGTGTGAATATGAGCCACTAAGCACAGTGTGAAAGCTTGGACAGATTTTTTTTTAAAATTATTGTTATTTAGTGCTTTTTCACACTTTTTCCACCCTCAACACACAAAACCAGACAGAAACAGTGCAAGTGTGCTGTAATACCACCTCCTAAAGATGAGAAACTGATTATAAATTCAGCTTATTTGCTGGTCTGTTCAAGGAGCAATCCCTCAGAGAGACTGGGCAGTCAGAGAAATGGGGCCAGGGACATTCAGAAACACAAGTAAGATGATGGATTTTTGTTTTGGGTACTCTGGAGAGAAACATTGAGGCTCTGCTTGGAAACATGTTGTTATGATGTTCTGTTTTTATTCAGATGGTTTGAAGGATTCAACTGGGACGGACTTTGTGAAAGGACATTAACAGCCCCGGTTATTCCCAAAGTAAGGCAAATTCAATACTGGCTGTTGGTCTTTACAGCTTTTCATGTTAGTCATTTTTTTTATTTCTGTCTTTTTCAGGTCAAGCATTTTTTGGGAAGCGGTTCATTTGGCCTTTATACCGAGGACTCGGTGGAGCCGTGCACAGACTGGGATGATTTCTGAGGGATTTCTGTGAACCGGAAACAAAATCCTGTCAGACACTACTTCAGGTTTTGTCTCCATGAATAATTGACTACCCACAGACTTACTGCCATTACGAATTCATTACAGTTTAAGACAAAAAATATTTTCCGCTGTAACACTTGATGCAGCTTTTGTTTGATAAGTGATCCATACTGCCTGCTGCGCTAAGCCAAGACTGTTTTTTCTGTGTATCTGCATAAAACCTTTACACATTTCCAAACATAGCCTATAACTGGAGTCAAATCGAATCCAATAAACAATAAATAAACAGATTCATTAATCAAATGAGCTGTGTCTTTCTATTCTTTCCTTTTAAACTTTGATTCATGAGATTCACTTTGTCAATGGTAGGCTGGGGGGCTGGGGGGACTGCACAATCACTTTTGATCCCTCCCTCAAATGCATGAATGCAATTAAGAAGTTACGTCAGTGTGGGCCCAGTCTTGCAGAAAAACGTCAAGGTCCGGAAGGAAAGGCAAACACACAGGAAGTTGTATAACTTTAATACAACTTTAAATTCAGAATGGGCTTTATTGGCCTAATAAGTGCTCGCACACAAGGAATCCGGCTCTATTTGTTTGTTTGTTTTTTGTTCTCAGTGGCAACATGACACAGGCAATAGCAACATATATCATATGTATATGTGTAATGGTGCAGTGTGCAAAGATGATGAAATAACTATCTATATATACCCTGCTTTGGTTAAAAATAAAGTGAATCAACTAATTGATATATATATATATATATATATATATATATATATATATATATATATATATATATAACAATTATTTGTTATTTATTTAATTATACATATAATGTGTTTTTCATATTATAACGTCTTTTCCCCCAGTGTTTCTCATCCTCTCTTAGAATAGAATAGAATAGAATAGACTAGCCCTTATTATCATTGTACATGTACAACTGTTTTCCTTTAAAGTCAGTGTGTTTGTATACAGCAGGGCTGCCCAATCCCGGTCCTCGAGAGCTACCGTCCTGCAGCTTTTAGATGCATCCCTACTCCAACACAGCTGAATCAAATGGTTTGATTACCTCTTCAGCATGCCATCGTGTTTGGCAAAGGCCTGATAACAAGCCATTCATTTGATTCAGCTGTGTTGGAGTAGGGATGCATCTAAAAGCTGCAGGACGGTAGCTCTCGAGGACCGGGATTGGGCACCCCTGGTATACAGTGTTTGAGCGCAGTCCTTTATTTTGAAGATTTGGACCGGAAACACAGGTTAATTGCGTTTAGCTGGACTGGTGGGCAAATTTCTGTGGACCTGAGGCAGGATTAAGTGAGGCTCTCAGTCAACGACCGTTTGGAAACCTGCGTTCACTCTGGTAAGTCTCTGTCAGAGTCTCTTTCTTCGGTAGTTTGTATTCAGACGTCTCAGCTCGATAAAGAAGCACAAAGCTAAACTGAGCAGGCTTAGACTGTGAAAAAAGGAAAGAAACAAAGTTTGGCTGCAGCACGCCGAGTTCCCATGCTGCCGAGCTGATAGTTGCAGATTTTGGAGGAATGTGAACAGGAATCAACCTGTTAAGTTGTGAAAAGTTTTACGCAAGCAAAGATTTCTTTGAAAGTGATTCGAGGCAGCAGGAAAAATGTGCATCTGGTAAAAACATTTTTCTTAAACTTTTGTGTACTCCGTTAAAAACAAGCAAAAATGAAACATTTATGTACGTAAATCAAGTTGCATTTAAATACTGAACACCTGTGTTTTTTTTGCATGGGTTAAATATTAATAACTGAATATAGCATATAAGCTGTGAGCTGATTGGGAGTTTGTTTGAATGTATTGTGGATGTGAGAACAAGATAATCTTCTCCCATAAAAATTCACCAGCAGTTTACTCTTAATGCATTCCCAACATAGTTCAGATACACAGGTTATGTGAAATGAAATGGTGACAAACCAGAAAAATAATAATAATCGATTGGCATGGCCTTTTGTCGACTGAAAATGAAACCAGGGCTGTTCTGAGTGATTCCTTCCACCCAGTAATGAAAAGCTTCTCCCAATCGGCGTGGTTTCTTTTTCATTCATAAGGGGGTCACTGAATGCTTTTGAGTACGCATGTGATTACAGTCACATGCTCTGACCTTTGCAAATCACTAGATCGCAACTGAAGTCAACACCCGTTGGACCCAGGTGTTGGTGTTCACCACCACTATTATCAAAACACCAGTTGAAGGAAAGTGTCCCTCAAGTACACTTTCAAATACTTAGAGAATCAGTGCCGAGGAGCATGGAGGTCCAACTCCTTAATAAGATGCTTTATGCTGTTTTTCTTCTTTAATTTTCACTTTATAGCTTACTTAAAGCACCAAATATATTATTGATACTCACTTGACAGTTTTTGGGGTTGGTGCGGCAGTTAGCACTAACAAGGTCTTGGTTTCAAGTCAACCCTCAGTCTTGCTCCAAACAGTCCAGACAGGTATGTCAGCTTACTTGGTTACTAAGTCACCTGTATGCGTGAACGGTTTTCTGTCTCTGAATTAGCCTTGCAGTAGATTGACAGTCTCTCCAGGGTGTGTCCTGCCCCCTGCCCTGTGACAGCCAGGAAAGACTCCAGTCCCATCTGCAGCCCAGAATTGGATAAGTGGAAGATGTTGGCATGTTATGTTTTGTGTTTAAATTAATTAACATATTTCCAGCATGATGGTAAAACAAAAACTGAAACTAAATCAACACATCATTCAGTCATTAACATAAGATTTTAAAGTCGCACACGTGGAACCCTTTCTCATTTATTGGGGGAAACATGGCACTGTTTATCTGTGCGTTTCAGTGGTGGTAGGATAATGTTCTAAAGACGTGCATGTTCTTTTTTTTCCTGTACCATCAGTTAATGATTCCAGATGTTTTCAACATTGTATTCCCCAAATCCAGTCTTACTGCCACAACTGTGATTTTTTTATTTATTTATTTATTTATTTATTTATTTTTATTTTTTCCCCCCCTCACACTGAAAAATGTGAAGCTCCTCTAAGGAATATAAAAATAGTTTTTATAATTTTTCATCAATGGACTCAATGATCAGCACAACCTGAAAGCGACGTCCTGGTATATTAAGAGTGCTGTGATTTCCACAAAGCAAACATTATATCACATTTTACATCTGTTTACTATCAGAAGCCTATCCCAGCAGCACCCACTGGGTAAGAGGCAGGAAAGGTCATCTGCCTGTCAGAGAAACCTCTCAAATGCAATCGCATGAAAAAAAAAATGACGCGCTTGCTAACTTTAGAGTCTAGATTGAAGGGGAACTCGCAGAAGGAAAAGTCAATTGTCGTTGAAGACACTGCTGTAATCAAGCACAGGTCACCTGTCAGAGATGAGGAAGCCTGAATGAGTCCGCAGGAAGTGCCATATTCTTTAGAACAAGAGCACTCAATAAAGACGCTGCTTACATTTGTATAAATCAATTTAGTACAGACACTTTTATTTTTTAAGTAGTTTCTTCGTCCTTGCATTCTGCATGCCACTTTACATGAACCTTTTTGCTTTATTTTTGAACCTGGCGCTGCTTAGTTACCTGAAACCAGAAACGTCTGCAAAAGAATGCACAACTGTAGCTTTGTTTTCGAGAATCTCCGCTTGGGTTTAAGTGAATTCGAGACCCTGGGAGACTCCTGACCGCCTTGAGGAAAGTGGTGTTTTCTGCATCCCGGATGTGTGGTCTTTCTCGCTTCCTGCTACAAGAGAAACGTCATTGGGATCGAGCGTGCATGTGTCTGTGTTCTTCACGCTTTGTTTAGGAATCACAGCCAGAAAACACCCGTGCGTTTCATTCTTTCCCCCCCCCCCCCCCCACCCCCCCCCCCCACCCCACCCCACGCTTGCCTCACGTGTCCATCTTGCAGTCCTCTCTCTTCGGGTCCCCTCCAACCAGAACTCTCTCCTCCCTGGGCACATGGAGCGTGTGCAGACTACACCGGTCTTCTGGTGCTGGCACAAAATGCTGTGGCCTGTCTCCCAGCTATAAAAACCTTCCCCCTCTTGCTTTGTGCCACCTCCTGTAGTTTTCTGGGTCAGGGGGGAGCATTCCCCAGCATTGCTCCCGTCACCACAGAAAAATTCTTAAAGCTACTATACAGAGCTCTTTTTATATTCTGTGTGATGCACAGAGCCAAATCGTTATCCGATGTTTCATGTGACAACACGAACGAGGAAAGGAGACGGCAGCTTAAGCATCTCAAGCATTTCTGCCTGCTTGTCTAATGCAGAGGAAACTGTGCATGTGTGTTAAATAAGTCTTTGGCTGCTCTATAAAATCATTTACAGCCACCACAACCGATCTGAACAGCAGCAAATTCAATTCCACTCTTTCAAGCTCTTTGTTTATACTTGCGAGCTTTACTTAACTGTGCCGGTGATGTTGCCAAAATACATTCATGAATCCCGACAGCTTACGGCTGCTTCCTACAACACTGAAAGCATATTAAAAGCTTGTGATAAAGCCAGGTTTTGCAGTAGTTCACCTGAACTCTAAAAACCACTCTTCCATACGCTTACATTTCCGCCCTTTTGCCAAGAGTAAGACTTTTACTGTTGTTAACAAATAAATTGTACAGATAAAAGTTTTGCTGGGATTTTGTGGGGATGGTGCAGTGAAGGGACGGCACAGCAAGAAGATCCTGGGTCTGAAATTAGTCTGTCACCTTTCTCTGCGGACTTTCTGTGTTCTTCCTGTGTCAGCTTTAATGATGGATGATTACTTAGTTTTTTCCCACAGCCCACAATGTATGGCGTTAGGTTAACTGATGATTATAAACTGGCTGTAGGTGTGAATCTGGGTGTCAATGTGTGTTAGTGGTGTGAGCAACCTGTCCAGGCTCTCCTGCGCAACATTGAATTGGATAAACAGAAGAAAATAGATGCATGTTATTTGGTTTTCTTGGTAAAACATGGACTTTGATTATTCAATTTTTATTTTATTTTATTTTTAAACTTGTGATCCTCTTTATTACTTTTATTTCATCCCAGGACCCACATGTGTTACTGGAGTCAAAATTTATGCACAAATTTGACTTGCAAAGAAAGCACACCAGGAAATGCATCTACAAAAAAACTCCTGGAGGAAAAACGACACAATTTTCATCACAGAAGTTTAATTGAGGCTCAGTTGTGTTTGAGAGCATCTTGCTGAAGTCAGTGGGAAGCTCTTCCAGTTTCACTGTGTTCAGGGAAAAGCTTTTGGTCTTACATCACGTTGCTTCAAGCCCGATCGCCTCTCTGCAAGTTGTTTCTTTGTTGCTGCTGATTTAGAGACTCCAGTAGGGTGTCATCTGGAAACCTAATGTTACAGCTGCAGTGCAGCATAAAACACACTGCCCCGGAGAGTGCTGGTGCTCATTCTAGACCTGCAGTCGTGGCTGCATAGTCCAGATGTTTGTCTGGCCCAGCTCCGCAGTCAGGTGCTGTAGGATGTTGGAGGGCTGAGCTATATTAGGTGATAGCAGCAACAATGAAATGTTTTCAGACTGTGCAGGGCACGCTGCGCTGTCCCACGGCTCATGCAGACTTGGGTCCTATTGCAGTGTTCAGCCTCTGAAAATGTTACAAGTCAGTACAGGGTCTATTCTTCTTCTCTTCTTATCCTCTGATCTCAGCAGTGACATGAATCTTTAGCAGTGTCTGCTGTGGCTCCTAGATCTTTCAAGCTTACAATAATTCATAACCCCACCATGCCGTTTTAAATTTTTTTTTTTTTTTTTTTTTTTTTTTTACCACCTGCCCGGGAACATTTTCCCATGACACCCCATTAGTTTGATGGCAGTTGAAATGTTTGACGGTTATAAAGGAACATTGACGAGGTTGTAATTATTGACTACATGCCAGATTTGACTCAAAACCGGTTTTTGGTTGTTTTTTTGGGGGGGTTATGTCTGTAATTTCAACATGCTGCGTTCCACTCATGTGTTTGTCATACTTCTGTTAGTGAATAGCTCTTGGTTATGTCTCCACTTGTGAGCGAGAGTAAACATGCACGGACATGGCGACATGCCTGTCGTCTCCACTTGAACCTTTTTTTTTTGTGTGTGTTGCATTTTGGCATATACTCCACATACGGATGCCTTTACTTACACCAAATATAGTTTCGATCCGCTGTTACTGTTCAAACATCACAGCACTTACTGTATGAACTGTGTGCACGTCTGTCACGAGTGCAGCTCGATGAATGACAATGTAGCCAAAAGCGCACTCTCCCTGCAGGAACTGGCACAGAATGAAGGTGCGTTTGTTTTCCTTCAGTATATTTTCACATGTGTTTGCCATTCCTTTTGTCTCCTGTCTTCTTGGGAGTAAGAGCTGGAAGCACAATGGTTCTTGTCTGGGACTTGACAATAGCCATAATGAATGGGAGTGAGAGAGAAGGGAGGGCCAGGGAGAGAGAAAGACAGAAAGGGGCCACAGGAAGCTCTCTTCACACCACACTGTCATTTTTTTCTTTTTTTTGATGTCACGTTTCATAAAGCCCTTTGTTTTCAATTTATTAACCTAGTGAAAGGACTCGAGGGGCTCACCAGCTGCTCTGTGACTTCAGCAGGTGTAAAGAGGGAAGTGAACAGCTTTAGTTCACATAAATTGATGCTTAAAGCAGATTAGAAATCCTCCTGAGGACGAGTGTGGCATTGCTTTGTCCGTGCAGGCTAGGGAAGCGGCGCAGCATCAGCTCCGGTTAAACAGGAGGGAAGGGGAAGCTACCCTCTCCAATTGGGCACTGGGGGAGAAAATGGGTGAGAGGTTGAGGAGCGTTCAGGGAGGGCGGAGCAAATGTGGGAAAGGGGAGGTTTATTCAGAGAGGTGAATTCCTTGTGCGGTAGAAGATGAAGTGGTTTGCTTGAGGGGATGAAATTAGCAGTTTCAGGGAGAAGTCTGGTCTTGCACTTTGGTGTGTGTGTGTGTGTGTGTGTGTGTGTGTGTCATTTTCCCCTCCCCGTGTCTCCCTGATTCATTCAGTTCTGATATGAACAATGAAGTCTTTGGCAGAGAACCATTAGGGGTGGACCCAGCCGGTCCTCCCTCCTCACCCCATCTCGCCACCAGCCCCCGTTGCTACTGTACACACCCTGAGTCTCTCTTTCTCTCTGGCAAATGAAAGGGTGGCAGAACATGACTGAGAGTAACCTCGGTGCCTGTTTCTTTTAAGCCAATCGTTATTACTTCCTGGTGTCTCTCTACCCCCCTATACAGGAGAGAGAGTGGTGGGGGTGGGGGGGGGGCCACCCCCACCACTCTCTCTCCTGTATAGACCCAGAGTCTTTTCTTCTCTTCTCTCTCTCCACTGTGCCAAACCTGTGGTCCGCTGTGGCTGGGCCTTTTAAACCGGGCTCTTCAGGCTGGATTATTGTGTTTCAGAAGTGGAATGATATATTTTTTTCTTTCTTTCGCATTTTCTTTTTTCTTTAGTATGTGGATAAACAGGGTGTAGGGGGACAGATATGTAAACATCCACTAGAGTTGTCAGGATACTAGACTTGATACTCACACCCAGGAAAAAAACTCGATTTATTCAATTAATTTTTCCCTAAATAAATATTCAATATTAAGTATAAAGGTTAAGTGTAGAGATTTTATCCATTTTTAAAATTACTTAGATAATTTCATTACAAATTGTGAAGGTAATAAATACACACACACCTAAGTAACTGAATTATTGTAGAAGAAGAGCATTACGGAAAACTAATATGAGGAGTATAAATGATCTTTGGATAAAGTGTAATATTAGTTATGCTAAAACAAAGATATTGTGAAGCGGACTGAACCGATCACTGCCTGCGTTTTAAAATGACGTCACAGCTACCACAAAATATGAAACACATTTTACTAAATTATTGTAAAGGTAGTTTAAAGTTAAAATTTATCATCTTGTCCACATTTGCCTGCAGCCTCCAGAGATGGGCAGTAACGCGTTACTGTAATCTGATTACTCTTTTAAAGTAACGAGTAAAGTAAGGGATTACTATCGCAAAAACGGTAATTAGATTACTGTTACTTTCCTGTAGGGACGCTGCGTTACTAAAATCGTGATTTTATTTTTTTTGATTTTTTTATTTTTTTTATTTTTTTGTGAGAATGTCTCATGACAGTGACGTAAGCGAGTGCGACATTCGTGACAAAAGGTGTGTGTGTGTGTGTGTGTGTGTGTGTGTGTGTGTGTGTGTGTGTGTAGATCAACAATGGATTATATATCGAGTGGGGAGAGAGAATGACCGTGCAGCATTTAAAGCGTGGAAGTACTGACCTTACTTTGAGTTTGATTCCATAAAAAGTGACAAAAACATTAGTGTCCGTTGTGCGTGGGAAGAAACCTTCTTTTTACAGTGGGAAACCCCCCCCCCCCCCCCCCCCCCCCCAAACAAGCACCGAGTGCGCAAAGAGGTAATGGGAAATTCACAGAGAAACTCACGGATTCTTCCACTGACCGCTGCGGCACACCTGCACCAGGGCAAACCTCCACCTACCCTACTCCTGCTTTACAGGTGAAAATAGAGCAACAGGACTGCTAGTCTTTGACTTTATTTATTTTCTGCTGTATTTTAACTTGCATCTATTTGAAAGACTGAATGTAAACACAAAAAATATTTTATTTTATGTGCTGGAATGTGCAGAAAATAGGTTTAAATGTTAAGCTAATTTCTTGAAGTCAGAGAATGGTTCATATAAATTAATTTTTACTTGATGCATAAAGTTAAAAGATTAAAACTGATAAAACAAGTTTAAAAAAAGAGACTTTTCCATTTGATTACATTTTGTATGATGGATTATGCAGAAAAAGTAGAATTGGGCTGAAAGATCTATCGCTTTATCACCTATTCAGGTTGTAAATTGTTTTTAAAAAGTAAGTAATTAATTACTTTTGAAAATAAGTAATCAGTAAAGTAACGGGATTACTGTTGGGGGGGGAAGTAATTAGTTACTGATTACTTTTTTCAAGTAACTTGACCAACACTGGCAGCCTCTCTTGTACAGCGTTCCCACTGCATCCCTTTACCATGTCTTCTGTCTGATTCGGCTGCTCTGCTCTGGATTTCGCTCTGTATTTGCTCGGATTAGTTCTCCACACTGGACTCTGTTTGGTTCAGCTACCCTTCCCCCGCTGCTCTGCACAGCCAGAAACCCACCTGGTTGTCCATTTGTCCGTAATCTGCTCTGCTCAGTATTCAATCTGCAATTTGTTCAGCCTGCAACAATGATTCATATTTATCTAACTGCAGACTGCTAGCTGCTACGTTAATGATAACAGGTGGCTAATGGTCATTTCTAGTCATTTCTGATAGTGAAACAGCTAATGTTAACATTGTTGAAACAGTAGCTTTACCGACCTCTGAAATTCCTCCTAAAATGTTGTTCAGTGTTGCAAACCTGAACTGCTTCAGCGGTTAGTGAGAGGAGCTGTGTCTCTCGGTCTGACTGCACATGTGCTGTGAAGTTGTTTTAGCCACGGAGGGCAAAGTCGGCACAGTTTACATTGGTACTGTTGCAAATGAGAAGGATGCATCTGCAGTTAAATAACTTGTAGGTAAATGAATGTATTCATTCCTTGTATTGCATTCTTCCCATATAAAGCATAGGGACGCAGAGCTAGATCTGGCTTTTGTTTTTACTAGAGGTGGGAATCCCTAAACACCCCATGAGTAAGTAAGTAAGTAAAATTTATTTATATAGCACATTTCACAGATAAAAATCACAAAGTGCTTTACAGTAAGATCAGACATACAAGTTAAAATTAATTAAATTAGTTAAAAGCCCGTTTGTATAAAAATGTCTTCAGCTGCTTTTTAAAGGAGTCAGTAGAGTCTAGACAGCGTAAAGACAACGGCAGAGAGTTCCACAGCCTAGGTGCCAGTGCCTGAAAAGCCCGATCCCCACGTGTTTTAAATCTAGTACGTGGGACCACCAGTAGCCTCTGACCTGAAGACCTAAGTGCTCGGGATGAAGCATGAGGTTTCAACAGGTCAGAGATATACTGGGGAGCTTCACCATGCAGAGCTCTAAAAGTTACAACTAAAATTTTAAAATGAACCCTAAAATTTACAGGCAACCAATGAAGAGAAGCCAAAACTGGAGTAATGTGTGACCTCTTGTTTGTACCAGTTAAAAGTCTTGCCGCTGCATTCTGAACAGACTGATATGACATGATATGATACTGTCTCAAAATGGACGATAAGATATTGTTGAAATTTTAAAGATTTTGCTATATGCATTGCAATAACATAAACCTAGCACAAAAATTAAGGAAATTTGTGTTTTCGTAATTTCTTTGTTGTAACCATGCTCCTTTACAATAAATCCTATACCCTTGGAAAGCCTGTTTATTTCCCTGAAATGGTGCCACGTTTGTAAGGAAAATGTGTTTGGGGGTTGAGCAGCAGAGTTGACTATGTGGTTTGCGCCCATGAAAATTTGCTAAATCTTCTTTGCCAAACGGCTTATTGTCCTATTCAGGCTTGTTTGATGCCTTCTTATTTGATTGGATGATGAAAGTCTGAAGAGCATGTAGAAGACTCATACACACTCAGAATAACCTGGCACCACCACCTCATGCTGGTCACCAGCTTGGTCACATACTCATGTGGGACAGCATCCTATTCTTAAACCAGTGTTTGTCACAAGTTAGCCAGTGTGATTGTGTTGGTCAGTCTGGCACGAACAGCGGACCCACGCTGATCCCAAATGTGTTCAGTGGGGTTGAGATCAGGACTGCAGGCAGCCCTTCCAAATTCTGGAGGTAGTCTCTGATAAACCATCTTAGAAGATGTTGTTATCATCTTGTCAGGTTGGACAAAGAGTGTGGAGATATGGGAATGCCACTAGTTGCAGAATCTCATCCTCATTTCTCTGCATTGAGATTGCCTCCAATGATGATAAGCCTTGCTTAGTTTTTTTTCCCAAGTGAGGCAGATGCCACCCCACACCATCACACTGCCTCCACCAAAAGCTGTTACGGTATCGGTGCAGCAATCGGAATAGTGTTCTCTGTGTCATATCCGCACTTTGGACCTATGATCCGTATGGCATAGGCAGAATCTGGACTCATCACTGAACAGAACGTTCCTCCACATGTTGCCGTCACCAGCGCAAACTGGCCTGATGGTGAGGGGCTGTCATGGCAGGCCTTCTGGCAGCCCTATGAGACCAGAGATTGTCTGTGTGCAGTTTGTTCCAGATTGTGTGGGTAGTGAGCCGTCGGCCATATTGTCCTGCAAACCTCGACTGCAAATCTGTAGAAGACTGCCCTCAGTTCCTAAGTGCTGACAGGGTGAGGAAACGCTCTTGTTGTGTCATCTTCTCTTAGGACGCCCACTTCCTAGCCTGAATCTGACATCCCTTATATGGAACTTGGCCTTCAATTTGGAGATGGTGCTAGGGCTCACGCCAAATAATGCAGTTTAAGATATAAAAAGGAACTGTGTTTAGAAAACATTGTAACTTTTATAAATCCCCCATAAAACTAACCACACATATGAGCACTATTTAGGGATTGGACTCATGTGCTATTTCCCGTTTAGTGAATCTGGCCCCAAAACTGGTCGTGAGCGTACAACAACTTCAAGCTCTAGACAACTATTTATCCACCACGAGTTGCAATCAATCACAAATGTGATGAATTTCAGTACAGTCCCCAGGTAGCCACTGAGGTTTTTGTAGATGTTGGAGGCTGCTGTCCTATTTTTACTTGTCACTCAGCTATTAGTTTGCTCTGAATTACGAGATGGTGTTCTCGAGCTAAGTGCATCCAGTGTGCATCAGATTGGCCCACAGACTTGTAGTAGTCTGAGTATTTTATAAAATATCGATACAATATTGCCTCGCAAAATATTGCAATACTATGCAATATTGATGGGGTATTTTTCTACCTCTAGTTTGAACAGATAAACGGATAAAGTTCAAAGTCCAGGTCAATACAGAAAATTCCTGTTATTGCATCTACATTCGCAAAAATTAGTCAGCATAGATAAAGATGTGCTTACAGTTCTCCATCACACCAAGAGCTTCAGAAGCATGACTAGTCTCACATGCAACTGGCACGTCTTGTCAGTGCACCACCTGAAGATTTTTCCACTTTTGCTGGGCTGTAATTGCACCACAAATGAGCTGTATAAATTCAGAGTGCAGCAGGCTTTTAAAGAGGGCCATTTTTGAATTCATCTGCAGTGCTGCTGCACATCGCCATCATCACACTGATCATTCTTGATGATGTGACCCAAATCTCTTATTAAATCCAGCACGCTGTTTGCCAAATGGAGTGAAGGGAAAATGTTTGCCTCTTTCTTGGTTAAAGTGATTTTGAAAGCCCTGAAAAGTCTACGGGGACACGTGGAGTTTAGCACAAAGTGCCACCCGACCATGAACTGAGCCTCCAACCACGTTGGTTTTACAATCATAAGAATGTATTTAGAATTAAAGCATTAAAGTAAATAAAAGGGAATAATAAGGAAGGAAGCAAACTGACCTCAGGGTGTTCAAGGACAAAAACAATAAAACAACCCCCCCCCCCACTCTTGATAGAAAGCAAGAAATACCCCACTAAGCTCTAAGTTGGAATGAAAGTACAACACCTAAGCTCCCTGGCTGGCCACAAAACAGGAGAAAATGTGCATAAATTGCAGAAAGCCCTTAAAAAGCTTCCACTAACATGCAAAGACACAAAGGCCCCACGAGTTTGCCTCTTTCAGCTCCCAAGATCACTGTAGTGCTGTGTTTGTTTTGGTGTTTTTTTTTGTGCTTAATCCAGCAACCACACATCTCAGGGCTCACCAGCCAAACAGCATGGAGGTCTTGCTGCTGGAGCGACATGTGTAGTTTCACAAATGAGCAGAATAGAATAGAATAGCCTTTTATTGTCATTTCACATGTAAAACGAAATCGTGGATGATCAGCGTGTTGTTCAGGTGTGGAAGACCTGGAGCAGAGGGTGAGGGAGAGAGCAGCTCTCGTTCTGGAAGAGGCCAAAAGGTCAGTGAACATGGCGGCGATCATGACTATTATCTTTTTTTCGTTTTCTTTTTTTAGAGGTGAATTCAGTCTCATACTGCACTGTAAAAAAGAGCACACTCTGAGCAGACACTGGAAGCCAGGTAATCTTTGGAGCCATAAATCAAACAAATTGGGAAAAAATCTGGTCTGTGAGGAAGAAAATGAGGTGCTAACTTTGGCCTTGGGATTTTTAAATTCCTTTTTTTTTTTTTTTTTTTAAATTGTTTTTGCAGCTTTATGTAAACAGATTAATCATTAGTAAAAAAAATAATCCCCAGCTCCCAAACAAGGTAGACATTTCTTTTAGTGCTAAACTTCACCACAACACAGATTAATAAATAAATAAATATATAAATAAAAGTCGTGCAAAGACAACAAAGCTCTGCATCAAATTTATCAGATACACATCAAGTTTAAAAAGAGAAAAAAAGAAGCAGAATGCACACAGAAAACAATAAAAAAAACCTTCAGTGTTAGTCTGCTACTCTATATGCTTGTTGTTGTTTTAAAGTAGCAGCAGAGTTAACATCTGTCCCTATGCACCATGTAATTTTCTTCCTTTTGACTGCTTATTTTCCCTTTTCTACATCCTGTCTCCTCAGCTATGCATTTCCAGGAGTGGCTGCGGTCGCTTCGCGCCAGCACAGGACTTAAAGGCTCCGAATCGGAGGACTTGTGGAGTCTTCTGCCGTCTCTGCCTCTCTCCTCCTCCTTCTCCCTGTCGCCCTCCTCTGTGCTCGGTTTAGGAGCCTTGGCCTCCATCACAGCGTACTGGCTGGTGACCCGTCCTCGACCCATGCGCCCTCCCTGCGATCTTAAAGCCCAGTCTGTGGCCGTTAACGTGAGTGAGGGACGGCTGTTGCTGGCTTAGGCGTGTGTTAGCGTGCTCTGCATTGCTGCAGGGCTGTCGGTGACAGGGTGGTGTTTATTGCAGGGAGATCCCAGCTGCAGGCGATCGGCGATCCTCAAAGATGACACTCTGCTGGAGTTTTACTATGACGACACCAGGACAGCCTATGACATGTTCCAGAGGGGCCTGATGATCTCAGGTGATGCGCACATTCACACACACTTCATTAAACACTCTCCTCTTGATGGAGAAGTCGGTATGGAACCGGACAGAGTAGAGGAAAACTGGAAAGTGGATTGATAGCAGAACTATCAGCAGACTTTCTGAGCTGACAGAGCGGTGTTGTGTCCTTCAGGAAGTGGCCCGTGTCTTGGCTTCAGGAAGCCGGGTCAGCCCTACGAGTGGATCTCCTACGCTGAGGTCTGGCATATCGTTACTTCTGTGATTCCTCCCAGTTATCTCAGCACTTCCATGTAATGTGTTTGATCTTTACTGTTTGTTCACTGAGAGCCTCTAATCCTTCAGGTGGCTGAGCAGGCGCAGGTGCTCGGCTCTGGCCTGTTGGCTAAAGGTTGCCAGCCGAATCCGGAGCAGTTTGTTGGGATCTATGCACAAAACAGGCCAGAGGTATGGACCTCCCACTGCTCTGTGGTGTGACAGTTCATCCCACTCTAGTTTGGCTGCCTTTGATCTTAAAAATTTATTAAATAACTCTCATCTCAGCGGCGGTTTTGTGGATGATGATGATTCTACCCTCGGAGCTCAGCATGCCCTTTTAAACACATTTTGAAAATTGAATTTATGATTTCCTTTTTCTTCTTTTTTTTCTTTTTTAATCCATCTATTGTGAAATTGTGTTTGGCTTTATTTATATTGCCAGCACAGTGCTAGTGGTGAATGTGCGTCTCCAGGGCAGCTAATATTGAAGAGTGTCTCATTTTATTTTAATACACTTGTCGGACTGGGCAATTATTGCCGTAGTAAAAGACAATTTTCTGCTCTATTAGAGCCCCTAACCCTCTCATTTGACCGATCTACACCTTGAGTGTTGTTTATGTTGTATATGGGTTTATAAATATGAAACGCACCAGTCCCCAAGTCATTCCCAGGTAATGACTTCAGTGTAACAGTGCTGCTTTGTCTCCCTCTGCTGGTTAAAGTGGATCATCTCAGAGCTGGCCTGCTACACCTACTCCATGGCAGTGGTGCCTCTCTATGACACACTGGGACTGGAGGCGATGGTGCATATCCTCAACCTTGGTGAGAAAAGCTTCACATTAAAATACGAAAATGAAAACGTTTCACATGGTGTCAAAGGTGAAGCCTTCATCACATCAGACATACAAACTGCATATGGATATTTTGCCCTTTGAATAAAGAAAATATTGGAGAAGGAAGAAGATCATCGTGTACAGAATATGCTATAAATATCAGAAGTACTACAGGCATAAAAATACCCTTTACTAATAAAAGTCCTGCATTAATCATTGTCACTGTTATTACTGAAAAACTGCATAATTCTACCTCTTATAGGCTTTTAACTAGATTTGAACTCTCAAAGAAGAACTTCCCGAACATTTACAAAATGCTGACACAGTAGATCCTGTTGTTTTGCTTTTTTCCCCCCCCTCCTATGTAAATAACTAATAACCAACTAATAACTAAATTAAGCATTTCTATCTAAATGCATAGAAAATATTTCTTCCAGCAGAAGACTGGTACACTGTGGTCACTACAATACTAAGTTAGTCTGTGGGTGGATCGTAAAATTCTGAACCTACAACCTAAATGTAGCAGCAGAAACTGAGACTCTTCAGATTAGGCAGTGTTTTTTTTCTGATCTTATTTATCAAAGTTTGGTGAGCTCATGGAAACTGCAGCCCTAGTTTTCCTGCTATTGGCTGACAGGAGTAAAATGCAGTGTGGCCTGTTTTAAAGTGGGCTGTGTGAACGTGCAGCACAGCGTGTTCAGAGCATCTCTTCTACATACGTCGGTTGAAATGGGTGGTTATCGGAGTTGCTCCTGGTTTCCTGTCGGCTCAAAGCAGTCTTGCCTCTCACATCAACATTTTCACCCAGAGAACCACTGCTCGCTGGATATTTTCCACTTTTCCAGACCATTTTCTGTAAACCTTAGAGATGTTTGTGTGGGAAAACTCCAGCAGATCAACACTCAGACCAGCCCATCTGGCACCAGCATCCATGCTGCAAAGTCCTTAATGTCTACGTGGCTACAAACACTGAGCTGCTGCCATAGATGCTTGTGTAAATGAGCAGGTGTACCTTATAAAGTGGCTGAGTGTGTATAAAGATTAAACAAAGCTAGGCTACACCTGATCACTTGAAGTAAAAGTAAACCCGCCTGCTCAGTTTTAGCTGTTCCTGAGCAGCAGTATATGCGTGCGAGTTCAAAGAGGTTTGATTTGTTCTGACAGGAGAAATATTTGAATGTGAAAAATGCGATCATCCTGGCTTCATTAGTTCAAAGTGAGACTGTGTTCGGTAGTCCTTTTGAGACGGGCAGAAGAGCCGAGTGGAAAACCCCCACAGATTTCACACTTTGATGAGAACATTTCTTCACAAACTTTCTGTGTAAGTGTGTGCTCGGTGCTTTTTTAGCGGAGATCTCTGTGGTGATCTGTGACCGGGAGGAGAAGGCGGCATCTCTGCTAGAGAACAAGGAGAACGGCACGACTCCGAAGCTGTCCTGCCTCGTTCTCTTTAACGACTTCAGCCAGGCCTTTGTGGAGAGGGCGAAGAGCTGTGAGGTGGAGGTTTTAAAGCTGGAGCAGCTCATGGTGAGTTGGGGTGGGGGGCGTAGCCATTTAAATGTAGCCCCTTTTAATCGACTCATCGTTGCTGATGTGCAAATTGATACGAGCAACTCCTCTTTGTCCACATCTTAGGACATCGGTAGGAGGAACCTCAAAGATCCTGTGGTGAGTTTGTCATCTCTCAGAGCTGCTCACGTAAAAGGCTGATCTCCCCCTTCCTAAACACTGGCATGACAGCTCTGTCGTCGCTCCTGTCCAATAGGATATCATTAACACTCACTCATAAGCAGGGGCTTAAATTAAGAGCGGAGGAAGTCCGTTGTCATGTTCTCATATTTTATTGCTGCCCTCTGTAGCCGCCCCAGCCTCAGGATCTGGCCGTGGTTTGCTTCACCAGTGGAACCACAGGTACCGTCTGATCTCATAAGCCTCTCCGTAATTATCCTTCACTCACATCATTAGAGAAATGCCCTTCAGTGCCCACTAACAACCACTCTTTATGGCACCGCTGCAGTTTCCTTTGCTGCGCAGGGGCACTGCAATAATGTTTTGTTTATTTACCCAGGGAAGCCCAAGGGAGCCATGATCACCCACGGCAACATTGCCTCCAACACTTCCTCTGTCATTAAGATCCTGGAGGTCTGTCTACACTTCCACCTCGTTGTCTAATTGAGAACAGCCTCACAGCTACCGTTGCTTCCCATTTGCTTGTGTCTGCATGTCTCCAAACTGTCCCCCTCCCCGCTGTGTCTAATGGTATGATTAATTGGGTGTTTGATTGCTCCTGTCGCTGCGAGGTACTTTAACTAATTGCCCCTGTATAAAGATTCTGCCATACAACATGTTTGATTGCCTGCGAGGCTTCGCCGTATGCCGCTGCCTCAACCTAATCTGTCCCCTGTGCTTTTTTTGCTCATTTCATTTCTCGTTTTTCTCTCAGGGCTCGTTTGAGATCCAGCAAGACGACGTGTCGATCTCTTACCTGCCGCTTGCCCACATGTTTGAGAGAATGATTCAGGTAGTTGATCCTCTTCTACTACTTTTTTTGTGTATGAACCCTAAATTAAATCCGTTTCTATTGCAGGTCTCTATGTTCTGCTACGGGGCCCGAGTAGGATTTTACCAGGGGGACATTTCTCTTCTTATGGATGACATTAAAACTCTGAAGCCTACCTTCTTTCCCGTCGTGCCTCGTTTACTCAATCGCATCTATGACAAGGTCAGCAAACGCATTACCCGCTCCTCATTTTCTTTTACAAGGTGCAAAGTGCAGCAGATCCACCCGTTAGTAAAAATCATGCACCAGTATAGCTCACTGGCATCAGCAGGCAGCCCGGGTGCCGTAAGGCCATTGCATGGGCCTGGGTTTAATCCGTCATGAGGCTATTTTCTGCCTGCCTTCCCACTGTCCTCTCTCCACTGTTGTATTGCAATAAAACTGAAAAGCAAAAAACCCCATAAAATAGACTGATTTAAATCTAGATTGATCTTCCTTTTAAGGTAACGTTCTCGTGCACGTCCTCCAGTGTGACTTGTTCTTTTTTAGATCACGCCTTGGTGTGGTTAGAAGTCCCGTTAAACCCACAACACTTGCGTGCTCAGTGATGTCAGCACATACCTCAAATTTGCGCAGAGAATTCACCTCAGTTCTGTTTTATTTATATAGCACAATAGATGTCACGTCAAAGCCCTTTTTAGTTTAAGGCAAAGGCCCTACGACAGAAATACTAAGACTGAGCACTTTGCATATGTAACAAGGGGAAAACGCTCCGAACAGGACTTCTGCTGACTTATCTAAAAATAGCCAATCCAATATTTTTTACCTTGGATTAAGAAGGCGGCCATAATCCTGGGTGTGTTTCTGTTTTTTGTACATTCTTGCCAATTTTTTACATAGATCCTGGGTTCGGTGACCTCACCGTTTCGAAGAGCTCTGCTCAACTACGCTGTGAAAAGAAAGCAGGCGGAGCTCAGCAGCGGGGTTGTACGTAACAACAGCCTGTGGGACAAACTGGTGTTCAACAAGATCCAGGTCAGTGGCTGACAGTGTGGATCATATACTGTCTCAGCCTGTTGCTGCTGTTTACATTCATATGTAGGTTACTCATCCATATGCTTGGCTCTGCAGTGGCCTCCTCTGAAATCAGCCCACAGAACATCTTTTATTCTCTAAACTTCACTATTAAGTGCCATATTTTCTGAAAATCCCTGACTTTGCAGTTGTCCTCGTCTGTGTTTTGTAGCACTTAACACGGTGGTACATGTAGACAAGCAGCCCTGCAAATAATCAACAAATTTGTATCCAAACTTTACAAGAGAGGCACAACTATTCCAGCAATCGGTGCCAAAATCACCCGGAGCATATTGGCCCTGTGGGAGTGTATTGGAGAAGCACGCGTGCAGGCAAACAAGGACTGAAAGATTTTGGCTTGGTGTGATCAATACAGATGGGAAAATATGACCAAGGTTGAATATGATTTAAAATGGGAATGAGCTCGCATCCACAATATGATTGTGTTTGAACTGCTTTGCATAAATGCTTCACCGTAGGAACTCTTATTTTTTATTTATTTATTTTTTTTCAGGAGAGTTTAGGGGGTAATCTGAGGTTTGCATTGACCGCTTCGGCACCGATCTCCCCAGCAGTGCTGTCCTTCCTCAGAGCCACTCTGGGGTGTCTGATATTTGAGGGTTACGGACAGACTGAGTGCACAGCGGGCTGCACGTTCTCTATGCCAGGGGACTGTAGCACAGGTAGGAAACGCTCTTCTACTGTCAGGTGTTCAGGATGGATGCTGTTGTGGTTTCTCCTGTTAACAGCAGGGGTATGTTTGTGTCAGGTCATGTTGGTGCTCCTTTGCCCTGCGCCATGGTGAAGGTGGTGGACATCCCAGAGATGAATTACTATGCCAAGAACGGAGCGGGAGAGGTCAGCCACGCAAAGATATGAACACACTTTTACCTATCAGTGGATGCTGTGTGGTGACTTCTCAATGCTTTGTCCCGTTAAGATTTGTATTCGCGGCCCCAGCGTGTTCAGAGGCTACCTGAGGGATCCAGAGAAGACGGCTGAAGCCCTGGACAGAGACGGCTGGCTGCACAGCGGGGACGTGGGCCAGTGGCTTCCAGTAAGATTAGACACACTAACTAGCCTGTATGAGTCAAGTGAGTTTGTGTTACCACACTTGTTTTTGTCAGAATGGGACCCTGCGCATCATTGATAGAAAAAAGCACATCTTCAAGCTGGCACAAGGAGAATACATCGCTCCGGAGAAGATAGAAAACGTCTACATGCGTTGTGTCCCTGTACTCCAGGTGTTTGTGCATGGAGACAGTTTACAGGTACGGCACATTTTAGCTTTCTTATCCAAAGCGAAGTGTTCTCAGAGGCACGGTTCGATGTTTCATTTTGTCTTGCATTTCTTATCAGTCTTATTTAATAGGGATAGTTGTCCCTGACCCAGAGGTGTTTGTTGACTGGGCCAAGGATCGGGGATTTGTGGGGTCCTACGAGGAGCTGTGCCAAAATCCTGTAGGCCTAATTCTGGAATATAACTTTCATCTGATTAAAGTCCTCACAGCAGGATTAAATGGAAACTGGTTCTGTCTTCAACAGGATGTTAAGAAGGCAGTTTTAGAGGACATGAACGCCGTGGGGAGGGAAGCACGGCTGAATTCGTTTGAACAAGTGAGCAAACTCATCGAGGTTCAAACGCACAAGTTACAAAGTGGCTGAACTTAACTGATTTCGATGCTTCACCTTTCTGTCTCAGGTGAAGGACCTTTACCTGCATCCAGAGATGTTTAGTGTCGCCAACGGCCTTCTCACGCCCACCCTGAAAAGCAGGCGCGCAGACATCCGCAGACACTTTCAGGAACAGATTTCAAGCATGTACAGCAAGAAGGCATACTAACTCGACTCAGTAACTCGCAGACGCGACACCTGTGGGTCAGGGGTGTCCAACAAAAGAACAAAAACGGGACCTGGGAGTGAATATCCTGTAGTGCCTCATCTCAAACCCTACATTTCGTTATATCTGGAATATTATTTTGTTTTCCAGAAATTTGTCATCCACCTGTGACCACATCTCACTCTTAATTCCAAACAAGGAAATTAAGTGAGTGGATCCATATTTGCCTTCCAGTCATTGTCACTAATGAGATTTTACATGGACATTATCATTGTTTAGTTGCATAGAGAAGCACGGACGATATTAGGAAGAACTGATATTAACGCTGATCCTTTTATTTACACTGCACTGTTGCTTTCCCAAGCAAAGATTTTGAAAGGGACTCTTTATGTGCACTTATGGCATTGGTCCTCCTAGACGTTGCATTAACTGTAGGTTTGTATTTTATGGTTGTTGGGTCTTTGCATCACTGTCACATAAGCTTCTGATGAATATGTTTCATCTTAGTGACTACTTCAAACCACTGACTTCACCTCAAGTTAAACAATTAATATGAATGAGCGGTGAATGGGGAGGAAAAATGATTTGTAAACAGGAATTTACTAATGCCAGTAAATAAAGATTAGTAATTGACGTGTTTGCATCATTCAGTTCATAAAAACTCAGGCATGTGCAGAAGCACACGCACACAAACTCATGAAGACAACAGCAAAATAGTCACTGGTTGCTTTTCTTGCATTTAGTTTATTGCATGATGATAATAATGAAGCAAAAATATCATCCGACGTTATTTAAAAACTTACATAAAACCCAATCTGATCACAAAGTATTCATTTTGGTATATTTAAAAAAAATCAACCATGACTATAACTTAAACTTAGAAAAGCACCTTCATTCATCCAGTTATTGGCGTGTAATCAGACAGTCTGCATTGCAGAACACAAAGACGAGCAACCGGCTAAGCATTTCCTTCAGTAATTACACAATAAAAAGCCACAAAAAAAATAAATAGTCAACATACTTGTAACTTCAAATTCACTAATGAGTAACATTCAGTGTGTGTTTACATTACTATGTAGTGTAGTTATCATGCCAAGGCTCTACCTGATGGAAAGTGGAAACAAAGGCATGTGATGAGAGCATGATTTGGTCCAAAAATAAGACTATAAAACATTTGTCTTCCAACCCTGATGTAGATGATACAGAGAAAAATACTTTTTTAAGGCTGCCAACAATGTGTGAGATTCTTTGCTAACACACACTCTAACCAACAATAGAACAAAGGATGGATGGTGTGAACAAAAGGAAAATATGGGTCACTTTATTTCCACTAGAGGGCGCACCAGCCTTTGATTTTTTTTTTCTTTCTTACTTGTGGGGTTTAAAAAGAAAACAAACCTGGATATGTCTGAAGCCTGAGTAGTCGACCTTTCAACACCACTCCGTGTTACACCGTTTTTTGTTTTTTTTTATGTTATATCCAAAGTCAGACATGTTATCACAGGTGAGCTAATGTGTTCTGATGAACCCCAATAAAAAGCCCTCACAGAGAATGGCACAGAGCTAAACTCACAGATTACCAGAAAAGACCAAAATTGAGAGATTTTTTTTAAACCTACACTACATTACATAACACCTTCCAGTGTAATTTCAAAGTTGGATAATAAAACTATATTTCACACGCTGCTGCCAACAAGGCAGATGTGACTAATAGAAACATTTCCTTGCTCACTTTACACATTAGAAACAAATGGTTATAGATACCTCTGAAACCATGAAGCGTAACCTTGTTAATTAGTTCTGACAAGATCTGTCTGATTCCTTTACTAAAAGAAAAGAAAAATAAACGACAACATATTGGCTTATAATGTTGCACTTGGCTGATGGCTTAGTTAATGTGGCATTCAGCTGCTTTGAGTTGCTGAGATGATGAAAGATTAGGGTGTAGTGCAAGAGCAATTGGCGGTGGGGATGAGGCCGCAAGGAAACAAATGGATAATCAGGTTTAGGTCACTGCTGTCCGTTTGAACTCTGGAGGAGCTTGAAGAGAGCGCAATCCATTCAGAGAGGCATGAAAAGAGCCCGTTTTTGTATTTTCCTCACTCAGTCGTCGGCGACAATGGACAGAGCACGCAACTCGGTGAGCTTGGCCTCTGTCTCCCTCTCCCTCTGCTCGTCAGTCAACCCTGCCTGGTCGATCTGGTCTGTTAACTCGCTGAAAATCTTGTACATTTCGGTGAAATAGACCACCTGGTGGGTAGAGAAGGAAAAATAAAAACGTAAGTCTGTGATGGCAGGGGAAAAGAATATCTGTCCTCTGATGAAAATGGGAACAGGTCGATCCACAGACCTCTCAGGAAACACCAGAATCCAAAATCTGAACACCAAATACAGTCTAATCGTGTTTCTACTTACAAGTCTGAAGCTGCTGTTCTCATACTACTTCAACCCTGCTAATGAGAAGTGACTTGAGAGGAGAATGGGGAGCCCACAGATATCAAACAACTCTGACAAAGCCCCAAAACCCAGCACTTCAGTGGGTAGTGACCCTGCTTTTCTCTCCCAATCTGAACAAGAGATAGAGAGTGTTCACTGAAAGCTTTCTTGACACTTCCCACCCCTGCTTCTTCCCCTTAGTTCATGAGTCAGGCTCCCTAGAGAGTTGCTTTGATGATTAATAGACTTTAATCACATTACAAGACTCCAGAAGAGTGGGCAGAGAATGAAAGTACTGGGAAATACAACCCCTAGAAACCCACACACACATCTCAATATTTATTCATGCAGCGATGCATACGATGCCATGCTCCTTAAGGGGGGGACGACACAGACTTCTCTAAAATTGCACGTGTTCCCTTGCAACAAAACCAACTGAGAGACCCGTGGGAAAAGTTTACTGTTTCACTAAAAGGGTCACAACAGAACGAGAATTTTGCCATAAGCAGACCAGACACTGCTTCTAAACCACCTTATACAAGCCTTTTTAAGTGCTCCGCCTGAAAGACCTTTGCATGTTTATACCAATATGTGCCACCTAAACCACATGAGTGGGCTATAAGTATTGGGTTACTGCTGCTTGTGGGGGTAAAGCGGATATGTTTTTTTTCCAAAAGTGGCTTGTTGAAAGGGCCATCGGAAATGTCCATATGAACTGTGATGATAATGTACACCAGATCAGTGTCTAGGCGCCCTCTGTAGCAAAGACTACCATTACAATTAGTCAAGTCACCACGAGGAGTAAACGCCGGCTCACGCAGCTGACCACCTACCCAAAAAAAAAGAAGCAGCTTGGGGTAAAACAGAGCCATTTTAACATACCATACTCCCAGCTGCTTAATATTTACATGGAGAGGTCACACTTTGACCTTTGACAACAAAATGAATAATTTAAGTTGGATTCGATTCAGTAAACACAGCATCCACTGTAAGAGAAGCAACTAAAAAAAAAAAAGATGAATAAATGAAGACAATGCCTCACTTCATCATCATCTGTAGAAACTGACAGGTCAGGTGGTGTCTCCCTCTGACAGTTGCTGGACAGGACTTGTTATAGTGAAACTGAAGCCTCACAACAAAGACTCCCTTTATTCTTTTTCTTTCTGCTGCTGGACGCTGAGCAGCAACAAGCGGCTGGGAGAAAAGGGTGTGGAGGACCAAATCAAGCACATGCAACAAGCACTGGGGACGAGGTCCGCTGACCACCCACACATGGCTGTGCAAATGTGAAAACGTTCATTCATGTGTGTGAATTATATGAATAAATATAAAGCTGCAAGAATGACATGGCTAGCGTGCCTAATGGGACCTCTTGCACCAGACAAAAACAGGTAAGATTTATTTAATGCTTCAAGATAAAAGATGTGGGGAAATATTATATGTCTGCTAATTTGCTAAGTTCAAAGTGCATCACAGAACTCCTTAATTTTCATTAGGTCTGGGATAATCTAGTTTACTTATTAGGATTGTGCCAGTGGCTGTCCCAAGGAGGAAATGACATGGCCAGGCAGGTCTGGGGTTAGTGAGGGGGACATAGTGGCGCTAACTTGAGACACCCAGCTGCTTTAAGAGAAGCTTCAGGTTAGAGGAAGGCTTGCAGGGCTGCAGTGGAGCCAGACAGATGAGGCCTTCCTCAGCTAAACACAGCAGCGTGGGCCGTCGCTGAGGGTTAATCACATTAGAGCAACGTTGAGGGAGACAGACTGCCTAGGTTATACACACCCTTCATCAGATATTTTATGCACTGTTTAACCGACGCTCAGAGAGTGGAGCAGTGGGTGGGTGGGAGGGAGGGTGGTTGTCTGCAGCTGTGAGAGGTTCGTTGGGTGTGCACTTAAAGGTGATGGAGGTCACTAACCTGTGCCCGGATGAGAGCCTCGAAGCTGGGCTGGAAGTAGTCGATGCGGCTTTGGTAGAACTTGGGCATCTCGTCCAGGAGCTGCTTGTTCTTGGCCTCGAAGTCATCTTTGACCGGTCGGAGTTCCTCTTTTGCCTGTGATGTCGGAGAGAGAGAGCAAAACAAAAGAACTGGTCACTGAGGGTTCAGTTCTGACTTTGAGTTACATTCTTTCATTTCACTGCGATGCAATACACACTACACATTAAGGATTCGTTCGCTAAAATAAGCTTAAGGAGCTACAGATTAATACCTACAAAGCGAAACAAGTTAGTCTGAAGTGAATTCACTTCTTGAGCCATCATTTGTCTTCTTCTCTTATTGTTCTGAAAGATATTTGCTTAATTCCCACGGAGAAGCAGTGCAAAAAAAAGGCTGTAATCACGACCAAAGTGAGGAGGAGTGGGTAATGTGGGCAGACTTGGCTGTGAGTGGACTCCAGCACCACTGATCTGTGTGTGAATGTATTAGTGGGTAGTCTACTGTAGGCATGGAGTTATGGAATGCACAATGAATAAGTGTGAGAGGGTGAGAATTTTTATTAAGGGGAAGGGGGAGTTGCTATATTCAAACTGAAACATATTGTCTTTCAGCTGCATTATGATATGCTCTCTTCACTTTAGTTTTATTTACACATGCCAGCTGTAACTGAAATGGCGTGCAAGTGTTTTGTCAGGATCATTTCTTTAAGTGCACAGGGACTCAGAGGGCATGGATGTAGGGGCCTCTTCAAGGCTTTGTTCCCCTGACAGTGCTTTTCTCAATGTGTGTGGGTGGCTCACCATGTGAGGATGTGTTAGAAGCAATAGCATAGGCAACACTGCAGCACTATCTGTGAATGTGTGCTTCTGTAGTGGCCTCATGGTGTGTGCGTGTGTGTGTATATGTGTATGTGTGTGTCTACAATTCTCAATTACGTGCCTGTAGATGTGCAGCAGTGCCTTTTTGAAAAGGCACTACTTGAGAGCCTGGTAGCTTGCGTGGGTGAAGGAGCGCACATGTACAGTATGCATGTGCTCAACTATTTTTGTTCATATCCAGTCAGCATTTGTGTCTTTTTCCACCTATTGTGCTCTATTCACAATACGGACAGCATGTAAGAGCAAGTGAACTCTGCTCCTGTGCAGTTGGAGGGAGAGCTCGAGTGGATCGACACGTGCGCCGACGCGAGCTTTAAAACTGACGCTACCTGATGCAGTTTGACCATCACGGGCCCCGTTTTTTCTTTCTCTTCGTATTTCTCCACTTTGGCTTGCAACCGCTTGTAGTCCTGCAGCGTCTGTTCCCTACGTTTCACTGCCATGTTAAGGCTGGGGAAGACACTACTGTACCTGAAAAACACCAGCACACAGAAAACCAGGTTACTGAACACAACATGCATGCGCACCGTGTGAATCCATGCAACGAAAGAAAAAAAGATCCCAGACATACATATCAAACTTTGCTCTTTTTTCCCTGAGAGAAAGTGAAGTTACTAAAAATACTGAAACAACTTTCCCGTCTCCATGTAATTTGTAGACATGCACTGTGCATTGCATCGTATCTTAATAAAAGTCATTATGATTTAATAAAATCCCGCTCCTCAACATCTTATTGTAGCGGTACTCTCAAACCCCAGAGGACAGCTCTGCATTAAGCTTCCTCTAATCTATTATCTAATTACTGTAGTTCAGAATGGCATGAAACAATTCATTTTGTGACAATTATCATATTCCAAATGAAAATATATTCTTGCAACAAGAATCCAAGTCTTCAGCACTAAAAATAGGAAAACATTCATCTGTAACTTAGCAACAGGAATCGGAGCTTCATCCTGGGACTTGTTGCACTGCTTTTGTGTCTGTTTTTAATAGGGAACGGGAAAACTGTATACAGAACATGTCTAACCTAATAATAAAACTATAGAAATTTTCAAGTTAACATGTCTGAAAGTTAGACTGTAACATTAACATTATTTCTTTAAACTCAGGTTAGATCTGGCTAATGATTTATAACAAATGGTATAGCTTTAACCAAAATATTGAACGCCTGAATAAGAAAAGGAACATTTTTCAACTTTCTAAAATGTAAACACAAAGCACTGACTTTGTTTTTCAAAAACAGGCCACAAGATTAGTCACGCAGGTGCATACCAGATGTGAGTCAGCAATAAAAACAATCGTAATAAAGAATTAGATATAGCCTTTTCTGAATGACTCATTTAAAGCAATTTCTCAAGTGTGTAGGCACACTACTACAATACTTTATTGTGTGCGCCTCGCCCCATAGTGTTATTAGCCACAAAATGTGTGGGCTTCATGATTTACGTTCCTCTCCATGCCAACCCTTGCCCTGTTCTGTGTGGCGGATGAGAGAACCCGAGAGTTTGTTATGAAATCCTGGATTACAACTGCGTTTGCCCGACGTGCACCTTACTACAGGCCAGATGGGGGAGTGGTGCGAACTCCATGTCAGACAAGCAGAGATTGTTTCCGACAGGAAGTTAAGCAAGGAGTGGTCTTGTAGTGTTTCAGTGACATCAACGAGCTCAGCCCAACCCAGCAGCCCACACTCCACCGCTATTTATAAAATACCACTCTGGCCCAGTTTACGGCAGGGGTGGATGCCGATCCTCAAATCTACTATCTGCTCCAGTGTACGCATATTTGAAGTGCCAAGGGATTATGCAACTGCCCTCCAGGCATGACTGCTTTCCAATGCAGTCCTACGGGCTGATGACAACACAGCAGCAAACCAGCTTTCAGACAACACAAAGGCTGGATTCTAGTTCACCTGACAGCATGGTGCAATTTCCTCATGACACACCACGGTGGCCTGCTGTTTGCGCGCTAAAAGGGGACAACGCTGTCTGCAACTACTATGTTTGAGCACAGGGAGACTTCAGGGCCAATGCTATCCTTGTGCTGGAGGAGGAGAAAAAGAGCTAGACACAAAGCCAACTACTTGTTAACCCATTAGTGTCACTTCCACACTGAACGCTGAAGTTTCAGTGTTACATTCGGTTACTGTGACTCAACGGTACACTACCCTCCCCCACATGAGAACCTGAATGTGCTTATGCATACACTGTAATAACAGTTTTTGGTTTTTTTAAAGAAAAGAAATGTCCAGGGCCTGGATGTTTCCCTCGATATCCTGGCCTTGGTTGGATAACTACCGGTCAGCCTGCGAGGTCTGTACCTGCGGTGAGCCTAGTCTGGGTGATTTCTTAAGATGGTTGAGGGCTGCAAAGGGGCCAAGGATACACCACTGTCCACGTGACAGGTCAGGGTGTGGTTAAAAAAAAAAAAAGGGCTGGATGGAAATAGCATCTGGAGCAGAGAGTGTGTTTATGAGCCGAGGCCAATCCACATACAGGCCAGCCTGACCCAGCAGCCAAGCCCAAGTCTGGTCTAGACACCCTCAGTCTAGCAGGCTGGCTGTCACTTTTGACTATGACCATCACATAACTCACTACTGAAAAAAAAAATCAGTTTAAAACACACCACTAAAAATATGGGAAAGGGACCTGTTTATGTGTAAATTACCACCTTTGTTCGTCGTGGTCTCAGAAGAAAAATTAGGGTCACATCACGTGGCACCTTCATTTAAAATATGCTTGGTGTGAAAGTGAAATAACTACCACCTGTTGTATAAATGGTTTAAAAGCAGTAGACCATGAGAATGTCTGTGACGTAAATGCTAGCAACATCTCCTTAGTCTCCAACAAAAAAAAAACAAAAAGCGTGCAAAGAAAGAGTGTGATCTGCTGTGACTTGCCTAGTGCTTTAAAGCCCACATAACTCACGCAGCCTCAGTGCGTGAAACACCAGATAAGATGGTAAAAAAACAAACATCCTTTTTACAAAAAAACAATACCCCCCTCAAAAAATAAAAATAAAAAGCCTGCATCAGCCCCAGAGCTAAGGTCAACAACTCCCATTGGCTCCAAACCCCACAAGCTGCTCTGAGGGCAGCGTGTTCCTCTGATTGAGAGGGATGAAGGTGGTTTGTCCAGTCCTGGCTCAACCCAGGGCAGAGGTCTCAAAACAGGCTTGACTTCTATTTCACCCAAAAGAGCAACGGAGCAAAAAGGGCTAGGTTACAAGGCCCAGATAACACACATGCCTCAATGCCCACGCACTCCCCTCCCCTCGCATAAACATAGTGATGTCATTCAGTGACCCCGCAGAGTGGATGAAACGCACGTCTGGGCCTGAGAGAGAGGAGACACTGAACGCAGGATGGGGGCAGAGTAGAGGGGGGCTGCTTTTTCGTTTGTTTATTGTGCGTTTTACCACACTAAGCATTAAGAATGGATGCCAAAATTTGAAATAGCAATCACATGGACACAATCATGTAGCTGACACACACACACACACACACACACACACACACACACACACACACACACACACACACACACACACACACACACACACACACAATCCATTGAAAGTCTTCCATTAACATAACGTTCTCCTTTTCAACTCTTCTCTAATTGTCTTTACAATGACACAAGTTCACCAGAAGAGTATTTTGAGACAAGAAAAACAGTTACAAATATTCATTAGTGAGAGGACTAATGGAATCTTAATGGAAGCTTTAAAGTATAGCAGCTTGTGCGTCTTGGTTTTCTATAGACAACACTTTGATAAACTAATAAGTAATAGCGTTGCGTTTTTAAGAAGGAAAAAGTAAACAGAAAGGTCAGTTTAGTTTGGCATTAAAATTTGTTTATGAACTCACTTCCTCTGTTCTGTTTTAGACTCATGTAAATGCCTAACTTTATGATCTTAAATACCATCTTTGTGAGACAGCGCCCCCTCTAAAATCGGAGCTGGTGTTTGTGTACGTCGGTATGTTTGTGTGAGAGCGTGCAGTGTCCTGAGACATTTCTCCTCCTGAACCAATCCGCAGCTCTGGGCCCAGGAAGCTGGGCCCTTTGCCATATTCTGAGCCTGCCCACACGTCCGCCTGCCGCCCACCAGGAAGAGGAAATTAGAACCATTCCATCCTGTCATTGCTCCGCCACCAGAGCGCACGAGGAAGAGAGGGGTTGACACACGCGCGCTCACACACACACACACACACACACACACACACACACACACACACACACACACACACACACACACACACACACACGCTGACCTGACCTATCCATATTTTGATGGAGTATTCTCTTCACATTAGTTACTTTACAAAACGAGTGTCTCACGAGGGGAGAAAGTTGAACACAAATTTATAGAAATCTATACAAGCAGTATGCACATGCTCTCTTTCACAGTATTTAATCTCCTGGGAGGAGCCAGGAGGAGGAAGAAAACCTTAACAAGCGCTCCGGAAGACGGGTGGGATTGTCCAGCCACTCCCTTCAGTACCTCTGCTTTGCGCGTGTGTGCGTGTGTGTGCAAAGTGAGGCTTAAGGAATGGAATAGCATTCACTGCCTCCTCAAATGGGGGCGAGTATTAGGAACGAAGACCAAATAAACTTTCTTCCAGACACTACCAGCACAGCAGCCCTGTTAACTCCCAGTTCATTTTTATAATGCGTATTACTACACTGGAGGCCTTGCTAAGGTCCTGCACTGCAGCTATTCTTTCCACTCAGTTAGTGAGATATGCAGAGCAAGGTTAAATAGTAAAAACGACACGGGGCACTGGGCTTTTATCGCTCCACAGTCACATATGGAATTTAAGACACAACTGAGCTAAATCGCTTTTACCATACTTCACACGAAAAGTTCACGATCTGGCTCTCCTAAAAATGCAAATATTGCAGACTAAAACTATTTGACCGCGGCCTGTTGCAGATTCAGATTTAAAGCTGGACATTTAACACAGAAGCAGCACAAGAAACTGACACTTACTTTTTCAGAGGGTCGACAACAGTCTTCTGGATCTGGTTCACCTGTAAAAGTAAATAAAATAAAAAGCTGTTAACACAAGCACTGCTCACCTTTCTAACAAATGAAGAGACATTACAAATTGTTATTCACTGTCAAATTGAGTTACATCAGAAGTGAAGTCGGAACCAAATAGCTTCTACATCTCTTGCTCATTAGCTGCAATGTAAAGTCGCAGCACAAACACCAACAATTGTGTATATTTCAAACAGAGCACATATGAAAAAAGGGGAAGGGGGGGGGGGCTTGCAAAGAAACTTTCATGACGTTGACTCTTTTATTGTACACAAGCCCCGAGGAGAAACCCCTGAATATTCATTGAGCTTGCGATACAAAAGGATGGAACTGTCAGGGGACGGACATGAAAGCAAAGCCCAAATGATTTCCTGTGGAGGGTGGGCTGCCATACAAGATGAAAGTTCTTTACAAACAAACATTTTAACAATAACAGTTTATATTTTCCTGCATTCTCCTTCTGTTTGGCAGAACCGACAGGGGAAGGAAGGAGGGGAAGGGGGGGGGGGGGGGGGGGTGTTAAATGGAAGTAAACGAACATCTCATCTCGAGGCCTCCAGCCTCAGAACCAAGTCTCGTCGAGAGAAGTTGGAGCACAATTAATAAAGTTTCTAGAGTCATTTACATTGCAGATTCAAAATGACTGCTGCTACTAGATCTGCAAGCGTAACACGGCTAAGTTAACCAGGCAATCGAGTCAAGTGGAGAGAACACGCTTGGAACAGAGAAGGAGAATTTAAAGCAGGGAGATGTGAAGTGACAGCTGCATGAGAACAGTGAGCAGCTCCACTAATCATATGCTCACTTGCTATTGGAAGGACAGTCAATCACACAACAACAAGGAAGCAAGATCGCAGCTGTGCTTTGTAAAAATGCCCTGACCATCTACGAGAACATACAGCAACACTCGCTGCTTCACACAGGCAGATTTCCAAGTACAAAATGGTTGATTGTGGTTTGAGGGAAAACACAGAACCAATAACAAATAAGTACATGGGAATTCACATTGTCTTTGTTTTACATATTCACACCATCTCCCCCTCCCCAGCTCGAGCGGTGCCGCTGCTTCTAAGGTGAGAGCATGCAGCGAGGAGGGAGAAGAACAGCGGCAGATTTGCTTAAGCATGCTGGTGCCCTCTACCCTCTGCCCCTTCCCACAGAGAGGGGGGGCAGAGCTATTCCTTGGAGGCCCCGCAGAGCCTGAGGCCGGCGCTCTAGCAGCAGTCTCCATCAGTGAGTCACGGAGCAGAGGCCATCCCGGCACACAGGCCTCCCAAAAATACACACAGATCGCAGAGGAAATCAATATCCCTCCAAACGGAGCATCCTCTACTGTGCTGCCGCCATCTACACTGGGGCTCAGCTTCGGCAGCAGTGTGCCGGCGGGGCTGTGCGCCCTCCTCAGCCCCAGAAATAAACACACAGACCTGGGCCACTGCTGCCTTCATTATCGCTGCACGTTTTATCTGCTGGCTCTCTCACTTGTGGGCCCTGCGGCAGAACATCTCGTCTCAACACGGAGAAGAGCAAAGGGTGGATGCTTTTGTGTCTGTTTTGCTGGAGCAATAAGGTTTTGCTGCTGTTGCCGTCAGAATCAACAGCCAGCTTAAAGGAAGAAGTTAAGAGTGGTGTTCTAGTGCTGTGCTGGATTTTTAAACACCTAGCAAAACCTAGAGGTGATGCACACAACAGACTGACCAGAAAGTACTCACAATCACTATTTTGCCTCTAGCTCACTTGTAGCCACTCTACAAAGGAAGCCACACAGCTCAGCCCAAAGCTGGAAGTGAACATTGTGTTAAGGCAAAGATTTTATTTAGAAGGACTGAGAGCAGTGGAGAGACTATCAGGTGTGACCTAGCTGTCAAAAGCCACTCTGAATAAAAGTGTGTTTGAAAAAAACAACCAAACAAGCACAAAGAAAAATCTATCCAGCTGGTGACCGTTGTCCTTTACAAGCGAAAAAATGTCTGGATCTAAGTGAGTGGATCAATCTTTTTCAAACAAGTGACAGTCACAGAGACAAATAGGAAGGCTACACAGACAGTGAACAATACGATACATTATAAAGGCATTAACTACAAGTGACTTCTTTAAAAAAAAAAACAGATTAAAAGGAAGAATGGCTGTTTCTTATTCATTCACACTCAAGTGTGTGTCGTAGGGTTTTTTCCCCTTCAGAATGAAAAAATAAACTGAGTGAAAATGGGAAAAAAATTTTCAAATTTGATATTGAAAAAAAATCTAAAGAATGCAAAAGTACTTCACCCTGACAGCAGGAGTGCTCTCCTGAACACTCAACCAAGCCAAGTCCTGGAACATATGCACCCTGGGTCACAAACCCACACGCTCAGTCCAACCTACATTTTACTTTGTCTAGTCACTCAAAATGGCTCCTGTAAAATTTGATGAGCCGTGAGCAAAGCAAGTCTGAAAGACTTAAAAGCTGAAGAATCAAGGAAAGGAAAGGAAAATAAATGACAGCTGCAGAATATCTGCTTGGATGCTGTCTTGTGCTTTTAGTATGTTTTATTCTCAAAACAATAATACTGAGTTTGCCTGAGTAGCACGGAAGTATATCCTAACAAGTAAAGCCAGGAGACAAGACCAGCGACACTTAATCTCATATACAAACACTGAACATTAGGATGACATTTATTTACCAGCTCAAGACAGTATGCTCATTTAAAGTGAGGACTTTTGTCAGTCGTCACTTTAATTTCTGGAACATGGACATTGCTTCACTTATATACACTGAGGAAGGTTACAGCTTGATTATCTATGGAAACCGAGTCCAGCCCCTGAGGTTTCCCAGAAAATATGAAATCAACTCTTCAATGCTCAATATGTATATTTCCAGGTGACAGATGGCCTGTTATGCCTGAAATACTTATACTACAGCTTTACCATGGAATAACAACATTACCCACCGTTTGCAAAGGAATTCATTTTCTCCCCCTTGTTGGATCATTGTTGTGGGAAAGGTTATGAAATCATTTTGGTTCACAGCAAAATATGAAAAGAAAGGGGAATATTTTTAAGGCAGCAAATGTGAAAAGCCTAGAACACCTACTAGCGGGGCAATGAGTCAAGAAAACACAGATGGAAAAAAGTCAATCGGTATATGCCTTAGTGTGATCTCCTATGTTCTCTCCTGTATTTTTTTCCTCTTTTCAAACCCTCCACAGCGTAGTGCCTTGAGGATCCACACATGCAGTGCCACTATGATTCACATTATAACTACCTGTGGCGATGATTCTAATCAAAAAGTGAAGGGCGCCCAGCAAATAATATGAAGAGCCCTGACAGCCAGAGAGATCTTCACAGAGTACAGCTGTGGAAGAGCGAGCAAGAATACGCTGTACCGCTTACAGTTCTGGAAAGACAGACATGCCGGTCTGTCTGCTGCTGGCCCTTAGGACAAAACATACAAGAATAATAAGAAAAAAGAAATGGTTTCCCAAATGCAAGCGCTGCAAATATCTAAGCAGAAAGAAAAATATGTAAAATATGATATGAAATGTACATGAAGGACGGGACAAGTGTTGGGAGGATTTCAGGTTGGGTTTGCCAGAAGTACGGCTCTGAGAGGTTTACAGTGTTCAAGCTGATCATAGGTACTCCACCCCGAGGGAGGAATAAAGTTCCTGTAATCCATCAAGAACATATTGGGTGACCTACCAATGCAAAAAAAAAATGTTTTTCCCTGAAGCCAAATGTATTAGGAAGTAATGCAAGAAATACAACAGACCTCAGCACATAAGCTGTGAGTTACTCTTGTGAATTTTGTGGCAAGGCATGTTTTCCTCTTCAGAGAAGGCCCATCCATTGTATGAGTTATTTTAGACACCAGTGAGTCACAAATGCATCAATTTTCACAGCTGATAACCAGTAGCTTGAGCTTATAGAGGATCATACCACAGATGCTTTTCAAAAACAGCAGAAGGAAAGACATACGGATAGTTTTTAGTCCACAAGCAGCACAATATTGACAAATATGAAAACATGCATTTTCAAAAAAACAAAAACAAAAAAACAAACCCTTGTTTAGTGTCCTACTTTGCTTGTTAGAAACGGAATTTTTTCAAACGATTTGAAGAAAATCACTGTGTCAAAAAGCCAAAACAGAAAAAGAGCAATATAATAAAGATGCCAAGTGTGGGAAAGAGTCTTACCTTTTCTTGGTTGAAGGCATCCATCCTTCTCATGGCTGTATCTAAAGCAGTCATAGAGTCCAGGAAGGCCTGATCCTGCTCACACAGCGGGTTACTCAAGAGGTCTGCGGAAATCTTCACTGCTGCCTTAGACATGGCTGTCAGCCATGCAAATATGCATGCAACACACAAAGCAGAAAATACTATTAAAACACAGTTAACTTCGTGAAAACAGAAATACCGATTTTGTAAATGGTTACTGAAGATGTCTGCATCTACACATTTTAATCTAATTCCATGTAAGACTCTTACATTGTTCTGAAATTGTGGACGCAATTTTTGTGGATTAAACTGAAGCTTTAAGCGTTTCATCACTTTATATGAAGTAGGGTATTCAAAAGTGAGCCTGTCGGGAAGTGCACAACTCGAATGGCACAGTGCTGCCCCCATTGTAAAAATCTGAGGGGGTGGTGGGGCTGCCTGCCGCGCTGAATATTCACCAGTGCAACGAGAATTTTTTGCCATTTTTCTACACTGACAGCATCAATTACCGTTAATCTGCACTCGTGCCACTTTGTTTAGACACAGAGCATGTATCAGTATATGGCTTCACTGTCAAAACAAATGAGCTGCACTGAGGAGACACAAGCTGACGACAGGAGCTGCACTGAATATGGGCTTTACAGAGATTTGGAACAGTCATTGGTCATTTCACACTCCCCTGGGACCAATTTTCAACCAATCAATTATCACGGTGTAGCGTTTCTGCATCTCTCTCAGTTTGCACAAGTAATACATTGCTTGATCTGACAAACATTTTAATTACAGGGTCGTGAAAATCAAAAGGTGACCTGAGGGCTCGTTATTAGCAGTGAGGGAGAAGGTGAAATTCATGTCCTTTACAATTTCCTGAGGCAAGAGAAGTTAACATATTTTATTTGCCTTCTGTTATTTAGCCTAATTTGGCATGTGTACAGGAGCATCCCTTAAAAAGACATTACTGGCCCTCACCAGATGACTGTCAGCACGTTCGCTAGAGTGCTGCATATAAACACATTTGGCTTGATACAGAGAGAAGTGTATTAAATGCAGTGCTGACATGCAGAGTAGGTCCAGTTCTTTGTTTGGTAGCAGTTAGTGGAGATGGGACCTGTGCAACAGATGGAATCCATTAACGATAATGAGGCCCTGACAGCTATGACACTTTGATGATGCAGACATTCATATTGCAGAGCACAAAGGAGAGGAAATGAAGAAGTCTCTCACTGCTCCATCCGTCCCCGCTCTTCCACCCCCACAAGTGACTACTTACCACAGGCCATATCTACTACCACTTCCCAAATACAAAAACACAAAACCAGCAAATCGGCAAATAAATCTTTAGTAAACAAGAGTTTTGTGGCAGACAAATACATGGATAAATGATGGCAGAGATGGTAAACCAGGATCCCCAACTGAATATAGATCACATGGTCAAAAAACAAAAAACACACCTGCTATGACAGCTACAAAAGCCTAAAAAAGGAAATGATTAAGGTAGAGACTCACACACAATTGTTTCATGTCATATCATTTGGAGATCGAACACAGCACAGGAAAAAAAAAAGAAAAACACAGGCACCCAAACATCTTTCTGGCCCTGAAAAACATGCCAAGTAACATCAAGTATGTTGGTGAACAAGTGCTGATCAATGGCTCACCAGGCGGCAACGCCAAGTAAGTGACAGAACATACCTAAATCTGCCTCTGTGCTTTTCTTCATGTCTTTGTGAAGCTTTTTCGTCTGATCCTCCAGCCTGTGGGACAAGCAGAAGACTGATTATCAGAGCGCTTCTTGTCTCGTAGTACAGTAAAGAATCAGTTATCCTAACTTGGATTAATTAATAACCTATACTGAAGTCAAGATTTACTTTATGAGCTGTAGGCATGCATTAATACATCAGTCAAACGTTGGTATCTGCTAATGTGAGCCTGGTTTTACTGATACCTTCAGGTTTATCAATTGATATATGCTGTTTAAATGCTAAAAAATTGAAATCAAGGCCTGAACTTTTAAAAATTTTCCACTGTTACAAAAGTAGGAATGCATACTTTCAAATCGATTCATCCCTGAATCCCTCTGAACCCGTTCAGTTGGACAAAAACATTGACAAGGATAAAGAAAACACAAACCTCGAAAAAAGACATAAAACAATATGGATTAAGAAGGAATTACACATTCGACTGATTCCACATAAAATCTGTTAGCTAATTAACAACAGTGTGAATCCTTCAGTCAACTACATTTCCGCTCAAAAGCATTAACGTCTTCAATCATTCCACTGCACATATTCCATTGATGTGTGTTAAAAATGGCAATTACCAGACTATGGAGGCTGAAAACACATGCCATTCATTATATCAATTAAGGCAAACAAGGGGTTTAGAATCTCCCCTGAGACTACCTTCATAACACTACTCCTATTTGATGAAAAATGTGGTGCAGTCAGGTTTTGCTTCCATCCTTGTTTTTCAAGAACAATATTAAATAGGAAGTCAGTAACGGTAATCCCATTTTTGTGCATGTCCACAAGATATAAAGACACTAGCAGAACAAGTAGAGCTCTTTCAGAGCTGCAAACCAAAACTGGAAGTCAAGCGGCTCCAATTAAACGTTTTAGATTTTTTTTCGGTTTAGCAGCTGGGAAACAAAGAACGATTGAGGATACTCACAGGTACACTAACCAAATCTAAACTGTTAAACTGAAGGGTTTGAAAATGACTGCTGATTAAAAAGCAGCATTTACAGGACCGTAAAGAAAAGTTCAAGTCTCCCAAAATGCAACATACAGACAACTTTGGTTTTAGATTTTCATCTGCAAATGGATTTTCTTTTATTCTTTTGTTTGTTTATCCAAGAAAGGACAAATAGTAAAATTATTTTTATATATATATATATTTTTAAACAGAACATGTTCTCTTTAAGCTTTTGTTTCTTTTGACGTTAAAGGATTTTATACTAAATCACCACAGACCAGATGGAGGTTGTTCCTAAAATGTCATTTGCAGTAAATGATGTAATTTCATCCCATACTGTTCACACCACGGGAAAGAAAAAAACAGTCTGTCAGAACAATCTCCACAGTAACTTCTTGTGTCCCTCTCACCAATTAGATAGAACTAGGTCTCACAAGCTATATTAGGCTTTCTCTAAATTAATGAAAATGCACGCTTATGTTTCAAATATCCAGAAACAGGCATTTCAAATTGTAGTAAATTTATCATCAATGCTTCAGGCAAGATTTGGAGAGTATCTAGTAATCAAGAGAGATTCTTCCTGTGTTCGTCTCACTACATTAAGTCAATTTTTAGCACATATTTGGACGAGGAGAGTCAGTGTGACAAGTTCAGGTCATCACAGTTTTCCTCTGTTGTTGAGAACATTTTTGCATCAATTAAACTCTGAGGTGACATAAAATCTTCATATGATAACATTTTGTTGTTAGAGCCGCAACTTGATAACTGATTCTGACATTGTCATAAACATTTTGAAATTGTAATATGTTGTCAATCTTAGCATTTCTGTCTGAGATTACATAAAGTAGAGATATTTGACAACTCAAACTAAATGTTTAGACTGCAATACTAGACTAAGCAATACCAAGCAAAAATATAATATCAGGAAAATAAAAAAAAAAAACATAATCCTGCCAGTCATGCATATTAGTTTGTAAGATAGTGGGTGAAAGTATCTTACTATGTAAACAAACCAGTGCGCTCTGAGCCCAGTACACTCAGAATATATTCTTGTGATGGTTATTTGTGCATGTGAAAGTCATGTTCCAGACACTACCACCTACTTAAAAATACTGCTGCATTTTCCCTTCTCTGTCAGAACTGATGGTGAGAGAGAGCCATCCTGGATGAGTGCCATGCCAGCGTGGAGTCTCTTCCCAAAAGGTGCTAATAGAGTAACCTACTGGAACAGCTGCTGCTCCTTGTACCTATGCCCCAAACCTTCTACCCATGCAGCCACAGCCGCCATGCCACACAGGGTGGTGAAAACGAAAGGCATTCAAGACTTTTAAAGAAAATTGCTGAATATATCACTTATACATTGCAACATGACCATTTTACTCTGATTTGCTTTCCGGCTCATTGCTTTTCACACAAGACTGAGGTTAGAAACTGCAATTCCATGTAAATCACTCTAAAACCAAGAATTGTACCAGACTAAATCAAATTTTAATACCTCTAGACATGACTAATTTAAGTTTGTCACTGAAATAGTTTAACTTTTTTCACATAGACTTGCACAGCCGTATATTAGGACATTTGGATTTCCTATACTGCTATTACAAAATATTGATCTTAAAAAGTGATCAAATAACATCGACAAAGAAAAAGTAAAACACTGTGATCCATATTGGTTAAGTTGTGGAATTTCACTTACTGTTCCACAATAGTGTTTAAATTTTGTCTGAACCCACAAGTCAATACCTACTTATACTTAACACATATGAAGTACAAATATGCTTCATATATAGCAGAAGGAATAAGATGATCTTGTGTTAAATGCTTTATCAGCTAGCACTTTAAAGCCACTTTTACACTACATGCAGATAACAAAGCAATGATATTTCAGGCTCAGAGGAAATTATCAGGTATGTTTCCAGCAGGATGTACACAGGATATGAGGGCAAGATATGACCATCATCAATTTGGAGGATGCAACAGGTTATAGAGGAAAAGTGTGCACATACAGAGAGACTATATACATCTGCATGTAACCTTTCAGATCTCATTTGGGTTTTGCCTGTTCTTCTCGTCAAGGCTAGTTCTATGAGATTGAAATCTGTTTTACACTGCTGGTACTACAGATAATAGAAAATAGAGCTCTCTATGTTATAGATCATAGAGATTATTCAAACACTAAAATTAAAATGATGTTGAAATTGGTCTATACTTCAATATGGGAGAGTGTTAAAGTACAGATTATTTTTGTACTAGAAGAATTTAAATGTCTTCAGTCAGATGGACAAACTGCAAACACAGGTATCAGTTACTACTAAGTATACTGCATTTAGACCACAGGAGCACCATGAAGTGTTGATATGGATCTCTAGGGTGGAGAACCTAAATGTCTCTACATGCCTGCTGCTCTGACTCATCTATAAGGTCTATTGGCACCACACCTTCCTGATAAAGGGCCCTCCTACTCAACAAAACCTGAGAGGAAAATGATGCTCCCACTCATTTTGCTGGGCCCTCAGGGAGTTTTTGTAACCTCAGCCTCCCAGTAAGACTGGGCCTGATGTACTGAGCTTACAAGTTTTGAATTTTAAATTATGTGATCCCTACTTGCCTTTGTTTCACAGAGAAACTGAAATAAAGACCATTAACAGAATTTCTATATCCATGATGACATTAAATTGTAAAAATTTGATATTTCAGCTGTGGCCAAGTTTGAAATGTCTTAATATTTCATGTCAAGAAAAAACAGTGTCCAAAACTACCAAAAGCTGGAAAAGAAAAAAGAAAAACTACATGTGCAAAAAGGAATACTTAAAATGTAAATATGCAGTCAAAATAACTGTTAGTTATTTCAGATTTCTTATTTACTTTATAATCCTGACTAGTAATTGTAAATTAAGTCATTTCATGAGAATAAAATAAATAATACAAAAACATTACAGATTTTTTTTGTTGGCAGAAGGACTAATGACAGACATTAAGATATTGAATATATACAAAGCACCAAGCTAAAACAAACAATACATGAACATGAAAACACTTGGTAACACATGCATATTTTTGTAAAATATAAAATGTTTATTTTAATACCAATGTAACTCTGAATAACACAGAGAAACTTTAGTCACTGTCTACCTCATTAGTCTTATAAAGCATAATGGAAACTTACTTTTGGAGTTTGTCATATTCTCGCTCAAAGTCTCTTTCAACCTAAAATAAAGAATGCATTGCAGGTATATTAGCATTTTGGCATAGTACAAATAATGACTCCAAAAATTGTAACGGACAATAAATACATGTGCGAAATATAATTGTTTCCAGCAACAATGATTACTTCAGAAGGCATTTGTTTTCCCACTTGGACATACAGTGGGGCAAAAAAGTATTTAGTCAGCCACCGATTGTGCAAGTTCTCCCACCTAAAATGATGACAGAGGTCAGTAATTTGCACCAGAGGTACACTTCAACTGTGAGAGACAGAATGTGAAAAAAAAATCCATGAATCCACATGGTAGGATTTGTAAAGAATTTATTCGTAAATCAGGGTGGAAAATAAGTATTTGGTCAATAACAAAAATACAACTCAATACTTTGTAACATAACCTTTGTTGGCAATAACAGAGGTCAAACGTTTACTATAGGTCTTTACCAGGTTTGCACACACAGTAGCTGGTATTTTGGCCCATTCCTCCATGCAGATCTTCTCGAGAGCAGTGATGTTTTGGGGCTGTCGCCGAGCAACACGGACTTTCAACTCCCGCCACAGATTTTCTATGGGGTTGAGGTCTGGAGACTGGCTAGGCCACTCCAGGACTTTCAAATGCTTCTTACGGAGCCACTCCTTTGTTGCCCGGGCGGTGTGCTTTGGATCAGTGTCATGTTGGAAGACACAGCCTCGTTTCGTCTTCAAAGTTCTCACTGATGGAAGGAGGTTTTGGCTCAAAATCTCACGATACATGGCCCCATTCATTCTGTCCTTAACACGGATCAGTCGTCCTGTCCCCTTGGCAGAAAAACAGCCCCATAGCATGATGTTTCCACCCCCATGCTTCACAGTAGGTATGGTGTTCTTGGGATGCAACTCAGTATTCTTCTTCCTCCAAACACGACGAGTTGAGTTTATACCAAAAAGTTCTACTTTGGTTTCATCTGACCACATGACATTCTCCCAATCCTCTGCTGTATCATCCATGTGCTCTCTGGCAAACTTCAGACGGGCCTGGACATGCACTGGCTTCAGCAGCGGAACACGTCTGGCACTGCGGGATTTGATTCCCTGCCGTTGTAGTGTGTTACTGATGGTGACCTTTGTTACTTTGGTCCCAGCTCTCTGCAGGTCATTCACCAGGTCCCCCCGTGTGGTTCTGGGATCTTTGCTCACCGTTCTCATGATCATTTTGACCCCACGGGATGAGATCTTGCGTGGAGCCCCAGATCGAGGGAGATTATCAGTGGTCTTGTATGTCTTCCATTTTCTGATGATTGCTCCCACAGTTGATTTTTTCACACCAAGCTGCTTGCCTATTGTAGATTCACTCCTCCCAGTCTGGTGCAGGTCTACAATACTTTTCCTGGTGTCCTTCGAAAGCTCTTTGGTCTTGGCCATGGCGGAGTTTGGAGTCTGACTGTTTGAGGCTGTGGACAGGTGTCTTTTATACAGATGATGAGTTCAAACAGGTGCCATTCATACAGGTAACGAGTGGGGGACAGAAAAGCTTCTTACAGAAGACGTTACAGGTCTGTGAGAGCCAGAGATTTTCCTTGTTTGAGGTGACCAAATACTTATTTTCCACCCTGATTTACGAATAAATTCTTTACAAATCCTACCATGTGAATTCATGGATTTTTTTTTTTCACATTCTGTCTCTCACAGTTGAAGTGTACCTCTGGTGCAAATTACTGACCTCTGTCATCATTTTAAGTGGGGGAACTTGCACAATCGGTGGCTGACTAAATACTTTTTTGCCCCACTGTATTCACGGTCTTTACCTGTAGGATTATGCACCAGGATTGACGGACAGTGGTTTGAGCAGCTGAAATGCAGGTAAAATGACTAGGTTATGTTTAATAAATTATTTTATATTTAACTAAACCTCTTGCGTGGACTCCTTCCTTCCTTGTCCAGGATCTTTAGACCTACTGGTAAGATTAAAGTTTGGGCCCTTGTTAATCAACTTAGTTTGCAGTTTGCTAAATGGTCATCTAAATTGAATTGCTTTTTGAGTACAGCCGAAAGTTGTTATGGTATTTTAGACTGTGACTAACATCTTAGGAAGTTCTAGAAGTTCAGATCATTAGTATTGCAGTTCTAAATAACATTAGTTTGGATCGGGTACATCAATTTAGAGTTTTTGCGGTTGGAAGAGAGCAGCACTAGTATTTTGCTCAGCTGTTAAGTCCATGAATTTAGGGTTTCAGATATCCTTTTTGGCGAATATAGCCAAATGAGTCTCTCAGTTAAGTAGGTTTAAGTGGTTTATTTGTAGACTTAAACTTGAATAGTGTTGTAAAATATGTAACTTGGTAACATTTTGGTGTGCTGCTGTGGTTGATGCTCATACTTTAATTACAGCTTTGGTTGTTTGATGCTAGAAGTTTTTCAGAGGAGTGTTGTTTGGGAATTATATTAGTAGCAATTTCCAGTGATAAAAAACAGTTTGGCCATGCATTACTGTATGTGCTAACCAAGAACACTTATGTGTCACTACTCCTTAATTTGTACCTGGCGTACAATATTTAACTTGTTAGTTTTGTCTGGTAGCTTTGACTCTATTAACTATTTTGAATTGCTGTGAGCTTTGCAGTAGCTTGGTTATCTCTTTGTTGGCATCTTGGACATTTTGGTTAGTGTGGACGTTTCTGTTTGGAGTAACATTTTGGTGTGCTACTGTGGTTGACGCTCATACTTTAATTCCAGCTTTGGTTGTTTGTTTGGCTGGAATTTTTCAGAGCACTGTTGTGTGGGGGTGTGCATGTGTAACTGCAGGCTATGTGGTGTTGGGCACTTGTGTTGAGATCTGGTGTTCATTTAGTTTTTTTACTCATTCTTCTGAGATTAACTGATTTTCCCATTGAATTTATCTACAAGACTAGATTTGCTATTCTGAGGCAGATACTTATTGCACTCTTCTGTATACCAGTTATATTACTAGCAACTTTTGGTGATGAAAACCAGTTTGACCATGCATTACTGTACGTGCTAACCATGCACTCGTATTCACCACCACTCCTTAATGTGTTCCTTGGGTAGGAAAACTGGATCTGATAAAGTGATTGGTGTCAGGTTGTTCTGGTTGTGTGGTAGCCATTGTAATAAATAAATCAGGACCCTTCCACACTCACTCAAGGGAACGTAAACTATAGAATAATCTTAATAATCCATACAACAGTGACACCGCTTGTACTGAATGTATACAATGTTTTTCACTTTTTAAGGTCTTTTTTAAACATAGATATTGCGGTGTACTATAATGCATCATGTACCGCAGAATTATATCATGATACAATTGCCTTTGTAGGTATTGTGATAAAACTGAGCTGTTTGTTAGTCTGTGACTCCCACAGTAAAACTTTGCTTTAATCTCAGAGTTAATCTGAGTTTGGACCTACTCACAGCTGTCACCATCTCTCCCACTCCATGGTTTTTGCCTAGGATGGCACAGGAAGCTGGAATCCCTGTCTCACAGTCTAAATGCCAGGCCACAAACCTATTATGGTGGAAGTGGTTTTCTCCAGCAAGAAGAACACCCTCTCACTGTCACTTCAAGGTAACCACCTCAGCCCCCTTGAAAGACTTAGACAAATTGACATCTAATAAATCTTTGTGGACGACAGTATTTAGACTACTATTCGTGTGGTCTGTACCATTCGTGAAGCTCAACAACTACAGCTTTTAAACTGCTGTTTTACCTGAATGTCTGGATAGAGTAAAAGTTTGTTCTTGTGACTTACAGTTTTAGAGACAATCTGTTTTTTTGGTTGTCCAATCTTGAACGGGATCCTGAAATGAACACGAAAAAACATGCAATGAGTGCTGACAGATACAAGCAACAGGAAATGATTACCAAAAAGGTGAGATTAATGAATGCTTAAATTGTCAACAGTTGCATGATGACCAACTAAAGGACAGCTCAGGTCTACCGGTGTATTAGTGCCTCTTTTAGATCACTGACACAGACAATCTGAGGCTGTCAATCCCTGTTCCTCTCACACATGTTGTCAGTGACATGTACATTAACTTTGTGTCATCACTGATCACATCTGGCTGCCACTGCAAGCAGATGTCACTTAACAGAAGTGGTTGTCCCCTCATCTGTGTGATTTTACATGACCCCAACTGGCAATCAAATGCAGATGTTATAACATCAAAAAAATAGCAACCCTCCCCCCCCCCCAAACCACCTTCATATACCAGGACTCAAAAAGACAAAGCCATGACAACAATCAACACCAAAACATGTTACGAGGCTCACTGTATCTGCAATAGTTTCACATAATTTTCAGGATGAAGTACAACTTTTCTTCACTCGGGAAGCAAAAGACACAGAGATTCTACTTTCAGTAAAAAGAAAAAAACTTGTTTCGTCTTAGTTAAAACACAATCTTTTATCCCCATTTCAAACCCTTGCCTATGCCTTAATAAGTTGCTGCAGCGCATCAGAGTGCCTTGGATATCCATGAGACAGAAAACACTGCCTTATCATTGTGATTTGCTCTATGTTGTACGTTGTCATTGATGTTGCACTAATGGTCTGAAATCTAAGCTACATGATGGACAGTTGCTACTGACAGCCAGGGTGAGGCAGCAGCTGTGTCAAAAGAAAGGTGTGTAGACTAATGAGATGGAAAAGTGAGGGTGTGATGTAGGACCTTATTGTGCAACCAGGGAAAGCTACAGATGTGTCAGGAAGATCCTTTTGACTACAGCTCAATCACAAAACTCAACATGGTCAAAAAAAACAAAAACAGTATGATTAAGCCTGGGGGGAAAATACATAAAAAAAAACAAGTTTCACTGGTGGCTTAGGAATTACATTGATTTTGACTTTCTGGTACTTGATATTATAACAAGGACTTTGACCTGGTGACAACCTTTTTTTGGTAAATAATAATAATAAAAAGAATAAAAACCAGTTACAAATCCCTGAAAACATTTTGCTGCTTTCGCTCGGGGATTAGTTTCACCCACTATGTCACTACTTGGGTGAGCCAACATGGAAAAAAACCCACAGAAATTACTCAGCTTCATCTGACTCACCTTTCTCCGATGAGGTGATAGGTACACTGTAATGTCAAACTACGTGCATTACATACCCACGTACCTGTCTTTGAAACTGTTTGGGATTGTTTACCCAAAGCACAACAGCTGGAGATTTAAACACGGAGAGTTTTAGATTGGTGTTCTCCCAAAGTTAAAACAAGAAGAAACAGCCTCCACACTGCCACACTACCTCTTGTAAGATCAGTTAAGATTTAAGACAAAACAACCATAAAAGAAGCACTTCAGCCCAGTCAGACAGTATAAGAAGAAATCAGCAGAAAGTTTATGACTTAAACCACACATTAAGCATTGACTACATATCCCATCTATTAATATAGCTGAACATACATTTTGTGATGATGGTTCTATTTGTTAACGCAATCTTTTGTTCTGCACATGCATTTACAACCAGTGATCTGCAACACTTTTACTTTGAAGTCTATGTGTAGAATTAAGCTACAGTTTAGGCACAACTTACAATTTAAAAAAAGTAAGTCACTACAGAAATGAAAGATACTAATCAGTTTTAACAATTAAGCCCAACTACTGGTATAAAATGAAGAGGAAAAAGTAATAGAAATAATAAGAAATTAATTAATTAAACAGAGAGAGTTGCCATTTTTAATTATGTTTATACGTTTTTTGTACGGTGCATGAAATGACTGACTGATCTTACAAGATCAATATAGTTGTCCTTAAACCAAAAGTTCAGGGAACTGATTGGAAACTTTTTGCCAAGATTGCCCAACATTTGGAAGCAGGTTTTGAGTTTGTTCTTATTTAATGGGTGTGTCAAGCTATAAATCATGACATCCACAGCAAAAAGACAACAGAAGGGTATTATGCAAGAGTGCTTTATAAAGGAAAAGAGGTACGTATATTTAAATGTTTGCTTTAAATGCTCTTGGGTTTTTCAGTTTCTCTGCAGTTTGGATCCAAATGTGCTTACATCAAGAGGATCTGTTAAACTGTCACTATATTAGTGTGAATTTTCCCTTTAATGTATCAAATGACACACTTGCTTTGGGGGGAAAAAAATGAAGGAAGCTTGTAACATTATAGATTCAGAATATGTGCACTTCAGCAAAGAGCCAAAAAAAAGTGGTCACTCTCTTCAGCTGCTCATGAGAACTGGCAAACACACCGGGTGAAGTGTGCTTTGGGGAGGGCAACTGCAAGTAGAGGGAGAGAATGAGAAAGAGGGAGGATGGTAGTCACTGTGAGAATCATTGCTACTGTTTCTTCACACAGCAATATTTCTGTAGGGGCTGTCACATTTAGAAACATTGGTAAGCCCAGTCCTGTGAACTCAGAACTAGAATCTGACATGGCAGAGGACTGGTCAGACGACTGCTAAAAACAAAGAGAAAATGTGCATTACACCAACTCAAATCCACAATTTTCTGAAACCAAATTTAAGCCAAGTGATGACACGCATGAGTAGACGCATAAATAAGGATTTTTCAAACAACTATGAAGACACATGATTAAGGTCACAAATAACAGTGCCAAAACTTCCCAAAAATACATATGAACTAAAATCTAAAAGGTCCATAGTTTCTATGAGTCTTCCAGACGTACATCTTCATCTTGTAACTGTGTACTCTCACAAAGCAGCAGTACTAAAAATATGCTTATCGGTCGGTAATAGCTACTGTTGCTGTCTTTCCTATTTAATCCAACGTTTTAATCGATCACCATTAGACTTAAGAGTAGATTACCATGTATGATTGGCTTTTCAGAACCCAACCTGTTGGCTAGGTTGAAACCCTACAATAACTCTCTCTCTCACTTAGCCAGAGACCCAGCATAGCAAGAAGTCGTTTTTAAAGAAGTATCAAAGCAATAAAAAATGAAAAATCCCACTACTGGTAAGAACATAAAATTAGATGCAGAGATTTGTCAGCTCGGTCTTTAGCCTCAGTCTGAAGTGACAGCTTTTATAACTATGCAAAACATATAGACATATAACTATGTAATAACATGGATTTAACCAAATAACTGGGGAGAACTGCAGTGGATCATGATTCTGCCCGTTCCTTGACCAAGACGCATTTAAACTGGCTCTTTACACATGCAGTCATTATCAAAAAGTTGGTCATCTCACATTTAATGAGCTATCTAATCTTTGCTGTAATAGAATACACGTCACTGCTATCAACAAAGCACGTAGGCAAGAACAAAGACATAACAGTCTTCTTGATTCTGGACACATAATGCACCAACTGGAGTAACCATTGGCTTTTCAATAAAACTGCAAATGTGTACACCATTAGGAAGATAGTGCATCATTTGACCTCAGATATTCCGTGGAGCACAGAAGGCTAGTTGAAGATGCTGGGAAGTGGAATTGTTCTGATGATGACCCTGAAGTCAAACCGCTCACGTCATAGAACCAAGTGTGCAGGCCCTGCTGGAATGCATCAGTCAGCAGAGCCCATGAAGGACTCTTTTCACTGGGTGAGCACCCCACTCTTGACCTTGCGGTTGGCGGTGCGTACTGGTAGATGTGTCGTTTGCCAGCTATTGACCAAATGACTGAACTGAATGACGCTATCATAGTTACTACTTACAGTCTTGCCTGAATGACACTAAGAACCTGAAATATATTACAAGTGAGTTCATATACATATGCGTCATAAGTGCACTGAAAAGTTATCTTCTTTGCATTTTCTCTAGAATTACAGTCGTGAATTGTGAGAGACAAAACATGAATTATGCAAATTTCCTTTTAAATGTGTAAAATGCCACATGCAATTAGGGGCTGCTATGATCAACCCCTGTTATTTGTTTTAAAAAAAAACAACATAAAAAACTGTATAGTCATAATTTAGTCATAAGTTCAACTAAATGTAAAATATGCTAAACAAGAGAGAATGCAACAGTTGTGAACATAAATATGTTTCAAATATGACAATCAAAAAACCAATCAAATGTGTGTTTTAGTGGAGTGCTGGTAAATGTATGTCATTTAGACAAGGATCTCACAATAAATGTTAAAACGAAGACAAAGTCCTGCCTCTTCCTTATGCCACATCTGTTGTCAGTGTTTATCACTCTGGTTAGAGGATGAAGGGAAACTATCCTTCTTGCCACAAAGTATTGCTCACAATATTGCACAGACTGGATTATCAAGCCTTTATATTAACGTTCTTAATTACTAATGTCTGTTTGGATTATAATGTAGCTTATAAACAGTAGTCTTTCCCTGTCAGTCTCTGGAGTAACTTTGACACAAAGAACTCAGGGCAAATACTGTACAAAAATCCAGTGTATGGGATGTTTATGCTTGCTCCTGAGTGCCTTGCTTCAGTAGTAATCTTCCACTTCCATTGTCAAAAGAGAGCAACACTAGCTAAGCATACTGGGTAGCCACTAGCTTCAGCCTGGACAATAGCTGGTGAGTGTTTACAGACAAGCAGGTGTCATCAATGCAAACTACAATGCTACACTGGCAACCTACTTTTGGCCAAAGCAATTGCAAGGAGGTTCAGTAAGGCTACGTCCACACCTCATTTCTGTCTGTTATTTATTTACTTTCTGGCTCTTTGAAACGTCGCAGCAAAATGTCGAGGAAATGCAGAGTTTTTTAAATGGACTAACAATGAGGTGGAGTTGTTGCTGCGAGTACCACTAAAGTACAAAAAAGTACAAAGCAAGTGAGAGTTAAAGAATTTGAAGAAAAGCTATCTGGAGCATGTAGAAGCTGATATTAATCTTTAATAGGGCTGTCAAAATTGAGCGCAAACAAAACAACTCCTGTGTAACGCTATCTTAGTTTAATTGGTCACATGACTGCATCACATGACTAAAATGTGTCAGCATTTTCAAAAAGGCTCTGGGTTCACTGTACACACTGCGATGCGAAAACGGCGTTTTCAAATGTATTTGCTTTGGAGAGCGTTTTCAAAACGCTGCGGTTTCCTTGAACGAAAAAGCTGTCTCAGTGTAGACAGAAGGTCAAAACGGAAAGAGAAAAAGATGCGTTTTCAAATAAAAACGTATTAGTGTGGACATGGCCTGAAGCACCATATAACTCTTTGCAATTGATTTCCCCTGCCAGCAACTATTCACCAACCAACTGGGTAAAACACATTTGTCCCTAGCAACTTGTGGTTGGCAGGGTGTCACTGACCACTCTCTAGGCCTGCTGATTTTACAGTGACTCCCAGCAACCTCCAACAACCAATCATCGACTGGCTGGGGAATACGCATTTTTCTCGTGCGACCGGTGGTTCCCAACTAGTGCCTTGTGTAACTAGGGCCTTGGCACTTTCTAAGTGGATGGAGAAAATGGTTTTAAAAGGGAGCACCGGAGTGTTAAGTGTGACCGTGTGGTAGGTTCAAAAAGGGTTTATATGCTTTGCGGATTAGAATTTTGGTTTGAATTTTGGAAATCAAGCTCAAATGTCTTAGTCAAAAAACTCCAGTTTTAACCATCTATAAGTGCTGTCATCTTTCTTTAAAAAAATCATGAGATAATGGTTGAGTGTTAGGGGAAAAACCCACAACATTAAAATAATGCAAAATTTCTCTCTTTTTTCTTGCCTACAAACTGTTTACTGTTATACCTTCACAATGATCAACTGCTTGCATCTAAGGCTTTAAGGGAGTTTAATTTAGCCACTCCACCCAATACAAATAAATAACCTGTGGAAAATAAAACAGCTTCTTACCATGTGTGTCTAAAGTTCCTGGCAAAACCCTTAACCAACAAAAAAGCTTATATAAGCAGAATGCTAGTGATTTATTTCCATCCCTGTAAGAAAATAACTAAAAGATACGAGTATTTCTGGAATATACATAATTGACACTACATTCACAACAAGAAACTAAACTTTGGTGGGGGGTTTTCTGTAAACAAATTCAAACAATGGTTTTAGCCAATTAACTACACTCACTGTTTAGGAGCACCCACTTGGTAGACAGCCAACAATAAGTGAACGGGCTCTCCATAGATGGGCTCTGATTACAGTCATTGTAAAGGGCAATGCAACAGCCTTTCAACAGTTCTTCTGAACATTCATCCAGTCGACTTTTACACACCGCATGCTGCTGGAGACCCAAGAAAGCAGAGTAACTGGAGTCTTGAGATCACTCCAGTGTGAAGGAGACTCACTTTGGAGCTCTTCTCATGTGAGATTTCATAACTATATAATCAGTAGGGATATTACCAGAACCAATACTCTTGGTACCATTCAATATCAAAAGGTTTTGTTTTTCTTTGGTAGCATATGTATCACATGGGTAATTCTTTCTGAAGTAAAGGGGGAGCATGCATTTCCACCTGTTCTAATCAGTCTATATATGCTGAAGAAGAAGAAGGAAGAAGTCCTAAACTACAGGAAAACCTACAAATGGAGTGGGGTGATGGGGGCAGGGTGATGATCGATTTACAAACCACAATATAAAAAAAGCACTGGTAGCTGCCAATGCTAACCCCTTAGCCTCCTACTAGAAGCATGTGTGGCATGAATATGAAAATCCTAGGTGATTTTCAGAAAAGTTGACCTCTGACCTTGACCCAGAGGACACTGGGATTCAAACTTCTCTGAGATTTTAGTAGATGTACCCATGGTATGAATTTGAAAATCCCAAGTCACCTTGATCTTGTTATCATGTTCACAAGATTTTGAGAAAACCTGACCTCTGACCTTCAGGTCAAGGTCACTGAGATTTGAACTAATCCAAGATTTTTGGGAGTTGAACCTATGCTATTAATTGCAAAATCCTACACCACCCTGTATTGCATTCACATAATTTTCAGAAAACCTGGCCTCTGACCTTGAGGTCAAGGTCGCTGAGATTTGAACTCATCTGATTTTTAGTAGCTGCACCTGGAGGGTGATGACAATACCCCATTAGCCTTTTAGAGCTGAAGGATAAAGGTGTATGGTGTAATCCGGTCTTTAAGCCTGACGTCATTAGGCGTGCCTGGGCCCAAACTCCGCTGCAGGTCCCTAAGTCCAACGATCACTATGGCATGACTGAGAGTTAAAAACTGTCCAAATCCTTTCATCCGTAATAAAATGATCAGCGTTGCTGCTCTACCAGGTGTAACAATTAAGTTCAACATCCAGGCATCCATGAAAACCGAATTTATGAAATTTAACGGAGTTTGAAGTTAGCAGGAAGTTAGCTCGCACTCAATAAAAGTTAATGTGAGCGTTCCCGAAGGTTCGGTACAAATGCAATCGCATGGCAGGATGGTGTAAACGGACCGAAATTCAGTCGTGAGAACAACTGAGATAATCCATCCACAATACGAGGTCAGTTATTAATATACTGCTGCATGGGCTGAGCTGTAGTTACATCTTAAGGTTTTAAAAACTGAGCTTTAAAATGATTAGCGGTAATAAAAACCGAGAGAGGCCGACAGTGATTACTGAATGTTTTTAGGGGCTTGTTGAGATTAAATAGAACAAGATACAAAGCATTAAAACATGTAAAAAACACAAAAGCCTTATTAAACGCAGAGTAGTTTGGACCTGGAAGCAGGATTCATCAAGTCATCACTTAAAGACCGGATAGATATCCCCATGTTGGTGCGTGTTCCTGCGTCATCAAACTAATGCCTGTCCAGTACCAACAAAGCAATTGACTAATTACACTGTTGTAATGTCACAGCTGTCCAATGTGGGGGGAAAAAAGTTTGTTTATATAAAGCTCGCTTCTGGAGCAAATGTTAGCATTTTAAGTGTTCTCTTTATTACTTTATACAAGATAATAAACATATTTTTAAGTAAGGTTACTCATGTTGATTTACTGATGATTGTAGCATTATCTTACCTCTTGGCTAATGCTAATTGAATGCTAAAATGTAAAAAAAAAAAAAAAAAATCACCTAAAAGGCCTGGCATCCACATCTGCTTAAAGAATTCAAACTGAGACTGACAATCGCCCTTCATATACAGTGCCAAAGAATGATTGTCTACCAAAAAATGACTTCTGGTGTTCGCTCAAAAAATCACTGCCAGTACCTGAACTGTTGTAAATGACTTGGTGGCCAATAATTCCTCAAACAATATCTCTCATGAATGACATCAAGTCATTTTTCTATATTCTTTATTTATCTATGTAAAAAGTCTCATTGACATTAAAAATGTCTTTTTCAAGAGAGAGCTGGCCCGGAGGCCAAAAGAAATGGGAACAAATATAACATAACAGGTCTATGAAGATATTTTAAATGGCCAAAAAAGAACCGAATTGAGTATAATGTAGAGTATGAACTAAGTAGGTACAATAATGCAGTCATAAAGACAGTTGCAAAACAGATTATTTATTTTATGTACAACTCCCTTTTTTAAATTTATGTACAACTCCCCTTTAAATCAGCTTGACTGCAGTCTATTTACCATTATAAGCACAGGCATATAATGGTAGACATATATGGTAGACATATAAAACAAAACACAGAAACATTGGAAATCACTTTTTGGCACGATTCCTGCGAGACACACAAATGAAGACGACACACAGCTATCATTGCTTAGAAAATCAAAGTTCACAAAGAGCCCAAAAGCATGTGTCAACATACCAGCTAGTCACAGCTGATTACTGTCGACCGACGTTTATATCCCTTTAAATTGCTTCACCGTAAACCCGTCCGACCTGACAACTGACGACACGAAGTTTCCACGTTTAGCAAAAGCCACAACCCTAGATTTTATTAAACAGTAGAAACAAGAAGCCTAAACTTAAAAGAGCAGTTAGGTCATTTTTCCCTCCCTAATTTTAGAGCAACTAGGCGAACTAACAGCTAGCTAACATATACTGTACAAGTAGCTCGTAAACGACTTTGTCGATCCTGTGCCAACTGTGTGTAACAACTACAGCCTTGCGACCACGTTTTACAGAAAGAGTTTTGGGGCAACCTAGTCTTACGGAAAGGTTACTAGAAGACGTTTTTATTCGTGAAACACTTGGTTTGACACGCTAAAGCTAACTCTAGTTACACTATAGGTGCCTGTGAGCGCTTCCAGATTATAGCCCGAGCCCGGTCGACAAGTCAGTCCTAAATTAACTTGAATGGATCGTTTACAGTTATATTTTATTCATAACAATGTAGTCAGGGTACATACCAGCTCATTTTGAGTGAACTTTTACTCCGGTTTCATTGGGTAGTTTTACTATCTTCCGAGTATTACTCCTTTCTACCAGTCAGCAGTCGAGCTCAAAACAGGAAGTCCGGAGCTTAGCCGCGTCTGCTTCCTCTAAGGAAGTTTTGTGGGACACGAACACAGCAGCGACAGGAAAAAAGTCACTTGGAAGCACATGTAATGTAATATCAGACTGAAACGTCGCCTTTTTGTTCTTTTGACACCCGAGTAAACTGAAGGCAAGTTATATTTTTCTTTATTCAAGTACTTATACATAGAAATAACAAAACAATTGCATTACAACAAACTGAAGTGCCAGGTAAACAGGGGAGCACACCTCCCCATCACAAGGATATAGTAAAATTCATTTCAATATTCAGCTCATCATAAAAGGACCTTATTATAAGGTAATAAAAACATGAAATAGGCTAAAGACATCCACAACATTTTAAACAAGACCCCTTGTTTTTCTTGAACAAAAAAAAAGAAAAAAAGAAAAAGCCAACAGAACAGTTATCCCAGTGTGTGTTTCCAATTGTCTGTCTTGCATTGTTGTAAGGTTTATCCCATTTCACCCAATGAGACTTTTTATTTTCATGCATAATAAAGAAATGAGCGCCACCCACTACAGCGTCTGAGGGTAGCACTTTGGAACATTTCCGTGCACATGCAAACATGAGGATACTTGTAATGAAAGGAAACACAACACAACAGAAAACAGGGAGTATTGACTCCATCTGAACACCAGTGTCACTGCCGAAGACCACAAAATCCCTGAAGCCACCCTGTAGTCCATAAGATGACGTGAGTTACCTATAATATCTACACATTATTGAGATCTCTTCAAACATCTTTTTTTTGTTTGTTTTTTTTTTCTTTTCTTTAAAAAAAAATCCTACAGTTATTAAATGTCATGAATGAGCCCAAACCTAGGGATTTGCCCTAGGCCAACTTTACGGAGACCAAATCAAACAGTTGCACACAAACATTAGCACAAGGCTGCCTTCAGTTGCAAGCAGAGGGAGGTCACATTTATGATTTGTTGCTCCTGCGGAGTTCTCATCATGTATTGTTTTTGATCAGCCAACCCTGCAACCCAGTTTGGCACAAAGATGGCCGCTGATATTGGCTCAAGTCCAATACGGAGCATGGGATGAAGCAAATTCCAATTTCAGAGCTTTCAGCTGCCCACTATTGGACAATAGCCCGTAAAAAAAAGAAAGAAAGAAAGAAAAAATGATTGGAAAAGCATTATTAAAGGTGGTGGGTTTGTTTCTGAGTTTAACAGTCGATTGATGTATGTCTGTACCATTCACACCTTACTCAGATGGTTGTTCAGAAGAACATGGAGCAGGCTCTATTGTTCAGCCGCTATATTACATTAAGGGAGTGGGATGATAGTGGTGGTGGGGGGTTACTCATTTTTTTAGCCACAAAACAATAAATGACAGAAACAGTGAGACTGATAAATATTACGTTTGTAGCTGTAATTAAATGGCTTCATGGAGACGCCTTAGTCTACATCAATCTTTAACAGAAAGCAACATAACACAGTTTGTCTCTTGGAGGAGAGCATAACTTTGGGTTAAATCAATTCAAAATAATCCACAGTCTAACATCAAATGAATCTAGATGAGCATCAGTGATAAAACATTTTGGTTCATGTGCCGTATATATATTCTTATGTGCTGACTCCACGAGGATGTATGTGACAATACAACCTACGTTAGACGCAGTCGCTCAAACTCCAATGCAATGTGTGAAAATGAGTCGTTGTTACAAAGCCAATAATGTGGCAATACAGATAAGGAGGGGGTTACATAATGTGTCAGTCTGCAAAAGTAAAATGTATTCAGGACTTTGTTTGTTTGTGACATTATATTAGATCACAAAAGAAATCTTTAGATGATGTCCATCCATGCGGTAGAATCATTTATCTCTCTGTGATACAAAACCATTGAATTGCAGTTAGATGGCACAGGGCTGTGTTAACTTTTAGACTATCTCAAAAAGTGCAAGGAGGTCTGTTCATGTAACCACGTCGATGAGCTGAGAAAAGGCTCTCTGAGGCCAAATTAATTGGAAAATAAGTGGACACTTGCCAGGAAGCTCTGCAATGAAAACTGTAACAGGAAAGGGAAAGTATGGACTTTGGAAGCTCATTTCTGTGTGCACTGTGCTCTCTGTGGCATTGCTTTTCTGAACTTTACTGTTGGCCTTTACATTTGTCTCTTCATATTCTCTTTCAGCCTGATTGCTGTGTTTGCTGACCATTTAAATGTTTATTTCTTTTTTTTCCCAGCTGCTAACGTTGTTCATATAAATTCTTTGCCTCACATAAAGCGTACTCATTATCAGCCAGAGTGCACAGCTAATAATTCGAAATGTTGTCAAGGTGAATAACAGGAAGCATGTTTCTTTTAAAAAGAGGACCGGTGTTTGAGAAATGATATAAAATCTGAATTATGCTATCACATGGACAAGGTTATTACTGCACAAATATTTCTTTAACTCTTGTTTTGTTTGCTGAATCCATTACTGATATGTTTGATATCTGGTCTTTTTTGCTAGCCTCAACAATAATTTATTTATTCCTTAGTCTTATTTTTCTTTTTAACATGTTTCATTGGCTTTGCCCCAAAGTACAATACATTTATCGTACTGGATAAAAACGTCATATTGGTATGTCAGTTAGGATGTTTTGCATTTGCACCACATAACCATAACACAGCCTTGGAGGGGGGAAAACCCTTCTTGCTTTCCATGAGTAAAGCAAAGCACTATTATCAAATGTGGTTATTGTTATGATATCAGTCAATATCACTATAACACAGAAAATATTACAAAAATATTTCCTTAAACCATAAAAGGTGTTTCCTTCTGTAAGCACAAATCTAAGCAATTTAACTAAAGAGTCATTTGTGAAAATGATCAGCATTGCACTGTAATAAACTTCAAAAATTAAAAAAAAGATCCAATCATTCGGGCGAACATCTATCTTAGAGCAACCAGTGCCTTTTTTTATTTTAAATACAGTGGGGAAGATGTGCTAATTAAAATAACCGATATTGCTATAATGGAGATACACAATATGTAAAAAAAAAGAAAAGAAATCTTGTCATTTATTCAGAGAACACATTAGTGCTTCCTTAAACCAGTTTCCACTTTAAAGCATACACATGGTGCAGATGCTATTATTCTTTTTTTTAATGGGAGATAGCACACCATATTTGGCACTACTGTAGTGCTCCAAAAAAAGTTGTTGGTTTTTTTTTTTGCAATCACCTATGACAACAAAATATTCTGTATTATAACTACATTACTAAAAGCTTTAAGACACATTCTGCACAAGCATTCAGTCAACTGAAAATTCTTGTTTATGCAGACATTTGTATTTACATAGTGTGCATGAAGGCATGCACATAAATTTTATGCACGATTTAATACTGAATTATGGTGCATTTGACATTTGAGTACAAAAAGTGAAACTTCTACTGTAGCTACCTGCATACATATTTGTATTCTGTACAACAACAACAACAACAAAAAAAAACACAACAAAAAAAAAATCCAACATGTTAGTTTACAGCTCAGTCTCTCTGTATTAAAAAAAGATGTAAACATGGATTTGGATGTTTCTCTTTTCCTCTTATGGGATACTGCTCCTCATTCGATGACTTAAAACCAAGCAGTTTAGTCCTTTTACTCCAAGAATCACACAGAAGTGGCCCCTGTCATTTTTTACCCTTATTTAGCTTTGCTTTCATATACTGCTGGTTTGCAACCCAGTGCTTATTTAAACAATTCAATTCGTCTAACTGTGCTCTTAGTTAATTTGATTTATGGGTTGGTGGCATTTGTCATGACTATATTGCATATAATTGCAGAACTCAAGAAAACTGAGAAATGAACAGTATTGGTGAGCTTTTTCTAAAAAAAGAAAAAAAAAAAAGGAAAAAGAAAGCAACAGAAATTATATCTGGTAACGCCACATGAAGCTACCATATAAAAAGGCAACCCAAAAAAAAAACCAAACCAGTGTATCACAGTGACTACAAATAAATAAGTATTGGCAAAGGCATCGATTGCTGCAGGCGTGTGTGTACATGTAACAGGACAAGACATCGGTTTTGCTTTGTGTGACCCAGTCAAGTCGTTCTCTAGATCTGACTCATTTGTGCAGGTAAATCTAAATCTGGTGTGTGGTTAATGAATCTGAGCTTTGCTTTAACTCAACGTTTGTGCTAAGCTGATACCACTGCTATGTTTTGGCAAATGTCAGGCACAGTAAAAAGAACAAGGTTGGCTGCATCATCACAATACATTTGGCACATTCCTTTGAGAAAACAACATTCAAAAAGAGGTGGAAAAAAAACAACCCCAGAACACAACAAAAAGACAGTCAAGTGCCACTAATAAGGTTTCCATGACGGTACACAAATGTAACCAATTGCACTTTTAAACAGCCTACTAAAATTAATGCATACATCCCCAGACCACTCGTTCCTCATCTCCCTCATAATTCTGTCTGTTTCGACCCTTATCCTGGATTCTGGCTTCCTTCCAATTTAGAAAATTTCATTCAAATTTACAAAAGTGTATCCACTCCAAAACCTATAGATACACACGGTGCCCTTTCTTTGTGTTGGCACTGTGTTACAGTAGCTGAGGCTCTGAGTTGCTTGAAAGAGAAGGGCGTAGCAGCCTTTCCCCTCTTACTTAATCTAAAGGCATCCATCTCAAAAATAGAAGGAACTGAAAAGAGCAGGGGTGTAAAAGAGAGGAAAAGAGTCACCTATTTATCTCATAGCAGACGTGATCCCTTCTTCCTACGTCTCTTTATTGTGTGTGGTGAGGGTCCAGTCCAAGTGCACGTAGTGATGGTCATGACGTTCCCACAGTTGGCCCCCCGCAGGAGCTGGGCGGCGAGCTGTGGCTCCCAGCTGCCCCACTGCTCTTGTCAGCTGGCTTCTTGTCCTTCTGTTTCAGGTGCACCTTTGCGTGTCTCTTTCGCTCGTCGCTTCTGGCAAACTTGCGTCCACAGAACTCACAGGAGAAGGGTTTCTCACCCGTGTGCGTGCGAATGTGTGTGGTCAGATGGTCGCTCCTGCTGAAGGAGCGCATGCATATTCGGCACTGGAAGGGTTTGTGACCCGTGTGGATGCGGAGGTGACGCGTGAGCTCGTCTGAGCGCGAGAAGCGTCTGTCACAGTTCTCTGCCGGACAGGCGTGCGGCCGCTCGTGGACCGGGGTTTTGCTGGGACGGTTGGGGTACTTCCGTGGTCGGATGGGTTTTAGGGTGAGTGTCTGTGGTGGGGGGTGGTGCTGAGGTGGGTGCTGCTGCCCGCCGATGAAACCTGGGTGAATTTGCTGCTTGTCTTTGAATGCTCTGATGGTCTCCAGAGGCGTGATGGGTGGAGGGTTGACTCGGATGGGGTCCATGGTCTGAAAGGGCTTGTGCTCCATCACGCCGACCTCCCCTTGATGGTGGAAAAGGTTGTAGTCGGGGATCATGGAGAAAAGACTGCCATCCATGGAGGCTTTTGATGTGGAGTGATAGTCATTGCCAGGGTAGGCTAGAGGGGTGCTGGTGGCAGGGCTGTGGTGAAAGGAGACCTGATCCTGGTACAGGTCACCACAGGTGGAATAAGCAGGCAGTGGTGGACCATATACCTGCTCCATGTCTGACGTCTGTCCGCCCATGCTTGCTGCGGAGGATGATGTTTGTGTCGTTACTGTGCCGGGTGATGGAGAAACACCGAGGATCCCCGCGCTCACAAGACTGATGATATTGTTATCAGAGCACCAGCCAGAGCCACCAATGCCACCTGAAGGAGGAGTGTCAAAGGCAAACTTCCCCAAGTAGGTGACAGTCTGCCCGCTGCGGTTGGACTGGAAGCTGGATCCATACTGAATCTCCGAGGTTGCTTTCTCGCTTCCCATGCCCAGATCCATGATATTATCTAGATGAAAGCAAATAAAAACACACATGAATAAATCATCAACGTGATGGCTCATATGTGAATTTGAAATGTAATCATTTCATAAGAAAAGCCCAAGAAAGTAATAACATGGCGTACTCTCTGGAGAAAAAAACAAAAACAAAACTTGGCTACATGAACTTTAAGCGGCAGTCCTCAAGGTTTGTCCGGAATTCAGATGTTATGCATACCTGTGCAACAGACAACAAATGATGAAAAAGGAAAGAAGTCCCATAGAGTTCATAAAGAAATGTGAACGCTGTCGGACCTGTAAGTTAAGTGACTGACTGCTGCATCTGAGAGAAGGGTGTCTCTCTCTCGCTCCTCTCTCTCTCAGATCCCACAAGCTCTCATAAATCAAGACCTAAACACCCCCTTTGATCCAGTCATTGTGTCCCTCAGGAGGACAGCCAAACTGAATGGCAAGATTTGATTTCTTTACAGCAGGGAGGATTATAAAGGCAGACGCCACATCCATCATGCTCAAGGATTCAAAACACATACGCAACAAAGAACATCTGGGAGGAATTTTACGTGTTTCCTACCCCATTTCACAAAATTTCCTTGATATTTTCTATCGCTCACACTTCAACCAAGAACGAACAGTCTCTCGTGCACATTTGACTTTGTCATGAGGTGCCTTAAAACCCACCAAATACAGATGTACTTAATGGGTGACATATACATGTGCTGGTTATATACTCAAAAAATTAAATATGAGACTTTCTTTTTTTTTTTTTGTAAATTGGAATGCTCTCTTCGCCAGCAGTTAAAAAAGACGTCTCTTTTCATTTATATTTTCCTTCCCAGTAATTACAGCCTGCTGGAATTTGGCTGAAAAGAAAAAATTCTGTGCATTGTGCACCATACCATTTAACACATGGAGACTTGGAGCAAGCTATATTTTTCTATGACATTTATAAAACAAGTCTCAGTTTATGTTTATTATTATTATTATTATTATTATTATTATTGTTATTGTTATTATTATTATCTAATAATCTAAATCTTTTGGAGGTATTTTGTGTAATATGATATTTTAATGGAATGAGGGACATTAATTAAAATCACCACTCTTTTATTATGGGTCAGATTTGAAGAGCATAGCACACACCTGCTCCACCTGTAAAATCACAGCATAATACGTTCAAATTGTACTTTTTAAAAATTTTGTATTTTACCCCAAATAATAAAGAAACAGGAGGACAAAAACAGACGGACCTATTGTAAATATATGGCTTACAGTTTACTGAGAGAATTTCAGCAAGGGGAGAGGTTTAAAGTAGCAACACACACTCCTGTAACCCGCAACATCTTTTTTTTCCTTATTAAGTTTCATTCATTTTTTTAAACGTCCCAACCAAGGTCTCAAAATATATTCTACTGCCGAGTCAAAACAAAATGATAATAATAATAATAATAATAATAATAATATGGCACACGTATGTCATAAACTTGTATTTATTCCAAATTTTTTAAAAAACCCCAAAAATGTCACGTGTAACACCTGGCGCTTGGATAATTCAAAGGCACACCTCTGAGATAATTGAGGGGGAAATATTTCAGTTTAAAATGAATCTAAAGATCTGCTTTAATCTGTGAACAAAACACCTGAAGAGGAAATAAAAAGAAAAGAGGGTCGTGCATGAAGTTGTGCACGGAGCAGGTAAATCACAGTTACTAAATTAAAGGAAACGTGAAGTTAAATATTTGATATATTTTCGTGGATCACTGACCCATCATCTCAGAGGGTTAAAGCTGTACAGCGAGGGATTGATTTAATGCCAATCCACGACACTGAGCCGAACAACAAGTCGACTTTAGGTAGGCGTCTGAATTAAATATAAATATGTTAGCCCGATTTGGACTACGCGATAAATCAGTTAATATATCCGGCCTTGCCACTCACTGAATATAAGCAGGTTCAGGGGCCTGACGTCTAAACGTGTTTCATATAGGGGGGAAAGCGGCCACACACGCCTACTAAAATCTGACATGCTAATAGAGTTGTGAATGAGAGTCATTGTCTAAAGTAGTTGACCCATCTTTGCGGGATATTAGATGAACAAATCGGTGACAGTGGAGTTTGACCACATAGGCCTAATTAAACACATTTTCCCTCACCGTAAAGATCTCAGATTCAGCCACGGAGCCCTGCGCGTTTTTTTTTTTAATGGACTTTGCGCAAATTAGCCGTTTTCCACTCACACAACCTTTCACATCCAGACATTTACTCAAACGCGCTTCAGCTTTGTTGAATTAAAGCCACTTTAAGCTACGCATCGCTACTTAAATGAAACACGTGAGCCGATGTTTTAAAAGTTTTTTCTACGCGTGAGTAGGCAGCAGTTGGCTTTTTCGGGCTGAAATCCTGGCATCTCGGCTGTACGGACAATGGAATTATGATAACGACAGCAGTAAAAACACACACGATCAACTGAGTGGCATTTTTTGCGTAGTCTGTCTAATGTAAAGAGGGCGATGTTCACCTGAACCCTCTCAAAAAAAACAAGAAAAGAAAAAAGTCCAGGTTAGAATTGTGCCTTTGTGCGCAACAGCCTAAGCGCAAACAGGTGCTCCAAAGCCCCGAGACAACTGTTGCCGTCCGCGCGCATCGCAGTTTGAGCCACTTTTCTTAAAACACACACACACTCTCTCAAAAGTAGATCAAGGTCTTACCTGTGTTCATCTGTGAATAGTGATTAATGGATTCCGTACTGGTGAAAATATTCATAGACGTCGGGATGTCCTCTTCTGGGTAGAGACTGTCAGGGATCGTGTTTATTAAACTGCTCATGGTAAGAGGGATCTTGTCCGCTAGTTTCCCTGTCATAGCAGTTATATTCAGTCCGACATTTATAAAGGGCAACGCGCAGGTATCCCAGACAGTTACAGAAAAAGAAAAAAACACCGGGTGTTCTCAAAGTGGAAAACACAGGTGTGGATCGGGCGTGAAAAAAAGAGAGAGGAGCAGGAATGAATCCTGTTGCTGTAGCTATCCAAGTATCCCGCGGAGGATGAGCAGCGCCGGTTATCTCCCCCTGTGTGATCACAGGCTATTGTTGTTATTAATCTGATCACTGTGGAAGCTGATGGGCTGCTTGTGGGGGAATTTGAAGTCTGTGAATCAATGGAGGAGGTGGTGGTGTTGGTTGCACAAGAGCAGCTCTACTTGCTCTATTGGAGCTGGATAGGGGACTCCAGTCTGCCCGTATTAAATAGGGGGATGGAACATTTGTGTGACGTAGATGACCATATATGGACATGGGCGCCTAGCGCCAGGCTCTCCACGCGTCAGTCGGTGGAAACTACAGTGGAGGCAAAAAGGCTCCGACAGACAGATAGCTGCAAAGTTTACAAAATCCACATGCCACATCCAGCTGCGTCCTTCTTCAGGAAGACCCGCGGCTCTCATGTGTTCCCGTCCTTGTGGAAACATTGCAATGATTCAGCAGCACTTATCTTTATTGTCAGTCCTCATGTGCATTTATCAGGCACACAGCCGGCTAGTTATGCATGTGTGTGTGTGTGTGTGTGAGACAGTAACAGAGTGTGTTGTGGCGTTGGGGATTGTTGCTGAGACAGTACACTGCTTACTATCACAAGTTGTTTCTTAACATTCTGCCCAAACTAATCAAATAGTGAATTTTTTTTTTGTTGACTTTACTCCCAGGCCTGTTTTTTTCCCTTTCAAAGCTAAAGCCACAAACTTGAATATTGAAAGTGTAAGTGCTCTTCATTGTCACACACACAAACACACTTTGTACCTTCCTACATGCTCGTTGCAGAACACTGACTCCTTTTCATGCAGCATCATTGTCGCAGAAATGCAGTAAATGGCGAAGTTAATCGTTTGTAAATATTGCAAGGGCTTTGCAAATCCACAGGCTTGCTTAGACTTGGAGCCCCAGTGACCGCTTAAGTGGAAACTCCAAATAAGGCAGTGTCCGGCCCCGCCCCTAAATGTCTGTATTTGGACATGTGAGTTCCGGGTGGTAGTAGTGGAAAAGTGATCGGAAGCCACAGACGTTTAAAGAGATGACAGTGGACAAAGCGTCATGGCTCGCTTTTCACCAACTTGTGAAAAAAACAGAAAAAAACCCCAACTTCTTTTTTATTTTATTTTTAAATACACCCATGTAATTTGGTTTATTACACTAAAAGTTAAAAACAAAGAGAGAAAAGATAATAAAAAATAAAAAGCTTTGGAGTCACCATCCACTCACGATCTTTGAATGGTTTCACTCCTAATTAATGATTTTAAGAAAGGTTTCTTTAAATCGATTTTCCATTGCTGCTGCTGTGTCAATGTAAGCCACGCAGGCCTGTGCAACATTCTCAGAAAATACTGAATGAAATGTCAGAGCTTGAATATTTCAGACCTGAGAAATTAATAGTACCTCAATGAACCAGAAGTGTAAACAGTGTGGGAGAATTAGTCTGAATCATGCTCAGTGTTTAGGGGGCTTATACAAACAGATCAGCCAGTGATCTCGTATGTCTCATTACTGAGTCCTCCATGTGCTCGTGTCTGCGTTTTATGAGTGTCAGTCATACCAGTGGGCTGTCCCCCTCAGGGTGTCTTCACTCCGCTCTTGTAGGATACCTTAAATCGGTTAAGCAGACAGCAGTTATCCCGGTAAACTTGATTCGAATTCCAACATTCTTATAACAGGCTGAATATAGATTTTCTGTTTTGGCTTCATCACGTCATACTGATTCATTCCCTCGGCTTGCTCACTGTATCAACTTTTTTTACACTGGCCCAGGTCAAAGGGCATCGCGAGTTAAATTTGTCTTGATTCTGTTTGCCAGGGGTGAAAGTAAAAGTTGCAGAACATCAATTTGCCTTTTAAACATTATCAGAAGGTTTTCAATAAAGTTTTGTATTTTAGTAGCAGGAAAACCTGATAGGATGAGATTATTCATAATAATGTTTCTAAAATCACTATTTATCATCTTATATTACTGTCATCTTGCAAAAATGCATGAGTTCATCAATGCAGTGATCCATGGAAAAAGGCTTCCTCAACTGTTATGTCTATAGATGCAAATCAATCAGAATCCCATCGGCATGACTGAGGACCTTCTGTACTGCAGTGTATCTCGCCAAAGGGAAGTGCCGGGTGGTGGCTCTGTGGTTGGAAAGTTGAACAGTCGAGCTGGAACACCTACCGTACCTGTTGCTGTTTTATTTCCTCGACTGTGAGCCGGGGCACATGAGGCAGGCCTGCGTTGTTTGTCCATGGCCCTGCGGCGTTAGATCTCTTTGACTGCAGTGTCCGGGCTCTTTTGCATACAGGGATTCCATGGAAGCACATGCTTACTTTAAAGCAGGAAACTTCCCAGTCAGCGTGGATGTGCAGGCAAATAAGTTTTGTTTTTCCAAGCTTCATGGGGATAGCTAAAGTGTTTTTTCCTTACTATTAAAGGAGTTGGAAAGTTACACTGCCTGCAAATTTACATTCTTTATTATTTCCTGTGCTGTTCTTGTGTAACCTGTGGTTACTGCAAGCATCGATGAGGGGGCACAATCATCATGGTGGCTTGAGTTGGGGCATGTCCAAACCTGAAAACAGCGTACGGCATTTTACTATGGGTTTCCGGCAGAGTGACATTTTTCTGTGATGATTTGTAATACTGAGGAACAGTGCTAATAAGTCCCTTTTCACTCCATAATGTAATAATAGAACAGAAGTGCCGCCCTATTATTAACCACTCCTCTCGGTTGAAACTTTAGTTAACACGCCAGATTATTCAGTCCTCCATTTTTTAAGCTTTTGCAACCAGCTAAACACAATCATGATCATGCTTTTGCAAAGAAATAAAAAGAGTGTCCCATGTTTGCTGCGTGAAACAACTGGTAAGATATGATCTCACTTCCTGTTTGTAAGTTTCAGTGCCAATTCTGACAGGTTATTGATTACTTTAAAGTTAACTTCATCCACCAATTTCTTAACTTTTTAAAATTGGGCATATGGTTTATTAATTTACATCATAGTCACACTAGTACATCATCCAATTGAGAAGAATTTGCAACAAACAACCCAGAGACCTGACAGAAAATAAGGGACATGCAGCTGACATTATATGCCTAAAACCTCTCCTCTTTTCAAATTGAATGAAGTACAAAATAAAGATGGTGTTATATTCAACAATATGTTGAACTAGTGCTTGAGTCCATAAACTCATCAGGCCATTTTTTACTGGGATCACAATCAAGCCAAAAGGATTGTTTTTACCCGAGACATCTATGCGTGTTTTTGAAGGGATGCCAAATGCTATCAGTTTTTCTGTAAAGCAAATTTACCTTGCCTATGGGTATAATAACGTTACCTTGACTATGCAGCTGGGCTCATTTTAGCCGCCAGCTGAAGTGGTTTTGCTTTTCTGAAACGTATCTGTATCTGAATATCCTTCAGATACAGTCTGTAGTATAAAGGTGCCTCCAACTTCAAACTATTGGAGATAACAGTGTATACCAAGTTTCAGACATTTAACATGGTAAAAAGGATCAAGATATTATCCCCTATCTATGTAAAATTTTAAATTTGGCACAAAGGACAGTGGAAGAAGTGTAATCAAGTTAGAGAGAAATATTCTTCCTATGCAGATTTAAGGCTCGTCTCCTTAGTGTGCCTTATTATTGTTTTCCAGGCAGCAGATGAGGATAGCCCAGTAAGAACAAACTCTACCTTCCCCCCTGATACTATCATTGTCCAATTACTACCTGATATTCCGAAGGGTCCTTTTAAAACAGTCCTTTTATTGATGCTAACTTTATCCTGCACACATACCTGTAAAATTAAAGTACATTAAGGAATCACCTGCTTTTAACCTCATAACTTCTCTTGTACTGTAGATCCAGTTGTAGAGAAGATTTTCCAGTAATTATAGAGTTGCCGGCGTGATCCACAAGCCAGTGTACTTGAACTGAACCCGAGGCTGTTTCGTATGGTATGCCAGTAACTCGGGACTTGTGTGTGAATGAGAAACACATCGTAAATGGCTTTGTAAAACCACTAAGGTTAATGGTCTAATGGTTACACTCTGTACAGTTTGAGGGGAGAATGTAAAATATAATACATAAGCTTTTAGCTTTATTTTTAAGACATGCATCCATAAAGGTATTTAAGTTATCTCCCTATTGAGTCTGCCATTTGTAGTAGAGCTTCACTAATATGGATACCAATGTGCATTTAGAAAGCAGGGCCAGCACAGATACCTCAGCAAAAAATCTTTAGAGGTCAAGAGGTGTATTTTAAAATTCTGGATTCCTTGTTGTTGAACGTAAACAAGTGTTCAATAGTGCCTAAAAACCTGGATAATCACGTGAACTTTTGTTTTTAGAATTGGGACTCAAATTTCCAGGTGGGCTAAAACACACACTGAGATTCATATAAAGACAATGCCACTCTGTCGAGGTTAAACGCACAGAAACACGTGTGCAAAATGGTGAGCGGATCATGCCGTCGAGTTCACTTTGCCACTGCTCACAGTAAGTGATGAAGTTCAGTGAAATAAATCTACTTCTGCAGCGAAGAGAAAAGAAGAATGGAGACTCCAAGTAAACATGCATATTAGATCACTCAGCGGTGGTTAGGCAATTGAATTGATTATACAAATTCCTTTTAATTAATCTAAGTTTGAATAAATTAAAAAAATATTAAATGCCTTTCCCATATCATCAGGGGATGTGAGAAGCTTTTTCAGAGAAGTGCAATATACTGTGCAGCGATGAACTACAGCTGTCAGTTTTTCTTAATCATAATATTTCAACTCTCCTGACATTCGGAGTAAAAATAAACACATTCAAGGAAGCTGAGTGGCAAAACCCAGCTGTTTTGGCAGGATATCTCCAAGATATAAAGCAGGGAAAAAAAATGCACAGTGTATTTGGAAGTACAAATCTTGGCATTTCAGTGGTGTACTGATGGATTCAAGTAGGTGGTTTTTTGGAAGAATGCTCTCCCACTTGGCATGCTTCACAATGAGTGTGGAATTATACTCTACTTGCCAATTGTTAAAAATGTGATTTCATAAGTCAAATAAGATGGGTAAATCAAGGTCAAGAGTAATTTTCAAACCGACAGATACTTAACATTTATTCAAAAGCAATGGATTCACTGACAAACTGTGTGCTTATGGTTGTTTTTGTTTGTTGACTTGGCTGCTTTGAATGCTAAGTCGGGGAGGCAAACAAAGCAAACGCAGGACAAGTTGATCAATGATCTCCCAGAGTTCACGGAGGGGCCGCGTAAGGGTTTTAACCAAGGCTGGCTTAACCACCAAAGGAACAAAAACCTCCATTACCTACTCCCGCCTAGCCCACCGATGAGACACCAAATTAAGGTCAATGAAACCACCAACTAGAGATTGATCATCAGGACATCAAAGTCACTGATGTAAATCCAGCCTTTTTCAGACATCTGGGGTATTGATACAAGCCTCTCCCAGAGGAGAGTTGCTGGTTAGAAACCGATATTCCTCATGGCGTGGGGGGTGGGGGGTCCTCTGACCCACCTTCTACAAAGACCTGCGAGGTCTGAAAAGTATCTCATCGCGAAAGGGTTGAAAAGTTTATCCGCAGCATCCTCTACAGACTTGCCAGGTGAGGCTCTTACGCAACTGTGCAAAGTTCAAACTGGGTTTGCTGTCCCAAAGTTACACTCAAGGACACGTTTAGATCACAGCAGCCTTTACTTCAGATAAATCAATCAAGCGCATGAAAGCAGCTCATTGTTTCCAGTGGTCAATGGAAATATGATAAACAATTACACAAACAGTAAGTTCCTTTCACTTGGAGCATGACAGGCCCTGTGGCTCCTCCCCTGCCCTGTCACTAGAGTATTTTGGTTCAAGTTCCACTGCGGCATCCGGCTGTGTTGCGGTCTCGGTTTCACCTCCCACTTCCTTTTTTTGGCCCTGACGTGTTTCCGCCCCTGAATTAGAATCAACTCTTTCCACACAGAGTTGTGATATCAGGCCGTCTTCCTTCTCTTGTCGACAGTGTTCGGAAACTAATAAGAAACCCCCTGGTAAAGCTAAATTCTACCTCCCAAATCCTTTGCTCCGTACCACGTGACAAGAGATACGGGCCGAGATCAAAACCCTAAGCAGCTGGTGTAACACAAAGAGGAAATCTCGCTCTCTAACGTAATGATAAGATAAAGGCAAAGAGGGCTCGCTTGTGCAAGCTTGAAGAATGTATGCTGTTTAGTAATTGCTGATAGAGTAAAAGTGAGGAGAAATCTTTCATATTTGTCTACTGACAGATTCTTCTTCTTCCATTTCAGGCATCTGAGCATCCTCTAGTCTTTGTAGTTCTGGGTGAGAAACTGAAGAGTAGCCACGGGCTCTCCCAGATCAAAACTTGTGATGAAGGCTTGAAAATCCCATTTACCTGTGGGAGCGGGGAGACAAACACAAAGATATTTATAAGTATTTACAGACACTTGGAGGGGAAATGTACTCACTTTTCACTCTGATCTGAAACCGTTTTCAGATTGATTTCAATAAATTATTATTATCTGTTAGATAATAAGCAATATTGTATATAAATAAAGTACATTTTAGGCAGAGTCTCCGGTGGATTACAAGAGCATTTCTTATGACCACTTGGTCTGTGTTTAGGGCATCTGAGGCCTAACTGAGCAGCACATGGCTCTGGGATGTGAGTCACTGAGAACAGCACTGCTGAAAATAAAACATGTTGCTGTAATGATGGAGGTGGGAACGCAAGGACGTATTGGCAAGAAGATATGATTCAATCGCCTGGACTGTTTTTTTTCTTCCCTCCCCTTTTAAACAAACACCAGACGGCCATCCGGCTGGTATGACAATATCACTTCTTAGATTTTGACAACCGCTGATTCCCTGCAGCTTCCTCTCCCTTAACACACAAAAAAAGGACGAAAAAAAAAATCACAATTATCATTCCAGGGAAAGAAAACCCTGCATGCTTTCAACTTGCAAACTTCAACAGCAGAACGAATGTCTGTCTATCTGTGTCTTCATATGTTTGGGTGCGCGTAAGACAATGCTTTGCTGCTTTGCTCTGTAATCCAGGGAATCACTGACATCCTGGTATTTCCGTATGCGCAGTAATTACATTAACAGCTGCTCAAGAATAGCGTCGGAAAGTCATCTTTTGAATAGAAAGCCAACTATTGAAATAGTCCAAATCTGTAGAGAGAGTGGCCTCACAGTTTGGGGTCAAATCTGACTATGCCTGGATAGAAAAAAAATATAAAAATTACTGCTTTTGACCTCTCGCTGCAGCTGCTTTACAGGCCCTCACTGTAGCTGTTTTCACCATCAGAGAGCCACATTTGTATCCTCCGGCACTTTTGAATGAGATATGGGAGAAGAAATACGCTTTGCCAGTGCCACAGACATCAAGTGCACTCACCCACCCCCTACCCCATCAATGCAGAAACAAATCAGAAGGGTTCATTTACATGTAGCACAAAATGTCTTGTACATGGTTATAATTTTCACGCTTTTTCCAGCAGACATTACTGCACCTAGCTCCTATCAAATTTTAAAGTCGAGTATATATATTTGATATACGTTTTAATAATTACACAACCGTTTCCCCCGATTCTCACCAATTTGATTTAGCTTTTAAGACTGACACCTCAGAGTGTTCGCAACTTCGGGTCAAGTTCTGAGCTCAGCTGGGGCGGGTGGGGGGAAAATGATGAATAATAACTGGGAGATGAGCAGATGAGTACCCGAATCTTGCCAGGTCCTCTCCTTGAATGAGAGCTGCCTGGAGAAAGGTCTCTGATAATCAAGTGAGGGCAATGGAGTCAAGTGACCTATCTGTATGATAGGGCATGCTTCCAGTGCCCCTTCTGGTCTGTGCTTCAGTTACAGATAATGCACCGCCTCTGCAGATCCCCTGCATGTCCACAACAAGGTCCCTCACACCCTTAGAGACACCACTTAAAAAAAATAAATAAAAAAAAAGGGGTGAGGGGACAGACGGCAGCTATATCCCTATTTTGCCTCAATATAGGGATATAGTTGATGAGTCATGTGGCAGAGTTGAACCTCATGACAGTCATGCTTTAATATTCAAACTTTCACTTACCCTTACTCATAGGGAAAAACCTACCATAATACAAGGAAACATTTCCTCTAATAGAGCATGTCACACTGGCGATTGTTTTATTGTAGCATGATGATCAAACAGAGAGTAGAAACCAGGCGCTGCTTGTAAGGCTTTACCCACATAATCCCATCTAAAGCTGTGCAATCATTGGGCAAAATCCAAAATGAGGCAAATTCAGAATATCTAGTGCTATCACACTGGCTGGTACCCCGCAAACGCCTAGACTCACAAGTGACCTTAAAATAGGCTGGTGCCTGTTTGTAGTGCCGAGACGCGTTTCCGCCTCTCCCATCTGCGTGTTCATGGAAAGGACAGATAGTGTGGGACCTGAGGGCGATCTTAAAGTCTTCCTGCCTCTCCTTTTGTTTCCACCTTGCTTCCACGTCTGGGCATGGCAGAAAGATCAGGACTGCTGTGAGGTGACACAGAACTGCTACATTTAGTGGTGTGGGCGGTGTCCCTGTTAAACCTCTTACAGTGTCTCAGAAATACTAAAAAAACCCAAGTGATGCTGCTTTGTGGTAGTGTCGAAGGAATCATATCAGGCTAAGAGCTCTTCACGCAGGATTCATAGTTATAACTAAAGCAAAACGCAACCTTAATTTCTTTGTATCTGTCAGAGGTCAGGGGTCGGACACAGAACAGTTCTTCGGGGATGCTTAAACAGGGTCAGTGTGAGTGTGTCGGAGCTTACCGTAAACACAGCAGTAGCTAAAGCGCTTCAATCTTGAGGGGAATTGTTGAATTATAGTTGGCCACTCTGTTTCTCTCTATGCTGGAAATACTGAGTTTCCAATTATATAAAACGGAGAGGAGAGAGCTCATCACACTGGAGAGGCAGGACCGGATAATGACTAGCATCGAGAAATGACTCAAAGAATTATTTTTCATAACAGTTTATCGGAATAATCAACTATTCTCGTGAATATATCATCTCTGGAACACCTTCAGGGTGCTTCTTCAAATTTGGCACAAATGTTGACTCATAATTACAATTTGGTATTTTTGACCTGGCAAAAAAAACAACCAAAACATGTTTTGGCCACAACTGAAGAATTCATAGGATCATTTTGAAAAACTCCCATACAAACCACTAAATGAAAGATCAACTTCGCTGACACATCATATTGATCTGCAACATTTTCCTGGCTGTCCATCAACACCGTAACTCATGAAGATAAGCAGGGATTCTTAGCATATCTCATATTTGGTCAGATGCAGAATTGGTGACACTAATCTTTGCTTCCCACCTTTAAACGCCGCTGCTTCTTTGAGGCAACGTCCATATATGAAACACTGTCAACACAGATTTATTGTTAAATTGTATTTTATTGTTACATTTCATTATTGGATTTTATTCAATTACTCCAAAATCCTCATTACTTTTTTAAAAAAAGTGTGCAACTCTCATTTTCATTATCAATTGCTGTGTTTTCTTCACTCATCCCAAAGGAAATTATGAGAAGCTGGAAGCAGCAGATATCTTTCTGATTTTTATGAGTTTCTTAATTATCAACTAAGTGACTCATTAACAAATTACTTCACTTATACTTATATTGTGTCAGCTGGAAGTAACCCATTTTAGAAATACTATAAAGATATTTGTGGATAAGGGAAGTTGAGGAAAAGTCAAGACACTTTAACTTTTACTCCGAGCCTGTCAAGACTCTGTAAAAAAAAAAAAAGACACATAGAAAAAACACAACCAGCCAAAATTCAACACGTTAAAGTGTTCCTTTAAGGCAGCCGACTCCTGGCTGAAACTCAGGCCTGCTGTAGCAACCAAATCCTGGCTCTCTTGACTCCACGCAGCTCTGATTAATGGTAGAGGCTGTGGGTGGGTGGTAGACATGGATCTGCCCATTACCACACTGCAACATTGCAAATGGCTTCAATTACTGTGGAGTGTGCTGAGCTGGCAGTAGGGGCTCTAGGAAGCAAGATAGGCAATGTGTACGATCCAGCAGCTAACGCCACTGTGAGCCATTCATTCGCATGACGTGACTGTCGCCTTCCCAACAATTTATCAGGGACAAAAAAAAAATAATACAGAACACATGGCCAATTTTTTTTTTCATTCTTATCTTCTCTTTTTTACTCATCATAGTTTTTGCTTCTGATCAGTCGATACCAGCTGCTGAGCTTCAAGTCAGGACGTGGAATGCTCGACGCGCGAACAGCGTATGTGCAAACTAACGTGTAGGCTGAAACATCACCCCAAGGCTTCTCTCGAGGCCTTGGGGTTTCCCTCCCGGCATTGTAACACTGTTTCCCTTGACAAACTGACTCGTCGGCACCAAACAGTAGCAGGACATATTAAGGGCTTGCCAAGTGGCTGACAAGTATCACAAGGGTCTGAGTGCCCACGGCTGCCCCCCTCCCCAACCCTGGCACGGGGGCAGCCTCCAGTCAGGGACAGCCAGAGCAATGGGGATTCCCTACGATGACGCCCCTGTGCCCCATGCCAAGAGCGCAGCCCCCCTGTAGTTCCTTGTGTAACAAACCAGCTGTCCCCATCAGTTCAATGACCCACATTCATAACCTTAACGCAGGAGGCACTGCCGACTCCCACGGCTCCTCGCAACAGCCCTGCTCCACCTCTAATTGTTCACCCCCTTTATTAGTAAAGTGATGGCCAGAGATGAAAAGAAAACAGAGAAAAAATCTGAGATGAAATTGAGTCAATGACTGCACTACTGGAAGTGGAAAACGATCATTAGGAGTCTTCCACCCACGGCTAAATGCTCTCCCTTCGCAAATCACATCAATTAATGTCATGGGCTATGAAAAATTCTCTCTGTGTCATACCACATGGAGGGAGGACAGACGCTAATAAGTGAACATACTTAACGGAGGAGGTGGGGAGGCATGGGATTCCCTCCGTTCCTCTTCTCCGTGCGGGATTAACGAGCTCCGGGACAATTGGGCAAAAATAAGGAAGCAGGTATAACAGAGAATAGGGCCTGAAATATCCCACATGTTTTGTTTCTGCTCATACACCACGACTAGGCTTTCATTCTTAATGTGTAAAACACTATTGTCAATTATCTATTCTCTTGACATATTATTGTGTCCAGAACTGACCCATCAAATGAAGCGCGTGATTATCCGGGAGAATTTTTTTAATTTCATTTCCCTTGTATCGACAGAGCAGCTAGCAGGAGAGAGGAAGTCTTACAGCGGGAGTTACGCTCATCCACTCGATTAAGGATGGGTGGATCCACTCAGTTCAAATGCTTCATAACGAGTGGGCAACTTCTGTGTGAGAGCAGTTTATTTTGCACAAGAATACATTAAAAATATTCTAAATAGTAAACTATTATTCATGCTAGTATTACTTCAGCTTAACCAGCTGTGACATCGCGAATGCCCCAACGATGCGGCAAGAGTTCATCGCAACCTCCCCAAAGTGCGCCGAATAAGTAACATACTACAAACTATATCTCTTTTGACACTTCTTTTTCCAAAGGTTTCAACATCAAACAGACCTCAGCCTAATGTGCCCGGATTGTTTGCTGACAAAGCTGTCAAAACTTCAAACAGCCGAGACTGGCAGCTCCACTTATTCACGGCCGCAGCGCTTGAAGTCTCAAACCACCCTGATCTCCCCTCAAATCACCGGCTGTGACCTGACTCGAATAGACAGATAGACACGCCTCCTGTGAGGTGCTGTACTGTGCATCCAAGTGCTACAGCCCACCTTCCCACACAGACTTCAGGGGGATGGAAAAGTACGAAAAAAAAGAAATAAATCCAAAAGCGTAAACAAAACAATACCTCTGCAAGACAAACAAGGTTGAATCAAAGGATGTATGGATATAATATCATCAAACTAAAACGACCTTTCACGTGGAAGCATGTGACGTAGTTGATGGGCCTTTTAGGTTTGGCGGAGGTTAACAAGACGTGGTCAGGCAGACTCGTGCAGGTGTGCGTGGGAGCCAATAATACTTGTCTTGATCCCGCAGGCATTAACGCTGCAGCAGACTTACTCACTAACCTCATTAACATTTCCCTTGTTAAGTTCAAGCATTTGGAGAAAATTATCTTCCTAAAGCAACTCCGAATGCTTTGATTAAAGCATCTTAATTGTGAATTATGCAGAATGACATGGGTCTTTATGAAACAAAGGCAGCACAGTGAATCGCAACACTAACAAAGATCAAGTTTATAGTAAAACGTACTCAATCAACACAGATATTTCAGGAGTTGCAGAGCCTAATGTGGAAATATTACACCCTAAATTAAGGAGTACTCCCTCTAAAGGAAATGAATATTGTAAAATGACGTGGCTTCTTATTGTCTGTTCCAAAAATACTTTCCCAAAAACCACAAAAACCTATAATGTGAGAGGAACTGTTAGGTTTCAATTCCTTGCTGTAAACTTTCATTGCTGATTCAACAGACAGATGCTGGCAACCAGCCACTGTTGGTATATGATAGATGATACTGCAGTGGGAAAACAATGTAGCAGACTGAAGAAGCTGGTGAGTGGAGTTATTACCCCGGGATGCCTCCTCCTGCTCCGTGAGTGACACAGACGCGTCTGGAGGCTGCTCGAACAACATGAACTGGTAGCGGTGAAAACCAGAGTTCGATGGCGGGGTTGGCGGCTTATAATCTGTACGAAAAACCAAAGAATCAGAATCAGGAGAGCTGAGAGTGGGGACTGGCATTTTATAACAATTGACTGTAAGTGTGTGCTAAATCTTTGACATCCCAATTCTTTTTGTTGTGCAGCAAAATCCACGTGGATTATTTAAACCAAAGGGAGCTGTACGGCCATAAAAATCGTTAACTCTGAATTCTGAGAATTCTTTAGTCAGTCTGGGTTGTGGGTAATAAACTGGCTACAGATTTTCTTTGGATAAATCCTCTTTAATCATCACCAACACTGCAAGACAGTAAACATAACCAGCTCCACGGGGGAGGATGATGGCGGCGTGTGCATCTCTGTGTGTGTATGCGAGTACTGGTGCACTTTTTAAGCCCTTTAAATTCACAATAGTGGGAAGGAATTAAAATTACTCTGAGGAGAGGGGTCACGAAAGAGTGACTTAAAGGTTATACAGGAAAAATGTTAAATTCCTCCAAGTGATACAAAAATACTGAAATACTTTAGCATAAATTATAGTAAGACTTAAATCTACAAGTCCAAACAATAATATGGAATTATTCCAACTAATTATATATAATATATACCAGAGCAAATTGCACAGCCTACACACAATCAATGAGTCAGATCAACTTTCTGGAATTAAACTAAACCTGGGAGTAATGAAGCCAAGGTTACACAACGAATAGTCAATAGAAGATCTTACTTACCAGTGAGGGATGTTCCTTCTATTTGTCCTTCCTTGAGTGCACTGCCCTGGAATTTAAAACACAAAAGTTAGCCGGGCAAATTATGAAGCACAGCCTGTTTGTTTTGTGACAAACCCAGCGATAGCAAAGATTTGATAAGAAAGACAAAACAGACAGCAAGCACAGGCTGCTCTTCTTTCAGATTTATGCTCCCATAGGCAAATGTTCTACATTCAATTAGTCCAGTCTTTATAACCACAAAGGCTGGCCATTTAATTTATTTCAAGCCAATGCTAGTAGACTGTATCCTGCTGAAGTAACAGCAAGCTCGAGATCCAATAAACAGTGAAATATTTGGCGATTATTGGGGAAAAAAAAGCTCCAGTACAAGCTTGCATCCACACTGCAGGTTAAAGTATGTCAAAATTAAATATATAAAAGACCAGGTATTTTAATATCAGAATACAAGAGACAATTTTCAGACAAAAGACAGTTCCCAAGCAAATTAAACTACTGAGAAGATTTCCAATTTCCCATATTATTAATTGTATATTAACTTCTTGTTGCCTAGAAACAGATATCATGTAACCCAATGTGAAGTGCAGATATTTTCATAAGCATTTTCTGCTGTATATTTGTCAGGTTAAACTCCCTCAGCCCCAGGAAGCACACAGTCAGGCACTTCACACTGCAAATTGCACACAGGCATGTTTGTTTAATATACTTGGCTATTTACTGCAAGACGGCTGCATCCTTGAGTGGGTGGAAAAGGACTAAATATGCTGTCTGTGAAATGGCCCAAAACCCACTTGAGGTAAGCGTGGAAGTCCCCATCACAGACTGGAGTATGTGGTCTCAGCACCTATTTCTGTCCTCTTTTTGCCACGCACAGGCTCCCCCTACAGGCTGACGGGGGTACTGCGTTAACAAGCAGCACCAAGGACAAAAGACAGGCAGGACCAAGCTGCTTTTCCCCCCCAATCTCAGCTTGAAATTCAAGTTCCAGTTTAATAAGAACACATATCCACAGAGAATAAAAACTGTAGTAGGACAGCAGCCCAGAGCAGAAGAAGGTAAAGCAGAAGGATAAAAACAGAAATAATGTTTTAATTTTCATCTTGGGAATGGTGCATCCAGATTATGATTATGATATATGTTTTGAAGAGGATAAATGCATCCAACTGTTGGAACGACATCTTTTCGAGGACACTAATAAACACTTTCAATGCCTATCCAGGTTTCTTGACAAGTAAATTAAAAGCTTTATTTTGCTATTTACTCATACGTGGGACAGGGGACTATTTAAAGCAGACCAACCATAGTTTGACTTCTCTCTTTGCTTCTTGAAGACTGCAGCTGTCACCTCGCAGCAGATGAAATGTACTTTGAGGATGATAACGGTTCATAATGCCAATTAAAATGCTAAAACTACAGTTATAAGCACACAGAGTGTGCAGGTCTATGTCAGAATGACTGAGATGCACAAACGACCTTAGCATATTACTATCAGTTTCAAATAGTAATTCACTCTTTCAGCAGATTTAAAGCATGCATTCTGTATCGTGCATATGCTCTTATCTATAATCCTGTAACCTCTCTTTAAAAATAACAGCAAGCATTGGAGTGTTTACACAGACTGATCAAATTCAGAAGATTAGTTTCAAATGTGAGTATCTTCATCCACCGATCGGTGAGAAAAAAAAAAGCTTTATTTAGAAATAGCAAGTGTCCTGCAGCCTGCAGAATCCAAACCCATTGCCATAGCAACAGGTAGTCAACATTTGAACGTGCAACATTTTCCCACATCTTAATGCTCAGTTCTCGCTCATCCTCCCAGGCACCCTGTGCCCTTTTAATTTCATTATAATACATAGTGTATAAACAACAGCAAATGAATAAAATATTGAAATTTAGCCAAATAATAAAAGAAGTCAATAATATGCGGAGTCAATAATATGCCGATCTAACACACAATCACATATATTATTATTCACAAGAAATCAAAAAAAAAAAAAAAAAAATCACAAAAGTAGTTTAAGGGTTGGAGTGATTAATCTGTACGGAGCAGAGCTGCTATCACAGTCGCTGTGACCGAACAGGGCCGTGCTGGGGTTGCTGATCCTAATGTTCACTGGGGAGTGACGCACTTACTCACTGTGACCCACAGGGCAATCTCACATGGGGGGTGGCCTCCCTCAGGGACTTGGTTGTGGGGTGTGACGCCAAACATGACAAGTTGGCATCGCTGAATGACAGCCACGATCTGTGTTAATAACCTTTATGAAGAAACGCCCATTTTAAGGTATGGGTATGTGTAGCATGTTATCCTTGCAGTATTTATGATAATAAAAACAAAAAAACATTTGGATCTTTTGAAGTTGTGGAAAAAAATACTGAAAATTCAAAAGACAATCATCAGGCTGGACCGTGGAACAGTTTAATCAGACTAAAAACTTTAAGCATAAAATGATTTTCGTATTAACCCCACCCATGAAAAATCTGTGAGTGATTCATCTGATTGTTGATGAAGAAAGAATCCAAGACTGAGATTCACTAGTATGCCAAGAGAATTTGAATGCTGCTTATAAATCTGTAACATTTATAGAAAAAAAAACCTTCTGTAGTGAAAATAAGCATAATATTACTTTACTAACCGAGATAACCTAAGACATCAAGATACTCTGAGGCACGATATCCAAGACTTTATACACTGAAGCTGTTTTCACACCTAAACTCTGAAATAAGTCAGAGGAGTCAGGTCGGGACATCGTTTGGAGTTGCCCTTTCTAACAGTAGCACGCAGCAGGAGATAGTCTGCCTCAGCTGCAGTCTCACAACTTGAAATGCTCCGGTTCGTTTAGAAGAGGGAGCTGTCTGCATTTAACTGCAAGGACACATGATCCCCAGGCTGTTACCTGCACTATTAACACATGGACTTCACACTGACTTTGCACTACGGGGATCTAGCAGGTTAAATTTGTCAGGTAATTTCTAGAAAGGTAAATGGAGTAAATGACTCTAGGTGACTTGATCTATAACACAGATCTATAAGTAAAACATAGATATTAGAAGAAATGGTTTAATGACTGTGTAATAAAGGGCTTGATGATATATTTTCCACTCTAACATATACACATAAATTGTATATTAACACTATAAACTTCTTCCTTTCTCTTAAAAAATACAGTTTCCTCAAAAACATGCCCAGGGAATAAACAGTGCAACGCTTTTGCTGTACAAAATCTATGTTCACCAGCAGTTGTATTTTTGGCTTGTTTTTTTTTTTACCTCAAGCTGAAGATAAAAGACACATTGCATAATGCAGATGTCAGAGAAAACAGTTGTTTTCAGCTATTTTCTATATGCTCGACCATAAAGCCAATGTGAAAAACGCAGCTTATTCATTGAAAACATTCAAACATAGATCTTCTATCATTAGCTGTTCATGTAAGAAATGAGCTCAGATTGAAGCGCTGTGTAGAAAACCAGCAGAACATTAAAATCAGGATCTTTACAAAATAAAGAAAAAAAGCCTAATGGAGTACTCACGGCTAATATGTCAGTGTTTTAACTGTTGTGCTATTTCAGCAGCTGAAAGTTGAAAGACACTAGAAACAGCTTCATTCTCTATGCAAGACAAACATTACCACTGTTTCCCTGTAAGTATTTTCTCATTTACATTTTAAATGTCTGTGTTCGTGAGATTCTTCTATGCTCATTCACTGCACTTAAAACACAGATACCACCAAGCTTTCTGTTCATAATGCAGTAATGCACTGCTCACCATGCATAAAAAACATGGTGATGGGTATTAAAGTTTCATACCAACACATATATTCATAGTACTGTATGCTCATTGAAGTAAATATCTAATCAGTCAATCAAGTCAGGAAATAGACTACTTGCTGAAGTTCAAAGTGAGCATCACAGAAGGGATGAAAGGTGACTTAAGTGACTTTAAATGTGTCACAGTTGTTGGCGGCAGACCGGATGGTTTGAGTATTTCAGAAACTGCTGATATACTGGGATTTTCCCACACAGCCATCTCTAGGGTTTACAGAGAATATCTGCCGGCAGTTGTCTGAGTGAAAATGCGTTGCTCGTACAGGAGGTCAGAGGAGAATGGCCAGACTGCTTTGAGCTGATTGGAAGGTAATAGTAACTCAAATGCCCGCTGGTTACAACCAAAGTATGCAGAAGAGCATCTTTGAATACACAACACGTCAAACCTTGAAGTAGATGGGCTACAGTGGTAGATGACCACAATGAATGCATCTCCTGCCAGTTAAGAGCAGGAAACTGCAGCTACGGTACTGCCTAAATCTTCTGTTTCCAAAATTGTCCACTGTCTGGTCTAAGATTAGATTCTGCTGCGACATACTCAGTAAGGTTTGAATTTGGCGTAAACATGAAAGCATGGATCCATCCTGCATGTATCAATGGTTTGGGCTGGTGGTGTAATGGTGTAATGGTGTAATGGTGTGAGGGACATTGTTATTGGCACACTTTGAGTGTTTAAAATGTCGACTTGAGTATAGTTGGTGACCATGTAAGACCACAGTCCACTTCTGATAACTGTACTCAGCAGAATAACAATTATTTCTTGTTTCTTGTTTAATCTATGCTATGAATTTTTTAAATAATCACTGTAAAGTCAAATATTACGAATTCCTGAATTTTAATGCTCCAAACTCTTTCACCAAGAAACAATTTAAGTTCTTCTCTTTAGAAACTATAATGAAACAAACAAAGCATTTCATGGATTACCCAGACTGAGTTAACTCACCAGTAAAAAGACTCGAGTTATTTGGGAGATATTATAAGCAATGCATATGTCTCGTATCCTCATTTGAGGGGAATACCCATTTAAGCTGTGATAGTGAATCACACACTGAGCAATGTGGGAACACCAGCTACTAACAGAGATAAAAACTGAAAGTGTCAATGTGATTTATGCCGATGCACGAGGGTGTTTAAGTCTATCGAGGGGAGACTAACTAAATATCTCCTGGTATGCACTAAAAACAGTGAACAAGGAGCAGCAGTGGGATTGGAGATTTGACGCCTAAATGGGGCAGATTTGGTTTTTGTGTTGTTCAAGGTGGATCTCTTTTGTGCCACTCTTATCATAAAGGTGAATCCAAACAACATAATATTCTGCTGGTGGCACGTGCACTGGTAAAAAAGAAATTTACCACTTGTCTTAATTTAAGCTAAGTATTTTTGTTTCTTGATATGTTTGTGAGAGCGAGGCCACGCAGTGAACAGGGGGAACCCCCTTTGAAATGGAAGGCCTGAGTTCAAGACACTAGAGCAGGAAACGCACGCCCTTGGAGGTTGCCCTTAAAAAGACAGTGTCCCTGCAAGCTGTTGTAAAGCTGACCCCGACCTCTGAGCCACCCGCGAAGGCCAATCACGGCCAATCATACAAATATCAACATCTATATTCATTACACAGTTTAAACACATATGAAATATCATTAAGTTATAATCCAGAGTTCGTTTCCAGATCTTAAAGAAACAGCATTTACTAAATATTTGTTTTGTCACTCGTCTCGGCTCGTTAAATGTAGGAGCCAGTCACGTCTAACTTATGTGCGCCCAGCTGTGGTGTTACATTCATCGTGGCGTTGCTTGCCTTCATGTTTTACTGACTATTTCACACTCTGACTCAAACAAAGGCAGAAAGGATCCCAAACAACCTACACATTATGAGCAATGAATAATTTCTGATAATCTAGAAAAAGGCATGCGGCAGAGCTTTTTCTGTGGGTCACGCAAAAGCCTGACACGTTAACCACCAACCAGCAAATTTATCTCAATCCATAAAATGAATCAGAATTAGTTCAGACTTGATAGCGGTATTATTACCATCATGAAATTCTTAAAAAAGATAGTAGATGGGACCCCAGGCGCATCTCCGCTTTGTCTGAAAATGGTGAAACAAGGTGAGATGTGTCACTTTATGAAAGTGAGCTTAATGCTATACATGAATTTCTAACTTCTCTTGATCTTAGGGCAGTAGATGAGCAGTGTGTTTGTATAATGTGTCTACATAACTTCCGCTAGGAATCCTCCGACACGAGCCGATAGGTAGGAGTCCACAAAGAGGCGGTGGGTGGGTGCAGGGGTGCGGTTTCAGCAGGAATACCCGCTTGCCCAACAACCCTTCTCCTTCTCTATGTGGGTGAGTGCTTCCCTTTGTCAGCAAGAGTTACTCATGCACCTCCTTGTATATCCACCACTTCCCCCTCCCTTGCACACCCTGTAAACCCACACCTACGACAATCAGCACCCACGTCCTTCTAATGCAGTTCTGAGAGCATCATTCTCCCTTTTACTTGCAGTCAGGCTAACAGACGGGGAGAGAGAGCATGACAGATGGTGTTCACAGCTCTATTTCTGAGGCTGGACTTGTACTGCCACCGCCACCCCTCCCCTCCACCCTCCCTTGCCGATTCCACTCAAGCCAAGTGCTTATGACTACCTCCTCATCTTCGCCTCAGTAATCAGCCCATTCATTTGCAGGGTTATTGTGAATTAAAAGTCCTTGCCTCACAAGGAACCTCACGGTTTACAGGTTAAACACAGAAAAATCGCATCATTGCTCAACTACAGAACGTGTAATCCAGATATAAATGGAAAAAGCACCAAATTTATGTTCAAAATTATTCAGAGTTTAGGCAAAGTATACAACATTTTGCTTACAAAACAGTAAAAAATTATGCAGTAAATTAGAATATTTTGTGAGTCTGGATTCAGCCCCCACCCCCTTTCTTTTATGTCCCAAAATGCACAGGAACTATAGGAGCAGTGACCCAGTCAAAGGCAGGCTCTCCTATGCACGCTGTTGTCTTTATCAGCATAGCAGACATTCCCATCAGTCGAGTTCAAACTTGTGGCGTGTACCACTTCTTTTACACCACAGGGGTTTCTCCGGTATCTCTACTCATGCTGAAAAGGTTTCCTCGAAATCCCCGTTTTAGTTTTTGCCCTGAGCAGCGATACTGGATGATTACAACACATAAACAGCTGCATGCATGACACCTTTTAATGACCTGATCCTCAGATAGGATGTGGAAACAATCTTTCAGCCGCCAACTTTGGCCACCAACTGTGACGCCATGTTTATGGCCATGTAAGTGTCATTCTCCTGCATAAAAGCTCAGATATGATCAATACTGGGCACCAAAAGCTTAGCAAAAACTGACAGCCAGCCAACAGTTTGTGAGCACTGTGGAAAAAGTTGCCAGTTTTCTAAAGGTTGTTACTTCATCTCAGATGGGTTACTTCATCCTTGCCAAACCTGTCCAGGCCCCATGCCAAACTTTAAACTAGAAGAAGGAACACTTGCGGTACACTCTTGCTTTTCCTCGTCTTTACTTCAGTTTTAGGACGATGGCACCAAGCAAGTATTCTACAGCCAAACATTTGGGATTATGGTTGATCTGGCTTCATAAACTTTGGCTAACAACGGAGAAAACTAAAAGCCACTATGTGTTACAGTCTGGGGTACCACTCAGGATTTAATCGGGCTGACGTGTAACTGGTTTGTCATCTCACCCATGTGTTGTGACTGTGCCAATCCTCCTAATCAGCACAACAGTGACTGCTGAGCCTCCGAAGAAGTCGGAGGCTGATATAATTGAGCAATTTCACATATTGCTGTAAATCTGGTGGCCTAAAAGACAACAGGTATTGGCCAGAAGAATTTACAGATTCAACTGTGAACTCCTGCTACTATTTAGCCCACCTGAGGCACCTATCACTAAGCTGTTATCACATAAGCAAAGCATGCCTAAAATTTTCCTGGACTTAATGGACAGTCTAGTGCATTCCCCACTAGTGAGTGGGCTTCATGTTTTCCGTTGCCTGCATGCTCTGTATACACAGAGTATTTCCAGTAGAGTAACTGCAACTTAAGATAACAGCTTAAGATTTCATTACTGCTCTTTAAGGATCCCTCAACACGACTGCACATTAAAGATTATTCAGGGTTAGGAGGAAAGCCGCCTAACGTCTGATTTAGACTTCTATGGTGAATCTTTGTAGAGCCTACAACGCAAACTACGTGAGTGACTAATGCTGTTTTCAGCATTTGCACTTGTGTGTGGTGCATTATTTGTTAATTACCATGTGGTAGTGTTCTGGTGTTTTACATGCAATTCCCCCCGCAGCCGTCACGAGGAGCCACCTTTCTACCAACCAACAGAACCTACTCGTTTTTAGCTACACTGGATGTACGTGTTATGTTACTAATAATGCACAGTGAACTTTTCCTAGTTCTGCACATTGAAGGTTTTCCACTGGCAAACCAGCAAGATACTATTATTTTAATAAGCCCTAGTGAGTGCAGAGTGTTTGTCACATGGATAGCATTGCTTCATTAGCAGCTCAGGTAAACAACTTTAGCTTGCTGGTGGAAAGTGGGCACACAAAAAAGGTTACTATATTCTCTGGCGTGGCTTGTGTCTTTGTGGAGCTAGCTGCAAGACAGCAGGTATATAGAGTTTCTTTTTGCTTCATGATTTCTATTATAACAAAAATTAACTAATGCTGAAGAGTAGCTTCATAGCTAACAGCACACTACACTATTAACTAGGACTGGATACATTGATATTGCTGATGGCTCACTAACAGGCCTTGACAAAGCACAGTACTGCATGACCTGGGAGTTGCCAATATGTTCAGCCAATAAGCACAGCTTTTGCTTATTGGCTGAGCTGGTACTGAAAGGCTGACACTTTTAACATACGGGTTATGCTCATTTTTGTACAGTTAGTGAGGCAGCTGTACACCATCAAAATGCAGGAAAATGCACAAGTGGTAAACTTCATCTTATACATTCAAATATACTACAGTGATGGAATTATCAAGAGTTATCCAAGTAGTCACACACAGCTACAATGTCTTTAAAACATGTACTAAGTCAAAGCATTTTTAGTGGTATTTGTGGCTGTGTCTTTTGAACCGAATGGGATGGAATCTGGGGTGTATGGTTAGTAGAAAAATATAATTTGGAGGAGAGGGTAAAAGGAACTGGGGGCGTCATCCTTGATCTGCTTCAGTGCATGAACAAATTAAGACACTTAACAATAGCCTGCTGGACTAATAGCTTCAGTAAAGAAACTCATTGGGCTTCGGTAATGAACCTGAGATGGAAACATAAACAGTCCAGTTATTAAGTGAACTCCAGCCACCGCTGAAATCACCTGACACACTGTGACATGCTAAACCTACACTCCTTTGGTAATGCTCATTAGCAGGGTGGGATGCTATTACTCAAATCACTGACTTAAGAAACTAGCCGCCCAAACTCATTATCGCACTCATCTATTCAGTCTAATTTGCACACATTACAAAGTGGCTGTGCTGGGCTGGTCATCTCAAACTCAGTGAGCAGATTGGGCCTAACAGGACAGAGTACAGGCCAAAGAGAGCTTTAATAAGCTAATTTTATCCAACCTGGGTGCTGCTTCCCTTACACCTACTGCGTGTGTGTTAGCAAGTATGGGTGCTGATGAGTCTGTACTTTAGTACTGTTGAGGGAAGCCCAAGCTTGAGTTCCCAAGGTAACAGTCGGTTTGAGTGGGGGCTGGCTGACTCATTTGAAGGGAATCCTGGAACCAGAACAAGGCTGCCCACTCGCCCCACCCCCAGCTTCATCAGCACAACAAGCAAACAAGGCGCTGACATGTCCCCATGTAGGGCTTCCCACTGACGGGGGTGGCACTGGAAAATCCCAGCCTGAGCTTGCCTACAAGTAGCATCAGAGGACATGCACGCACAAGCACGAGGCCTCCGCGCTTCATGGCTTCGCTGGTTTCTGCCGGCAAGACTGGAAATCCATGGAGATTGTAGATGAAGAAATTACAATAGAGCGGTAGGCCTACAAATACGTCGAGACACGTGCTGGATTTGATTAGTACATAAAAGCACGGGGGAGATGTAAGGGGGGCAGAGGAGGAGGTTGGAGCTTACTGACGAGTCCATGGCACTGAATTAAATCATCTTTTTTTTTTTAGCTGTGAACAGTGACACAAAATAAATGAGAATCAAAAACCTTGTGGGCTGGCACATGAAGTAGGAGGAAGGGAGTCAGAGGGAGAGGAGGATGAAGGAGGAGTAGGTGGACAAGAGAACTAACTCTTTCCCACACAGTTAATGGAATTATTAAGAAATTAAAAGAGATCAACAGGCGTGTAATTGACCATTTAATTAGCTCAAGGTCAGGTTGTTCTTTTGACTTTGGAGGGGCGGTTGGCCGAGGTCTAGATTCGTAGGAAAACTTTGGGCAAGCAGCTTACAATTTACAACAATTAAATCGTCACGTATTGTTTCCGCACAGTGGTAACACAGTCTTTCGATTAAATTAAGGCAAATATGCGTTATTCACAAAAAGCCAAAGTCATAAAGTCGACATACTATTAGAAAACACAATAAATGTTTTTGGAAAAAGTACATTCTGGCCACAAAACAGAAACTGTACATGTATATTCAGTAATCTCGCTGTGCAGAGTAGCCATTTGATTTGCTTCTGTTCACAGTTACATCTGTTGATAACTCCACATTCAGTGTCCACATTCAGTGTCTTTAGTCATTAACAACTGAGAGCTGGTACAAAGGGATTTAAGAGGCAGCATTACTGTTTTGAATCGCTGGATGTTTAATTCTTCTATTATAATTGAGGCAGGAGCGAGACAGAGGTTATGGTAACTGCTGGAAACCTGTCCCACTTCACAGAAAGGTTAATGAACCTTACAAGTCCTATGGGAGATGGAGTATGCTGTTAATTTGACAAACGTGGGAAATAAATGCTTTTATGCTTTTATTGACGGTGACCAATAGCGGCCTTTGCTGGAATGAAAGGTTTTAGTCTTTTAGGTGCTTTGCTATGAGGCAAAACAATAATGTGGAATGCATTTGTTGGAAGAAACTAAGTACATAATTGTTTGAATAGCAATTTCAGGCCAAAAAGCATCTTCATTATTAATTCCTACTTTTGGGGAAAATATACTGCGCAAAATGTACAGTAACCTAATTCATGTTATGAAACAGCTGCCTTTATTCTGAATACATTTGTGGGAATGAGGGATTTTTAAAAAGCTGTACTTTAAAATCTACATATTTCCACATTCCATTTTATGCACCATTGGTCTGGGTTTCATTTTAACAGGGCACCAAGGGTGTAATATGCTGACAGTTGGAGAGGATCATGTGAAACAGAGTTGGTGTTCACCTGAAATAGTCTGTGGGCTAGATGGAAACATCGCAAACGGCGGCTGTGATCTGATCAGGATGGGGTTTTAGGCACAGGACCAGCTATGTATACAGTACGCACGATTAAGAGATTAAATGGATAATCTCCTTCCCATTCAAAGACATTGATGGAGGCAGAGAGCTGGTTTCACAGACTTTCATTCTGGTTTTTAAATCTAACCCAAGAGATTCAAAATCCATGTTCATCAGCTGCTCACCTCTATGATCTCCCATAAAACAAACCTATAGAAAAGGGGTGAGCTTAAATCAATAGAGAAAAGGACAGAAAGCCTTCTGGAACAATTTAATTCGAAGAAGATACAACAACTCATGTTTTCCCCCCAGCAGGTGACACTGATACCATGAAATCCTCATAACAAAATGTGTCAATAAATGTTCTCTGATCTTCTACCCCTTCGGTTAAAGACGTCAAGAAATCAAGTACTCTAAATCAAGTGCAATCCAGCGATCTACATTAGAGTTTTTCTTATGTGAACATAATAATCAAAATATGGCAACATATCTCTTTCCTTTCCTGTATTTTCCAAATTGTACTGAATTTATTTCAGTTTAAATGCACAACTAACACTGTGGCATGGCTACTTTTACTCAAGTAAAATGTTTGAGTACTTTCTGTGCCACTGATTAAAAAGCCCCCTATCATTTTCATTCAGGTGGAGCTGAAGAGAAATCTACGTTGACTGTTTGTAGGAGGACATTAAGAGCAGACAAATTCAAGCATTTTCGAACACTTCCTTTTTGTTCTTCGTATAAGAAGATTACACAAACATGGGTCCTTTTAAGCGGATTGAACAAACATCTAGGGCTGTCAGTTTTTTGGAGAGGACAGTGCCCATTCTCAGCAGGTGCAATTTCTATGATCAGCACAGCTCCTTTTTAAGCTCTCTCTTTTTAACATCAGGTTTTATTTTTGCGCAGATGCCTAACTGGCGTCAGAGCAGCTTAAAAGACTGCAAACTATCACCGTCCTAACCTTATAGACCTGCCTCACATGTCTTCATGCAGCCAGCCCTGGTCTCGTTCTTCTTGATACCCCCTTCTCTACTGAGCCAGCTCACCCTCTCTGTCTCTCACTCTCACTTTCTCCCAGCTATACTATGGGCACTGATTCATGTGCCTGTGCGTGCACAATGTTTGCCAGAGGAACGCACAAGAATCCGAGCTCCACAATCCCTCTTAACCTCTGACCTTGGCTTATTGTTACCTGTGAGCAGCACTGTGGCAAACATGTTGTACAAGTACTGTACAGCCCTGCAAGCTGTTTGTGTTCTGCAAGTATGGAGGGCAGGGGAGGAGGGAAGGAAGAGAGGGAGCTATTTAATCCCCCCCAAAGGAACTCCCCTCTCAACCCGTATCGTGAACTCGCAGGCAAATCGCGTTGCTGGAAGGCACACCACACACACACTGCTGTCTTTTTAATTTCATCAGCTGAAACAAATCTATACAGTGCTTTGGAATCCGACTGAGCTGCAGAGAGAAGTGAACTATACAGCACCCTGGAATGTAAACAGGTTTCTCACCAAGTGTAGCATAAAAATACCACATTGCAACAAACCTTTTGGCTATGATAATGGTCAATGGTACAGATCAGAGGTCTTAGTAGATTTTATGTTTGTTAGTCCTACAGCATATCAATAAGAACAACTTGAACAAATCCAGAGAGCAACTCAGAAGAAATGCAGCATTCATACTGAAATTACTCAAGTGTAATAAGCATAAAATACCGGATTCTAGTGAATGCTTTCTATTGACGGCCGATTTTCAGTTGCCATTACAAAAAGCATTATCTCCTGGGAATATTAGGAGCACTGTCATTAAAATCCCTTGCAGTCAGCTGCTTGGTTGAGACCAGATATGGGCTGTAATCTGCGGAGAAAGGGCTCCTTTATTATCCAATGTTAGTAATTGTCAAGCATTGTTACATTCACAGAAACGGGCACAATATTTATTTAATATCAGTAAAACCGAGCCAGACTCGGTTCTATTTTTCTATCCGTCTCTACAGATAACTGTCAAAACTCCACCACCAAGCGTCGGTAACTCTGACATACCGTGCACACTGCTTTCGGAGCACGTGTGCTGCGCTTTCTTACCAGTTGTAATTATTTATCCATTACACAATACACTGTAGATCTTTGCACTACGCTCCACTTTCCGACTTTTACAGTTAGGATAACTTTTGGAATCCAAACAATCAGTACGTACATTTAGACAGGCCCCTATAATATCTGTCAACTTTGCATTCATAGCTGTCACACTTAATTATCATGCCAAAATACAAGAAAATACATTGGCTGCAGGAGGTCCTTTGTGAAGTCTTTGTTTTTGTGTACAATTAACTGGCAAGCATGCCATATACTTAAGTAAGGGCTATTTTAGGTGAGCATAATTGTTAGTGAGTTGTTTTTATCAGCATGCCTCACTCCCCTTCTCCAGGAGACACCCCTAAGAGGAAGCATTTTCCACGGCTGCGGCCCGAGCAACCCCCCGCTAACCCTGACATTTGTTCATTTGCCCGCCCCTCTCTTTGTGGTTTCCGCGCCCGCTTTTTCCTCCCCTCTCCACGTCTGTCAAAAATTGACCACTTTACAGGGGGAACAGGTAGGCAGACTCCGTCAATCCCCCCCCCACCTGTACCCTGAAACGCACAAATTCGCACGCGGGGCCGACTGCCAAAGATCCTGCTTTACTGACTGAAGTGGAAGGTGGGGGGTGTGTGGAGGGTGGGGGGATGACAAAGACGACAGCTTGTGTGGGGGAACATTGTCTGCGGCTGCGACGAGAAATCTTTTCAGGAAAAACAGGATTTTATACACAATGGTCGTGGGTGTGAAGAAAGGGGGCACATATTAAAAGAAGTGCCTTAATGTGTGCATAGCTACTGGTTTCTTAAACTGCATTCTCATGGACAAGGTCCAATCTGCTCTTTTTTCCCCCTACAAGGCTCTAGTGTGACAGACTGGATCAAAGAGGGCTTTCCAGGTTGTCCTTGTTTTCTTGGAGAGCATTCGTGATATATCCAGGACAGGGCTCAGGCTGGAAATTAATCCAGCACGCTGACACAGTAGACCTATCTGCTTAAATAAAAATAAATGTGCAAGAGATGCGATTTTGGATGCTTCAACTCCCCCCCACCCCCCGAGAAATTTAATTCACATGACAATACAAACAGGAATTTGGGTTGTTATTAGGCCACGCGTAAATGCTGATTATTCCCTCTGCGCCCAAACAACCTTTCCAATTGCTCACAGGAAACCATCGCAGCTCACGTTCTTCATGCAGTGAAACCTCCTCAATCATCTCACCACAGCAACCGTGGCGGGGAGGTCAGTTGTTATAGAGATGGCAAGAGGCTTGGTCTGTTATCAGCTACAGTATTGTGTGTGCGTATAAGCGTGCGTGCACTTGAGTGTGTGTTTATTGTATGTGGACGGGGGATGGAGCTGACAACTGAGCGGAGGATTCTTATGTAATTCTCCCTTTAGGTGGCAGAGAACAGTGAGAGCAGCAGCCCACACTGAAGAAGAACCTGTTTGTTAATAAACTGCAAGTAAGATAACATTGATGTATTATTACATGGTGTTTGTACTCAAGACAAGGGCTGTCGAGATGCAAAAAAGCGCCAGGCAAGTTGGCATGTCGCTTCACAAAGCATTGATTTTTGTCCTGCTAGCACTCCTCCAACTTCTTTCAAACATACACACACGTCCCTGGATGCAGACATCAGAGACATACATGACGGCTGCGCGAAAGAAAAAAGTAATGCAAGAAAAATAAAGCAAGAACTAACAAAGACTAGCGTCCTAAAACGGCAGAGACGAAGAGGAAAGGCTGCTGGAGTTGATATTTTTTTGCAGGGAGGGAGTCCAAAAGATGAACTCCATGTAATACCACCTCTGACATTCAGCCTGGCTCTAGTTGACAGGATGAGCATATGCTCTAAATGCTTAAGCACCTCCAGCTGTGCTTCACTGTTAAGGACTATTGTTGACTTGAACCAGGGGAGGCTTTTGGCTTGTTACGGGAAAAAAAAAAAAAAAAGGGGGGGATGAATGACCTGCGTGCAAAACTTTATCAGGGTTAAACTAATTCGAGCTAAAATACAAAATATGATATCTAATACACAATTTTATGTCGATATCTTGAAACTTTTGAAAATATTCTTTAAATTCTGGCACAACTCTCGTCATCAATCACTTAAACAGGTGCTCCGCTTTACTTCACATATTTATGTTACTGACAACAATCTGTTCGTATTCTTTAAGACACTTACCACAAAGAACATGTGTTTATCCTGTCAGTTTAAGTTTAAACAAAGGATGACAACAGGTGCACCGAGTGGAGTTTAGACTGGATAAAGTTGCTTCACAGGACTCGGAGTCAGTAGGCACTTCTGCGTAAAAGTTTGCGAAACCACAAACAAGCAAACTGTTAACCTGGGTTATGAGCATGTTTAGCAACTTTGGAGGGAGAAAAAAAATCACATTAAAAAGGAAAATTGTTCACTTCCTTTGCGCCCACCCCCTTGTCATAAGATATGGATGTCCCGTAAGGTTATTTGTGTTTGCTGGGAAATGAAGTGCTCAACTGGATTAAAAACATACTGCATATGTTTGGAAATCTGTTTCCCTGGGCGTATGAGTGGAATGAGCGAGCGTGAAGCAGCAGCTTGCGTCTCCTCCAAGAGAGAGGGCAGACACTCTCATCATTAGCTGGGCTACAATGTGCTCCTCTACCTGCTCCAATCTGCACAGCCAGGCTCCGCTCTGACGCCAGACAGATGTTCCCAGCACGAGGTGCAAAGTATCGAGAGGGGAAATGAGAGTGAGCAGGAGAGAGGCAGAAGAATGGAAATATTCAGCAGAGTACACAATAAGAGTTTAATTATGAATAATACCAATGGTTCTTTGTTCTCACAATGAAGCTAGCTATGGTTCGCCTGGCCTGTGGGAAACTGCTTTTGGCTTCCATATGGGGGCAGCTGTCTGTCAAAAATAAACGCTTAAATCATAACATGCCACAGTAGGGATAATTACGGGATAAAGAACAATACAATTATGTATGTTTATTTGCAATATTCGACAGGTATTTTGCTAAAACAAACTCTGAGGCTATTGCAGAGGTTAAAATTGCAACGCTATTGTTGAATGCTTCTTAGAGAGTAATGATCTTCAAAACTGACAGTTTTTGCAAAACTTCACATCAACTATAAACTTTGGATAAAGGCTCATCACTGAGTGCACAGGCAGAAATGTCTCAGTGCATGTAAAACACACAATATCTCCTGAAAAGACACACACTAAACATATTCACAATAATGGTAAATAAGTACAACGAGAATCTGTTGTTGTTGTTTCAAAACAGTCTGTGCCAACATGCAACTCTTGTCCTCTTTTCTGTGTTTTTGTGGTCCTTTAAGATGAGGTGTTTAGAGTTTAAAAAAAAAAGAAAAGAAAGAAAGAAAATGCTAAAATTTTAATGCTTTCAAGAGCTAAATGGTGAATGAAATGCTGCGAGGCATTGCACGTCTAATAGTTTGCAGATAAAGGACATCTTGAGGTGTGGAGCAGATGATCTCTGCAGGCCTCAGAACTCACAAACACAAAGCCAGCTGGTCTGACACAGTCACAATACTTCACTGTTTGTATTTGCCTGAGCAGCAGCAGAACGCAGGCAGTGTCCTGCTTTGGGAGCCGCTACAACAGAGATGGATGTTAAAGCATGCAAGTCCCTCATGCACCATAATCGCGAATGCACGAAGGATGTGCATGCAACTGGCCTTCGATTAGTCATGAAGAGGAAGCTGATATGTGATGGCTTCCAATCCTCAAAACAGGACAGAGTGATCGGAGTCCAAACAGGCTACGAGGGGTCGTAAATCTCATGTCTTGTTTAAAGAAATGTATCTGAGCTCGGATGATGGCTGCTGCATGGTAGCCTTAGTGTTTCTGCTTCTGGTGGCTATAAACAGACTGTAGAATAACTGCAGAAAAAAGTTGGAGCTCTGAAAAATCCAATAATCATCTCTGTATTGCTTTTGCATGCTAAAAATACTGCAAAGTCACTGACACTGACTTAATATACTGAGTGTATCCCAGCTCAAAGTGCAAGGGGCAGGGGACATCCTGGACATCAGTCTTCATGTATGGAGCATTGTAAACAAAGTTGCAGGCATTCTGCTGCACAATGAACTAGATGAGAACATTTTAAATCATCTTTCCTGCACCGTGTTTTATAAGAATATTTTTTTAAATATCATTCCATATCGGACAATCTGCTCCCTGAATATCAGCTGATGATATTGGTCTGGCTATAATTATCTATAAAAACCTAAGGCTTTTTTATCTCTTTCTAACCAGTGAGTGCAAAAGTGCATTAACTATAGCACTGCTTTGCAACTTCATATTGCATCATGTTGACTCAACATGCACCAAAATAATGAGAGTATTAGAAAGTTAAAGTAACACCCAGTGCAGTTTATATATATGCTAACTCTATTCAGGTACTAATGATTTGCTTGTTATAGTAATTATTGCTGCGAGTCCGTACCCGAACATCTGTATTGATTTAGTCTCTGGGAGAGCAAAGAGAGGGAGGGAGAGGCTCACAATCTGGAATTCGACTTCGAGAGCGAGACAACAATCTGTTGATGGTTATTTTGGTAATTGTCCACAATTGATGAAAAAACCCCCAAAAACAAAACAAAACAAAAAAAAAAAAACAGCGTGTGCTGCAGAAGATTCTAAATGATTGTTACTGTTGTTCAGGGGGTCAGGGAAAATGGGCAGTCGCAATGAAAAATGCATATAGAGCATCTAATAATGCGAGCTCTCACAGAAAAGTGGACAGCTGGTGAGAGAAGACAAGACACCCAGCCACACAGTTTACACTTAATTGCTGGAGTGAATTGTTCTTGGCAGCCAAAAGTAAAGATGTGATATGTGATACACAGTTAAATAAAAGATTTAACACCTGACAAACATTAAAATATGATTGTCTTCAAATTGTATTTGTACAGTTGTTCGGCATGTTTATAAATGTTTGCTGATGCTGTTGGATATAGTTACATTTATTTTTGGGATTTTTTCCTACTGTGTCAGGCACAAATAACAGCTCGACCCAGTTGGGTTTATTTTGAAAAATGACAAAGGAGCTAAAACGGAGGGACTACTTAACGCGTAGTTAAAACCAGAATCTGACTTAATGCTGTTTGTTTAACACAGACTTTAAAGCACAGCTACAATCCAAGCCAAATAGTTGAAGCAAGTCTTTTCCTAAATCTCAGTTTAGCTAAACCCACACTTTAGTAATTTGGTTTATTATCCCACACTTGGTTCTTTGATAGCAGGCAGACTCATAATTATACGGATGTGTTCTCTCATTTATCAACGTATCAAAACTGCTGTCAGGATTTTTTCCCCCCATTTAACTTAACTAGCTTGGCCCACAGTTGTTATTAATCTCTGGCTCTCTTCCACAGTGTGTCTTTTGTCCCTCCCCCTCACCCCCAACTGGTCGCAGCAGATGGCCGCCCCTCCCTGAGTCTGGTCTGCTGGAGGTTTCTTCCTGTTAAAAGGAAGTTTTTCCTTCCCACTGTCTCCAAGTGCTTGCTCACAGGAAGTTGTCTGATTGTTGAAGCAACTGATGTTGTGATTTGGTGCTATATAAATAAATTTGAATTGAACTGAGCTTTAGCAACATCAGGACTGAGCTGTATTTTCTGGTTTGAGTAAACCACACTTGGATGTGCCACAGATTTTACAGCAGGGCTTTGGACCGACACCAGCTTGTGACCCCTGAAGCTGGTTTTGTGTCTGAAACCAGAGACCTTTTATGCACAAGGCAAATATGTTAATCGCAACAACACAATGTCATTATCTTAAAATTACTATTGATAATCATTCCAAAAGAAAGACATCTGCTACTTGGTTGGTCCGGTCGGCCTGATAATGTTCACACTCTGATTCACAAGTATCCTTCTCAAGTGCGTCTTACACAGCAGTCACGTAATTAAAAAAACCCTCAGCAGCATGTTTTGATAGGTGAACAGCTGAACATGCAGAGCAAGGTAAGGTGAGGAACCTATCTAAACACAAGGTACTCTAGCAGGTCTTTGCTGTGCTATCATTGATTCTCTAATGAGACTTTGGTGGAGATATCGGTGTAAATCTGTAGCGCCGTGCTGCTCAGTCCAGCCTGACCTCACTTTATTCTCAGTTAAATTAAAGAAATGTTTTTCTTCATAACTCCGGATATGGATAAAAAAAAAAAAAAAAAAAAATCCACACTAATTATGGAAACATCCTCATCTAGGGCAAGATTGCATGACCTTGTGCTAATGAATATATATGAAAAGACTATGGCTGCTGCAGCTCACACCATCTGACGAGTGAGGATCAAAACACTGATCCCTTTGACATTTGAAAGCATGACCCCTGACTTCAGCTAAAGAAACTTTCCTTTCAGAGTAATCTACCATCAAACACATTGTTACAAATAACTAGTGAATGTCAAATATTAGCACACAGAACTTTTTATTTTAAATTCACATGAAACAATAATGCAAAGAATAAATAAAAAAAAAAAAAATCCTCAATCATATTTGACTGTGACTCTAGTCTTTTCTTTCTGAATTACATATACTTATGCATTCATTCAAAAATTGACCGACATTGCTGTCAAAACCGCTGAACCAAATCAAAATCCAATACATTCACATCGGCACTTCAAACAAAACTGAGATTTTATGATGTCACCTAGGCACCCTGGTCAATTAAACACCTCCCACTACAGTTGGCATCACTCAAAAGGCTCATTAACCCTTCTGACCAACCACCAGTCACAATCAGAAAAACATCCCATCACATTGGCCAATCCCTACATGGGCAACGCAGGTCAACACCCACACAAGTGACAGGAAATTGAATTGCTAGAGAAAATGTGCTCTGTCTGAGCACTTGAAAGACATTTGTTTATTCACAGCTAGTCGTGCAGCCAGGCAGACTTTATTGGCTTAAAAATAAGAAGCAAAGGTGATGCCTAATACAATTTTACAAAGTGCAAATCACTCCCTTTTTTTATATCATTGATGTATGTGAGAAATGTGAGGTAAATATTCATAGATTCCTTACAGTAAGCCAAAGTGTGGTTAAATAAACCAACTCTCACCAATGAGCTCAATCACAGAACGCACAGTCTACATCTACTGCAGGTTTTCCAGAATATACATCCCAAATACATCACATTTGGATCTTTAAATCAATGTGCCGTTTACTTCGTGTATGACCACGCCTTATAAAAACGAAATGGCAGCAGTGATACATCGCTGAAGCGTCTTTGTGTGCTTGTTTCTTAAACCACTAGTCTTAATCTACCGAGTTGATCTCCCGGTTACCGGGGGATTATAAAATGTCGGCAAACCTCTAAATATTTGAGGCAATCAACAACTCAACATGCATTTGGCGTTAGAATGCAAGAATGTGAAAACACACAAACGAACGGATAAAAAGGAGTGAAATATGAAGAGAAATAAGGGGATCGGAGCTGTGCCCATTTCGGGGGTGTAAAATATGGAGAAGTGTGGATCATTGGGGGAGCTGCTCTGCCTGGGGGAACAGATGAAGGGAGGACATTCTGCCAAGATCTCTCCACTGAAGGGGGAGCTGAGGGACTGGAGCTCTATGGGAGAAAAGAGTGTGCGCCTCGCATGCTGCTCTCCTCAATCTCGGTCTCACACGCCTGCATTGACACATCCCAGGCTCTCTGCAGCAGAGGGAAATTGCTGCTGACAGGGCCTTGCAAACTTTCACAGCCATTTAGAAAGACTTACTCCCACACTTTTGTCACAGGCATTTATTGCACAAGATACATGATATGAAAAATTAACATTTTTCAAACTTGGCATCCTTTTTTTGAACCAAGTTAGGCTTAAAAACCATTCATAATTTTTCAGCCTTACGATCGGCCCCAGTGCAGATGTAAACACTACACATGCCAAGTGAGACCCCGAGATTATGAAAATGCACAATTTTCAAGAAATTTTTTTTTTTAAACAGCCACGCGCTACATCATAAATTTGTACCCCATGAGTTTCTAATCCAATAACAAACACGGCCTGTGTCACCATCACCAAAACACAAGTCTTGTTTTTCCTTAAAGCGGCGCAGTTTTTCAGTCTTAGCGTACCTGTATGTCCACGACCAACCAGTGCCTCCAGTAAGCAGATGTTGGCTTGCTGCGGTTTGGAGCATCAGGATCGACCATCACCAAGACGTACGTCTTTTTCTGCAAACAGAAGGAGATTCATATGTTATTGATTTATTTAACACAGACAAAGTGTTTACCGCAGTGCCATGCACACTGTGATTGGCCCAGAGGCACTTTGAGCAACAGCAGTACCTGATCCCTTCTGCTTTCTAAACAGCCATGTGCCGTTTGCACATTACGTCGCCCAAGGCTTGACAACTGGAGTTGGTTTAGATACTCAAAAACACACACTTTACTTTCTAAGCTTTACGTTACCCTATTTAATGCTGTGTGAATTCTTATTCTATTTATAAAATGTATGCAGACAGCAAACAAAGCCAGAAGGGTGGGTTTTCTTCTGTGTTAACAGTCTTAATTCAGCTGCCAAGGTTAAAGTGCTCAAAGTATGAAGAAAGCTGTCTGTTAGAGTTTGTATTGTTGATTGTCATTTATGCTTAGAAATATTTACTTATATATGCTTAGAGTTTTGTAATTAGTTGTAGATTGGTAGAGGTTTTGATCCTTGATAGTCTGCAAACTTTGTGTGTATTAGACAGCACTTTGGGAGCATGAGAGGTCATACCGTGTCTTATTGTTTTATGGTAGGATTAACGTAGTTGCGTCTGTTCTAGTCTAAGTGCTCTTTGTTTAGATGAACTGCAGGACTTCCTCACCGTGTTATCTAGGATGAACCATCTAGGGTGAGGGGGAGGCTACCCTCTTCCTGACCAAGGATGTTTGACCCTTTGATCAGCAGTCCACACACACACACACACACACACACACACACACACACACACACACAGGCAAGGTACTCTTTGTTTGTATGTAGACGTCATATGTTAATGAACTTATGCATATTCATGTAACCTCAATAAAAGGACAGTGTATGGGAGAACGGACGAGAGCTACTGGGGTCAAGCGAAGGAACGGCGCTCTGTCCGGTTCTCTCCCGTGCACGAGTAACATGAAGAAGTTTGCCTACTTGCGTCTTGCTTGCAGTGTAATTATATTGTCTTAACGTTCCAGCGAATAGGTTTATGCTACAAACCTATCACTGTCCTAAAAAGGCAATGATACACATTGGAATACAGTAGCTGTGCTAATCACAAACTTATTCTTCCAACAAGTGAGCTCTGTTCCTTCACAGTTATTCTTAAAACTTCATATCATTAATGTGACATCAACAAAATGACAACGTTTTGGATCCGATACCAAATCCTCTCGTTAACATATTCACAGTAACTTTCTGCCACTTACCAAGTATCTTTATACCCCTCAATCTGTCAATGGATAAAGTGAGAGAAAAAGCATCTTAACTAACACTTGATCACAGTTATTGGACGTTGACTTGGCGGCTTAATTGCCGGAAAATCTTCATTCTGTCTGTCCCTAAAAGTTAGAGAATTATGAGAGCAGATTGAATTATTGCGAGAGCACATTTGTCATCCCTGGTCTAGTGCCCAAAATCTGCCAGACCATATGATGGGCTTTTTTTATTTTGTTCACTTCCTCTACAAACAGAGACATTAATCAAGGCTGTTTCAATCCTCGCTGTCCCCCTTACTGTATATCGTGCTTCCTACAGAGGCAATACCATAATGCTATCAGCTTTAATACACAGAGAACAGATGCATCGTTTCTTACATTCTCACGTCGGCTGCCAAATAACACTGTTGGGAAAGTCGGTGCAGGAAAACATTTTCCATGTAAACATAAATCTTACATTTCTGTTTGTTGTGTCCTATCAATACATTCGTGCAGGCCTGTGAAAATTATCCTAAGCCGATGTACTTGAATGAGATAAAGAAGTAGTCGTGTATTTTTTCCGCAGATGCTCATTTTCAGAAGGATTCTCTGCCTACCTGACAAGCAGTAATAAGCGTAAACAACTAAGCCTAATAATAGGATAATACTGTAGTCTCAGTGATAGTGCCTGCAGGTAACATCCAGACACACCAGCAACAATAGAGCCTCCTCCACAGCCTGTCAAAAGTGACTCTATATCAGTGACCCCCCCGGGCAGCTTACCAACCATGACCTGTTGCCTTCTCAAGAGTTGTAATCCTCATTTGTACATATTTGCTACCAGGCAAAGAAACTGTGATAATGTAGTTACACTAATATTTAAGTCAGACCCTGATGCATTCAGAAATAACATGGTTTCTAACAACAGATGCACACACCACACACACGTGTGCACGTAGACACACACGCGTGCACACAATGACTAAAAGGGGGGGGGGGGGGGGGGGATTTTAAGCATTTAAATTAAAAATGACCTCCAGTCACAATTACCATTGAAAGAAATTGCACTTCATTGGATATTTCACGAAGGTTACCATGGATGGAAAGACACCGAACGGGACAGGTTTAGTCTTCTGAATGCCAAATTTAGAACAACACTGAGAACATTTCACATTAATTTCCAACCGTAACAACAAAAACACCGCCTATTTATGGTGGGCACTGAATTTAAATGATTCCTGCATATATTTCTTGCTCGAATTTCTACCTGTAAGTATCTGTCGGGTCCAGCTGGCATGGGCAGCAAATAATACAAGAAGCTCCCTCCATGCTTGCACTTCACACATTGTGGCATGTACCCTTCTCTATTACGAGGACATTTTTTTTTCTCCATCTGTCAAAATCCACATTAATTACGCGCAGATATGTGCAAAAGACTCCGGGGAAAAACAGATGCATATTCTGCCATCTGAAATTATTTAGCGGTGCTCGAACAAACTAAACGTATATCAAAACATGTTTTAACGGGGGGCTAATTGTCATAGCTGTACACTGGGAGGCACACATTTTTAAAAACATGCTAGAGTTTCTCATTAGTATTAATTATTAGTAATATCTGAGCCATGCTGATAATTTAAAATTCACTTCTGCTGCTTATGATATCTATGACTGGTGACGGTTCATTTTCTATATTTTGGACAACACAAAAATTTACATAGTGTTTAAGTATTCAGTTTCTTCCATATACTTAGCTTATACTTATAATTAGACTTTGCACAAAGGTGAGAGGTCAGCAACCCACTCGGTTATTCTTTGTAATGGGTGCAGGCCTTGAAAAATGTCACAATATTCTCAGAGCTAAAGAAAGCAGAAGTGAAATCTGAAGAGGTGTTGGCCACAGACCACAGAGCTCCGTCAGGCCATTATACAAGTGGAGATGTGAGGGCCCCGGGTGCAAGCTGGAGGCGGGAAAAGATTGAGCTTGCATTCTCTTGGGATTAACCTCCCACTGCCTGCTGTGATCACAGCAAAACGGCCCATTGAGACCACACCTTGGATGCCAGGGGGGTGCAACGGACCCTGAAGTCAACTGGGCACCTCGTTAATGGCTACTGGTCAGTTGCAGAAAGGAAAAAGGGGGGGGGGGGGGGGGGCTGAATAATATACAAATTCTATACCTCTTTGTGATTTTATGTAATAGGAGTGTAAAGGTGATATTTGTTAAATTACATGTATGCCAATTGCATCGAATGGATATAGTATTTGCAAAGCAGGAGACGTCAAAGAACAAAGGCAGAGGAAATCTGGTGTCTCTCTGGATGCATACTGTATTACCTTTGAGTGAACTCTGCTGGGGATGAGAATCAGAAAGGATGGGTAATCGCTGCTCTCGTAGAGCCTGCCTGGGCTATCGAGCCCACTTCTGCTAACTGATGACACCACGGAGGGCGAGAGTAAGTTAGCGAGAGGGAGGGAGGAAGGAGAGGCCCCTCTGTGAGTTTACAAGTTCATGCTTTATCCCTGACCCAATCCCAAACTGTGTCGTCCGTGCAGCTGCCTATTAATACATCCTTCGCTTTATCCTCCCAGCTCTTCACTTCCTTCAGCCTCTGCGCACAGAACCTGTAACGTTTCATTAAATGGTCAACAGTGCTCACTGCTCGACCCCGAGCAAAGCAATGCATCGATCCCAAATCCTTGTTTAAGCAGCAAAAACACTTGAACTCATTTGGTAATTAAGAGGTATCTGTGTTGTGATTAAGAGACGGCGATGGCTTAACAACCATCGACTGCAGCTTATAACGAGGTTCAAAGATCATTCTGTAAATACAGAAAAACAGGAACTGTAGAACACGACTGCAGAAGTAAATTTATCAGAGGGCAGAGAAAATGAGTCTCCACCTAATCAGCTGTTCTGTTCTTTGTACAACCAAACAAGATTAATGGCATTTTACTTACTGTGTATAAAACCATATCAAGTGAAGTCACAGAGAAAAGTTGAGTGGACTTTTACATTAGGGACACTGAGATAAGGTCTCCTTATAGAATCATGATAGCAGGGAGAGGGACAGACGGGTGAATGATGGGGAAGGTTAACAGTGGTAAGACTGTTGGGGTCAGAAGATGAGGTTCATACTGGTGACGAAGAGGTCAGAGGTCAGCCAGGCAGAAGTAATTGGATCCTTACCAGAAATATGTGGGACATACAGCCAAAGATTAGATGGAAAAGGAGCGCTGCAGCATTCACCTAGAGGTCGCTGACCTTACAGGTAAGGAGGCCCCTCATCGTCATTAATAGCAGCCCATCCCCCAATGTTCATCGGCAGAAGCTTGGGAACCTCATTTTCCTCACTGCTAGCAGCGTTTTAAAACCCTCTTCATAGTCAGCCATAGAGAGCACGCTGGTAATCTGCACCACAGGAATTGGGTGAAAGACAAAGAACATCAAACGATATCTTTTTTTGCAGCGATTAAACTGTCTTGTCATGTCTACAAAGACTCTAGGACCACTTTTACAGTTCACTTAAGGGAATGAGGTTGTTGAGCTGAATTATGGGTAATGTAGTATCCCAATGGGTGTTTTTTTGTTTGTTTTTTAAAATACAGACAATATATTTCCTTATGTGGCCTAAAATATCTGTCTGCCAGCTCTGGACTGAACATGGTTCTCCAATGGCAGCTCCGTACCAGACCATAGGAAGCTATGTGCCCGTCTACCTGCAAAGAGTACCTGTTGCCAGGCAGTGTCCAAAGTGTGTGATACGTGGTTTGGTACTTCAGCCAGACACGGAGAGGAGCGAAGTTAGAAAAATGAAAAGTGTCCACTGCAGCAACTGTTTGTAGCTGTCTGAGTCTTTAAAAGATTCTTCATTCATCCATCCAATTAAATCCAAATCACAACAGTCCCCTTAAGGTACTTTATATTATAAAGGAACAAACCTCCAATAAAAACCCCAATAATCAGATGACCCCCTATGAGCAAGCACTTGGCGACAGCGGGAAAGAAAAACTCCTTTTTACCAGGAAGAAACCTTCACCAGAAATAGGCTCAATGAGGGGAAGCCATCTGCCCAGACTGGTGGTGGCCGAGGGAGGAAGACAGGACAAAAGACACACTTTAGAAGAGAGCCAGAGCTTAATAAGAACTAATGATTAAATACATAGTGTTGTGTAAACACACGGTGAGTGAAGAAGAAATACTCAGTGCACCAGCCCTATTGCAAGTCTGCAGCGTAACTAAGGGAAGGTTTAGGGTCACTTGATCCAGCCCTATCTATAATGAGCATGTCAAATCAACACTTCACCTCTTTTTCTGATTTATTAAAGCAGAGAAGAAGTTGTGAAATGCCACTTTCAGAATCAGAACTGGGTCTGGTTTTAAGGTGACCAACATCACACGTGTTGACATTATAACAGAAACAGTGTTGTTAAAAAAACAAAAACATAACTATAACACAAACAAAGTTCATCACTTAGCTTTTTGCATGTGCTTTGAATCTTCTCCTTAAACTATTACAAACCGTTATAAATAGTATAAATTCTCTGACTCACACTTGAAACTGACCTTTAAAGTCAGAGTTTCTATTTAAAAAACATTTGGTCATTTTGCTCTAATAACCTTTAGTACATATTTACTATATGGAAACATGACGCAGGTCATGTTTTTTTTTATAAAACATTTGCACTATAAGATATTATTTACACTTTAAGATATTTAAAAAAATCCTTGGCTCCTCCACTAATGTCTCGATCGTAGAATCCAGAGCATGATGAAACTAGACAGACAGAAAACCACTTCCTAAAATACAGCTTTATATCTCTACATGAGGTCATAAAACCCACAAGGTTCTTTTTAGATTACATCTAAACATAACCTAAAAAAAACAAGACCTTTGCATGTTTAGACACAGAAAGTTCTTGGTTTAAGGTTAGGCAAATTTTAAGGTTGTGACTAAATACCTTACAGGGGTATGAACAGAACTAAAATATTGTCTCAGCATGCTGCACTTTAATTTAATGTTTCTTTTTTGCCTCACTGTAAATGCTCACATTATGAACCCACACATGAACGTGGGGTTTAAATAAGTCTTAAGTTAGTAACTTTAACTACCAGATATCTTAGGTAGACAAAGTCAGCAACACATAAAGTCAATGCTTTTAGAAGTAACCTGAGTCCTGACACTATTATAAACTCTGATACTGGTAATAGTTTAAAACTCACATGGTTTATTGGCACAAATAAAGAATGCAAAGAGAACACCAATAGTTCTCTGTGTGTTCTTAAACGCCTCACACAGTGCGGGCTGCTCACTACCTCCAAACCTTCCTATTTTTAACTCAGCCTCCTCCCACACAGGAATGGAGTGTGAAGTGGCTTATAAATCCACACTTCGAGGAGCCACATGGTCAAAGCAAAGTCACATGTGGCTACAAACGCAGATTCTAGGCCTAAAGACAACATAGCTACTAGATGGCCGCTAAGTAGCTAAACAGATGAGTGAGCGAGCTATGAGGAGGTTGCAGTTCAAGGGGACTGAGTGGAATATGAAACACAAGTTTACATAATTGCATAATCACGTTTTCTGCTTGAGCATAAAAATATGCTAATATGGTATATTTGAATCTAATTAGCACATGGCGCAAGGCAATACGAGACAATGCAATTACATTCATAGCCTATAGTCCACCTAATAAATGTTACTACAGTGTGTGTTATTCAAGAGTCCTGAACAATGTGCATTATTTCAGCCTCCAAAACCACAAATGAGCAGCTCTTGGATAAACTCTGGAAATTTTTAAATTCAGCCTAGCCTGAACTTTGTTTATAAAGCCTTGCACTTCTGGTGTGAACTTTGTAACTACTATGAAGCCATAGCTAACAGTAAGATAGTTCACAGTCTGATTGAAGCTTGAGGGGGTGAAGGAATTAGTAGCAGCCTAGGGAACCATTTCTGCATTTCTCTCAACACTGAAGACTTCTTTCACCGCACCATGCTTGCGAACACAGCCGTGCTCATGTTAAGCTTATTAGTCACCCTGGATGCGATCTTGCTAGCTGAGGCTTTCAACACTTTCTACTGGTGGTTTTACACACATACACCTACTCACTGTCATGAAAGCATTTCTGCAAATGCACATGCTCAGACACAGCAACAACCACTAACAGGTATTCTGAAGAAACATGGGGCCAGGTGCTTGGATGCGAGCATGAGATCCAACTAGTGCTAAATGAGGCAAATATTTCTGTCATGTAGTTTGGCTGCCAAGAACACGCAGTCAAACGGGGCAAATTACCTCACTGGACTCATATCCGTAATTAATCTGTCAAGCATGTCGCACGCTGAGAGTCAGATCTATTTTACCAGCAAGTGCTGCCTGAGAAAGTTAAAGGGGAGATCACTGTAATTATTTCTCCTGGATTTGGAAATCTAAATCAAGCACTTTAAGGTAATTGGTGGATGAAAAGTAAAACAATGCAGATCTATTTTGGATTTGCTAATAGTGTAAACGCAACCCAAAAACAGCAGGTTTGCACACATGATGTGAGATTTCAATTCTATAAACAATTGAAGCTCTTATTTAATCTTTATTTTAACAATCAAGTTTATCCTGGTAGGCACATTTTATTTATTTTAATGTTTGGGAGGAGATGAGGGGAAAAAAAATTAATATTACTGTTTTTGTTTTAACAGAACAATTGTTTTGGTCTCCCGTCATCTAACGCCACATGTTCAAGTTCTCAAGACAGGCGATTAATTGCGCATCGTGGTGGTAAAATAAATTGTAAGGTTACAACGGTTACACTTCATGATGAACCATCATGCAGCAGACAAGAGTCTGAAGATGTTGGGAAACATGCTGCCTTGAAGGGAGACTAGTTGTAAGCACTCTGACACCCCATTCCTATTTGGCCATCGGAGCTGTTAAAGGTGTCAGGGCTGTTCACAGGCACTGCATGTTTCACCAGCCAAGATGGCTTCCACATTTTTTCTATCATGATTAATTATGGTTTCTGATGGTAGTACAGTGAGAAAGTGTAAATTATTCCCACATTTTCTTGTGCCCTCCGTTCAGTCACTGTTGTGTAGGAAGATGCTATTGACGCCATTCATGGATGGCGACCAAAAGGCATCTACATGGGGTGGCAAACTCTTGTGCCTATTAAGGGGTGGAAGTGGTGGTGGTGGGGTGCTTGGCGTGTGGGCTGAACCTAGTCCAGACTGCCAGTTGACAGGGCCGGATTTTCCAGTATGGAAGAGTCTTGTTTCAGTGGGCGAAGCTGGGTGTTGGGAGACTGGGAGAGAGGACTGCCCAGGGCTTGGAAGCTTGAAACTGAATATTTCAAACAGACAAGCACCGTCTGTGTTCCAGTGTCACCAGCCCACCCGTCTGACAATCAGGTCCATGTCATCATGGGCTCTGAGTAATTCAGGGAGCACTCATATCACCTTAGAAGATATGGTGATTTCAGACGTCAGAGCAGTCAGCGGCAGAAATAGCACCGAATGATATTCAGCACGAAGTATGGAAGACAGTAAAGTACAGTAAAAATGTTCACCTACAGGCAAAAGCGTTAAAACCACAGAACAGCAAAAGCTTGGTGAAATGCAACCACAATGCTGTGCTTTGCTTTGAATCCTTAAGAAAATGCACAATGTAGTCTTCAAAAACACACACACACACACACACACATATCCTGCGTACCCAGCACAGAAAATCCTTAGTTTTGGAGAACTGGTTGAAATAAAATAATTCGTCTGACAGATCATTTTGTGCGTGCTGATATATTTAGTGCTGTCAGAGAGGACATCACAGAGAATGGCACTTACATCACAATGCAAAAACTGTTATCAGAGGAGGTACAGGTTTATGGTTCAAGGGCTCGTCCATTCATAGAGAACAAGCTCAGCCTCTCTGCCTGACACACTGATAAAGACAGCACAAATAAAACAGCTCCACAGCTCCATCTTTGCCTCTCCCCAAGGGAATAATATATCACCCATCTGAATGTGGCACATATTGAATCATTTCCAGCGTTGATGATTCATTTGAATAAATCAGCCTTTTTTATTTTGCCAACTTGAACTGATAGTGAAATAAGGAAAACTGAAGTAACATTGTTAGATGTGAGGAAGGACAGGTGTTAGAGTGTTCTATAGGACTGGTAATCCTAATCCCCTTTCAAGCAGCAATTAATGACTGCAGCAATAATCTCCGCATATATGTTCCTGCAATTCCTTTTTAACTGTCAACCATAACCTGCCTAGCTCACATAGACGAAATCCAGGGGGATATGTCGCTGCAGGCAGATAGGATCTTATCCTGGATTTGCATAGATAAATGCACAGCAATAACTCGTGCAGGGACAGATATGGTTTTGACCTGCGATGTGTCATCCATCTGACCATGCACTATTGACCGAACCTGCTCTCGGGAGTTTCGAAAGAAACCGCTGGGCCAGAAAAAGAGGTCCGCACGTTATCTGCATTAATTCTTAACAAATATCAAATATTTAAAGTGGAAAGAAAAATTAAATATGGAAGCTTCCCAAACAAAAACTTTCAATGTCTTCCACAAAAAAAGCTACGGATACACAGGATCAGCCTATCGGCAAATATGAAAAATCAGCAGCTTGTGCAATGAAAGGGTTATATCCGTATTCAAGCTAAGAGACATACTCTAACATACACAGACACAAATCCTGTTGAGCTGAGCTGAGCAGAGATACCCTACCAGCCCTCCAAGGCACAATTAGGATTTCACGGGGGGAAGAAATCTACATTCCTGCACACATGAAAAAAGTCCTTTTTCCCTCCTCACAACAATATCAACTTTTTACTCAAGGAAAAACCTGAAGCACCACTCGATAGGATTTGGACAAAGAAATATAAAAAAAAACAAAGCCAGGAAAAAAAAATATCTAAATTTAAGCTGCAGTTGTTAAAAAAAAAATATTATGGTTGCGGAAAATCCAGTCCTAAGCCTCCCAGTTCCAATCAATTTCTTCTATTCTGCGTGCTATGAAAAGAAGCTACCACTCATAGTTTGTTTGAAGTGGAGCTTTGCTACATTCAACAACATTTATCTGGATACCCTCAGCGCATGATTTTAACACCTGTCAGACATTTAGTCCAAGTACAAGAGGTCAAGTAGCTGTTTGAATATGAAAAGAGATAAACCAAAACAATACATTCCATTCCACAAGCCACAATCCTAATAACTGCACAGATTCACGGGAACACAGTCAAGTCATTAGGACAGGAACATACAGCATGTTCTCTGTGAGAGTCTCAATGATCACTGTCTGTTGTGTCTTTCCTGTCCAGTAATATCTGTCAGGAACCTACATAAAAATTATATTGTTTCGTAAGCAGCAAATGCATTTCCTGAAACCTATATCTGCATGTTAAATGTAACAACACAGTTCAGAGTTCTTCTTCTTTTGGGAAAAGAAAACATTTATAATGAGTCATCAGTGTTTTATTACAATCTAGATCAGCGGTCCCCAACCCCCGGGCCTCGGACCGGTACCGGTCCGTGTGTCGTTTGGTACCAGGCCGCGAAAGTTGAGGCTCAGGTGTGAAATGTACAGTTTTCAGGGTTTTTATAAGTTTTCAGCGTTATTTTGTTATCGTTTTGATCGTTAACTCTGTTTTCCTGGGTCTTTTCATGTGCGTTATGAATAAATCTTCTTTTTTTCGGTACCGGTACTAGTTTTATTTTGTTGTATTTATCCGCGACACATTAAAGGCCGGTCCGTGGCACAAAAAAGGTTGGAGACCGCTGATCTAGATCATTAGTTTCATTGTAAATGATCCATTGTTCAGCGACATAACAACACTATTACGCTCTTTTCATGCCGTGTTGTATATGATCTGGAATTGTGCTCTGCAATCAAATCTCTACATAAATGCATACAATTTAAGAGATTAGAGTTATAACAGTTACTATACTCATAACTGATGTGTCATTATCGCAAATAAGTCGGCAACTGGTCTCATAAATAAGTTATTTGTAGGGCTGTTTGATATAACGATATATATCGGATGACGATATAAAAACGTCTATCGTTTCATTTTACGCTATCGTTTGTTTCGTGGTGTTGCAAAATAAACTCTTTACAGCAATATTTTGTCATCGTTTTGATGGTCACTGTAGTGGCTATATTAATTTCTTAAAGTTCTCTCTTTCTCTTAGGACGGACAAGCACCTGTTTTTATGCGTTGTGTTAGCAACAACGACGGTAAAACCATCGCGTGTCCGCTTGTTTATGTTCCACATAAACCTTTCACAATAAAGCTCAAGATCCTGTTGAGACTTTTCAAAATAAACTGAATCACGTGAAAGAGCAGATTATTTACGGATGAGAAGTAAAAGAGAGCCGCCAGGTGCTAAAAAATAAACCTTAGACTCAAACGTTAGAACAGGCTTTTCCCCGCAGCACACCGTGTAATAAATACTCACAAAGAAAACGGCGGCTGTTACAACTTATGTCTAAAAATGTGTAGTTTCATGCATCGGTTAAAACACTCGACTCCAGCTACATGACGCGCAGCTGGAAACACTTCCCGCAAGTCAAGCTGCCCGAGAGTCACAGAATTTACAAAAATGTTACATTTTTGTGATTTATATCGTTATCAGACAATAGAATTCTTATATCGGGATATGAGACATATGGGACATATCGCACAGCCCTAGTTCTTTGAGTCATTTTTCAAGCTAATCTACCCAAACTAGTCAAGATTCTGTTTCTCAGGAGAAAGTATTTGCCGCATTGATTTATGTGATGTCCAAATAACCCAAATAACACAGTTTGTCTGTCTGTTTGTCAGCAGTCAAGCAGTCCAGTTTTCAAGATGCCATGTTTACATTTTGTGAGATGGTAGACACCAATAACAGCTTGAGCTGATTTAATTTAGGTGACAATCGGGTCATGGTTAAGGTCACGCCCTTTGGAGGGAGTTGTGCTCTCTGAGTGCTCTTGTTACAAAATATTTCGTGCCATGTATGTGTGACAAACAACACCTTTTTTTTATGTGTCATCACTCTAAAACGACACACACACACACACACACATAGGCCATGAGTGACCTGTTTTTTTACCCCGTATGCAGATATGTGGTATCAGGTCAGCTACACTGCACCATAAAGGAGAACTTTAATATTCCCTCAGCAGTAACACTTAAAGGTTTTGTGGTCAAAGCTTCGCATTTATTCGTTCATTTTTTCCCTTCCCCTCACCCAGTTGCGGCAGAGGGCTCTCCCTCTGCTGGAGGTTTCTTCCCGTTAAAAGGGAGTTTTTCCTTCCCACTGTCACCAAGTGCTTGCTCATAAGGGCTCATCCTATTATTGGGTTTTCTTTCTGTATTATTGTATGGTTTTTGCCTTATATATAAAGCACCTTGAGGTGACTGTTGTTGTGATTTGGTGCTATATAAATAAAATTCAACTGAATTGCATTCCTAATGCCCCACTTCAAAAATAGTACAAGTACCGTGAGAAAATATAAGCCCCTTCCTGATTTCTTGGTTTTTGCATATTAGTCATACTTAATGTTTCAGATCATCAAACAAATTTTAATATTGGTCAAAGATAACCCGTGTGAATACAAAATGCCATTTTTAAATGATGATTTCATTCATTAAAGGAAAAAACCTATTCAAACCCATCCGGTCCTGTCTGAATTTAACCACATCTTTAAAAAAAATGTTGACCACAATGTCACATTTAACTTTGACACACATTAAGCTAAATACCACGATGACAATGGATGGTCAAAGACTTCAGTTACAATGAATATCTCCAAGTGTAAACTCTTAGCTCTCCTGATGAGATCTGGCAACACTAATGCCCTCAGGCACATCCATAGAGCATTATGCCAAGTAAGGACATTAGCAATACTCAAGTTTGACCAGGACCTTTTAGTTGGCCGGCTTGTTAAGTGGTGTTTTAAGGAAAAAACACATTTTAACTGTCACAACTGATTCTCAGATTTGTGTCGCGTCTGAAGAAAAGGTTAAGCACATCATCTATCTGAAAATGCCCAAATCTGCAGTCAGGCATAAACTTGGCACCCAGATATATCATGCCATCACTACGCTTCGGTTTTCTCATTATCCATACCTCTTATGACATTCACAGAAAGAAACAAAGCATCCTGCCAACACCTACTCTGTGAGAGAGCTCTTTCAGTTCAGCTCAAAAGCTGAGAGCTCCAAACCTCCACACCACAGTGTGGGCAGTGCTGGCAGAGCCATGTGCCTAAGAACACTGACTGAGTGCAACAGTTGGACTAATAACAGAACAAAAAAATAAAAGTAAAATGGACGCACAGCGGGGACAGCCACAGCGCCACAGATGAGAAGCAGGTCGACTTCTGCCCACCTCCCTCTTTATGAGGAGCGGAAGGTGTCCACAATGCTTCTGAGGTCTTAGTGCCATGAGGGGCGGTGAGCTTGCAGCTTCAGCCACTTCAGGGTAAAGCAAATCACTTTAATATGTTAAGAAGATTAAGCTGGATAAATGTCTAGATACATTTTTTGAAAAGCCACGTAAATCTCTAGTGTTTTTATTTGGGGAGGGGCGGCATGTGAGTCAGTTGAGACGATCAACACAAACCCACCAAAACGCAACGCTATTGGGTGGAAAAAATTGGGCTTATTTGAGATTTTGCATTTTAAGCTTCTTGAATCTAAGACCATCCCACCTCTTTCTTATTATTTTTAACACCAACCTTTGGGACAACAAAACTAGGAAAGGGGGGAGAGGAAAAAAAAAACAAAAAAAAACACTGGTCACAGTTTCATGTGCTCTCTCGGCTTAGGCTCAGCCGTCTTATCTTGCTTATGCTGATTTTATAGCTTTAATTGCGCAGGTCAATGTTTTCCTTGAGACTGTTAATCTGCTGATAGCATGTAAAAAAAGAAATGCACAACAAAACCGAAAAAACAAAGGTTAAAGTTCAAGTTCTTTAAAATGTAGGCAGCTGAAGGCCTTTTCAGGATCGGTTTTCAGGTAAATCATTAAAGTCACATTGATTAATTTGAAGCGAGTGCATACTAAATGTGGGACGGATGACTGACTTTCTTTGCTATCTTAAGAATTAGCAGTCTGAGGGTGTCCGCCTGTCAGCTCGCTGTGTTAGAAACACTGAGTGTGAAAATGAAAGGGAGAAATGGAACAAATAATGTAAAGGGATTAACAAATCATTTGCATAACATTTTCTCTGCTTCCAAACTACAGGGTAAGGAAATTGACATGGAAGACAGTTTTATCATTCCCTCAGATCAATCGACGCGCCAATGGACCTGACTGCAACGACAGCGAGCAGCCTTCTAATGTCAAATGCAACCTAACTTACCTCAAAAAGCAGTGAAAAAAAAGGAAAGTGTAACTAAACAAGTTGGGAGAAACGAGAAACACTAGAAGAACATTCTCCAAAAAACTTAAATAGAGTCTGTCTTTGAAAAGATACTTTGCCTGAGCCAAACATGTATTAACCTGTTTTTTTTTCTTCTTACACTCTTTCTCCCCATCTCGAGTTTAAGACAATAAGACCACTGGGGAGATGAAGGGGATGGCATTATGGAGAGTTAAGCATTATGAGCAGCCCCGAAGCTGTTCTTAAAGAAGGTGAATCAGAGGATTGGGACACAACTGTAACTAAACCCCTGTGCCGGACCACAAATGAGAAGCACAAAACATTTTGGGCAAAATGCCACTAAGCCAAGCTTCTGGGTCTTAAGTAAACTTCACTTGATCACTTATAACTTTGCGATTACTTAGTCGTAAAACAAAAGAAGCTGTCCAAGAAAAGGGGGGGGAGTCAATTACCTCAGTTTCACACATAGGCACCTCAGTAAATCTGTCTGGAAAGTTTCAAGTCTCTAGTCACCCTTTTTATATTTAAGACGCAATATTCTACGACTAAGTATCCAAAGGAAAGTTTCTAGTTTATTCTACCTCCGCTCCCCCCCCCGCTGGACAGAACACATTAAGGAAAATGTGCAAGTTTCTCACTGTGTCAAAGCACAACCGAGTCGTCTGCAGATCTTACAGTGATTCTCTGGCAAATGTTAGGTTTCTGTGGCTCATATAAATAGAAATTTAATCTTGTATGTTTGTCTAAGTATCCACAGCAGACACACTTCCCATGCGGATTATGAATCTCTGAACAGATCTTGCAGTCAATGTATATGAACCGACAAGAGAGCGAGAGAGAGAGTTTCTGTGTGAATATTGAATAATAATGAGGCAGCACAGGTTCAGGTGGTATTTTTATTAAAGACCTGCTGCTTCGCTAAGTCGTCGCTATTACCTTTGCGCTGAGGCAAGTTTGAATCTAATTAACGAATTTCACAACTGTCGCCCATTGTCTTCAGTTGTTACGTTTTTAAAAATGAACGACAGCCTTTATTTCTCCTGCCAAGAAAAAAATTGACCTTTAAAAACAAACAAATAAAAAAAAGTCCAATCAATATAAAAGAAAAGTTCCTCTTAAATGTATGTTGGTAGGTTGAGCTGGCTTTAGATTTTAGGGCTTTGGTCAAACCGTGAATCATTTTCTCAAATTCAGCTTGCCTGCTTATAAGCCTGACCATTGTCAGTGGTAAGAGCATACCAGAGCTTCTTTAATCTGTTCTTATCCTCCCATTGATAACACAATACATTTTCATGGTAATTGAAATCATATTTTACTCACAGCCACTATATACAAGTACTGCTGCCTACGCTCTTAGAGCAAACGTAAGGTGAAGGAATGCCACGCTACTGCAACAACAGGGTACAAAGAGTAGTTAAAAAAACGAATATACTATCATTACAGTGGATGGAAAAACAAAGGAAAAGGTGGTAGAAATGAAAAATAAAAATAAGTAAAAATGAGATATACAGGTGTCAGGTACAGTCTACATATAATTTCAAATAAACTGTTCTTTGTTCTTCAGACTTGCCAAATGAGGGCAAACCTTAAACCTCGCGGCTTCCTGTATAACTACCTCTGTTTTCACCTGTAGCGGTCCACATGCCACACACATGCTCCGTGAGGTGCAAATTATTTTTCTTCTGTGCGAGGAGGAGGTTTATTGCCTCGCTTCATCGCAATAAATATGCATCATCAATCCAGTACTCCTAGTAGCACAAGGTTGGAATTCTTCCCCTCTTTAGAAGCTTGTGTGAATCATACATGTTGTGTAGTAATGGGCTGTGTCTGAATGGAGCGGGATACGGGTCAGCTTAACGGGGTGTTATGATGACAAAGGGGAACATTAGTTAAGGAAATAAACTCCCTGAATCCCAGCCAAACAGGCTGATTTTAATCCAGCAGAGCCAAAAACACCCACCCGATGACAATGAATATGCAATTAGATGGTACATGTTTCACTAACTGACCCTCAACTTCATATAAAAAGTGCAGGAAGTGCCATGTTGGTTCAGCTAGATGTGCATCTTCTAGATTCTCTGCTGAATCAAGGCCATCACCTACGGAAAATAAAAACCCTTATCTCGCCGCTATCACATCCCCAACATGAAGACCTATCAGGAATCCTGCATGGGTGGACATGTAGGCTTTCCTAGGAATGACAGGGTCTGTTAGAGAGGAACCCCACCCTCGCTTTCTCCAGCATGCCAACACAGAGGAGAGTGGGCAGCGCTGAGACGGCAGCCTGCCGTGGGCACTGCCAGGCTTAAAGCTGCCCTGTCGTCATCAGAGGCTTGCAGAAAAGAACACTGAGATTCACCAAAAAAAGAGGAGGGGGATCGTTGCATTTAAATCCTCTCTCAACGCCCCCACATGTTTTAGCAAAGCATAAAAATCATTCACGGAAAGAGAGAAAGCGAAAAAGAAAAAAGATAGAGGGAAATAGAGAGGAAACAGCTATTAGCAGCAGTAAGCAAGCTCAAGAGATCATAGTGAGGCAGCTCTAATCGCAGTAATGGTTTAAACCCTCATTCCATCCACCAGATGCAAGAAATGTCTACCCAAAAACAAGGCTTTGAAATCCCCCATGTCTAAGAATGTGCCCTGTGGCTATGGTCCTTACTAAAAAAAAAAAAGAAAAGAAAAACAACTCTAAAACTGTCTCCAATTTTGGAGTAACTATGTGGTAAAGATAGCAGTCCTGTGGCCTGTGTTGTTTACACAAACTACATCAATGAAAAATGACCATCGAAATAAGAGTAAAAAAAAAAATCGTTTAAATAAAACGTACCACACATTAGCGTCAGTAATAACAAGCATGACAAGGCTTACGGATGCACAAAAGAGCATCTAAAATAAATAATTGAATTAATTGGTTCATTAAAAAAAAAAAAACACAAGACAAACATGTCCTTCAGATTAAAACAAAATAGTCAAACTGTGTAACATTAGTGCGAGCAGGCTTTGTATGTCACTTATTCCTTAGTGCCTTTAGATCTTACATTAGTTAGTTGAATTAATAGCAGCCAGTGATATAGGTGTAGACATGTGCACGTATAAATCTTTGGTACTTCACTGGAAGTAAAAACAGAAGACCAGAAGTTTATCCGAGGGCTGAATTAAGACCCATGGGAAAGGCTTCTTACCTGCTTTTTAAAAACACGTGTAAGGACATGTATAAATGTAAAAACCTTTTTTTTTTTAACTTTCCATAATTAAAAACAAAACGACTACAATAAATCCAATCTGCCTTGTTACAAATGGTCAATAAAGCCTGAAATAAACCAGGACAGAATTCACTTAAAGGCTCTCTTGTTGTGCCAAAATGCACGCCTGGGTGACCTGCAACACAGCAAAATATGCACAGTTTTAAATCCTTTTCATATAATAAATGCTTTCATTTTCACTCTTGCTTTACTCTTTCCTGTAAGCACAGCTCTATTTCAAAGGTTTTCTGTCCTCAGGCAAGTTTGCTGGTTCTCCAAAGAGCATTTATCTACATGATGAACTCACTATTGCTTTCTGCGAATCAAAACTTCCTAAAAGCATTTTGGCATTTGCAGCAGATATTAATATCGACTGAAACAACAACAGTTTAGATTTGAAATAGGACGACTTGAATTTTCTTTTTCTGAAATTTGGTTAGGAAACTTTTTAAAGCATAAACTTGAATTCTTCATAATGACCACCTGGTAAAGTGCATACACATTGATATTTAGCAACGGTAGCAAAATGTTACTTTAAAACGTGTTATACAGTGCATACAGAGAGCTGACTCACAGTACATAAATATAATTGACTGATTCCAACTCATCATGTTTATCTTGATACTAAAAGTAACAGGTTCCAATTATTTCTTCAAATGCTCTTTATACAGGCAACTTTCAAGGGTGAAGATAATAAAGATATCAATATAATCACGTATGTGGAATATGTGCTAAATTTGAGGAATGAATTAGGTTATAAGTGTAAAGTAATGACCTTCTTTCCTAATTGATCCCAATCATAAGGTGACTGCACTGTGTATTTTGTATATTACAACTGGAGTACAGTCGAGAAAAGCCAAACTATAATGACCAATTGCTTATTACTACTCATTGTAGCAATAAGCAATCTAAATATGTGTTCCAAAGAATTTACAGTCACAGAGGAGTGTTTTAGACCACCAACAGGTTCAGAGGTTAAAATATTTATGAAACTACGTTCATGTCAAACATGGGGCCTTCAGCAATCTGTACTCCGAGCTCTTTCTAAAATGTCTCCATTTGTCCTACACCGATTAGCATTTTACCTTTACTCAAGAGACTGTGCGTAATTCAGCCGTGTTTTCAGTTCAGTCACATGAACCAATGCGTATCCCACTCACTTCACACGGTAGATGCTTCTGAAGATGCAGAGAGTAAGCAGGATTTCTAAAAACACTCCATTAGCACACACGCCAGGTTTTCATAACACATAAGTTCAAAGTGGCGAACAGTAGCGCTGAAGTTTGGACACAGAAATCCGCAGTTTTTGTGATCCTTTGCTTTTGTTTTTGGTCATGAGCACATATTTAGATTGAGGTTTATGGGACTACTGCCCATTGTGTTCTATTACAATTACTCAGCAGGCATGCATCCCGTCCCAGTAATGAAGTGGGTGTTACAGTGGGTGGATTTCAGCGGCCACTATTCTGTATTCTTGCTACCGGGTACAAGGGCTGTGTGGCAGAGAATAGCAGCAGCGCTGGCAGCATGGCACGGTGACAGAAAGCGTGGTGGACCAGCAGACCAACCGCAGAACCACGGGCGACAATCTCAGCCTTCAATAGCGTGTGTTTACATAAGTGTCAGGAGAAATGGAGAATTGAGAATTTCAAAGCTGAGCAAATAAAGTTTGTATTGATTTAATCTAACATGTAATCTGTTTTGCTGTCTGACACTGATTCAAGCAATAAAAGAGAATCATGTAAGACAGCATTACAGATAATACGACCATAGATCAAATGGAGTTTGGGCAAGAGAAGGGCAATAGATCATGTTCAAGCTAGACTGCTTAGCTCTGAAATTCATAAACTAGCTCCTAAATCGAGGTGGCTTTCAATTTAAGTTTTCAATTTACAGATGTAGGATTTTTCAGCGCTCTTTCTGTGGAATGGGTCGCATGTCTCTTTCAATCTGCTGCTCACAACTACACAGAAAATGATCCACTGATAAGTAATCGCATAGAGAATTTCACTACACAGATCATCTGAATGTAAGGATTTGGAGAGAACAATAAAGCATCCTCAGCTAGGTGCACTGTCACCTCATTTTCCATTCTTGCTTCAGTCTATTATATATAAATTGTATTTAGGCATGGATTGTTAATGTCATTTTCTTCTTACAAGCAGTAAACATCATCTGATTCATATTCAAATTAAACTTATCCAAAATATTAAGGCTAACAAGAAATTTAAAGCTGTAGCTTCAATTAAATACTTGTGATTTAGGCTGGATCCTTCTCAGCTGTACTGATAAAAATCTTTCTCATCTTGTGTTTAGTGTGTTTTAAACTTGAGTTAAAACTGTTTTCATCTTAAACTTTATTAACTCGTGAAAGATATCATGTCAGAGATTCATTACTGAGAAGCATTCACATCTTTGTTTGCTGTCTGTTGCAGCTCATTTTAATAACTGCCACTAACACCTAACTGAGGGTGGTGATTTATTGTGTGTTGCTTATGAGTTATGTATTTTTTTTCTTTTTTACATTTAGTCATTCAAAGACCAGAAATGAGGACACCAAGCAATATTACCAACTTTACAATTTGATAGTACAAACTATAAGTGCAGATACAACATAACCTTTGTTTGAGACAATTGTTCCTTGAGAGACTTACAAGTGTGGGGTAATTGCACCCCCCTCTGGTGACAGAGGCTGCTGCAATGAAACAATGACAAGTGCAGCTGTGGTAACAGAAGAGGACAGGGATACTCAAAAGTTAAAGTGTTCTGTGATACATATATAAAAAACACTTTATTTTAACTTATGATTTAGAAAGCTGTTATTTAAATTATGCCTCTCAGAAATGTAACGCTAGAGCTGTCCCACTTAGGTACACATGAAACCTTTTTTTATTCATTCCTGCCCCCTAGTGTTGGAAACAAGCATGTGCATATTTCCCCACTTAACGCTGTCTTCACAGAGACAAAATATAATGTTTAACTTTGCCCCCAAACTTTAACTGCTAGAATAATTCTGACCATTTTCCCTGCAGAATACTTTAACTAATAAGACAAAATGCTCATATTTAACAACCCTCAGCAGTGGAATAATTATTCTGTGGACACAAATACAGGATTAGAAGGGGGTATTTCATTGCTCTGACATTCCTTAAATGAGGTCTTACCTTCTGCGCAGTAGAGAAGTACACCTGTGGGGCTTTCCAAACTTCGCTGACTTGCTCTCTGAGGCTCTTTGGGATTATGAGGCATTCATAAATGTCCAGCTCTGGGTAGATCACCTCTAGTTCACCACTTTATTGAAGAGACATATTAAAATTAAACTAATTCTATATAGTTTGTATTATGTTGTATTAAGGATGAAGTGAACAGATGCACATCGTAAGATAAACACAGGTAGTTTAACAAAGTGTATATAGCCTGCATACAGCTGTGGTGACATGTTTACCTCCACTCATTGTGGGCATAGATGTCATGGTAATTTGGGGGGTTTAATGATTTTTTTTAAACGGTTCTTTTTCCAGGTAAGAATGATTGCACAGCTTTCATCTTTAATGACTTTAAAAAACAAGAATCGGTGCACAAGTTTGAATTTATTTTGGATTTTCTCAAATCCACAAAGGGTCAAAAGTATATACATGCTACCCCACTAATATTCGTTTCAATGTCACTTTGCAAGATGCACCTGTAGCAGACACTTTGGAATAACTCTGCCTGGATATTTTAACACTTTTCTTAGCAGAATAGGTAGAATTCATTTAAACTGATTGGTGTTCGGGCATAGGCTGGGCTTTTAAGCATAGTTAACCAATTTTCAATCAGGTTGAGGTGATGTCTTTGGGTTAAGGTTAGCCTGCTTTAGCCACTCCATATTCAGTTTGATGTATATTTGGGATGATTGTCCTATTGGAAAACCCAATTGTGTCCAGATTTCAACTGTCTCGCTGTTGGAAGATTTTAGAGGTAATCCACCTTCTTCATTATTTCATCTACTTTGTGCAATGTACCACTGGTAGCCAAACAGCCCCAGAGCATGATGCTACCACCACCATGTCTGACAGCTGGTACATGGGTCTTAGGCTTGAAAGCCTCACTTTCAGTCCACCAAACACGCCTCCTGTCATTCTGGCGAAACAGCTCAATCCTTGTTTGACCATAAACCTTTTCTCTAGCAGTCATTTGGCTTGTTTATGTGACTTTGAAAAAGGGGCCTTTTACTTGTTTGGCACCCCCTCATGTAAAACTTGCTTCAATCAGTTTCCAGTTTATGGCAGGCTTGAGCCTTGGCGGTTCCTGGGTTGTTCAATTACTTCTCATGTGAGAGTGACAGGTTGGGTCTTCTTCCAGTTAAAATTCAATTCAAAGTTAGATTTTATTTATATGGCGCCATATCACAGCAATAGTCGCCTCAAGGCGCCTGTTTCAGACCACGGCAAAGTGGTGACACATCTGAATAACTTGTACTTAAGTACAGTTCTTTGAATTTGGAATATGCAGTTGTTTAGAAATTGCTCCAAAGTAGCCCTTCCCAGCTTGTGCAAATCTACAATTCCCCTTCTCAGAGCTCCTCAGACTTTCCCATTTTTCTGAGTACTGGTCGATCCAATGCTGTCAAACAAATCCTTTTCACAGTGACAGACAAACTACCACTTGTAGTCAACCATGATCACTACCAAGAACTTAATAGGCCTTGGACTTGTCAAGTTAAAAGACACTGCAGCATCTTCAGCACCACTTATGAAAAGACTGTGCATGCATACTTTTGACCCTGTGTGGATTGGAGAAAATCCAAAATAAACTCACACTAGTGCACCTAATTCTTGTCATATTATAACTCTAAGCTGTGCAACTGTTCCACCCTGGAAAAAGAACAGTTCAAAGAAATTTTAAATATATGAACACAACTGTATCATTGCAAACACACTATGATCACAGCTCTCATTGGTGACTTACTGACAGAAAGAAGCATCCTGAGAGCTGAGGGTGTGTTGTTTTGCTTCCGTGTGGAACAGCCCCAAAAGGATGAGCCCAAAAATAGGAGCCAGTATGGCCTGCAGAACAACAGCGATTAGCCAGCCATCTATCATTTAGGAAATATTCTGAGTCAAACAGTGTTATTCTGCAGCAACAGGCTCTCAGAAACATTGAATTACAGAGTGGCAGTCCAGGTCCAGGTCAACAAACGATTGTGCATACCGGCAGATGTAGAAGAGTCTCTATTTGCTCTGCTTGTTCATCAATGCAGTGTGGCTCCACAAAAGCAAAAGAAAATCAATGATGAGCGTCATGTTTGCCAGACATTGATGGAGATAAATGTCTTTGGAAAGCCACAGCTGTAAGTGATTTTGTAGTTTTTAATGTTATGTAGACACATATTGATACATTGATGCTTAAGTGTGAACAGAAACTCCAATCATAAAGAAGTATCTTCATAAAAGACACACAAAAGCACAAATCAATCACCTGCAGTTAGCCTGGACAGTTGAACTTTTTCCCCTTCACTTACTTAAAAGTCAGCTGATTAGCAAAGCTAGTATGCCTCCGCCCTCCCCGGTCCTTTGTGCTTGATCAGGTTTGGTTACAATTAGGTCGCCTACTGCCACACTCAGCCAATCAGAGCTTAATCTAAACTCACCTACACCTGTTCGACTAGATGACACATCAGCAGCATATCACTACGCATGTTTGCACACCAAGAGAAAAATAACGTAGTTTGCATAAAAAGCACAGGCGGAATTGGGTCCTCACGGCTGTAGGCAACGTCATTGTCCAATCACAAATTTTTAATTTATGTCACGTGTGTCCTTAAACCGAGCCGGTCGCGCGCTACACCGCAAGAATTGCTAATGCATTAGATGCTATATTTAACTTTTAATGGCTCCCATCTCCGTTTCACGTCATTGCTTTCCGTTATATTTTGTTTTCTACTGGTAAACTCAAGGCTGTACTAAAAGCGAGTCCCCATGTCTTTTAATGTGTTACTAACACTAGCAAGTTTAGCCTTTACTTATTTTAGCTTGTTTATATTTATGCAGTGTATTACTGAGCGTCGGAGTGTCTGCGCAAGTCCACAGCTAACCTGAAATAAAACTACACACAGGCAATAGGAATCTAAACTAGCATTAAGAATAGTAGCATGCATGTGTCATAAACATTACCATGTCTCAAAAGTTGTCGGCTGGGGCTTGTTTGGCTGCAGGTTCCTCCTTCTGCTTCAGCTGCTGCTGCCGCCTCTGCGCAGGGCTCGGTCCTTCTGACGTGTGATGAGGCTGCACAAATTTCACGTAACACGACCAAATAAACAGACTCCACCATACCGGACTCCACGTGTTGCTCTTTGTTTATTTAGTAAATATTATTTACACGTTTTCAAGAACACATGCTACAGAATTTCATATTTATAGCTCCCAAACAATAAAAACAGCTCTTGAGAACGAAGACAAAGAAAATAAAAACCTGGTGACTAAACAAAGTGTCATCCAGGTTTTGAACACTGAGAAAACATTCAAGTTTTTTTTCTTTTCTTTTCTTTTCTGTTATTGTTTTGTTTTGTTTTTTAATTTTATTTAATATTCAACCATTTCTGATCAAGGCCTCTTAAACTATGCAGTAGTGATTGTGCAGCATATAATATATATTCCTGGTGCTGCTAAAGCTCCCTTTGGTTTGTGCTTCTCTGCAGCTGTGATATTAGCACCCAAACAAATGGAAAAGGGCCCCAGTAGTAACTAATTTATAATTCATGATCTTATTTTTCTTCTTCTTTATTTTAACCTGATGTTGTCTACTTCTTCATCTAATGATGTTGCAGTACCCTTTAATGCAATTTGAAGAGAACCCGGTGCTACAAAGCAGTGCAAGTTTATACTTTCAAAGTCAGACATTTCATTATGCATAGTACAAAACAGTATGTATGTTAACCTATGCAATAGCTTGTATCGATTGCTATGTCGAGTTCGACTTGCAGAAGTCAAATATATATGTATTTACATTTAGAGTTACCATCTAGCTTCCAGTGTCCACACTATCTTAGCATTTTGCTACTATGCAGTCTCAGAAATTGGAGCTCAGTGGAGTACATAAAGAAACTTTAAAATAATGAAACAAAAATTTGAAATCCCTGCATTAATTTCATGGTTAATGTCACAAATTTGATGGTTTCTCATTAGTCTAGTGTGGCCTTAATAGCCAGAGTCTTTAATCTTGTCATTCAGCTTTAAACAAACAAACAAAATCATAAACCTTTAGCAGTGTTCAAACTGACACACACTCACTGGACTCTTCGAATCACACACTGACTGATTGCTTTATATCCAAATTATGGATTATGTACATTTATAGATACACACACAGCCTAGAGAGCACCATTATAGCTTACGATATAGCATACAATCTAGTGACCACAGTAACACTACTTTACATTCAATAGCACACACTACAGTACACTGTACATTAAGGCATGAGGTGTTCTTGATGCAAAACAGCAGAAGATTCGCTGAGAAATGCGATGCACTGAGGAATGGAAACCATGTCTAAACAAACTTTGAAGTTCATCAGTCCTACCATCAAGGCAAGCTATAGCAATATAGACCCTCCTGCTGCTAAAGTACACCAAACTGTATTTTGAGTTATCTAAACACTATCTATTACTCAAATAATTGAGCACTTAAAAACATTCAGAATTAGAATAAAATCAGAGGGTCATCAGCCTTCTGGTGTTTGCTGTCATCTATGCTGCTGATTAAAATTCCTAAAAATGAAAGTTCTCAATTTTTTCTTTGCTTAACAACAGATGATTTAATATAAAAGACAGCAATTTAAAGATAGCGCTTCGAACACCAGGACCACCACTCTGATATGCGTTACATTTTTAAACGACTGCAAATTAATGTCTTCTATTTTGGCGGGGCTCTGTTCATGCAGTGTAGTTATTACTCAAGGAATTAATACAAGCAATACATTTAGCCTTTTTCACTGAATTAATTCATACCACTTAATTATTTTAAACTCTTTTCTTGGCTCTAATTATGTCTACTTAAAATGCAGTTGAAAAGAATTATCATAATGGATTAAAGCAAGCCTGAAAAGCAAATGCTGGAACTGATTCTTTTACATAGCATTAGCATGTTTTATGAATGTAGATCTTTATAATGCAATGTGTCTACTTTACTATCCTATTTTACTAGTAGTCAACTGTATATTTGAACTGCCTGTAAATTGTATGTATAGTAAGATATATAATGGAGGTAAGCACAATGAGTATTAAACAAGTTTGTAGCTGCACAGTAACTAAATGCAAGTCAGATGAGTCAAGTCTGTATTCAGTGTGTGTGTATTACTCGGTAATACTGTATAATTCTGCTCACTGCCTGCAGTGCACATTTTTAGGTAACAGCACATTAGAGTGATGCAAGTTACTTGCAGTTGATATATTTTTTTTACAATTTACAATACCACCCATCTTCACTGAGCGCCGTGACTGCTGATCGAAATGCTGCAGCCCTTCTGACAGTCAAGTACAACCGTAGATGACAGCTCTGAACGTATACTGTGAGGCGTGCAAAACAAATCAAGAAAAATGATTTGATTGAAACCTTTTCACAACTGTTTTGGAAACATTTTGAACATCTTAGCAATGCAGCCAGTTCCCAGTTCCTTTAAAAGAAATAATAAAGATCTGTTTGAGTGTGTCATGATGCCAAACTGTCCTTAACGCTGTTCAAAAGGATGCCAATACTGGAAGTTCGTGTGTGTGTTTGTCTCTGCAGAGAAGAGTCCAGAAAGTGCTGGGTGTGTAGAAGATGTACTGATGAATTCACATGAAGGGCCGTGAGGAGGCCTCATGCATGCGCGAGTCTTACATATCCAAATGCAACCTCTAATCAACTAAGATCAATCGCTAAAGCCTAAATCATCACCAGAGAGAGAGAGAGATACACATCGCTGTCACAGAGTCCACGTGGTCTCTTCAACTCCAGAAATGCAGCTTTGTGGGAAACTAGCGGAAACCTTCAGTGAAGAACTGATAAAAATCCTCATTGAATGACACGTAGTAAATATTATTGATCTGGTTTGTTTTTGCTGGCATTTTACTGAAAAGACTGATTCTTTCTCTGATTTGGGATCTCTTGTGTCTCCGGACACTGAATCAATTCATGTAAACGACAGCCCTTTTGTGACAAGAGGACACAAATCACAAGTTGATTGTGTCCAGGCTTGCATCGCCTTCAGTGATGCAAGCTGTACACATTCAAAAATAGAACGACTGTACAAAAATATACATGAGTAGAAGTTGCCAGTATTTTATAACTTATGCATCCACGATAATAATAGGCATGATCGGAGTAACTGTTTCCAGGTAGGCCATGCTATTGTTACATCCTGTGTGTTATATCTCTGAGACTTAAATTCTGTGTTGAATTGCTGGTTGTTGCAGCTGATTAGCAGCACTTGGTTATCAGTTCAATGTAACTGATGACACCACGGGTGAAAGGTTCTGTGCCAGCAGAGTCCTGTTTTTTAAACTTAAAACTCAGGTGGCAGAACGCACAACAATCCACGTGAGGTGATATTTGCGCCAGATATACTGTACCGTTTGTCAGTAAGGTTCATATCACTGAGATTTGAGTCTCGCGTATAACAAGCTAAAAATCTAAGAAACAAAACTCATTACTTTGACCGCTAGACTGAGCTGAGCTTGGAAACCTGGAGTGCTGTTTGACTGCAGAGGTAAGCAAACAGTAAATGTAACTGTGTGCCTGAATAATTGGGGCATATCTAGCCAGCAGCGCTTATGTTTGACTGGAGCTTTTACAGCTTGCATCCACACTGACGCGCTGCAGAGTGGGCCTCTCCTTACCACTCCGTCAGATGACTGCAGATGAGCCAGAAGATGGAGAGTTCGAGTTAGGGGAAGAAGGAAGGTTCCAGAAGAGCCACTTGCGTTTACACTGCCTCCTCTGGTACAGGTAGTCCTCCTTGTCGCGCTCTTTGCGTGCCCTTTGGTAGTGGTCGTCTTCTTTCAGGTACCACACCGGCGGCCAGCGATGTTTCTCAAAGTATTCTTGGTTCTCTGAATCACAATAAATATTTTCAAGACAATCTTTTCTTTAGTTACTCTCTGTCTCACACTGGTGTTCGCTACTAATGAGAGGAGAGCATTAAAGATTAATCAGATGTTTGTTACCTGCAGACTTGGCCTTCATATCTCGGGGAAACTTGCGGCAGATGCTGTTGTAGTTGGTACAGATGTGGTGAAGACACCAGCCAGTGAGCTGCTGGGCACCGTGGAACTGTCAGCACACAAAGTCATATATCATCACTCTGTGTGTTTTGTTTTGGAGATAAAAAGCAGTGCTGGGGTTTGCTGACATGAAGTGCACATATTAAAAAAAACAATCTATATTTGGAGTACAGAGGCCATTTGAGTTGACCTTACATTTAGACTATCTTGTTTACACTTCTTTGTCAGAGCCATTAAGTAAATTTGTACTGCACTTAGAAGCTTAGTCATGGTAGCATTACTGTGCTAATTTTAGCATGCTGCAGTTAGCATGGCAACTAACAAAGTACAGCAGAAAGTAACAAATTCTAAGGATTCCAATATATATCAACAGTCTTTCTCCAATATATTTCCCACAAATCTACCCCTTTTCTTTTCCTTGCTAACAAGCGAAAACACAAACACACAGAAAACAAACAAAAAAAATCTAACAGCCATTAGCCAGTTTGATTTGTTTGCTATATTCTGGTCTGGCAAAGCAGGCGGCAGTGTAGTAATTAAAAAAAACAACATGAAAATTCATTTTAATGTTTGTGTTTCAGTGGTGAATTGCACCAAATAAATTAAAAATGAGCAAAATGAGCTTGCCGGGTAAATGGAAAATATACCCATTTGAAACTTAATGACAGGATGATGTACAGTGCTGAGCATGATTCCTGTCTCCCAGTTGCTCACTACACCAAAAATCCTTCAGCTAGGTAAGGGCAGTTTAATTTAATGTGTCTTTTGCCCCAACTACTGCCTGTGAAAACTATTTTAGCCTCAAGAGAAGTCCCCTCTGAGAAATGCCCTCATTAATAATAAAAATAAAATCTATTTTGTCACAGCGTTGTGTAAGTGCGTTAAGAACAATCCCTGCTCGGAATGATTGGCAGGTCACACTACCTGGGCCATATCCAAGTACACCAGCACATCTCCATCGATGTCAGCCCCCATCATCGCCGCCTCCGTCAGCACTGTTACTGTGTAGAGTTCTGAAAGAAACATAAAAGTTGCTCTCTGTAGGCAACAGCTTGGAAGGGCACACTGCGGCTGCATGTCATACAATCCTGTACTTTACAGGAAAATGATACCAAATGTAATACCTGTAAGTGCAACCAGGTGGGGGAGGCAAAGTCGATTGGCAAGAACAATGAGCTCCATTGCATCCAGATCCGAGCGAGAACAAAAGCGGCCCGTGTACAGATATTCTAGCACAGCCCTCATACAGCTGCGAGTTGTGTTGGGGAACAGCACCTTAGGAGCAGAAAACATACAAAATATAACATGATTCAGGTCCTGAAGGATTCAGCAGGTGTGCACAGAGAGAGGAAGAGCGAGAAGGAATCTCCTGTACAACATTTTACACGATCAGACTACAAAAAATATTTACTTTTTGTGCAGCAAGAGAGGGACACATCGTGAGTTTCATAGGTGATCTAAATATAGCTTTACAGAGCTATCTGATACACTATGGATCATTTGAAAAGACACAATCTCAATTCCAAACGATCTAAAAACCTTTTCTCCTATCAGGCGTTTTATGAATCTGTAGTACTTTTAATTCATAGTAGAATCAGGCACAATTAGCAGGCCTCAGAGAACTGCAGTACACTTGGATCACAAAGCCAGTGTAATTGTATTAGAGCAGATTTGCAGTCCTCTAATTATACTTTTTACACACTTCACGTAGTCCATTGGTGTGCTACACGAGCCACTTTGTGTATTTGAGATGTGCTACACAAGTGTGCTTTCTTTAATTATAAGCTAATTAAATGCACTTTTATTTGACTGGTAATGAGTATGTAACTATAAATGCTGAACTACGTGTTTCATACAGGGCTGATTTTAGCCTGTCCTCGACTCACCTCTTTGGTGCAGCTCTCAACAAAAGGCCCGCCAAACATAGCTGCCATCCAGTCACAACTAGAGATGAGTAAAGGCTTGTGGGCCATGATCGTCCCATCATCTAGCTTGAAAACTACATCTGCAACGCAGAAGTGAGAGCTAGTAAAACCTCACTTACACCGGCATCCACTCTACTTCAAGCTGGGCAGACAAACAAATACATGTAATGATTTGCTCTCACCAGAAAAAGTGCCTTTGGCCAAGCACTCTTTGACTCTGTTTGTCCGCCGCACATGGAAGGCTTTGGTGATTTCTTGGTTCATGAAGGCTTCATTGTTGAGTATGTTTGCCACCATCATCCGCAGGTCAAAGACCTCCAGCAGCTCAGCGATGTGAGCAATGTGCATTAGCTCTTTTTCATTCTCGTCTAGCTGGCCAGTGTACAAGTAGCGAAGAACTGCTCGAAAAGGACCGAGCTGCATGGACTGGTCCATGTGGACTACAGTCATAGGCCTGGGGCTGTATGTTATGGGGTCGTCCACAAGCTCTTCCTGGATGCTGACAAAGGCTCGGCTCCACGAGGAGAGCAGTCTGCCCCGCCGGGCGACCTCGGAGTCTTTCAAGGTCCCATCACTAGTGCAGGCCCTCAGGTTGGCCTTGTCTCCATCATCGCTGCTCTCACAAACATCAAAGCTTGCGGCACGCATCAGCAGCTCTCGCCCAGAGATCGGACCCCGAGGGGGCTTTTCGGTCTCCTCATTTTGCATGTCCATAATAAAGAGGTCGTAGAACTTTGAAGAGGATGTCGCCAGGTATATCTTGTGTGCGAAAATCTTTTGTCGCTCCTGCAGGACCAGGATGACATCGGCACAGTGTGGGTCCTCGAGAAGACCGGCTGGATGCTCCTCTGTGGTGGTAGGGGGAGGTGGCACAGTGATTATAGGTGGGGGAGGTTTTGGTGGCAAGAAGGGTGCCTGAAGGAGAGGTCGCTGGACATTTCTGAGGTGAGATTTCCAAAACTGCAGGTGGCGGCGTGAAATGAGCGCAGCTCGGATGGCGTTATCAAAGACGTCCTTGACTCCAAACTGAGCAACAACACTGGTTTCATAGTATGGTACTCCCAGCTCTTTGGCCACCTCCCGGCCTCTTTCTGGGGGAAGAATCTCACTGGATTTTATTGGTCTGAAAAATAACATATCAGAAGTTAATCGGAAGTAAATCAACCTTTCGGCCATGAAACTTGAAGGTTCTTGCATATAGAGAGATAAATGCAAAACTGAGTACCTAGCTAAAGGCCTCCGTGCCCTGTTCACTGCCTCCAGGTCAGCATAGCGCAGGTCCAGCTGACAGCCTACCAAGATGACAGGAGCACGGGGACAGAAGTGTTTGATCTCAGGGTACCACATAGTCTTTACATGGTACAGAGAGTTGGGATTGGCGATTGAGAAGCACAAGACCACAACATCAGACCTGAAGGGAAGCCAGAGGGCAAACTTGCTTATTTCAGGTAAGATGAAAGCAACTGATGGTAAAAAGACCATAGAATTTCACATTTTCCCACCTGCCGTATGCAAAACGCCGGTCCTTATGATGGTCTCCAAAAGTATCCCAAAGGCGGAGTGACACACTGACATCATCCACAACATCTCTTGAGCGCTCCAAAACCTGATAGATGCCAAAAAAATATTTGTATTTCTACAACCACCAGCTTCTCTATATCAAGGGACAAAAAACCCAAACTATTTGAGCTTTCTTACTCACCTCCTGGCATACTCTGTATTGGTCAATTGCCCAGACCGTGGGTACATGTGTGGCGAGTAACTGGTACTGAGTCAGGGTGGCATTGCAGGCCCGGGCGCAGATGAGGCGGGTCTTCCCAACTGCATTGTCTCCTACCACCACACACTTGATAGTTTCAACGTTTGGTCTCTCATAGTCCATATCAGAATCCGTCAGCTGGGGCCTGTCAGAATATAAAGGTGTGCAGAAAGTCGTGTATTAGCACTTTCAGTCCTATACTACCCTGCCATGAACGCTACAGGGACAGACACTGACAAGGCTTCATCTGCACTGCTAATTCTGCCTGCAGAGCTATCAGGGGATGGTCTCGTGACTTCCTTGTGTCTATTCACAGGTTCCCTTTTATTGTTCCTGATGTAGAAAAGAATGAAAGTACTGAGCAAACAACAACGGGAAATATACAGCAAATCAGAGCTAGGCGATAGGTTGGTTTTATTCAACCTTAATTAAAAGGTAGAGAAAAGGCACTCTTAGTTTCAAAAGAGTTAAATAAGTTTAAATGCTACTGCTCCTCTTTTAATAAAGGCTGCTGCAATGCTACATGTGTGACACATCCCTGCAATTCTTCCAACCATCAGCAAACCTAAAATTCCCTTTCTTTTTTCCCCATGTCATTACATCTCAAGCATAGCACCCCAACCTTATACCTCAGAGCTTATAACTTAAGTCATCACAGCCCTCATGCATGCGGCATGTACCTAAATGAAACAATAGGAATAGGTAAACAGACTATTTCTGTGTCTTGAAAATGGTTGCTGACGATTTAGGTCGCTGTTCCAGTTTCCAAGGGAACTGTGGTTGGTGTCAGTGTGTTAGACCCTATATCAGACAAGCCTCTGTGATTTATGCTCTTTTTTGATTTGATGTATAGAGACAACACCACTGTTACGTGTCGTAACGTGATTTTGAACCATCTGAAACCCAAGTCACGCCATGTTTAATTTACACATCCAGAGCTTACACGAATAAACAAGAAATCTCCATCCGAGCCCCCCCCCCTCTTGAAAGCGTAAGCGGACTGGAATATAGCCTCCATTCATATTTATATTCTCAGATAGTGCTGCCTTCTTATGAATGAAGCCAGCTACCCCTACCTGGAAGTCAAGTGCCCACTATCAGGAAAAAACAAAAAAGCAGCTCCCTTTCTAAAGCATAACTTCTGCTGTTCTTATACTAAAAGGACTTTCTATCCAAAACACTTTTGCAGCATCATTTGCTTACTTTGGTTCACACAGTGCTCTAAATATTACTATCAAGGGTTACTATGATTTCTTTGCCTCATGGTCACTTTGTAGCCATTCATAAAAAAAATCGGGCTCTTCATTCACTGCATAGTCCGCATCACCATAGGCTTCTCTCACCTTTCAAAACAACTCGCAGTCTGACCTTAGGCTGGGCCTGTCTGATACTATAGAGATACCCCGCCCCTACAATTGCTCATTCAAATGCCCTTTCCTGTTACAGACTACAATGCGCAACTCACGAATTAATTAATGATTTTTTAAAATGTGGTGAGATATACTATATAACGCACAGTGCCTTAAGTCGATCATCTTAAAAACACATTTTTTAAGGAGCCTCGGTTATCTGCCATAACAAGGATGATAAAAACGTGCATACCCTACCAGAAGGACCGAACAGTGCCTCCCTCCACCACCGAGACACTAGTCATGAGGCTCTGCTGCATTACACGTTATGTAACGCCCCGTCACTGACTCTTGAGCCTGTTTATCCGGCTCCGAGTTCATCGCAAAAACCAGCCTCCCCCCATAAAATAAGCGAATTAAAACCACTCTGACGCTGTGGTCATAACGGTTGCCGACCATCCTTACCGCAACATAAGGAAGTGCTGCATCGGGTTGGTCGATGAACGAGATAAAAAGCAGGGCTCCATCGGATGCGTCTTGCACCTGACGGCAGCTCGTATTTAACTTCATCTTCAAGGCGAGGTGAACGAGGCTTGGAAATAGCCGATGTTTCAGGAAAGGTGCTCTGGATCGGTGTGACGAGCCCGATGGCACTGGCAGAAACGCGGACGCTGAGGTGAAGTCTAACGGTGCGATGCAGAGCTGCAGCCCTGGCCGTCATAGACCCACCTCCACTTACTGGATGGCCTCCGTAGCTAATAATAGGCAGGCGCACAGACGGGAAAAAAAAGAAAAAAGAAAACCCCCAAACCTATTTATTACAAAACACTGATCCGCTCATACTTTATACTTTATTTAGCCCAGGTTATGATTAATTCATGCAACCCGCGAGACCTCGGACACGTTAAGCATGAATGATCAGCTCCCTTCTAATCATAGTGGTGTAAGAAGGGGTGTGTCAGGTGGATTTACAGCGGAGAAAGACCAGGGATTAACTTTTGAATGCATGTATACACTAAAACACACACACACTCACACACCCTACACGTGCAGCAACTTGCAGGCATGTCGGATACACGACAAAAACGGAATAAATTCCTGTTTGTTTAAGACATAAGAGACTTCACTGTAATTGTGACACTACCACACCATGAAAACGAAGTTAGATTGTACTCAATACAATTAGTAAGTAAATAAATAAATAAATAAAAAAAACCCACAACAATAAGAAAAAAATAATAACAATCTAACTAAAAAACGCTTAAACACTAATAGAAATTAAGAAATAATACAAATATATTAAAGGAAATACACAGACTTTAGCAGACTTTTGAGACTCTGTCCCTTTTTTACAAGTTGTTATGAAGTGCACATTTTATATTTTGATATGACTCACATTATCACTACAAATACGTTAACTGTTAACATTTGCCTCGTCATTACAGTGTCACGCAATGTTCCCTCTAAGCTGCGCGCGTGCGCAATTGCGCAATGCTGGCACGGTCTCTGCGCACAAAAAAATCTAACCTGATTTGAAATTAAAATTGAAACTTTAACAATTCTGTTTTGCAGTGTTAGTCAGTAAGTGACTGGCTGCGCCAGTGGGCTAAAGCAGTTAATTAAAAGTAGTCTAACATAAATGTAAATGTTGTAATTAATAATTAGCCAATTAATTAATAAAGCATGTAACTTGGATGGATTCGATGCTGGCGTGACCACAGTGGACATGTCTACTGATGTTGCTCACAGTGGTCCAAGGGACCGCTCAGGGAGTTTGTGTGTTCGCTCAGACACATGAAAAATTAGAGGGAACATTGGTCGCAAGCACGTACTTTGACTTTTAAATTCCCAAATTTGAATTATTTTTCTTTCATATTACCAAAATGATTCTGTTTGGAGCTTCTTACTTAGCAATAAAGACCCAAGAGACCTACGAGAGTCGTAGGTCTGTAAGTCACCGCCGTTCATCAGTTTGTGTTAAAGCTTTTATTTTCAGCATTAAAACAACTGTGTTCAGTGAATCAGATTCTCCTGGATTTACTTGACATTTATCATAATCACCATACATCATCCTTCAGTGTCAGCAGCTAGCTAATGTCAGCTATTTAACTGCAAAAACATATCAATGGATCTAATTGGCAGGAAGTTTAGCTATTGTTTAACTTCAGTGATTTAACACACACGCACAAAAGAAAAAAAATAACTCACTCATGGGTACTGACAGCCATGGTTTCCAAAGTTAAGGCCTACTAAAAGTGAGTTTGCACTGTCAGTGAAGTAGCACTTCCTTAAAGTCCAGCTCCCTGGCAGACCGCTGTTGTCCTCAGCCTCAGTGTTCCAGTTATTTTGTCATCTGTGTTAGAAAGCACAACAATGCAGTCTGGTGTTTGTTATCTATGTTTCAGAAGCAAGAGGATCAAATTACAGCTGACCTTTACACCGACTTGCAAATGTTACAATACCGAAGCTTACGTGGAGTTGCTCAAAAAGAAATCAGACCGCTGAGCTGATTTTAACAAAGAAACTTCTCCAACAGATTCATGTCCTAGTGCGGGTTCATTTCATTCAGTATTTCCAAAACACGTGACAAATCGCAAAGTGAAATGCCGGTTTGTTGGCGCTCTGGAGCACTGAGTATTACTGGCCTGATTCATTTACTGTTTACGCACATACACTGTGCGGTGCATGGTTTGGTTTAAGGAAACTGCAGTGTTCAGTCTCCTCCAGCAGGTGAGGCTGACAGTCTAAATTTGACTTAATCCTCTTTTATATAGAGGGTAGAGAAAGTCCCTTCAAAATAAAAGCCACGCGGCATAAAATGTTATAGGCAAGGCAAGTTTATTTATATAGCACAATTCAACAAGGTGATTCAAAGTGCTTTACAGAGACATTAAAAAACAAAAATAATAAAAAGCATGATTTAAAATTGATTAAAAAAACAGTAAATAAAATCAGTAGTTAAAATATAAGTTTTGAAATTTAAGCTTAAAAGTGTGGATTTGGTGCTTTATTCAAATGCAGCTGAGAATAGGTGAGTCTTCAACCTGGATTTAAATAAACTGAGTGTTTCAGCTGATCTGAGGCTTTCTGGGAGTTTGTTCCAGATATATGGAGCACTTTTGTTTAAGTAGCAGTCTTTTATAGCTCTCAGTCAAAACATAAAGAGCGTGTTATCTTCAGGATATGAATACAAATTGAAAAAGACACGCCTACGCACGTTATTAACTCATTATTAGCGTATTTATTTATTGTTTCAGATGAATCTGCTGTCAAAGAGTTCTTAAACAAAAGGCTGATAAACAAATGATTGTGCTTTTGTAAAAGTAACATATCTGTTCCTTATTTGTTATCAGTTACGTTCCTGATAACCCGTAGGAAATGTGGGAAAACAACAAGGCGTTTTTTTTTTTACAACATGCAAAGCATCCCAACTGGCTTTAGTTTCTTCTTTGCATAACTTTAACAGTTTGGACGGTTATAGATCAACCAAGCGTGACACCGATTATTTGTTTCATACTATATGATTCACAAAGTGAAGTATTGATTTTCTACAGTTGGAATTGTGCAACAGCAGAACTCAGGTATAAAGGTTGTGTAAGCAATACCTTTGTGCTCAAGTCCAGCCAGACTGGGGTGTCTGGGATCATTCAGCTTGTCAGAGGATCATTGCAGTTTTTGGTGCTTGCTTTGTTTTCTCTATGGCTTCTGCTGAAACAGACCAGACCGAAGCTCTCTTCTCTCTGAAGTCCTACCATGTCTCAGAAGAACTCGGCTTCATCCTTCCAGATCCTTTGGTACGTTGAAAAGCTCTTTTGAAGTTCTGTGTGTGTTATTTTAGCTTTGCTTGTTTCAAGTTTGTGATGTAACATTATTACATTTTATTCACATTGTATTACTTAAAAACCAAACCTTTAATAAGAATTTGCCAATTACATTAATCCTTATAGCGCCAAAAAAGCTGTTATAAAAATATTAACTTTAGTATTGATTGAGACCAACAAAGATGAAGGAAGTGAGCATTATTCCTAGAAGACGTTTACAAAATCACATTTTTGCATATAGAAGAGAGCAAAAATGGAGAGAACAATAATGTTCATAACTTCTGTAGTCAGAAATAAAACATGAAGCACAGTGATGGATGGGAGAACTGGTTCCTAAAAAAGAAGCTTAGTAAGTTAAGGTCCTGCTTGGACACAAGCACACAACACACATGATGGTCACAAGTTGTGAACATTTCATTTTGAGCCCCTTGAGCCATTTGGATTTTAGTGAATTTGTTGCTTTGCCATTTGAGGACAACATGAACTTGGATTTGTTTGCATTTTACACCAACTACAGTTGTGTTAAATGGTACTGACCAACATTAACATTTTCTCATGATGTGCATTTAAAGGAAGAGCTTCCACCTTATTACCAGCCATGGATGGATATCGCCCTGAGAATCCCAGAGCTTGCGCAGTCCCACGAGTTGCGCTCCCGTATTAACAAGGTATTTATAATGACAAGCACCATTCACGATGACTGTGAAGCAGTTGCTCAGTACAGTTGTCTATGACCAGATGCCACTGCTGAGCAGCAACTTTCTGCAGAAACACAAAGAGTTACGACTGGCCCACCTGGCTCTCAGCATGATGACCATGGGCTACGTCTGGGAGGAGGGAGAGAAAGATACAGTTGAGGTAACTAACTGTCTGTTAGTTTTTCTTTTTCTTTTGCCTCCTGTTTTCTGAATGCTACATGTTACCTTAAGTGATTCAGTTATTATGACTGATTTCTCTTTCATATTCTTTTAAGATACTGCCACGCAGTCTGGCTGTTCCATACTGGGAGGTGTCACAACGCTTAGGGCTTCCCCCAATTATCACACATGCAGATGCAGTATTGGCTAACTGGAAGAGGAAAGATCCTGACGGGTAAGGCCGCTAATCTCCTGCCAGCAGTTTGAGTAAACCCAGCAAATGTGTATAAATATGTCCTGTTTTTCATGTCCATCTGTATATCTGCTGTGCCAGGCCTTTCAACATGGAGTGAGTAAAATTCTGTTTCTGCACACAGTATAATACAATATGTGCTATCATACTATAATATGCACAAAGTTTCATGGCTTACATTTGTCAAACAGGAACCTGGAGTTGTTGGTCAGCCTCCCGGGTGGAGAAAGTGCCCGAGGTTTCTTCTTGGTCACTCTGCTGGTGGAGCTAGCTGGAGTTCCTGCGGTGAAGGTGAAGATACATTAAAAACAGGAAACATCCTAAAATGTGCACTTGATAATTGTTGTTAACAGACAAATATAAGGGCACCCTTAAAGCGAGGACATTTCTAACCGAACCACTGCTTTGTAGAATATTCCCACGGTGATCAATGGTGTGAGGTGTGGCGACACCGAGGCTGTGGCCAGAGGCTTGGAGATCATCAGCCGGTCTATTGAGGACATGACTGACGCACTCAAACTGATGCAAGGTACTTATTCAGATGTAAAACCTAAATGTGTTACAGCCTTTTTCCAAAAATGTTTGCACGTTATGTTATGTGAAGGCTGATGTGCAGGCAGGAGTGGTGGTAAGGAGGACCCAATGTGCAGACACTTGGAGGCAAACGTTAATTCAAAAAACTCAGCTTTATTGCTGGATGGTAGAAAACAGAAACCTAACTGAACTAAGAACATAAACTAAGCATCAAACCAGTTGACAGGCAAACCACACAGCATGGTAGACAGTAGATCACAACACAGAGGAAAACACAGGGCTTAAATACACAGAGAGAGCAATCAGTGAATGAGAGACAGGAGAGAAACACAGCTGGGACAAATCAGGGCTAACGAGACAAGGGAAGCAAAACCAGATACATTAATATGAGACACGGACTTTCAAAGTAAAACAGGAAACATAACACAGAGACACGGACTTGACAAGGGGATACAGCTGACAGGGGAGACAGAGCAACTATAGAACACAGAAACATAAACCATAAGACAGAGAACTCTAACAAAGACACCAAAAGACTAGAAATGATAAATAATGGCAAAATCAAAGTTCAATAATAATGAAAACTCAAAACTCTGGGTCAACGACCCAGGTCTCCCAAAACATTATGCTGTAGACAGGGTTAGGGTTAGTTCAGGACATGGACTTGTTTAACTTTGGTCTTGCTTTTCTAATATGTATGGAATATGATGCGGTATGATTGCTGAAATGATGTTCTCTATCTTGTTTAAACAGTATGTATGTTTTTTTTTGGTTGAGTTGTTAACTGTGTTTCAAAAAGTGTTTTTATCCCTATGCAGTTAAATAATTTAGCATAGTTTGCAATGCAGTGGCAGCCGAGGGTCCAAAGATCACAGCTGTTTGTTGTTTGCTTTCAGCATACAAAGACTTCTCAGAGCTTTAAATGATGTTTAACACGGGTAGAAAACTCCCTTCCCTGAATCTTTTTAAATTTAAATTGGGAGTTATTTGTAAATGACTGAAACGTTTACCTGTGCTGTCTTGAAATGTATGACCCTGCCTCTTGCCCAAAGCCAGCTGGGATAGGTTCATTGATAAAGAAAGAAAAACGTTTTTTAATGATTGCAAATGATTCAATTCTTGCCTTTTTCTTTTCTTTTTTTTCGTGATTATTGTAAAATGAATCCCATTAACAACTGTTTTCTTTTCTTCCCTAAGTGCATGTGGACCCTTCAGTCTTCTATGGCATTATGAGGATCTACCTGTCTGGGTATAGAAATCTATTGCTGTTTTCTCTCGATTCACATAGTTGCAAAGTGAAACATGTTTTTGAGACCTATGTGCGTGCCCGTGTCACATAATCATACTTAGATGGAAAGACAACCCGTGTATGCCAAAGGGGCTGGTTTATGAAGGGGTCCAGACAGCGCTGATGAGGTATTCAGGAGGGAGTGCTGCACAAAGCAGTCTGCTGCACTGTTTTGACGAGCTTCTGGGAGTCAAACATGAACCAAAAAGTGGTAAAAAGGCTGACGAATTGTCAATAACATGATCCCAACTGTGCCAGAGATGAATGTAAAGAATTCACTGCTTTTGTTTTTCCCCAGCTTCCTTTCTAATCTACATGAGGGACTACATGCCACCCCTTCACAAGAAACTGATCAACGACATCTCCTTGCAGCCGTCCCTGAGGAGTTTTGTCCAGCAGCAAGATCGCAAGGACCTCAACAATGTCTTCGATCTCTGTGTTAAAAAGCTGCTGGCTTTGCGCAGCTACCACATCAATGTCGTCAGCCGCTTTATCACAGTACCTGCTGCCCGTGCTCGACAACTGCGTGACCAAAACCACAACTCAGATGGCGAGATGATCAGCAGAGCACCCACAGCACTTGAGGAGAGGGGCACCGGAGGCTCAAGCATAATGTCTTTCCTAAAAACTGTGAGGGATCAAACAAAAGATACGTTGCTGCCCGAGGCGAGCAGAGAAATAAAACATCACAGCTGAACTGTCATCACAGAGGAACCGCGAGTCATGCAAATCAAATAAAACCACCAGAAAAATCAACTCTGATGACTTTCCGCACTATTTCACTTGTCTTTAAAAGGATAGCTTTTGGCAGAATGAAAGCGAGGGGCCTCTTTTGATTGTCTTCCATGTAGCTTTGGCGGGTCTGTAAACAAACCTCAGCCTAATAGACACGAGTGATACCCGTCAATCGATCCAAACCATGATTTAAACCACTACTGTTGCTTTCCATTACACGCAACCACTAATTGCGTCTTTAATCTGAACTGGAATGTGAAAAAAAGAGCATCATTTCAAGATCCAAATATTTTGATGACATTTAAACATTAAACAGTTGAAATCAGTACTAACACTCCTGTAATTTTGGTAAATGAGACTGAGAAACCAAGATCAAGTGTATTTTTCAAATCACAAAGATTTCTTGGTTTCTCCAGCCTGAAGATTATCTTAAATCATCCACCGCTGGTATGGAAGTAAAAACAACTGACTTTCTGCTTTTAAGTAAAATAATCAGGGAAAATAAAGTACTGCAGTACCGTGTGAAACCATGGTAGGGCACTAAAGGGCAGCATTACGATGAGCTACCAGCGTGGGCAGCCTATGAGAGAAGCAAGCCTGATTTGGCCTTGACAAGCAAAACTGACCCCATGATGATAATGTGTTATTCATTAATTGCAGTCTTGTGATGATGTATTGAAATTGACATCCACTCATTAAAGTACCAGGATGGAACCTGACTCTTCCATCTCAGAAAATAATCGTCCTTTGTTGTGTCTTAACTTCGTGGCACTGATTCAAAACAGGGTTGTCATGTCAGAACACAAAGCAGAGCAGAGACGCATCGACTTATCAGAGTGGTTACCTCAGCTATCCTGCCTTCTTCCTCCAGCCCACATCCAGCCCTCACATGCCCCACCATACTTCCTGAACCCACTGTGTGGAAAACCCAGGGCAATGAAGGGATGGATTGTGCCATGAATGGCTCATGCTGTGTAATCTTCTCCTTTCCTGGCTCATCTCCACTGGTATTTCATTACAATAACAGCCTCGCCAGATCAGATAAGAGAGATGGTGTGGCAATTAGACATGACAGTTTCCCCAACCTGAGTGACCTACTTTATCTTGAACTCTTTTCACATGCTGGTGAGCGGGAATGACAATAGAAGAGGCAAATGGAGAGAACACAATTACACACGCGGCCTGTGAAAGGTTTTAGCGTGAGAGATATGTGTCTGTGCATATGGAGACAGCAATTTTAATTTCAGTTTACTCTGACAAATTCAGAGCAAATACCTACAAATTTCAAATTAAGCTGGCTGTCATTTGTGGGTTTTGTACTTAAACCGAGGCACTCAGGCAGCCATAGAGAATGTTTCTATAAGATGACAGGGAGGTCTTAGGCGAGGAGGTGAAAGGTGAACAGAAACTGGAAATGGGTGGTGATAGGCCGAACAGTGTATTCACATCATGGGGATCTGATTAGAGCCATCATTGTCCAGCCAAAGTAAATAATGTCTTTCCTTATTGCCATGTAGGTGGAGGACTCCCTGACAACCCTACAGTAAACACAGGCCATCTCTAAGGATGTCTTCATTGTGTAGTCGGGGCTGGGCCTCTATGGCCGCTATAGTTTCACCTTGCATCACACAGCTGGTTTCAGTATAGGAATGACACATGTGCATGAACACACCTGTACTAACAAGGTTGTGACATGTATTATGTAAATAATAGGGTGAAAGGTGTCAAGTTTTGCCTTAAAGGTTCATATCGGCTGCAAAAGTTTAGTCGTGATTGTTAAATATGTGACATTTCTTCACTGCCGCATGCATCAGGAGTCTCTGTTTTTTGAGAAATCTCCTAAGACATCCATATTCCAGCTATCTGACAGGATAACAGACAAGGGTTGTCCTTTTGGTTAGAGAATCGGATATCTGTGCCTTGGTGGTTAACCACGGGATATCCTGGATTCTGTTATTTCAAAATTGAATTTATGATGCTGCTGCTTACCTCAAGCCAAGCAAAGCCAGGACCTTTTCTCACCCTGTGAGGGAGCAGCCTCGATGGCAGCAGGGAGGGACTGATTGTCTTTGGCGTGCACATGACGGGTGTAGTCTGGAATTATGGGCTACACATACAGCACAGTAGGTGACTTGGTGTTGGGTTTCAACTTTCCACTCATCTTGACTTCATTATCTTTGTCAAACATCTATTTACACACACCCAGAGTTCAGAGACATCTTCATCATTTACTGATGGGAAACACCCTGAATTTGAACTCTTTTCAAAGCTATTTTATGAACTGGGCAAAGAGAGTCTGAGACCCCCAGGGGCACCCGAAGCAAGGTCAACTACATATCATGTTGGTCTGTGTAGAATAATTGAAAATTTGTAACCAATTTTCACGTCTAAATACCATCCTCCTCGGGCTAAGAGGTCTAAGTGAAGAAAATAATTTTAAGTACTTACATGTTTGGTTATTTCTGGTTTTGGTAAACTGCTTATGGAAATTACAAACAGAGTAAAGTGTCACATAAGTAAGATCAATAATGAGAACAGGCCAAATTCTCTCAAGGAAAGGTGACCCAGTGCTACTTTTATTACCTACTTTAACTTGGGACACACTGGGAAAGGCTAATGCCACATGGCTGTCCAACAAGCCATAGCCACAATATAAGACTCTTTTTTTAATTTCATTTTTCATTTGTACTGAGATTGACTGTCTGAAAGCATATTTTCTCCCATATTAGCTTCTATATGCTGGTTCCCACTGAAATTACTCCTCTCATACAAGGTCTTAAATATTCAGGCCTCATCTTATTTTAAAGATTTCCTAGTACCGTATCACCCCAAGAGAGCACTTTGCTCTCATACTGCTGCCTTACTTGTGGTTCCTAGAGTATTAAAAAGTAGAATGGGAGGCTTTCAGGCTGCTCTTCTGTGAAACCAGCTCCCAGTTTGGATTTGGGAGACAGACACTGTCTCTACTTTTAAGACTAAGTTTAAAACTTTCCTTTTTTGATAGAACTTATAGTTAGACTAGATTGGCTGACACTGAATGCTGAGTGTTTTGTCTTCACTTTGCATTTAATCATTACTTATTATTAATATTTAATCTTTCTTCCACAGTTTATGCTTTTTGTCCCGTTTTCCTCCCTTCACACCCCAACCAGTCACGGCAGGTGTTAATAGGGAATTTTTCCTTTCTGCTGGCCCCAAGTGCTTGCTTGCCTCCTTGTTTGACAGTTGGGGTTACTCTGTTTTATTCTAGGGTATCTACCTTACAAAATAAAGCACCTTAAGACAACTGCTGTTGTTGTTTGGCACTATTTAAGTAAAGTTGAATTGAAAAACTGAATTGAAATTAAAGTCTGATGAAATATATGTGTCAATTATGAAAATAAATGACAGAATAAATAGGGTGTCTTCCATTTCTCAGCATAACATAGATTGAACCTTTAGATGGACTAGGAACACTGTACAAAAATTGCATATGAAAAAAGTGTTATAAGCACAGATTATGAGCTACAGAAGATGACTGACAAGACTTGCTTCTAGAAGGTTTTTTTTGTCCACACGTAGCTTTTGTGTGTGTGCTGGAATCACACAAGGCTTTAAGCACCTCTCTCAAATGCTTATTGTTGCTAGGTTACAGAAACTGTCTTCTTTAAAGTTTTCTCCTTCACCATTGTTGACAGTGTGGACATCTTAAAGGCAGTCCCAACCTGATTTTGATTGGTGAAAGAAGGTACAGTCACAAGCACTCTGCAATGCAATCATTTTTGCACAAAGGACTCGCTGTTAGTAATCAACTTCATAGGAGTTGTATAGAAAGTAAATGCTGACAGCTGTAAATCTGTACATACAGATCTTAATAGTAATATACTTTCAGCAGGGTTTCCAGCAAGCTATTGTTAAATTTAGTCGCATTAGACTCATGTTGCAATGTTACAACTGTCCTTATCATCGGTTTCTCTGTCACACATAACACGGCGCACATTAAAGCATTACAAAACTTCATGAAAACATCAACTGCCAATCTGTTGTGTGTTTCCAATGCTAAATCATCATCCCAAAAATACATGCAAAGTTACTAATTAGTCACCGTTTGGTTAAAAGTTATAGGTTTAGAATGTGTTTAACATTACCAATGTAACTAACCTCCAGCATGCAACGCTATTCACATTATATTGAACAATTAATGGGAAACAGCAATTAGTGTTCCTAATGGGGAAAGGTTTTCTGTCAGACTTTCAGTTTTCTTAAGCTAATGCACAAGGAGCGATTTGCTTGTTGCACATTGCTTTGAAGCTAGTTGGTTACTAAGCCAACGTTCAAGGCTGTGGTTGCCTAGGTAACCAAAGCCTGGTTGTCCCCCAACCCAGTCAGTTCATTTAATGCTCTGCTCTAATCAGCCCTCCAAGCATGGATGCACTTGGTCACGTAACAGATACGCTCTGCTGCTCTGTTAGCTAAGTTAACTATTTACACAAGTAACAATGCCGTGCAGGTGGAAGTTACTTCATTCAAATATCTCTCCCCCACAGTTCTATGGTCTCTGGTTGAGACGGTGCTGTAAATTGCTTCTTGTATAGTGCAGCTTTGTAACAGTTTGTTACAGTGTACAGCAGAGGTCAACAAGGGCCCAACAAGAAATCTTTATCCCAAGGCCTCCAAGGTGGTTAATCCAACCATGGCTCTGAGTACCCTAATAACAGGCTGTCATCACCGCCAGTTTGAAATGTACTTTTGTTTATCCCTGTGTCCTCTTTCTAAAGAAAGTTAGGCAACACTTTTAGTTTGAGGGTGGGAATCAGGAATCCTAATTTGCAGTCTAGTTGGATAGCATTTGGGTGGTCTGAGTAAACATGTGAAAAAAGATGATGCAGTTTACCCCAGGGGTACGGGGTTCTTCAAATACCGTGGTCCTAACAGCTCTCTGACTGGTGAATCATCTTTCCTACAGTACCTGTGAAGGTTTTTCGTAAACCAAACGCAGCTCACAGTCACTCTGTTGTGGGTTTCCAATGCACTTTCATGCTTACCAGTCACAGTTAAATAAAACATCAAACTCATGTTTCACCTCGCCTGTCTTTCACATAATTTGTAAAACTACTTGTGCGGTCTGTAAGAGCAGGTTAAAGGCTTTTGATGTAGTCACTGAACAACAACTTTATCTCTTCCTCCCCACAGACTAGACTAGAGCAGCATGCCCACATGAAAAAAGATTTTAAAAAAGAGAGAGGAGCTGTCGTGTTCACAGTCATCTTGAAAGGCTGCTTTTCAGGTGTAAAATTACAGTTGTTGCCCAATTTGATGATCCAATCCAGATGACATCATTGACTTAAAAGGAAAGCACTCATCACATTTGCAACCTGAACTCTTCCACTGAAAAACCTGTAAATTTTCTCCACAAGTGATGGATACACTGCTTCCTGCAGTATTTTCTTGGAAGGAGGACTGTCTCACCTTTATGCTCCATCCTGCCAGGCGTGGGAGTTGGGAAGTGTAATCTGGACAAGAATGTAGCTATACAGAATGTAGATTGCAGTTAAGTGTTAGATCATCTGTTTTATGCCTGAATTATGCTTCATTGGGAAATCCACATCCGTAAGTTGTAAGTTAATCCATAACTTACAACTCCTTTTAACCCTTTGCCGTAACCTTCTACGTAACTTGACATTCCCTTCTAGAGAAATAAAACTGCATGTCGGGTTGATGTAGCCTACAGCAACCGAATGGCGTGGAAGGTTGCGGTGTAGAGTTAAGAGGAGTTTCTGGTTACGTTTTACGTTTGGACGTAGATTTCCCGTAGACGTTTACATGCTTACTGTGATTTGCAGATGTCATGTGAACATATCAGTTTTAACTTAGCATGTTAGCATGCTAACATTTAGCCTATACCGCTAAACATAAAATACAGCTGAATCACATGAGAAAGCATTTTATTTGCAAATAAAGTTACAAATAAATAACAAATAAATAATGTGTCAGAAACCAAAGTAATGGATGAACTTAAATTTTAACTAAATGATCGATGAATCTCTGACAACATTCCCACCGGAGTGGTTTCTCTTGGCAAATGCTGGAGCTAGAGGTAAATTGAGAGGATTACTAAAGACATTCAAATAATTTGTCAGGGGATCATAAATGTCAAAAGAAAATTTCATGGCAATCCATCTTGTTTTGCAGGGTTTAAATACTGAACTACGACACACTCCCATTGTAGTGACCTTCAGCACAGCTAGCTTATTGACCTATCTCTCATTTCATCCATGTTTGTGTGAAAGATAGCCTCCTTTAAATAAATGCACCGATGCAGCAACAAGAAAAACAAAGCTATTTCAGAGAAATATGCTCTGACAAGGTCAGTAAACTGAAATAAAAAATTCTAGGACAACGGGTACCCGAGCGATGCATTCATTCCTCTTTGCTTTGTAGTGGCTGAACATTGAATTCATGGCCATTGGATATTTTCAAAAAAAGTGAGGACATGTCAGGCACACTGGGACTTTAGGAAAGTGATGAACAAAGAAGTTAAAGAGAAGTTAAAGTCAGAATCACATTAAGCTGTGAATAATTTTCAATAATATAATTATATAAAGCCCTACCATAAACTGGTGACATGCCCAAGTCCTCCTCCCCCCGAACCCCATGACCGTGAACTGGATAAGCAGCTGGATGGATGAAGAAAAATAGTTGGATAGGTGGATGATTTCATTATCCAATTAAATTGCAGTCTGCATGAAAATTGCCAGTTAAAATTACAGCATTTATAATTTGCGTTTTCTTACTTTTGTTCTAGCAATTGATTGCTGGATAACTCCCGGTGACCAAAATTTCCCCTACAATTCGATTAGACTTGCTGAATGGTTTCCCGAGAGACCTAAACCGCACGTGTTAAATCTGATTTCAATAGCTGCTGGAAGAATACATGACATTCAGATGGTTTTCCTCACCGGATTAGCAGAGGCCCACACGCGTCACAGCCTTTTGTCTTAAAGGTTAACACAACTTTGAGCTGTGTGACAGGGAACAGCCACAACCACTCGTCATTGCTGAGTCACTGCTGCATGGTCCTACCAGGTGCAAATAAGACAGCCCTTTGATCCCCCACACACACTCCTACACGTGAGTGCACACACACATGCAAATGCACTTTAATGAGCAGGCACATGCCATCCCTAAGTGAGGACAGATGCATGCTTGTGCAGTCCTGCACTCCGTCATGACCTGCTGACAGAAACAACGTGCGTGTGTGTGTTTTTACTCCTGCTTTCCCTGCTTGGCTTTCCTCTCATGCCACACTATTGTCCTCTCTCTCTCGCTCTGCTGATTGACTTCCTCTTCCTCTGAGTTGTCGCTAATGTCACCTTCCCTGCTGGCGCCCACACACTCTTTTTATCAACGGCTTCTCATCCGGGTTATGAAAATACAGGAAGTTTCCTGGGGATCTCCTGCATGGAAAAGAAATGTCCATCTCTCCCTGTCGCACACTCGTGTACTTCATGATAAAAGACACAATGTGCGATAAGGGGCCATGAACTGGCTCAAGGGTACACCTACACCATAGCTACTGGTCACCTCAGGAGATGAAGCTGATATCTGCACTAATGATGTTCGCACCTCCACATTTAACACTGGCATCCACAGGAGCTTTGCAACAGGTTGAGTGACAAGCCAAATCTGTGACATGGCTATATAGACAAAAATAGACAAACACTGGAAGATCAGATTTCACTGCTCAGTAAAGGCTTCCAAGCAGTGAAAAGATAAATACTATAATTCACCACAAAACTGTTTGTGCAGCGGGAGAAGAAAGTCTTTCCTCCCAAACCCTCCTGCCATTCAGTCATGGACATTCTGTACTGCAGTTGTTGGAAACAGATCCCGGTTTGCTTTTTCTGCATGAGCTAAAGCTCATTAATCCACACTGGTGCTGGCTTACTTACGCAAGAAAGAATTGGGACTTCCTTTGGAAAGCAGCTGCTGAGAAATGGAATGAAAAGCTCGCAATGGTCGACTAATTCCAAACTTCCCTGGAAAAACATTCCACTTCCTTCCAAACGAGATCCCGACTTGTTTGCATACATGGCAGGGAGAGGGTGGGTAGCTCCAATCGGGGGACAAGGTGGAGACGGACAAGGTCATGCAGGTGGGAAGAATGGTCAGGTGCTCGTCACAGGGCTTAGATGCAGAACTGTTTCAGCACTGAAACAAAGCCTTTTCTTTCTCTTTTTTTGTGACTCAAAACAATTAAAAAAAAAGTCTGCATTTTAGCAGATCCAACACCTCTTTGTGCTCCTCCTGACCGTGGCATATCAGCATTTTCACTGATTAAACATGCAGGCTACATGAAAATCCAAATAAGATTTGGGACTAGATTTTATGACTGAAGCAAACCGTTATAACTATTTGCATATTTTTAAGCATCATACGGGCTTTAGAAGATTTTTGCAGTTTGACAAGACCAAAAAAGATCAAGTTGCGATATGCTCTTTTTTTAATAAATGGATTTCAAAGTTGTTTTGGGCTGTGCTGTTTACATCATAACCGCTTCTGTTTCCTTCATTCATGTTTCAGGAAGGCTTTAACACACTGTACTGTTCAAGGTTATTCAAGCTTAAAACATTGAGTGGTTCTACTGAATGAAGCTGACGTCAGCCAACATGCCCACACTATGTGACTATATTTAGTCTATATTATATTACAGTGGAAACTAACACTTGATATCATCATTGTTTGCAAAGATATAGAGTAATTACTGACCACAACAGGGTGCTTTTTGTTGTTTGTGCCTTTTGAGTTTACCTTGGGTGCATTTGTTGGTGTTTGTGTGTTTGTGCGTGCGTTGGTGTATTATCAACAACAGAGACAAAATGCAGTCTTGGAACTATCATGAGCTACCCTTACACCCATGGCAGCAGGTAAAGCAGGTGTTATATGTTTATCTGTCTTTTTGTCCGGTCGTCCTTCTATAAACACTGATTTTTTTTTTTTGTATATTCACGATAGCTTCACATCTGTTTTGAATTCAGTCACGAAGCCTTGCAGGTGTGGAGCTGACATCACAATGAGTTCGAAGAGGGTTTTGGTCTGATAACGTGGAGCGTGATCCCGTAATGTTTTCAATTTTGGTTGTTTTGAGGAAAACCTATTACCACAAATTAACCAGAAATACTGGTTCAATTACTCCACAAGCCTAGCTGTTCATATGGACCAAAAAGCATCCAAATAAGAGTACATTTTGACCTTTTATCCTTTCCATCTCTTGCTTCCCACACATTTTGCTCGTCTGTGTTCCCAAGGGACTGTCCTGAAAACTCATAAAATGAACTATTACAATTTGTTCTGCCAAACAAGTTCACCTTAGCCAGAAACAACCAAATTTAGATTTAGGATACTGCAGTTACACCATGTAATTTTACCAAACTGAGGGGAGCCTGCTTGTTATTTTACAGCCTTGTTCAATATTTTCATGGATAAAATTAATTTTTGAGAGCTAAAATGTCTTTTCATAACAGAAATCTGGAGACTGCTGCTGCAGTTGGGAGTCTCGTGTGTGTGGTGTCATCTGGATTATATATGTGGAGTTCAAATACACATTAGGTAAGCAAACTGAGGATATTTTAAATATACTTAGAGAGCCTTTGTACTCAGATATTTGTATTAACCTCACAGACCATTGAATGGCATAAAGAGACCAAACCATTTCAAATTCAGTTTCTCGCAGTAAATGTTAGAAAAAAAAAAGTTTTAAAAACACCAAGTGGCACCCACTGTGGGATTTTTATATATTTTTTTGAGTAAAGTTTATTCTTGTGAGATTTGAGTGCAGGGGTTTCATTTTTTCCACCATTTTCTATCTTTCCAGCACTTGTGTGCATCGCTGCATGCAGATAGTTAATCCTCCTCACTAAATGAAACACCTATCCAAGAATAACCCCTCGCACAATGATTCTCTCCTGTGTCAAGACAGTGTGTCTGGCCAAAGCTAATTCAATAACTTTAAGCACGTTTGATCATAAAAATTAGTAGTGAAATTACCGCGCTTGACATTTTCATCTTTTCCTTTTCAAAGTGCGGTGTTGAAATCGGTCATGCAATCACCAATAGACATGAAACAGAAAAGTGTTTTTTGGCAAAAGGTCATATGTAAACACATGCACACACACACATACAGACACACACACGCAGGAAACAAATCTTCAGCAGCGGCAGCAGGGGCCGAAATTTCACTTTTCAACACCAGTCTCTGAGCAAGAGAGGTCTATAAAATGTAATTACCCTGAAAACGCTGCAGTAACACCGTGCTATACTCTGACTTATGAGAAACACTTAAATTGTATAAAAAATTATGATTCTAACATGGACTCAGTGACAGTACACATAGTATTCAAGGTAAAATTAAGTTTTCATGATGCAACGTGAAAACAGCTGCTTTTCTATTTCAGTCTTGGACAGCGTTTTCCCTTCAATTGTTTTAAAAGTGGAAAAATCACCACTTACAAAAAGTTCATCATGCCACGAGGGTTGAAAAGCAATAGAACATTGAGTCCTTATTAGACCCAATATACAGCACAACAGTGCGAAAAACAGATGTACTTTAAGTGAGCTGATTATCCTTCAGCACTTCGTCCTGCTGTGAAGAATGCCTCATCTCTGCTAAAAACCATCGGCAGTGTTGCAGTGCACCCAGCGACTTTTATGAGGTTTAGTGACTTAGTGTCTTCATCTTAGCTCAGTACATTTTGTTCTTTTTGCTGGCGAATTGGTTATTGGTAATATCAGCTCATGACATGGGTTTATTCGTTTAAAAATCTGTGGGTTTTCCTGCAACGTGATGAATAGAATTCATAGGTGAAAACAAAAGCGCAAGGGACGGTTTGACCTCATGTTTCAAGGTCACCAGCTCTTTTTAAAGTGCTATTCACACAGCCCAAAAAAAATCCAGATTTCCATAAAAAAAAGATAAATGTCTCTTTATGTTACCACCCCTATGTGTGCGAGAGTGTGTGTGTGAGAGAGAGTGTGAGGAGGGTTATGAGAACCGCGTCAAATTATCGTCACAAAAATGTAGGATAATTAGGTAGCATGCTCTGGTTATGTAGTCCTCACCTGCTGGCCTGGCACCAAGCAGACCCAGAAGAAATTATCATGCACCAGTCTGAAAAATGCAGACAGGCTCGTTTCATTAACAGTACCTTGTAGACATGCATGTTCCACTGTGCTCCTGTTGTGTCTGAAGTTTAAGGCTACAAAGCTGGATGCCAATTAGAGGTTTTGTAGCATGATTTAGGTGGAAAGGATCTGCGTGTGTGATGGAGAGAGTGGGGCTCTATAGAGCAGCGTGAAAGTGCAAAAGATGGAGAAAGATGTTTTTACTGGTTTCTTTTCGTTATTATACCATCAATTACACCTTTCTTTAAAAGGAAAACTCTTGGAACATGATGTGTTCATCAGGAGAATAATGTGAGTCATAGCTTAAGAAAGACAATGCAGATATACGATGCATATAAGCACAAAGGGTTATGTCAAAGATGCTCAAGGTACAGCCTTAAACCTGCATTCTATCTAATGACCAGCAGGAGGCAGCTCCTCGAGTTGTATAGAAATCTATGAAAGAATGAGACAATTACTGATTTTATTTATCATCTCAATAAACAGCTCAAAAGGGTTTAGTGTTTCAGTCACTAGTTTCCAGTCTCATTGAACTCAGAATTGCCCATTTAGAGTAAAACGAATGATTAACCATGCTTTGGTTTAGGGAGTGGCGCCACCAAATGATCATGTAGTGTCCTTGATTTCCATCCAATCGCAGCACGGTGGTGTGGTGGTTAGCACTGTTACAGCAAGGAGGTCCTTGGTTTGAAACTGGCTGGTGCCCTTCTGTGCAGAGGTTGCATGTTCTCCCTGTTGTCCCTCTGGTTTCCTCCCACCGTCCAGAGGCCCCACCATGACCATGACCTGGAGAAGTGGAAGAAAATAAATAGATGCATGGATCTGCTCTTACAATAATCCATTACTTCAATGGCCAAAACGCTTGATGTCTCCAAAATGGAAGTTCACAAGATGATGGGCAATGTCGAAGTTTTGCAAAATGACCAAGAAATGCTGCAGTACTAAAAACCAGGTGTGTCTTCTGTCCTGTAAAATACCCAGAATGTATGCACCACTTAGTATTACTTATACACTACTTACATTTACTTACACTGTAATTATTTCTTCTTTCCTGTAAAATACATGAAGTTTTGCAATACTTAAAATTACTCACAAAAGGAAATTACTTACAGTATAATTACTTTTTTGTTTCCTGCAAAAACCTGACTCATTACTTATTCAAGTGTACCTACCGTTAAGTACGTGCAGGTAAATATAATTACATGTAATTTCATAATTTCAAAATTCATTGAAATTCTATTTAATCACAGGGGAATTAGTCGTGGGCCATATTATGAAGTGTCACCTAGTTTTTTACAGTATTGTACCTCAAAATCTGAGCTAATTTCTAAAACAGTACATGAAAATGATAATATTGAGAGGTTAGATTCATTTTCAAAAAGAACACCATTCACAAGAGTGCAGGTACAATACACAGACACAGTTAACAGAGTAAGCTAAAACTTTGGCTTACTCTTTAGCATGTCTTGTAAAGTTGTTTCATTGAATCTCTGAATTGGAGTTTTTGATACAGTCCTTTGTTAATTCAAATGACAACAAATGTTTCTATTCCAATCCTGATTTTCTCCATTAATCTCAATAATCAGATCCCACAAAATGCGTTTCACAGTTTGTACTCAACTGTGTTAGAAAAGCAGCGATCCCGCCGAGAACTGCGGTTATCCCCTTCTTCTCTGTGGATAATTTCCAACATTACTATTTTTCTACCTAATGTGAATTATGAGAACATCAGATAATAGATGTTCGAGATAAAACCCAGACCCCAAGGAGCCAGTTCAGGTATATACAAGTCAAACGAGTGCCAACATGCAGAGCCGAGCGAGTGTGTGGTGGTGATAAATTTCTTCGAGATTGTTAACTTTTCATGTAACTGTACTCTGTCAATTTATTTTAAAAGATTAAACAGAAAAATAAATGGATGCCGAAAAACTGCAGGAGTGTGCACATGTCTCTGCCCTGGAGACCTCGGAGATAATCCGCTGGATATAAACACCTTTCTCATTTGTCACAGTTACTTTCAGTAGCGTCCAGGTGTGACTGGGTTTTTGTATCCATGTTTGAAAAGTTTAGCTGGCTTTTGCCATCCTGCCACTGAAGCGCTGAATAGAGTCATATGGAAAATTGACTCTCACAGCTGATGACGAGAGTAAGATAGAGGGCTATTAAATCTCTCAAGGGAAAATAATGCAAATAAAGGGTCTGCAGCACCGAGGGAGCTGATAGCGTTTTTCCTGTGGATCGGAAAATGGAGCAGGCTCTGTCCTACACCGCTGGTGGGAACGTCTGTCAGCAAGCCACAGCCGGGTCACATTAACTACCAGTTTTCCCACAATCTGGCCTTTATTACAAGGGCTAATAGCAACCCTAGAGTCAGGTAGATCTGAACTGCCCCACAGAGAGAACTCTGAACACAGCCTAATTCATACAGGACGGTCTAAAAATATCTCCCTGACTGTGTTTGATATGATGCCGAGGAAAGGAGTCAGTTCCTCAGCTATCACAAAGGATGTTGTTGAGGATGTTGTGTACGCTGAAGGTGGTAAAGGAACAGTATCCAGTTAATTTCAGACTGGTGCCGAATCTGTATTATTTAAATGGGATACAGACCTGCAACCTTGGCCAGAGCGGGGCTTTAAATCTCACTTGTATAGCAAGTTTTAAGCTGTGATGTGGCCACAATCCTGCTTGGTTTGGAAAGCGATCTGTGACTCAACAAAAACACACATCAAACTTTTGCACTCATAACCCAAAGGAAAGCACCGTTCCCTGTTGCTTTGTAACATTTCCACCTTACTCATGTTGAGTCACAAAGCAGAAACAGGGAAGGATTTTTTCCCCCACTTCACAAATAAGTCATTCAGGTTTTCTTGGAAGCAGCAAAGACCAAGATGAGATCAGCTTTAAACTTACACTTATCACTTCCATATTTTGTCTATATCAGGTGCCAAGCTTTGTGAGTGATTAATGTAATGGCTCCACAGAGGCACTTCACACAAATGTTAAAAACAAGAACGTGTAGCAGGTCAGAATTTCTGCTGATATCGACTCACTGTGGAAACATATATCACTAACACATCAATGCAATGTTTATATACTGAAGCTCTGTGCTGCTGTAGGTCTGGAATGATGCCTGCAGCCACTTAGTCACTGGACCACCACTTTTGAACAATAATTGTTCATTGTTAAATTGGAGGAAAGAGTGGATGATAACAGTAAATTCATGGCGTAAACAGCCAAAGGTAAACGTTTGTACTTTACTATGAACTTAGGTCCAATATTGGGGTAAAAAAGCAGCATACTTTTTTCATTTTGGCATTCAGTATTTAATTTAAAGGTGTCCCCTTCACACGGTGGGCTTGGGGATGTGACAGCTAGCGATGGCTCCTCACAGCAAAAGTCTGGCTGGGTCCTTTCAGTGTGCAATTGTTGTCCGTGTGCCTGTGTGGGTTAGTACTCCAGTGTCCTCCCTCAAGCCAAAGGCACACATGTTAGGCTAAATTTAAGCGTTAGTTGGCTGTAGGTGTGGATTTTTAATTTTTAATTAAATTTTATTATATAGCCCCAAACCACAACAGTCACCCCAAGGTGCTTTATATTGAAAAGCAAAGACTCTACAATGATAAAAAGAATACAGCAACAATCAAGAGACCTACATTTGAACAAGCACTTGGAAAAAGTAGAGAAGAAGAAGTCCCTTTTAACAGGAAGAAACCTTATGATGCTCCAGCCTCACCTTGCCTTTGAAATGGATATGACCTTGATGATTAAGAAATTTTTCTTTTCCCAAGGTCCATGTTTATGCTCTAGTCATTTTAAAACCTCAAAACCAAGGTGTCATTAATTCTGCAAGCACTAATCAAGTAATAAATCGTTTTGTCATATCACAAGCGTTTCTGGACTGTCAGCCTCTTTAGATCCTTTTCCTTCTCCATGCACCTTGGAAGTAGTTGTGGTTTTAACAGAAACCTCCTTTCAGTTTCCTCCAATTCTCTATAGTCTGCTCACTGCGTACGTAGGAAAGTGTTATCCCTCATCTTTAAATGCCCTATAATTCCTATGCCCTTTGCACTGTCAATAGCTGTAACACTGAGCCACCAGGGACCCTGGCTACAATGGTTTGGTTTTCAGCACTGAGTAAACAGGAGATGCAGCTAATATTGTGTGCACAAAGATAGACTTTCCAGCAAGTGGAGCACCAAAAAAAAAAAAAAAAAAAAAAGCAGCTGCGCATTATGTGAAGACTGGAAAGTCTCTGTGACGATGATGGGTCCCAGTATGAGGAAGTGAGGATTGAACTGCTCCCCAAACACATGGGAACCAACATAAGTGTGAAAGAGAACGGCGATTTAGTGTGAACTGAAGGGCAAGCCGTTTGAAGTATTTCGTGATGGATAGTCTCAATCCTGGCAGTGCATCTCAGACGCTTGTATGAATCTACGTGTGAAAAGAATGTGCAGAGGAAAAAAACACAGGATAAACAATACAGTAACAGCAACAGAAGGAAATGAAGTCAAGTGAACAGGAAGCTGCCGGACTTCCCGTTCAAGATGCACATAATTGGTGTTAATGATTGTGAGTGCTCCGAGGGCAGTTATTCACAGCTTCTTGGTATTTGCCAACATTTATCAGTAGTGCTCTCAGATATAACAATGTGATACTTTGTCATGTTATTGACATGAGAAAGGCTGTGTTACTGCCACTTTTTTATTTTCCCAAATGCGCTCCTTCTACTGCCACAGGATTGGTTTTTGTTTTTTGTTTTTTTTTGCAGTAGTCTTTACTATCAATCATAAAAGCCTGACGTTACACAGAACACAAATAAAGTATACGAGATGCACTAAAGTGAGCAATAGCAGGCTTCATATTTAACCGACTAGTCATTATTATTTCCAGTAAGGTTAATTTAGAAAACTCTGGCAGCACGGGGAGACAGAGAAACGCAAATGAATACCAGACTTTTGCACATAGTTAAAGTTAGAAAAAAAAAATATAGCATAAAAAATGAATTCACCAGAACAAGTGATTGCTCTGCAGTGCAGACTCGTTTGGGATACAGAGGAAGGCCTTGTGTTTTTATAGAGCAATATTCTAGAGGCAATGCAAAGGCTTTTTAATAGAGTACCGTTTTATGATGACTGACTTTGGAAATTAGTCTCTTTCTTTCTATTTTTTGCACGCAAGTTGGGGATACATCATCCACAGATGAAGGGATTCCATGCTGTGTCCTTAGCATCAGTCACAGTGAGCACAGTCACCTTAAAGAGCCCAAGCCTAAGAATAGAAAAACGAGAAATGCGAACAGAGCAGAGCAAAACGATGTTACTTTGCTCACACACGGTTGGCACAATGGCAGCTTTATGACTGCTCACAGGTGGCCCTTTAAAGTTTACAAACATCCTCTATAAAGCTGCCAAGTGACTTTGTACTGACTCATCTTCACCAGCACACCGCTCCGCGTGCACCTGCGTGCTCGCATGCAGGCCAAGGTTGCCAAGCGCTGAAAGAAAGACAGCATTTAATGTTTAACATGCTAAAAAAAAAAGGAAATTAAAAATGTGCAAATTGTTTGAGCAGATTAACGTCACAGGATTAGCCCCGCACCTCCTCGCAGATTGAGTTCTTCTCGTGCATCCACGAAAACAAAGCGATCGCGATTTCTGCAAACAGGCTGGTTATCATCACAGATGTAACTGTGCTTCCCAGGACCTGAGCTGTTTACAAGCTCATGAATTTCTTAATGGAAAGTATTTGCCCCCAACAAAGTGACCGCCAGTACTGTTAGATGTGTTACTAGGTGCATGCCTCCCGTTTTCCACATAAACCTGCTGACTCTTAAATTGTGTCGTGCTCAGTTAAGGCTTTTTCAGAGTGATCACGCGTCTTCGAAGTCAGTTTGCATGCAAAGGTGGAGAGAAAACAGGAAAAATCATTTTAAATACACACAAAAAAATCACACTCTTTTAAAGATATATATTAAAGACTTTCACCATGACTACCGTGGCCTTTCATAATAAAGAAAATCACCAAATGGTTGAATATTCTTATAAAACACTGCAGATGCCTCAAGTGACTTTATTCAATTTTATTCTATGTTATTATTTATTTATTACTATATTGGGTATTATGTTTTTTTGGTGGGTCTTTGTTCCTTTTAATTTTTCTAGATAAATTTATCTCCAGAAAAGTAAAAGGGCCAAAATGCTGAATTTTAACATGTGCACAAACCAATGGGTGGAGACATCCATCTCTATTTTTGCAACATATTGAGGCTTTTGAATGTTTATGAATGTTTTACATGTATTTCTGGTCTTGTCTTCTTGACATACTGCAGGGGATCACTGTGAAACTCCTGCGGTCTGTCAAAAAATGTGGGAAAATATTGGAGATTATTATATACGACGTAAAAACCAAACCTTTCAGCCCCGCAGAGCCATACATAAATAATGTGAAGAAAATCCACTTGCTTCAAATCAAATATAACTATGACTGATGTTCTGCTGCGCTGGCAGCTGTGCATGTAAACTATTACATCTTAAAACTTCAGGGACCCCAACAGAACTCACTGGGGTCCAGTGAGGACATTTGCAGATGCTGTGGTTTACACATTCCCCACTGTGCACATAGTCAATCTTCAGTTCTGTTCATGCAAGCGAGATTGGTTCATTTGTCATCCTGGATAAGAATCCAAACACATGCGCTAACAAATACCAGAGAGTACATCACTGACTTTATTGGTGGTGTAGTCAGTGAAATCACTGAGAGCTGGGTCAAAGTTAGGTAGATGAAACTTACTTTGCTATGCAGAGGCCACGGAATGAGACAGTTCGTTATTCCTAGTTCAGAAACACATAACCTTACCAAAACTGTAATAATGTCTGTGCCAATTAATACACCATAACTGCAGCCCTTTAATGAGCTCTCCAACCGGGCAATTGAAATTTAAAATGTCTCAGGGAAGTCAACATAGATTTGCCAAGAATGCTCACATGAAAGGTTGCAAAGATCCCTTTTGTTTTCGTTATTCGTCCCACTCACTGTGAGTGTTCGATGTGGTTTATTCTGCAAACTTATATAAACCCACGGGACCAAAGTGCTGCAGAAAAGAAATCATAAAGCACTCATTTACTTTCCCTTTGACTCACACAGATACACCAACCGTGCAAGAAAATACCTTGAGCGAGACTTTCTTGTGCCCTTTCTTCTACATCTAATGATTGCGGACATCTAGGAGTAAACCGGTCTCAAACTTTCCAAAACAGGTTTAATGAAAAGTCTGAGAGATGGTGGGAATATGTGCCAAGAGCCGGCAGACTTAAGTTTTAAGTCACTGATCAACCATATTCAATCAATGTGCTACAGCTGTAACATGACATGACACTGTACCTGCGTGTGTGTTAAGCTGTTTCCTGGAGTAATCTTCGCTGAAAGTTGCTTAATGTCTAAATGCTAACTCTTGGACTTGAAAGCTCCTGTGGACTGAACATGTGTCAGAAGCATTCATACTACAGTAAGTACACAAGCAAATAAAATATTACACATCACATTTCAAGATATAAAATGGTATAATTCTTCTCTAAGGATGGCAGCATCAGTCACTTGGTCCTTGTCATTAACTTAAAGTTTGGATGGACTCAGCACTTGGCAGAAATATTTGTATTACAGTAAATAAGTAGGTTATTGAGTAAGTTAGCAAATAAAAAAAGATTTATGTATGTAGCGCCTTTCAATATACAAAACATGTGGTGCTTCACAATAAGTAAAACCACAAAAAGAAACAACACTAAATAGTACACTGCCGCAATTAAAATAATAGTCTTCATCTGCTCTTTGAACGAGTTCACTGAGCTCACAGATCATAGATTGGAGGGCAGAGAGGTCAAAGTCTGCAAAGCCTTTGTCACCTTTAGTTATGTATGTTTTTGGAATGGATGACCAGCTCTGATCAGAGATCCTGCTGGAGACGGATGGCTGCAGAAGTTCAGTGATGCAGGAAAGTGAAGGTGAAAACCAGAAATTGAATTTAACGTGGAGCCAGTGCAGTGAGATCATAAGCAACGCTTGGCTGATCTGATCAAGAGCTTTCCTCATATTGTACAACTTGCAGATGATCCAGGGAGGATGCCTGAGGCAGGTAGTCCAGGCAAGATGAAATAAGAGCGTAACCCATCACAAGGGCAGAATTTTAATTTGTAGTGTATGGTCATTGGTCTGAGGTATAGTCTCCAGTAAGTTACTTCTGCACAGTGACAAGTGTCGCTTGCAGTGATCCATAAATAAACACCCTATCTCTGCGGCTCCCTCGTAGTGTTTTTAGCATCTTTCAGACCATTATTATGGTTTGCATATAGCTGTCTAAGCTGTGATCAACCCACTGTATGCTTCTGTTACAATACCGCACAGGCAATAGACAAGGAACACTTAAAGGCAGATATTTTTCCAGGTTTATCTGTGCCTGCTGAGTGTTTCAGTGGACAACTTTTTCTAATGTTCTTTGCTACCTCAGCTTTAAATAAAGTGTGCGCAGCTTGTGTGGCTTATTTAGCTCCGACTAAGCTGAAACCAAATGCAGCAGCGATATGTTCTTCCACGTTCCGTTTTCATTGTTACAGTGCCACATCACCACAGCAGTCATCTCAGCACCTTTTCCACTGTGAGGTAAAGACCTTATAGTATTTTTGGAAGACGTCCAACAATTCCCTTTGAACTGCACTTGCTGACAATGATAATGACTTTTGGGATGATGTTTTCTTTTGTCACCCAGGAAAATATGGCAGGGCTTAATGGTAATTAATCTTTTTTAAGCGTAATTGTTTTGTTAGAAGTGAGTGACAGGAAAAAAAATACCTTGGTGCGTCTTCCTTTCTCTTCGTGTCACCTTTTAATTTATCTGCCGCATCTTCTATTTCTGTATTAATATCCATCCTTCTGCAAACAGCCACAAAGAGGCCCAGCCTTGCCTTGTTTGCACTTCCCCAGCACTCCCAATTTGATTCGCTTCTTGATGGATCAGTGGAAAATGTATGGCAATTTCACCATCTCAGTCTGTTGCACAGCAATGCGGGAGGATATATTTGGAAGCTGTGAATGGCCTTTCTGTCAGTAGACTTTGCACTGAATAGACTGAGAGAGAAAGCTGCCCATACTGTTCAAATACATCAGCTATTAGGCTTAGTTTATATAGAAACAGTACCGTCTGGCTCTAAAGAACAGTTTGACAGGACACGTGGCAGACACATAGCTGGCCTTTTGCAGAATTCAGCCTGCACATTTTTGGACGGTCTTAAAAGTCACTCAGCATCACCTGTTTTACTCTATATGTGGATGTCTTCTTTCCATTAAGCTAACAATGAACAGATGTGTTGTTGATCATTGCTTTCACCGAATAAGTATCTGCCCGTCTCCATGACACGAGTACTCGTGCTCTGGTGCTGCAGAAAAAAGCGCGATGTCAAACAGATATTTAAATAGCGCGCAAGGCTTTGACATAAAGTAATAAAAATACTTGCAACACAATTTCATAAGTGCTGTCAGTGTTGTCTAGGCATCCCAGTTTAAAATTAAGTTTCACCACAGAGTCTTGCGCTTTGACATCTGTCAAAGTGAGACAGCGGCAGCGAGCAGTGAATAGGTGGTATTGTACAGCTAGAGCCTTGGTGAAGATAACTTCATCGTGAAGGTTGCTCTCACAGTGCAGAGGAAGAAAAATGGCTTTTATTAACAGACTTTATTCACAGTTGCAGAAAAGAAGGTCCATGAGAACGGAATAATTAAAAAAAAATAACCTTTAGCATTTAAATTAAAACAGCTAGCTGGTTGATGAATAACATCTTTATCTTGGAGTGTAAATGAAAATTACATAACTCTTATAAAATACGCATGAGGGAACTGTGGAGACAACAGTGGATTACGTTGGACGGTGTCTTGTTTTAGTATATACTGCGTATTTGAGCAAACTGTAATCTTGTGTACGTCCTGTAGTACTTTATGTGTGTTCTTGTAAAATAATTTATTGTTATGACCTGTTTTGGCATCGACACTGAATCTCATCTCTGGATGTCCGTTAGCATCTAGCACCGCAGAACTGCCTGTCATTCCTGCAGGACGATCATTTTATTTATTCATTTGTCACTAGAGGCAAAAGAAATAAAAGCTATAGTCTTTACCTTACAGTATAAAGCACCTTGAGACGACTGCTGTTGTGAACTGAATTGAAAAAACCTTTAAACAACACAGACAAATAGTGAACTTGGTCTAGAGATGTCTATTAACACATCACACAGATGGAGACTTTTACCAACTTTAACTTTTAAACTTTAACTCTGATCTTGGCTCCTAAAATAGTTACCACATTTTTTCAGCCTGTTGGTGATGGCAAGCTTGGGCCATTGCCATTTTTCAACTAAGCATCTAATTTGCCTGATCTGGTACTTAGTACCAAGGCCTAACTAGTAATATGGTAAATCAGCCTTCTGGCTGCTCCCAGGAGGACCCGAGTGGTGAGGGAGTGGACTGCTGTGAGCCCACAGAGGGCCAGCACAGCTCCTGGATCTAGGCAAGCTTCCAGCCCCCAGCACGCATACCAGCCCATCTTCCTACCCCCAGGGCTTTCTCACTGATGGCTTAGACTGGCTTTTCGCTGTGCCATGATGCTTTCATTAAACTAGTTTATTCCCTGTTTTCCACTGCTGGGCATCTCTCCCATCTGCATTCACTCATAGCAATTGGCCAAGCTGCTGAGGCTCTGGAGGACATGGAAGCTGTGTTTCAGTAGGGATGCATGGCCCTGTTTTCTAAGGATCCAGTTGCAAAGGTAGAAAAAAGACTGCGTCTGTGTCGCACAGATCTACATCACAGGGCTTTATAGAAGAGTGGCTTATGTTGGCAATGAGAGAACAGTCATTCTTTTGTAATTACCTGCATTGTTGCAGAGGCACTTTGCACAATCCAAAGTAAGTTATGTAACCAGTCTTAATTGAGCATTGGGAAAGTGAAAACCACACATGTAGCTCGCGCACCAGAGATATAGGAACAGAATGATGAAAAATAGTTGATGGAGGAAAAAGTTAAAGACTACCAACTGCATGCAGAGGTGCGTGCAAAGCTAGCTGCAGCGGATGCAAGACTGGCTGATCCAGAATTAGAGATGTCTGCGTCTTGTGTTGTGTGTCCAGCTCAATTGCACCTTCCAGTATTTGTGAGTCTCCAATGGTTTTGCTACTGTTTGCATATTGATAACCACAACTTCACTTATTACAGTCTAATAAAACAAGATCTAAACTAATTTAATACCACAATGCTACTAACTGGTAATACTGTGTCTTAGTAACGACCTGTGAGACATAATCTTCACTTAAACCTCATCAAATTTAGGAAATTTAGGAAAACGGGCTCTATGTGTTATTTTGCATTCAAATGAAGTTTTGAAGTTCAGTATCTTTGTACAACTAGAATTACATAAAGTTAGCATCTATTTTGTTGTTAAAGCCAATCTACAGAGAAATATTTTTGATACTGTTTCAGTTATTATGTTACATGCTTGATTTTGTATAATATGTTGTTAGAGAATATATGCTGCGTGTTTAATTTGTGTCAGGTAAGAAAACATCACAGTGCATGTGTGGTAGCAGGTTAGAATGAGCCAGGATGGCAATGGAAATTTTTGTGTGCTGTAGCAGCAAACAGTTTTTTGACCGTGACATTGTTTTTTTGTATGTACGAGTCAGAAATAAATCTGGACAGCTCACATTAAGAAGTGTAAGAATTATTTTTTCAAAGCTTGGGACTGAAATTCGTCAGCACATTTGTCTTGACTCATTACTAAGTATAAGACAAGTACCATACAGCTGCTGTGCATGTTTATTCATTCACTGTGTGAAAGAGTAATGTCACTGCAAGCAACAGGAGTGCAGGGGATTTTGCTTTGCTAGATGTTTTTCACTAAAATGGAGAAGATTATAGAGGTAGCAAGCTGGCGTATAGTGGTTAGTGCTGTCCGCTCACAGTGGGAAGGTTCCTGTTCTGCTGGTCATGTTCTCTCTGTGCTTGCACGGGTTTTCTCCTTGTTTTCTTGTTACCGATTACAGCTACAGTATTACAGTATATAGTTATACCCCTCTTAAATATGTATCTGCACTCTATTAAAAGGGGAAGTCTTCCCAATACATTGTACTCTGCGAACATATCGCTATTCCATAAGAAGGACAAACCAGCTGATCAATGTGCTTCCTATCGCCCAATTAGCTTAATAAATGTTGACAGCAAAATTTGGTCCAAAATACTGTCTAGTAGACTAGAGAACTATATACCTAAACTTATTAAGGCAGATCAGACGAGCTTTATCAAGAATAGAGAATCATTTACAAACATGAGAAAATTACTGAATATTATAGAACACTCCAATGTAACCAAAACACAAGGACTTGTTGTATCACTTGATGCGGAAAAGGCTTTTGACTGCGTTGAGTGGACTTATATGTTTGCTGTGATGGAGAAATTTGGCTTGGCCTTTATAGACATGATCAGACTGTTATATGTCACACCAAGAGCAAGTGTTTTAGTAAATGGTATTAAATCATCAGAATTCTGTTTACAGAGATCAACAAGACAGGGGGACCCGACTTCCCCATTAATTTTCGCTTTAGTAATTGAACCACTGGTAGAGGCCATTAGAAATAATCAAAGTATATCTGGATACCAAATTCAAGGATTTGAATTTAAAATTTTGCTATACGCAGATAATGCTCTGCTGTTTGTCACCAATCAGGGCTGGACTGGGACAAAAAATCGGCCCGGGCATTTTGACTAGAGACCGGCCCACCAAAAATGTGACGTCATTCAGGGGTAAAACCGCAAGGGATTCTGGGAACTTGTGGCAAGAGGTACTAGCGCATGCAGGCTTTCAATTGAACTCAGTTACACAGCGATAAAAAAAAACACAAAAAATGGCAAGAAGCTGTTGTATTATTAACTGCAATAGCCGGTGTTGTGCCAAAAAGTGATTGTCTGCCAAAAAGTGATTGCTCGTATTTCAAGTTCAAGTTCAAGGTTCTTTATTTGTCACATGCATAGTTATACAAGTATAACACACAGTGAAATGTAGCCTGACACGCTCCTCGACATGTGCAAAAATGGGGGGGGGGGGGGGGGGGGGGGTAGAGGAAGAACATTATATATATATATTAGAGCTGGGCGATATGGACCAAAATTCATATCTCGATATTTTTTAGCTGGATGGCGATATAAGATATATATCTCGATATTTTTTTAATCCCATAAAGTAAGAACAAAAAGAGAGTTCTTGGTCAAAGGTACTTGTCCCAGATGTCACACATGTAACTTTTATTAAGATACAACTGTAGATGTACACGAAAAAATTGTCAAAAATAAATTGTCAGCATTTATTAAATAATAATGCTCCATTTTTTTTCTTTTCATACATAACAAAAAGCTAAAAATTGTAAACTAAATGTAAAATGTAAACTAAAAAGATGCAGATCTAAAATAACAAAGGCATCTTGCTCTTTAAAAAGTGCTTACACTGAATTAAAGTTTTCTAAAGTGCTTCTTTGTGTGTATTGCTGAACAATCATCTGGTACTTTGTGCAAAAAACCAAACATGTAAACAGATTGAATGAAATTAACAAAATTACATTCTTTGGTCAGTGGGTCTTTGTGCAAATCTCCAATGACAATAACAATATAGAAAGAACACAAACAAGCAAGGCCAACAACTGTACAGCTTACAGATTTTGTGCCAGGAAAACTAATCTGTCAACATTATCAGGCTTCAACGATGCCCTGTGGCAGGTTACAATGTTTCCACTGCAACTAAAAATCCTTTCAGAAGGGGAGCTGGTAGCTGGCGCACAAAGATATTTCTTGGCCAGGAGGCTCAGTGCTGGAAAGGCAACTTCATGTTCCTTCCACCATTTGAGAGGGTCAGCATCACTCTCTACACAAACTGACAACAGGTATCTAGAAAATTCATTTTCGATTGCTTCCCTTTTTGTGAAACCAGTGTTGGTGGCTGTGCTGTGCTGGAAGAAGCTTGCCAGTGATCTCTTTTTTTTAGCTGTGTGTCCTACTGCTGCTTCTTCTTGGTCTGCAGACTCAGGCACGGCTGGATCAGTCAGCTCAGACAAACACGTACCCTGATAGCTGAGCAGAGACTCTGCCTCCAAGATGAGTTTATGTTTTAGTGCATTAATCTTCTCACTAGGGATGTATTTCGCCCTGAACCGTGGATCCACAAAAGAAGCCATGTCCAACAGGTCACTGGTGGATGGATCTGCATATTTATTGTTGAGGTAATCCACAATGCGGGTCTTGATGGATTTACACAGCTCACTATCCTCCTCTCCAGGTGCCAGGAGACTAGTGTTAAACAGGTGTAGCACAGGTCTGACATAGGACAGGGTCACATACTTCTCTCCTGAAAGTGCATCAGTGAAGTCCTGACAGGGTTTGAGAGCTTTCTGAACTGCTTCCAGGACCTCTATGTCCTGCCAAGTAGGGACTAGAGGTCTGGTTTTCATGTCGACAGAGAGGACTTTAGAAAGTGCTCTTTCCTGCTCCAGAACTCTCTCTATCATGAGAAGCCTTGATCCCCAGCGAGTTGTTGCCTCTGTGAGTAGCTGGTGACTTGGAAGACCCAGCTGTATTTGCACTTCAGCCAGCTCTCTTCTCTTCCTCCAGCTGTAGGAGAAGCTGCTGACGACTTTCTTACACAGAGAAATAGCCCGGGTAATGCGGGCATCATCCATAGCATGTCCTGTGACACACAAAATACAAACTTTTAAAATCACTTTAATTGTTATGTTAAGATGCAAATCACTCAAAGGCAAATTAACATCCATCTCAGTTGTATAGAATGTGATGCATAAGACTTAACAATATTTGCAAAATGTGTCGTGTATTGTATAACCTAGAAATGGTTCTAGTTAAACTATCTTGGTAAAATCACCAGATCACCAAATGATTAGAACATGTTTTTTTTCGTTTTTTTTACACCTTTTAATCTCACTATGTATTTAAAAATGTATCCCTGTCTTGTCTCAGCTGTGGTCCTCATTTAGTGTCACAACTCAATTTAATACAAAGACAAATACACCCCAATACGTTTATTGGATTTAATAGGGATAGTTTATTTATTTGTTCAACTAACTTTCGATTTCTAAGTGATAGATGTATATGCTGGCTATGACTTATAAAAATATTTGTCTTGTGGTCCATAGGCATGTTTAGCTCTACAAGAGACTCTATACACTTTTCATTTATTAGCGTTTTTTTTTCCAAATCAAAAAATTCAGTATTGCACTTACCAATGGCCAGATGAAGCCTGTGACCAAAACACTGGATCCTCGACCACTTGTTCAGTTGAACCGCCTTGACAATATTAGCCCCGTTGTCAGTTGTTATAGCAACCAGTCCCGTCGGGTTGAGCTTCCAGGTTTTGAGCACATCCTGCAGGGCTTCAGCTATATGCTCTCCGGTGTGGTCTTGAGGAAAGTAGCTGGTCTGGAGACAGGCAGTTTTCAGTTCCCAGTCTTCCATGAAATGTATAGTCACACTCATATATGGCTCGCATGTCCTGCTGGACCACATGTCGGTTGTCAGTGCGAAGTGAGACACTTTGGTGAGCTGGGCAGCGAGACTCTGTCTAACATCAGTATACATTTTTGGCAGTGCTTCTCTGGTGAAGTATTTCCGGCTAGGTAACTGGTATCTTCGGTCAAGAGTTTTTAGCAGCTGTATAAAGCCCTCTTGTTCCACAGTTGAGATGGGGACCATGTCTTTAGCAATATGATAGGCCACTGCTTTAGTAATTTCCCCCCACTTCTCACTTTTTGTATCATATGGCACAGCACGAGTATATGAGTGTTGTAAGGTGGTCTGTTTCACGGCAGGAACCTCGGAAGACTTTGCGGTCTGGGCTACAGCACGCAATTTCACACACTCTTCATACTGCACTTTATGGCGCAGTTGTAAATGGTGGTAAAGATTAGTGGTGCTCGAACCTTTCGTTGCGACGCTTTTTCGACATTCTCTACAGAATACATTATTCTGCTGCTCATCTGACACTTTGAACCCGAACCATCTCCAAATAATTGAGCCATTGGTTTTCTTTTTTCCGACGAGCTCCTCTTCGCTAGCTCCTGTGTCCATCTTGTTGCCAACTGGAGGTTTAGCGATGGGGGAGGGGGTTTGTGTTCAGTGAGGGTGAGAGGCGGGGCAAACAAACCCAGACGAGAGAGAGGCAAAATAGCGGCTCCACAAGTGTAATTATAACGCAACATAGACTATATCGATATAAACGATATTGTCACAGCTTATGTCTTGTATAAAAATATATCGATATTTTTAAAAAAATCGATATATCGCCCAGCACTAATATATATATATATATATATATATACATATATATATATATATATATATATATATAGTGTGTACATTGGGTGAATGTGCAGTAGTAGCAGCAAGCAGGTGAATTCTGTACATTAATATGAATAGACATCTGACTATTTTACAGGATAGACAATGTAAACATATTCAAAATTAAAGGAATTGAAATGTACATTGTGCCTTGGTTTAGTGTCTGGAAGAGTCCTGTCTCAGTCAATTATAGATGATGTGAGAGGGCGGGTGTGTGTGTTTAGGGCACGGATGGCTTGGGGATAGAAGCTCCTCTTGAGTCTCTCTGTCCTTGCCCGGAAGATGCGGAACCTTCTACCAGATTGCAGAAGTTGGAACAGTTTGTTGCCAGTGTAACGCAATCTGTACTTACGCCAAACCTTTAATGCGTGGAAATCAGGACTGTTGACCTTGGGCAGTTCACTAGGTGTCGGTGTCATCAATTTCACCCCGATGTTTAACCCAGAATCACAGTTTCTCTAAAAATAGGTTACAAGAAATCAAATGTATCCCAAATATCTATATCCTGTCAGAAGCTAGTTTCGTAAAGGAGATTGGTAGTAGCTGCTCCACCACAGGAACAATAAGGCTTCCAGCACACAATGGACACCACACTTACTTAACATAAACACATTTATTAGACACAATTTTAAATAATAAACCCCTTTTTTTTTGTAGTGTCTTTCCACTCAGTGTCATAAGAAAAATAAAATAAATAAATAAAAACAAATATGTATCCTTTAAGGTCCTTTGGCCAAAAGAAAATCACCTGAGCTCAGGGAAAAATAAAGCGCATCGTTGGGGCCCTTTGAATTGTTCCTACCGCTCTGTTGGAACGGTGTAGCATCCAATAATAGCATCCAGCAAGCAGCAACGACCATCTATTTGCCAGGACGGTTCGGCAGAGTCATCAGATGAGGACTTCCACAAGGCAGTTCATCCAGTAGGATCCAGGGCACCAAAAGGGCAAACAAACCAGCCTACACACAAGTGTGCAGAAGAATTAACTGAAATGTTCATAAGTCTCAGTACCACTGACTCAGTGTCCATGTCACTAACGGCTTATTTAACAGACTTACCATTATAATAATACAGGTTTGTCAAAATAAAAATATAACAGAACATAAATGCTGTTAACAATGCTCATTAATGCTGTTCTCTTAGGCATAACATAATAACACTGTAACTGACCTCGTGTCGGCCGCCATTTTAGGACATTAGCTAGGCTCACTTAACGGCTAGCTTGCTAACAGTCAGCCAATAACACACGTTATACAATATTTAGCCTCTTTCTTAACAACATGACAGCGGTAGATTTGATACCTCGCTGCAGTATAATAAGGCACAAAACATTTCATACGAACATGAGCTGCACGCTAACTCACCAGAGGAGTTCGTGTAATGGCGAATGCTGTCGGACTCAGCTCCGCTTCACGTTTGTAACTGCTACAAGACTTTTTCCTAACAACATATTAAATCATTAGCTTCACATATAAAGGTTTTTAAAACTATTTACAGCGACTCAAATGTCTACTGTACCCGAATTTCCAGCTCGTAGAGGGCACGAGAGCAGCATGCGCCTCATCGGACGAACGGAAGGAAAAACTCTGTAGCTGGACTAGAGAGTGGCTATGCGCATGGCACAGTGGTGCGTTCAGTGACCACAAATAATCAGAAATCCCATACTCAAACAATGATCTGGGTTACACCAGGATGGGACGTGTCCTTCAGTATCTGCGCTGCTCTAGTCCGGCATCTCCTGGTGTAGATGTCCTGAAGCGGGGGGAGAGCAATCCTGCAGCAGCGTTCTGCTGTACGGATCACTCTCTGGAGAGCTTTTTGGTCCTTCACACAGCTGTTCCCAAACCACGATGTCATGTTCTGTGTGAAGATGCTCTCCACAGCGCCTGTATAGAAAATCCTGAGGATCTTTGGAGAGACCCTGAACTTCCTCAGTTGTCGTAGGTGATACAGGCGCTGCCTAGCCTTTTTGGTCTGGACCTGAATGTGGGCAGCCCATGTCAGGTCTGAGGAGATGTGGACACCAAGATACTTGAAGGACTGCACCCTCTCCACTGGAGCTCCATTGATGATAATGGGCTTGTAGTCTCTGTGCTGACCCCTTCTGAAGTCCACCACCAGCTCCTTGGTCTTGCCGACGTTCAGCTGGAGGTGGTTGTCCTGGCACCACGATGCCAGAATCTTCACTTCATCCATGTAGGCCGCCTCATCGTTGTTGGAGATGGCACCCAACACCACTGTGTCGTCAGCAAACTCCACAATGGTGTTGGAGCCATGGGTGGCCACACAGTCTGAAGTGTAGAGGGAGTAGAGCAGTGGCGAGAGGACACATCCCTGAGGGGCTCCTGTGTTGATGGTGATGCTGTTGGAGAAGCACCTGCCCACCCTCACCACCTGAGTTCTGCCAGTGAGGAAGTCCAACACCCATGCACACAGACGGCTGTTAAGTCCCAGATCCCTGAGCTTTGTGAACAGTCTGCAGGGCACTATTGTGTTAAACGCTGAACTGTTATCAACAAACAGCATTCGCACATAGTTACCCTGTTTCTTGTCCACGTGGCTGAGAGTGGTGTGTAGGACGTGGGCGATGGCATCCTCTGTGGATCTGTTGGATCTGTAGGCGAACTGCAGCGGATCTGTGGTGTCTGTGATGGAGGAGGAGATGATGTTCTTCAGCAGCCTCTCAAACACCTTCATTACTACCGAGGTCAGTGCAACTGGCCGGTAATCGTTCAGGGATGAGGGTTTGCTGTTCTTGGGCACAGGGATGATGGTGGATCTTTTGAAGCATGTGGGGACCACAGACTTCGCCAGGGACTCGTTGAAGATGTAAGTGAACACACCTGCTAGCTGGTCAGCACAGCAGCGCAGCAGACGGCCGGTGATGCCGTCTGGCCCCGCCGCTTTCCTTGTGTTCACTCTCCTCAGTGCCGCTCGGACGTCATGCTCCGCGATGCTGGTCACCGGTCTCTCGCTGATGACGTCACTGTCCTCGGTAGTCAGGCGGTAGATAGCATTAGCCGCCTGGCTAACCTCGAAATGGGCGTAGAACTGATTCAGTTCGTTGGTGAATGCAGAGTCGGCGTTGATCGGCGCAGTGTCCCTGGCTTTGTAGTCCGTAATGGTGCGTAGTCCGTGCCACATACTCCGTGTGTCGCCCTGGTGGAAGCGGGACTCCACACGTTCCCAGTACCTGCGTTTGGCATCTCTCACCGCGCGCCGCACGCCGTATGAGGCCGCTTTGTAGGCGCTCATATCGCCAGTGGCGAGACCCGCATTGTAGGAGGCGGTCCTGGCATTTACTGCAGTGCGGATCGATCTGTCCATCCATGGTTTCTGGTTTGGGAATGTGGTGACTCTCGCAGTGGGGATAATCTCCTCCACTGGCATATTGACGAAGCATACTGCTACTTCCGTAAACTCGTTGATGTTGACTGCGCATGCTCTGAACATGTCCCAGTCGACGTCGTTGAGTGCGTCCTGTAGCGTAGCTTCTAATTGGGCAGTCCACCGTTTTACCTCCCTCGTGGTCACGTCTTCCCTCCGTATGTTTTGTTTATACTGGGGAATGAGAAAGATGCCGTTGTGGTCAGACTTCCCAAAAAATTTAAATTGCTATAAGTAGGGCTGAACGATATATCGCATTTGCGATAATATCGCGACATGATCAAGTGCAATTTTCTAACCGCAAAGGCTGCGATTATACTCTGGACATGTCCAAATTCATGGGCTGCATCCTCCTGAGGCCGCATTTGTAGACCGATTACGTCACAGCGACGCGCCGAAGGCTGTCCAAATTACTACCATATCCCAGAATTCATAGCGCGGCCCAGCCAAACTCCAGTTTCCAGCAATGGCGGCCGCTACTAAGTTTTAAAATTACTCATACTAATCTTTCTGGGTCACAAAATAAACTTTTAACATATTTTCAGGCGAGAAAGTAGTTGTGTAAACATCAAATATCTGCTCGGTTTATCAAGATATCGCATATTTGCAAAAGTGCTTCGACGTTTTCAGAGGCGTCTGCTACCCACCAGCTCGACAGCTAGCCGGGAGCTCGAGGGTTACTGATGCGGCCGAGAACGGCACAACTCCCGGCACATCATTTTCAGATCACCGCGGAGTTTCGCTGCTTGGGTTAAACGTAATATATAAGTCACTTAGACAACCTAAAAATGTTATTGTTGGGCTTTTTTCAGTGTTTTGTTTGTTCGTGAGTAAATCGGTTTGGCTGAGATTAAAGTTATTAGATTAGATAAAATAAAACTTTATTAATCCCCAGGGTGGGTTCCTCCTTGGTTTTCACACAGCTGACTAAACGTCAAACAGAAAACTTATTAAACAGAAGTATGAGACAGTCGAGAATTTACACCAGTGTCTGGTTATATTTTAGATAGCAAGAAGCAGACGGCCGAGTTTATTAAACTCCACCGAGACAGCGGTGACGCTAATCAGAAGGCTAGACCGTCCAATTTCACGCCTTTAAACTTTAAAGGCGTGTTTGTGTGTGTGTTTATACAATTGCTATTATGTTTGCACTTTATGTGTAATGTTACTGACTGCAGAGATCAGTAAGATGTGTGTATTTTTTATTTATTAGTTTTATTTATTTTATATTATTTTTTAATTGAATCACTGTCTAGTAGTTCACAGATGTCGAAAAACTGAGTGTGGTAAAGCCACTGATTTTTTTTATGTATATTTCTGCAATATGCACATTGTACTGACTTTCATTTTAATGTTTACACCAGGGTTCCTTGTCAGCACTTTATGCTCAGATGTTTGTAAGCTAAAAATAAACTATTGTGTATGTTCAAATATACTGTTGTGATTGAAGAAGTTAAATAAAAATGTCAGTCATCAATTCATGCATCACCTCATGTCATCATAACAGAGGTCTGTCTTCCAGGAAAGAACAGTTTAAAATTAATGTAATATAGTATTGGCCATACTATATGATGTATTGCTTGTCTTTGTTTAATAATACAGAAGACAAAGACCTTAAAAAATAATCGCATCGCAATCGCAATATTGGGGCAAAAAATCGCAATTAGATTATTTTCCATAATCGTTCAGCCCTAGCTATAAGTAACTTGTTGGGCTATAATATGTGAAACATATGTCAAATGCATCCCTCATGGATGACATAAAGCCATCTCTCCATCTCTCTCTCCTGCTCTTTTATTTCTCTCTCTTGCTCCATCTCTCTCTGCTGCTCTTCTGTCTCCTCTGTCACAGACTTCTCCACTTTTGATGATAAATCAGCCTGGTGCAACATGTAAGGATTGGCACAATTTGTTAAGATTTTGAGGAGTTTGAGAAACTAACCTTAAGCATAAAATAAAATTTACTATCAGTAACTTCATAGCACCCGCCCAGCAGTATATAAACTCCGTCATGCTAGCTAGTACGCAGTACCAGTTATTCTAAGCGACTGTAAAAAGTCAGCACAACTTAAACAAACTACAACTAAACTTGGTTTATATCTGACACAGATAGACAGCAGGTCATAACTTCTTACCTGAAGTTCAGCTTCTCTGCCACTATGACCGGCGGCCGCCTCGGGTCTCTCCTCCTCTTGCCTCCGCTTTCCCTTATCCACCTGCTGGCCTCCACCACTTGCTGATGTTGCTAAATCTGTGGAAGCTATGCCATAGCTACCGCCAAACAATTCAGTTATTTTTACACATTTGGCAGCGTCTGCCTGAAGGGCTTGTTTCTTTTTGGCCCTAATTTTTTCTGCACCTCCTTTCCTTTTTTTGTTCTCCATTTTCTTTAGTTCGTCTATAAGATTGCTAAACAAGGGGGAGGGTGCATCCGACCTCCTCGGCTGTAATTGGTCCAGCCCAGAGTCGATCATGACCAATTGGCCAATCCAACACCTTTCATTATTTATACCCTTCCAAAAAAAAAAAAAAAAAAATTGATCGGCCCATAAAAACAAAAAATCGCCAGCGGCCCACCGATGGCCAGTCCAGCTATGTCACCAATCCTCAGGATTCTATACCCTCTGTGTTATCTATTATAGAAACTTTTGGATATTTGTCCGGGTATTAGGTTAATATGAACAAAACTATTGCTATGCCACTGGGAAATCTGCCTATGACATGCAATATCCCATTTACCTGGTCGGGTTTGGGATTTGAGTACTTGGGGATACACATTTCACCTAATATAAGGAGTATATTGAAACAGAACATAGACATAGTTCACAAAAGCGTCAAAAAAGATCTTTCTAGATAGATGGATCTCCCGGACCCCTGGATGGGAAGAATAAATTTAATTAAAATGAATGTGATGCCACGGCTTTTATATCCCTTACAAATGCTCCCAATAACTCTTACCAAAAAAATTGTAAAAGAAATCGAAAAAGATTAAGTATGAAAACATTACAGCTGCCCAAAGATAAAGGGGGTCTTGCCTTTCCTAACATTTTGCTGTATAACTGGTCATGTCATAGTAGAGTTATACATGAATGGCTCCACGCATATCTAAAAGAGACAGAGAATCCCCTTGAAGCCTGGACATGTTCGCCCTTTAATCTCCTAAGCGAACTAGTGAGTAAATATATTAAAAAACATAAAAAGTAATGATTGATACTTACTTAAAAACATGGCGTGATATGAATAAATACACTGAAAGTAATCCTATACTGAGTTATCTAACACCTTTTATAAGTAATCGGCACTTTTAACCGGGAATGAAAATTGTAATATTTCAGAGATGGTTTGGTGGAGGAATACGTTTAATTGTTTAATGGGAATGTTTGTATGTCTTTTGAGCAGGTCCAAAAGAAATATGGAATACATCAAATGCATTTTTTTGCATTTTTACAGGCTCGTCACCTAATTACTTCAAGTTTTGATACTTTGCATAATACAATGCAACTAGGACCCATGGAAAAAACATTTTTTACACTTAAATGCAGATAATAGTACTATAAGACAGTTTTACAATACACTACAAGGTTATAACAAATATAATATTGGAAAACTGATTAGGAGTTGGGAGGGTGACCTCCAGTGTCATTATGATGATCATGCCTGGAGTGAGTGCATACAATTTGTGCATTCTTTATTTCTTAGTAACAGATTTAAAGAAATACAATATAAAATTTTCCATAGACAGTATACTATTTTTCTGAATAAAATTGATCCGAGCAGGTCTGCACAATGTATTAAATGTAAATCTGTGGCGGGGTCCTACTTGCACTGTCTTTGGACTTGCTCAAAAATCTCAAAATTTTGGCTCTGTGTAACAAAAGAATTAAAAGGTATATTTAAAAGCAGAATACAAAAAGTTCCTGCTCAGTATTTATTGGAGCTGCCAATTCTGAACAAATTTCCAGATAAAAACAAATATATTCTACTATGTAAATTATTGTTTTTGGCAAGAAAATGCATTCTTTTCATTTTGATTAATGAAAAACCACCAACAATAACTAAGTGGTATAAAGAAATCTTTAGAGTTTTACAAATGGAAAGACTGAGTGCAAAAATAAGTGGCAATGATGATATTTTTTTGGATATATGGCGCCCGCTATTTGATTACTTACCTGATGATCTGAAGAAAACCATAGTGACAGGGACAGCCCCACTCCAATGGTGGGTTGAGTTTGTCAGGACAAATGTGTAAATGAGTGGTAGACCGATTTATATATACTGTATTAGTTCTCTGTTTTCATGTCTCAAACTGCTTATTGTGTCTGTTTTTTTTTTGTTTTTTTTGTTTTTCTTTGGGGTTTCTTGTTGTTGTTTTTTGTTCTATTTTGTATAAACAAAAAAGGAAATAAAAAAAAGGAAAAGAAGAAATAAAGAGCTTCACACAGCACCGAGACACAAATTAAGTATCTGTGGAAGCTGCCAGGGAGCCAGGAATATCTTGAAAAGCTTCAGTTTTCCACGGCATGAATTGCTGATGTTATCACAAGTCTGCAGGGAGAACAGCCCTCGCTGGGTTATGGACAGCCTGTCTGAATTTTAGATAAAAACCTGCTGACTTTTAACACCATAGTATATAATCTATATCATTTTAATCCTCATCGAACCGTTCAGCGACCCTCATTTGAACACAAACGTGGCATCCACTTGTATTTTCCTCAGCAGAATCTGACTGACTCCTGTGATTTATATCCAATGTGCATATCAGTGCAAACACCAGTTTTATTACTTTAAATTACTTGAGATGCTTTTGACCATGAAGATGCGCATGGCATGGAAAAATTTGGCTGCAGCAAGAGACAGAGGCTGTGTACTTCGTTGCCCACAAACCAACAACGCCATAAACATTCTGGCATCTGGCTTATGTTCCCATCATAAGCTTTTCTCAAATTCAATTAAAAAATCAACATTCTCTAAGTGATGCTGAAGAGCTCTTGATGGAGTGCTATGTACATAACCCTGATTAGGGATTATGCATAGATGTAATGAATACCGCAAAACCATTGAGAAACACTCCAGCATAAATCAAAAGCGCAACGATCCTCTGCATTTCAACCTCTTTCCAGTTCTTTCATTACAAAAAAAGGCTGTATATAAAACACATTTAACAACATGGGAATTAGTGTGATGGCGAGAATTATAGATTGTTAGTGATTGTGTGGATTTTTAAGACTTTATTTACTTTGAGACTTTACTTTTTCAGAAAGAGACACAGAAACATTAGCAGACAAGAGAATTTTATATGACTTTCACTGACTATTTTTCACTAAACTATTGGTTCTTAATAGTGTCCATTTAACCACAGGGTACACAGTGCAACAATAAATCTGGTGTATATACACAGACAAAAATATTTTTCCATTACAGAACAAGACACATGCCACAACAGGGCAAAACATGTTCTGTTTTTACTGAAATACAATATACTAGCAATTAACAACGATACAGACAAACATATCTTATAAAAGAAAGTTTCGATTAATTCAGTCACACCCAACTTTATCATCTGTTTCACTCTAAATGAGACTACGGTTTACAAAGTAAACATCGTGCTATTATAACCATAATTCTCCCCCAAATTGGGATGTTGGGTAAAACGTAATAAAAACAGAATGCAATGAATTTGCAGATCTCAGAAGCCCATATTTTATTCCCAATAGATCATAGAAAACATATCAAATGTTCGAACTGAGACTTTTTATTATTTCATGTAAAACTTGTTTTAAATTGGATGGCAGCAAAATGTCCCATAGGAGCAACAAAAGGCTGGAAAAGTAAGTGGCACTAAAAACAAACAGCTGGAAAAACATTTTGGAAACAATAAGGTTAGCTGACAGCTGATTGGATGTAAAAAGAACGTGTTAGCGAGAGTTTCTCAGAAGTATAGGTGGGCAGAGATTCACCAATCTGCATCTACAAACTGTAAAGGAATTTCAGAATAATGATGTTCAATGTTAACTTTTTATACCTCATCAGCTTGAGCACATAATATCATCAAAGGATTCAGACAACCTGGAGAAATCTCTGTGTGCAAGGGACAAGGCTGAAAATAAATACTGGATACCTGGGATCTTTGGGTCGTCAGGCAACGCTGCATTAAAAACACTGCATAGACTCGGGAACACTCCCAGAAAGACACAGTTCACTGTACCATCTATAAAGTTGGGTTAATTGGAGATCGGAATTTCAGGAGCAGGCCCATGCCTCCAAAAACGCTCCTTCGGGTTCTCATCTAGGTTCCCGCAGTTCTGCAAGCTGTTCATTCTTGTTTACGTGTCCCACCCTCCTTTAACTTCTTCACTTCTATTTAGTACTTTTGGATCTGCCAGGCCCGGGAGTCCCCTTCGAGGCCTTCTCCAAACCCAGTTCATGCTCAGTTCATGTCCAAGCATTCACCTTTACCTACTAAAACTCTGTCAAACCTAAAATGAGGACGTGGGCCCAGCTAGTGAAAGCTCCTTTAAGCAAAGAAGAAGCGACATGTGAGCACGATGCAGAAACAGAATCCAGAGCACAATCTCTGGGTCAAAGTTCATTCAGAATGGACTGATACATAATTACATCCTGAGGTCAGACAAATCAAAATTAGACATACTTTGTGGAAAATATGGATGTTGTCCTCTACAAAAAGAGGAGACGGACCATCCAGTTTGTGGCACCGGTGGATTTGAGAACTTTCCCATCTAAAAAGGCACATCAGTGTGCAACATACACTCACATCCAGATGATGTCTTTTTCAGGGAAGGCCTTGCATATTTCAGCAAAACAATGCCAAACAGCAATCTGCATCTATTACAACAGTGTATTACAACTTCATAGCAGAAGAGTCCTGGTGCTGAACTTTCACCGAATGAAAACATTTGAAGCATCATGAAACATGTGAAGATCCAGGACTGCTGCACAGCTACGATCCTATATCAGACAACATTCCTGTCTCAGAAGTCCAGAAGCTGCTCTCATCAGTTCCCAGATGTTTACAGACTGTTGTTAAAAGAAGAGGGGACACTACACAGTAGTAAACATGGCACTGTTGTTGCCATCAATTCAAAATGAGATTGTATTTTCTTAAAATGGTAGATTTTATGCTATTCCATGTTTTCTGTGTTCTGTGAATAAAATACGGGTACATGAGATTTGCCGATGATTGAATTTTGTTTTTATTTTTACACAGAACCCCAACTATTTTGAAAAGGTTGTAAATAACAGTTGAAAATAGTGACTGTGGCCGTAAACAATATAAGAAATTGTTTACTGAGGTCATAAATTAAGTGAGAAGTAGTGACATTTTCCATAAACTTCCACACAATCAGACTTTTCTTTTCAAACATAGGAATTGCCCCTTGGTTCCATTTACATGCTCCCCCCCCCCCCCCCTTTTTTTTTTTTACTCACCAGTATCTCACAGACAGTATTTACTCATAGATCTGTGGTAGCTCAATGACAGTTCAAATTTCTCTTTTTTTTCTTTACCTTTGAACGGTGGACGCTAACACTCTCTTTGTTTCCAAGGATCAAAAGCTTTAATATGAAATTTAAATCAGCAATGGTGGTTTTTCCTTGTTATTAACTGTTAAGACCTTATTACGTAGGAGTGAATGCCCCTGGGCTTTCTAGCAAGGTCTTAAATAATTCAGTAAAGGAGTCCCTACTGGTAACCATTTAGAGTATACAGGAGTGCAAGCATCACTCCATCCAACACCGTTGGCATGGATTAATGTGTGACACACATGCACAAATGTGCACGTACACCACCACTTAAAACAAAAGACAAAATCAGAAAATTGATTGGTGTCAGACAAAACTGTGCAAAACACTCAAAAGTTCAAGCGATGCAAAAGCTTTCTTTATCCGGTTTCTGACTAGTGTTGATGCAGCATGTTGGGATGACCGATGATAATAAATTCAAGCCCATAATAAATTTGAAATCAAAAACTGATGTTGCTCCTCCACAAATGCATCAAATAACATGATCCTACAGCCAATATAAATTTGATATACTGCTATAAACCTAAACTGTCTTCTGCTCTTCATCATACAACCCTCAGCTAGACATAACTCGTTCCCTTTGGTGAGTGAGCTGGTGTAATCATCATGTCAGTTTTAGTATGAGATAATGCTTTCAATGCTTCACATCAATTTGCGGATCTTTGGTTTCTTCGCGTAGACTCTGGGAAAGTTTGTGGTGTTGCAGTCCCCCGCAGTCTGTGTAAGCTGTAATTGTGCTCGCAAGAGCTGAGCAGTCACATGCTCCTTCCAGTCACCAAGGTATAACTCAGTCAACACGCTGCGTACTGTTTACCCATCTCCCTTTGAAGCAGACTTTTAAAGCAGTGTTTACCTCACTGCTGCCTTAAAAAAAGAGCTCAATCACTTGGGTTTTGGAGACATTTAAAATTGAGTAAGTGAAAACACTTGTCTGTGTGAACGGATGTGGGCACCCCTCCAAAATGTATTCCTGAGATGCCTGGGCTGGAGTCAGATCCAGATGGGTCTGAACTGAAACCAGATGGCTGGGTGAAGAGAACCACTGCGTGCTGCATATAGACGGGCTCCTTTTATGGTACAGGTACCCTGGTTTTTTGGTTGATCGGCCTGCGTGAGTGTGCACGCTTTTGAAGTGTTAATGGGCAAAAGCACACGTGGGCAGTGGAATGTGAAAAGCCTTTTCACTAATTATGTAAAGTCCATAAAAGGATCTTTTTGAACAGAAAAAAAGGAAGAATTATTCTTTAAATGACCTCGTAAACATAGCTGAATATAAGAATATACTAAAGTATTCTTTTTTTTTTTTTTTTTTTTACTGGAACACAACAGTCCATGACATTAAAACAGGACTTACTGAAGTCATTAGATGTTCGAGTAAGCAGGCATGGCGCTGGAATCTGACACAAATAAAACAACACAGAAAAAGATGCAAGTCTGTGTTTCTTGAAGTGCACATTTTCGAGGTCACGTTTCTTTTCCAATACTGTGATTCTCTCCTTGGATATAATTTGCAGCGGATCTTAAACTTGATGAAGCCATGCAGATGATCTGTTTGCTGCACTGAAATCACAGCCTATGCTGCAGCAAACACACCTGTGCACCAGAGGACATCAAGAAAACAAAAAACACCTTCTAGCAGACAGCAGGTGTTTCGAGCTGAAAAAGCAAAGGGAGAGTTGAAGCTCGGGGAATAATATTGTACAGATTTGTACAGAACTCTGTGAGTGGCTTTGGCTTTTGGGAAACAGTGTGGGACTGATAAATCAATGCATCTCAAGTGTATTTTTAACATCAAGCACTCCTCACATACTGTAAGTAGACAGTACTTATTTCCACCACCAAAAGCAGTCCCATTAAAATATTTCCAATTTAGATTCTGCTTCTTGCATCAAAAAGAGAAACAGACACACAGGCATCGATCCAAAGGAAAAAATATATATCCAGTATATATATAAATATATTTTGTTGAAATCGTTGTGTGGCCCGAATCTGCACAGCAGTGTCCTTTTTAAATTCTTCACTTCAGGAGGTAACGACTGTGATCAGCTGCAGAACAGCACCAGCAGTAGGGGAGGTAAGATTCTCAGCAAACTGCTCGAGGACACTTTCTCATCGCAGGTGCTTCAATGTGTGACTCCACATCTTAACAATGACGAAGTGGAAACTCTGAAGCAGTGAACGAGCTCTAGCAATGAAAATTCAATGGGGGAATAAATAAATAAATAATCTGTCTAACTCAATTAAGGAGTATTTTATGAATTACAGCATTGTTGCCTGGTGTCATATATAAAGCAAAGTTAATTAGTTACTTCTATTGAGTTTTTTGTGTTAATGAAATATTGAGCAGAAATCCTTTATCAAAGGGATGGTGAGAGCAGCAATAAAAAGGTAGACCAATCTGCAGAAGAATGCAGTGCTTTCACTCCAAGCACAACGAGCATGCGGCTCATGTAATTGACTACAAGGTTGTACTTTTATTCGCTGAATCTTTAGCCCCTGGATTTGATAGCAATAGTCGGTTTCCAGGCTCTTGAACACTGCCCTCGCTTTATGCATTTTCATAATATAAATATGATATATGTTTACGCCATATGACCATTGTATGTTTCCACATTTTCATGGCTCTTGTTGCCTTTCCTGTGATTTGAGTGAATTGTGTAGTGCTTGAAAAACCTGAAAATCCCCCTGAAAATATTCATTTTTATTTATTTTGTGCTATGCATTGTTCTGGGCCTAACGTTTCATGTACACGAGCTGCAGCGTGTTTTCATTCCAGCTTCGAGATGCACAGCTCCGCTATGCTACTCGCATTATACAGGAATGCAGATCCTCTGAGCTTTTGCATTACGTAGTCATGCATGCATCTGCCCAAGGAATGCTAAAACCCATTCAGGTTCTGCAGGCGAAGAAAAAGAATTTAAGACTCTTAATAAAGACAAGAAACGTTACACCGTCGATTCTGGTGATGCAGAAATGAGTGTTTTATCCCATTAAATCTTATTTCTTCTAACAATTATAAATTCCACAAGCCCAGAACAGAATGAGGGATCTGAACACAGCAGTGTTTTTGATTTTCTGAGTGGTGAATGTCACTCACAATAGTAAATGGGCTTAGCTGTTCACTGCACCCACAGAAACCAAATCTCAGTTTGGCTACTCTACTTCTGCTGTTTCAGTAGATGTCCCTCTAACAATAGATGCTTATGACTGTGGCTTTAGCAGGCAGTGGCTGGGATCAGTGGATCTGTAGCAACAGTTATAATGAATAAAACACAGTGTTTTCATCAACAGGGGGCTGAGTGTGTTTCTCGACATATAAAACGACATTTTCTTTTACCGTCGGTGATCTCGTCTGATGGCCACCACTGGGGGCTGAGTCTAATGGAAGGCTGCCCACAGCTCACCTCCTGCTCAAAATATTTCCCCAAAAATTAAGTGTTATTCTCATGTGAACAGCAATAGCATCAGCTGCTAGAAAGAAAAACACATTACCCCCCTTGGCAAAACATCACACATCAAAACACACACACATTTCTAACGGTCGGTGCAAACACATCATTGCTGACTGGTGCGTGTAGCTTCCGACCCGGTTTCCACTGTTCTCAGTGTTGACAAGGGGATCGTGTTTTCTCTTTACACCTCCAATATACCCCAAACTAAATCTACAGGAGTTTGAAGATGCTGCACCACAGCTGCTGTTTACAAAAATTGATTGCATCTGACCAAAGTCCCTCTTTTGGATGCAGGCAGACTAGGATTTTCAGCTTGCTTTTGCTTTGCTAAAAATGATTACAAGAACTTGCTAAAATGCTTTATGCACAGGCATTAGTAGTATCAAACTCCCGTCCATTGCCCAAGTTTCAAATTTCTTGCTCACAATTACCAATCTTAGAACTATAGAGGAAGTTTCAATCAGGCAAACTGCAATAAGCTTCAGGCAAAATTCAACTTAGATGCAAAGTGACCTCCAATCAGAGAATCAGTCCGTCCACGTGAATGGAAATGAATGCAAAACCCTCACGCTTCAGTAGGCTGTTTTTACTGTACATTTATTCTCTGTAACAGATTTGCCCTTTCAGTGAACTCTGCCCTCTGTCTCCAGCACCATGCTGATGTTGCCTGTTATTTTTCTGAAAACAAGATGAATCACCTTCTTCTACCTGACAAAGGAATTCATTATCCTTTCCCCCTCCCAGAGGACGCAGGATTGGTCTTCTCAAATGTGTTTGTGGCATGGCTACGTTCCAAAAAAGCAAGAGAGTGCAGTGATGTGCTAACAAGGATGAGACTTCATGTCTTCAGTTTCAGTTGAGGCACACCAAAGCTTGCTTTCTGAATTTGTTGCAAGAGCAGCAACAAATTCAGAAAGCATGGATATCAGCTCAACATCTGACTCAAATCTTACATTGTTCACATTGTTGCTTTGTTACATATTTTTTCCAGGGAGCGCTGACAAAACCAGTAAGCATGCAGGATGAGCTTTGACACGCTGTTTTCCAAACTTACTTTGTATCGAGAAAAGGCAGTAAAAAAAAAATCACTTTACTGTAAATACAAAAGTAAAAATGTGCATCAAACACCAAAACTTTAACCTCGAAATAAAAAATGTGTCTTTTTCTTTACTAGAGGGGAAGCCGCAAGGGGATTAAAATGAATTAGATGATAGACCTTCTAGGTACAACATTAGGTACCATTCATTAGCCTGCTAAGTTCATGTTATCTTTTCATTACAAAGGCTATTGGTGTAGTCGGCATGTGGCCATATTTGGATTCCCCAGCGAGAGATAAGGTGCCAGCAGCTTTACATCATGCCTGTCTCCTTACAGCACTGTGGGAAAAATAATAATAATAATAATGGATACTTTATTGATCCCCATGGGGAAATTACTTGTTTTTCTCTGCATTTGACCCATTCACTCAGTGAAGCAGTGGGCAGCCCACTAAGCAGGCGCCCGGGGAGCAGTGTGTAGGGACGGTACCTTGCTCAGGGGTACCTCAGGGTAGCCGTTAAGTGGATTCGAACCGCCGACCTTCCGATCATGGGGCGACCACTTTACCTACTGAGCTATCCCTGCCCCACTATAACCCTAAATTAGGGTTATATATATAATTGCACTATAACCCTAAATTAGGGTTATAGTGCAATTATTGCCAAAGATAACCAGACTGCAGCAGAGGGGCTTGACGAGGGGAAGCTGTGCTCTCTGAAAAGTTACGCTAGTTTCATGGAAAATATTTAAAATCCCCTCACTAATGTGAACACTTACACTTGGCACAGAGAGGCAACCTAGTAAATGAACTACACGTGTGACAAGACAGATGAGAAGAAAACCACATTGGAGGAGAGAGAAAGAAAAGCATGGTTCTGGTGTAAGTCTAAAATGTTCCACACTCTGATTATCAGGACATTTCAGCTTCCTCAATGTCTGATTCGGCCTGAATTGGCTGAGCGTTGCAGTGGGTGAAGAGGCGTGAGGCTTCCATGATAAATGATAGCTTAGAGTCCCACACATCATCCTCTGTGTGCCGGCACGTGCAACTGCAAGTAAGTGCACTGCAAGACTGAACATTTTCCAGTTTTAGGAAGAGGAAAATAGTTAAGAGCAATCATCCGCACTTCACATCAACACTACAGGTAGTTTATCTCGCTGTTACATGAATTCCCCAGGCTAAAGCAACAATGGTGCCATCATTAAGCACAGTTCAGGAAAATGCCAGACTGATAAAGAAGACATGTCATTTGAATGCTCTGGGTTGATATTTGGACAAAGCTGTTTAAATCCGGCAAAGTACCCAGAACATTTGACTAAAGAAAAAAAAAGAAGGTGGTTAAATACACTTATATTAGCGGTTAAAAGGATTTGCATTTGTTGAGCTTAGGGGCTTTAGAAAAATAATTTAGGGTTAAGAAGAGGGCTAATTCTCGTGTTTTCCTTTTAAGGCAAGCAAGACTTGCCCCGGCGGTATTAGTGTTTCCTTGTAATGTAGCCCAAACCCTGGCATCTCAGAGTACCCTATAGCCAAAATGATCAAAAAGCATTTTAAGCATTTTAAAGAAGAAGTGGTATTGTAATAAAATGTAATAATATCTCCATAATGTCAGAGCAAGAGAAATAACAAGAACCACCAATAAACAATGGGGTTATGAGCAAATTTGTGGCATTAACAGTAGCTCAAGGCACCAGATAGTCAGCATAAAGCAGAGTTGCAAAGTCTGCCAGTATCAGTTTGGTAAATGCAGGCAGATGTATAGTAGCTCTACAAAATGTTTTACAATGTGTTTCTAAGCCATCCATTCACAAACACTCACCAATGGCAGTGAGTCACCATGCGAGGCATTGTTCTGGCAACAGGAGCAGTGTCTGGTTCAGTTTCCTGCTCAATAACACCTCAGCATGTTTAGGGACCAGGGCTCGAACCCCTCCAACCCCGTGATTAGAGCCAATTGTCCGTGGCCGTACTGATGAAAATGTGTGATAGTTGTGTGGCTATGTGAACTACAATCCAATCTTCTGCTTCCATATTTTTTGCTTTGCCTCAAATTTCACTGGAAAGGTGAAATACATTATAAAAGTGGAAAAATGTTAAGACAATGTTGAATTCATAGTAAAATATAAAATTTAGCATCATGTGACGCCGCTAGCTGACACATTTGTCTATGTAATTGTTGATTGTGACGGAAAAAATAAAGTCATGATACCAAGTCAAGATTTGTGCACATGTTAAAGCTGACCTAGATGACAAATGCATAGCTATTTATCTGGATTTTCCAATAAATATCATTTGGAAAATAAATTACAAAAGGGAAGGAATAAACTGCTACCTCCTTCTTATATAATGATAATAATCGTTTTGCAACAGCGTCTTACCTTCACTTTGATTATACAGCCAATCAGAAAAAGACATTTTCAGTTACCATTGGATACAAATCACTTTAATCAATTTATTCCACATATACGAGACATGGCTGATCTAATGGCAGATCAACTGTGTCTTACATATGAGGAATACATTGATCTTCTGCAATTAGGGACTATTAGCGGATCATAGAGCTGAAAACTGATGAAAATGGTGACGGAAAAAGACCACATGCCTGTAGCATGTGATAGATAATCTTAATTAGCCCCAAAACTGAATCTCATTTGAAAAACATGACCAAAAACACTTACGGTACTCAAATAAATTTCCTAACCTGAATATGGAGCTGTATGATGTACAAAACTGGCGGCTGTTAAATCATTTCATCAATTAATAGTGGACGGACTAAGCCCAAGGTCTTGAATACGATCTGATTGGTCCAACCGCAGAGCTCGTAATATTCAGCGCTCCCATATAAACCCGTGCAGACTTGACGTGCAATCTGTCATGCAAGTTAAAAGGATAGCGAGGAGTCCAGTGTAGAGCCACAGCTGACAGCCTACTCGCAGTAGCCTTCATTTGTTCTGTTTTTGCGCTGCAGAAGGTTTTTTTTTTCTTTTTTTTTTTTCGGGGCGCTCTTCTTATGAATTACACACAAAGCAGGAGGCGTCTCTTTGCGTTTAGTTGTGTTATCTGTGTTGACAGGATGATGCCTTTGAGAACCGGACTTTTTCTCCTGCTGGTGCTGAATGCATCAGCCTATGAAGTGGATCAAAACGAGTCCTATTCGCCCAGGAGAGCACGCTTTTCTGCCAATAGCCCTAGTAAGTAACACGCTGCTTCCATCTGCACATCTCAGAGTGCACTGCTTGCTTTCTTATTTTTTATTTACTTCTATCTATCTATTTATTTATTTATTTATTTTTTCAAATGCTCAGCCTAATCTATATAGAGATCTTTCCTTCTCATAAATGTGTTGGCCTATGCAGCCGTTTCTGTCTTAACGAGCGCGTTGATTCGCGGAGAAGGCTGCGGGATTAACGCTGTGGTTTTTGCCGGTGTCCTGCCGGCAACAGATGAGCATGGAGCTTGGTGCTGACACCTGAGAGTGCAGGCTGTGTCATGCTGTTAGTGTCTTTCTCTTGGCTTCCTCCTTCTGCTGCATCGGTTCCACTATTTAGCACTAAAGCGGATTGAGAGGCTTTAAACACGGCGTTTTCTGGATATCGCGGAGCATTCTGGAGCCTTGAAGTTAGAAGAAGTAGATCACAGCATTGTGCACCGTTGCACGAAGCAGAAAAAAGCAAAACTGCTTGTCACTGGGTTGTGTCGTTGGGATTAATAAATGCAACCTCTTTTTTTCCGTTTCCTTATGTGTAAAGGGAAAAAGCCCAAATCTTTCTAATAACCACTAAGAAAAAAAAGATCCGCCGCTGTACAGCATAAATCTGTTTGGCTTCATTCAAATGGTGAGTGTTAAAAAATATTAATATTCTTTGACTACAAAGGCACAGCTCAGTGATAAAAGGCAGTGGGTAACAGGGATGCTCTTCCCCATCTGCAGGAATTGCTTCATCATCATCATAAGATTTGCAGCTCACTCTCTGTGTTTCCAGAGCAATCTCTAGTCCCTGGTGGCAGATAGACTTAATCTGACTGTGCAGGTCAACAAAAGGGCCCAGATTCAAAGCCCAAGAAGGCTCTGGGCTCCTCTGTGACATGTCTTAATGGTTATTACAAAGGTCTTCAGCCAGGCTTTTTGCCATCTTAGCGGACTCTGAGATCAAGGATAAAGAAACGGATTGTTTTAGACCTCTGTCTAGAAGTGTCAAGATTTAAGCCAGCTGTGTGAATCGAATGCTGCTGCAGCATGGCTGTGTCACAGCTCTGTCATAGAGATGGGGGTTGCTAGTGGGTTAATCATGACGTGAGCATGGCAGCATTTTGTGAACATTTAATTCATTATGTAGGTGTACACGGGATCGGTTCTGGAGGCAGAGTCCTCAAGATCAACTTGACAGCTATTTTGTGTAAAATAATTGAAGACAAAGATTGGTGACAGAGTGTGTGTGTGTGTGTGTGTGTGTGTGTGTGTGTGTGTGTGTGTTTGAGGGGTGCAACTGTATGTTTATGTGTGTCTACAGGCATGCCAACAATTTTCAGGAAACTCTTTGGTATTTCTGGCGCTGTTCATCCAAGCGCTGCTGAAAAGAACCAAACACTGGAATATAAGTTCCTGCCAAAAGAAAAGTGAAGTGGTGCCAAATAATGTCTGAGACTCTTTGAGTTGTAAGGTGTCCAATCTTCAGTCAAGTCACTGTTTGCCCCGAGTGACTGTCTGTGTTTTGTGAAGCACCAAAGTATGAAAATTCTCTTTTGTTCGCTGCATTTTCTCTTTTAGCTGAAACCCTGGCAACCCTTCAGTAATGAGCTTAGTGAGTGTGCAATGTTTCCCAGTGAACCCACTGTTGACTCCCCTGCTGATGGTTCATTCTCTGTGCCCACAGCAGATGTGGCACGCTGTCTCAGCAGTGCCCTCCAAGTTGGGTGCGGAGCCTTCGCCTGCCTGGAAAACTCAACTTGCGACACAGATGGCATGCATGACATCTGCAAGTCCTTCCTATACAGTGCTGCTAAATTTGACACTCAGGTATATGCTTTCATTCTCTGTTGCTATGTGCACATGAGCTGTGGAGGATTATATGGGCGTATATGTCAGGACAAGAGTGTGTAAAGCACTGCTGTTTTGTTTTTTCTTACAGGGTAAAGCGTTTGTGAAGGAGAGCCTTAAGTGCATTGCCAATGGCATCACCTCGAAGGCATTCCTCACCATCCGCCGCTGCTCCGCCTTTCAAAGAATGATATCCGATGTCCAAGAGGAGTGTTACAGCAAGCTGGATATCTGCACGGTTGCCCGATCAAATCCAGATGCTATTGGTGAAGTGGCACAGCTGCCAAGTCACTTTCCCAACAGGTGAGATCGTCCTCTGCTGTATGTGCTTTACAAGTTTTCCCAAAACCAAGTTGAGGAAAAAACCTCTGTGAATTTCAGGCAAATAAGAGAGTGCAGCTTGTTTATGAGCAGCATAAGCAATGACTACACTTGTCTTGATTTGCATGTTTTGATTAGCATCAGCGTTTTGCATTCTTTCATGCAACAAAAGAAAATCAAACAGGAATGTCAACTTTGGATGGTTTCATTCCTATTGTTGTTCTAATACATATAGAATTGCAGTTTGGGAGTGGATACAAAAGGATAGAAGGGTGGAGCACGAAGCTTAGTAGGCCAGCGACTGGAGCCGGGATGGTTACGCCCATAGAGATGACATCAGGCCATCTAGAATGCGTGCATAGAAATGCTAATTTTGAACCATTACAGATTACGACGACATGCTTTCTTGCTGTGCTGCACATTTTGTCCTTTTTCCCTTTTAAGCCCCTGAAAAAAATGTAAAAATTCATTCTGTGATGCCTTTGTGGTCCAAGGTTTTATGGTAAGCTGTTACAGAGCCTGATGGACTGTGATGAGGACACGGTGGATCGCGTTAGGACCAGCATGGTGTCGCGGCTCGGCCCAGAGATGACCATGCTTATTCAGCTGCTGCAGAACAAGCCCTGCCCATCCACCGCTGTGGCTGCAGCTGCCGTCATCCCAACTGGAGCAGAGAGCCGTGGGAGCTGGCGGCTGTCCATGGGTCCCCATGTGTACAAGATCCAGCCTAATCTGCGAAACAGAGACTCTGCCAGTCATTTTGGCAAAAAGCGCTCCGCCAGCGACAGCTCCTAACTTCCACTTCCACTCACCCTCAAAACACCACAAAAGCTCCTCTATTCCCTAGAGGTGATACCAATCTTTTCCTCTGCTAGACTGGAAGTTACAGAAATCCCACCTCTAGGGAATGCCGGACCACCCGTAGAGTCCATAGAGTCGATATCAGTTTGATTGTTGTTATATTATATATCCTACACTTTAGACTCGAAAGAACCCCATCTTCCATAGACTGTTTTCAAATGTGCCCGCTCACAGTTAGTGTTGAACAGGAGGCTGCTACAATTGTGCGACGTGTTCCTGTTCGCTCCTCTTATCGTCCTTTAACAGAGATTAATTCGTAAGTCTTTTGACGACAAGCTAAAAAGGAAAAAAAAGGAGAGAAAAAAAGAGAAAAAAAGTGTTTCATGAATCTAGAGCACAAGCCAGTACTTTAAAAGTAAAAAGAAAAAAAAATACAATTTCATAATCCTGATATTTGTTCATGAATAGGAAATCAGTAGTTTGGTTATTATTGGTTTATTTGTAGGAATGGGTAATTACTAGTAGACTTATCTAATATTTCTGCATTGAGATTAGTCGAATTGTGAGCATGAGATGTGGCAATGAGTTTCATAACTGTTTTTGACACTATCATAACACTTAAATGTACTGTATACTAAGTTACCAGAGACAGCCATAGCTAGCCCTCTAAAAGAGAGCGCTCATAATGGAGTGAGGTCTGTAGAGGTTTCATGCTAACCTTTGAGAGGTTACCTTAAACTGACCAAAAAACTTCTAACTGCCCTGAATGCTATTCATGAAATACCAAAATTGCGTATAGCTATAGCACTTATAGATTTTTTTTTTTATTATTTCTGATGGCAGATGTAGCCATGGTCATGTGTTTTAAATCATTATCCTGCATGTAAGGATTGTTCAGGTCATGGCCAAGTCTATCAGAAGAAGTCCTTTTAGCATATCTTGTATCCAGACACTTGCAATGCGTAAGACTGTTGAGCTCTATAGTATATCTAGTATGGGACCATGCTTAGTGAGATCTGTGTCCATGTTCTTAACTGAGTGCGAAGCAGTCGTGTGTGCGCGCAGTAGCTGATTAGCACGTTCACCGCTGAGACTGAGAGCAGAGTGTCTTCTCGGACTGATGAGCATCACTCTCTGAGGTGAATCATGTGACATGCACACTGGCTTCCAGGTCAAGATGGAGAATGACTATTTAAAGAGAAAAACAAAAGCCTTGTTGGAATGATATTTATTTTCCTACTATATTATTTAATGTTTTTATTTTATTTTAATGCATTATTGTAGTTTTAACTAATTTACAGATTTAAAGAGCAGTTCAGTCATGGCTCCTATTTGAACATGAGCTCTATGCCAAAAAAAAGTGAGCTGACACTCTGGTGACTGAATGGGACCCATGTCATGACTCTGTGCTGGCCATAGGGGAACAAGGTTGGTCATTCAGGTCAGGTGATCTACTTCGCGGAGGTTACACGGGACCACAGCAAAACATTAGCTTAGTTTTTTGACACAGTTTCTGGTTGTCGGTGCAGCTGCTAGATGCTCACGTGTGGTGCTGGGGAGTCGTGCACGTTATTGAATCTAAACCAGGTAAAACAAACATCAGCACCGGGGGGCCTGTTAGGGAAGCTTCTCGATGGTTCTACACTTGCTTGCAGTGCTTTTCTTTGCGCGGAATGAAGGTGAGGCATAAATTTAACAAATATATGACACATAATCCGAGACATAACCTTTGATTTAGGTTGAGCCACATCTCTCACAGCAAAACTTTTGATCTATTTTTGCTAAGACTGGCCTTGTATTTAGCTAGAGTTAATGATTCGATGGGTAGCAAGGCGAAATATAAACATAGGCAGCGTTTATGTAATAGCGTAATGATTTTGGGTTACTTTGGACGCTCATGCTTTAGGCTGTAGCCAAGCAGTCGTGCATCCGTTAAGTGATTATCTTTCAAAAACAAATTTCACAGCTTTGAGAGACCAAGACAATCATCCCAAACCAGTGCACGATCATAGAGCCACAGTCACTAAGAAGGGTCTTGATGCTGGTGTTTGCTTTTATAGATAGATGGTGGAACTTCAATAGGATAATCCATGGCTTAGTTTAGAGAATAAAAGTATGTTGAGTAAGTGAGTAAATATTTGTGCACATTGAAAATGCAGTATGGAGGTTTGAAGTTTGAACTAAGAATGGGTTGAGTTCACTACTATACAGGTTTATTTAGCAACTATCCCATTTTTAATCTTAAACCTCGCAATTCGGTCGTCTTGAAATTCTTTTACTCCCAAGTCGTGAGAAGTAATTGCCTTACGTTTGACTTCAGTCAATAGAAAATGAGCTGGACCCAGTCCTGTTTAAAAAAAAATGCAGAGGATTACTAGTGAACCGAGTGACGCTCAGACCAGAAAAAGAGATGTTTTATTTTTCAGTGTCAATTTAATAGCTATGTTAAAATTCCAAACTATGCAATAGTCACACACAAAGGATTCACAGCAACACAGAAATTGACCTTTATTTCATTCAGTGCCAGCTGATGCTGTGTGAATCAAGCAGCAGCATGTGTGCTCTCATACTGCACTCACAGTGTGAAGGCGATGCTCCTCTATAATGCTTTATGGTTCTGTGTTTTACTTCTTTCAGATTTTATTTTACACTCGCATTCGTTTTGTTCTGTGAATCGTTTCTTTTGTGTCGTGTGGTGCAAATGGACAGCTGTTCTGAAGGAATCTCTTAGGAAGTTAAGAGCTATAGTCACACTGTAGTATATCCTAGCTTATATTTTCTGTTAAATATGCACTTTGCATCTTAACCACTATAAAGGGCATTGAAACATTCAGTACATGTGCAACTGAGACATATTTTATTTACGCAGCGAATGGAGATAAGTAGGAATATTTTGCATCCTGAAGGGTCAGGGCTTCTTCATGTGCTATTGATACATATGTCTATATCTTTGTTGTCCATGGGTAAATCCAAAACCCAACAGCTGCTGCTAAACTGTTACTAGCCTGATCGATGCTGTCTGGATGCCCCTCCACTCTGGCCGCTCTGATCTGTCAACGTGCAGTGAGCTCAGCATCGGTCCATATTTGCATTTAAACACACATTAATGTCTATCCATGTCTTCATATTTATCTCCTATGAACATTCTCCATGTCAAATATATTTGGCACGGGCAAATTGACTGTTTCCTCACCAAGTAAAATGTATTGGTACTTTTAGAGAATGTACCTGTATACTGAATGTCTCGTTCGACAAGGACATGACCGAGATAGATGACCGGTGAAGGTTATTTGGGGGGAAAACAAACAACAACAACAAAAAAGAGAAGAAAAGCTTTTATTTTCTTTCTGTTTCAGATTTGAATTCAGGTATAGGGCGCTTAAGGTGGTACTGGAATATTGTTCAATTGACCCATGGTGAGTTTTGTGAAACTGTTTCTGTCAGTGCTAGAGACAAAAATCTCCCTGACCTCTGGCACTTCGTGGTACTCTTTCCTCTCAAGACTTGAAATGCATAAATAAATGTTGTTGTGCTTAAACGAAATCGAAATGCTTCAGTGACTAGTAAAGTTTATTTTGTATTCATATATATATATATATATATATATATATATGAATACGACACTTATTTTAATATCAGATTCAAAAAGTTATTGCTAATTTAGGGAATTACTGAAGTTCCTGATACAGATGCTATGTAACGCATGATTGACCCTTGTGAATCACTTGCACTTTAAAATATACCCATATACATATATGCCCATACTGTGTATATGTTTGGGTTTTTCCTCTGTACTGAAAAGTCATGAAAGATACAAATGCATCAGTTGTCTGTCTTTTGCTGATCAGAAATAAAATATTTATCATATCTGGCATATGGTATGCAATATGTTGCTTTGCTCTTCTTTCACTCGTTCCGATCTTTTATAATATGCTGATTTAAAGTCCCTTAGGCTCGCATTTTTTTTCCCACCAGCTTGCCTAAAAATATTCACAAATGTCTCTTGACTTGACGCCTTCATTTTATCTACCGGCAAACTGCAACATGTGCAGTTTAATGATGGAAACTGAGGAGAGAATTTTCTCATTACATAAGCTTTGAGATGCATTTATGTTCAGACTATAAAAGATTTTAAACTACGACGACCTCCCAATTATCCAATCCAAAGTGTCAGTGTTGTACTGGGTGTTCTTTTCTGCAACACTTTTGCTGATCCTTCTCATTACAATGCTTTTTATTAGACCGTAAACAGTGTTGCCCATTGCACCGCACACTGGAAAGACACTTAAAATGATATTAAGTTCACTGCACACTCCAGCTTTGCGATGGTGCAGTGCAGTCAGAGTGTGCAGCTACAACCTTTATCACGAAACTACGATTAGCACTGTGTTATAAATGCACATAAAGCAATGGCATGTATAGATTTTGATCTTCACACCAGTGCAAAAATAAGGGGCTTTGCAGGATTATGTCAGATTGTGGATCCTACGGTGCAAGTGGATGAGGGGGTGAAATGCAGTGAACTGCGAAATGAACTGCAGCAGTGGCAGCAGGTTAGAGTCAAGACAGATTATAGGTGAGCAGCAAGGCGGCAGGAACGGCAAAAATTGAACCTTATTTTCTGACTACCATACCTTTTCCTTTTAACTCTGCTTTTCAGTCCAACTGTAGCACTTTAGCTGCTAAATGCTCACCACTACATTCACCGTCTAGATGTAAAATGTTTTCCATTTGCTGTCATAGAGATGACTTTCTCAAACATCGGTTATATGAATGAACATTATGTAATAAAACTGTAAAGCTTGGCATGTGGGAGGCCTAGTTAACTTTATCTTTAAACCTCCTCTTGAACATCACTATGATATGCCACCATTGAGAAAGGTGCATTGTCACAAGAGTGAGTCTAAATAAATGAACACAGGCCGCCTGTCGGGCACACCAGCTTTGCTTTATTTGTGTTTGTATAAGAGATGAAGAGGTAATCTAATATGGCTTTCTGCCACTGCCTAACCAGGCTTCATCTATAAAGGTTACACTATTAAAGATGATCTTTTAAACACAAGTAACCTGGAACACGCAGTGGTCGTGATTACTAGTGCCAGAGAATATAATGAAGCATCATGTCCCATTTGGTGATATCAGACTTTCGTATTAATCACTGTGGTAGCCTGTGATATTACTTTTCAGTGACTTCACATCTATGATCTGTCTTTGCCTGCGCAGTCTTTATGACTGTAAAAGGATCACAAGAGAATCCGGCTGACTTGCAAAGTAATTGCTTTACCAAACACCCTAAGTATGTGTGACAAATCCCGCAGGACCCGTGAAGGAAGCTGAAGGACGGAGCGAGCACCTCCTGATGAAAATGAACTTTCTTAAACTTCAGCACAAACAAGCTGAAACTGCACTGTTTGGTTTAAGAGCCTGGGGAAAGGGGGGGCAGAACGTAAGAGGCTCCACGGACGCTAATCTCAGTCAGAGGGAGATATAATTTCATGCCTATTTAGAGAAGAGTCCTGAAGGGCTTTCTCATCAACCGCTCTCCAGTCTCGTGGATAGGTGATGCAGCAGCTCTGCACACAGATTCTATTATCTGCTTGAAAGAGACATCCAATCTCAACTCAATCAGTGGCTCTAATGCAAGCATGATGGACAGGAACACAACATAAATGAATTCTTCCATATGGTCTGCGTCTCACAGTCTGTCTACACAGCTGCAGTTATATATAGTGGGCAACTTTTGAAGGCAATTTGGATGGAATTACTGCTTTCAACACACAGGATCATCTTGTTGCCAGGAAACATTTGAACAGATTTTTGACCCTGCCTATTCACTTCGTTGCCTGTTGCTTGGACTGCTGCCGAGTGTATCACCATCCTGACAATCCCAACCAGAATAATAATGAATAATGACGAAATTAGAATATCATTATGCAGATGCAATTCATACCATCTGCTTGTGTTTATTTTACCTCAATGTGGCTCCTTTTGAAAAGCAGTTGTGAAACAGCGCTACATTGCAAAATCCTTTCAGCTTTACAGTACATGCACGTCCGTAAAGAACATCAAATATCACAGCATCGCATGAATATAAGCCATAAATGCATGCATTCCCTACAGCGCTGCATGGGGAGAATGACCCTGAAGGCATAAAAGACCACAGAGCCTCTGATACCAGCCTGCAGGCATGCAACAGACCCACCATTGTTTGTCATTGTTTTAACCTCTTGATTGAATTTTGAGGGAGCAAAGCAATGTATCCACAGTGCATGCAAAGTGTCAGCAATTTGATGGGACAAATGAACAATGCACTGTGGTTTGTGCGGTACGGCAATTACTTCTCCTCTCTCCCAGTGTGTTTTATATTCATTATGTTCTTCTCTTTCCCATGAAACTTGTGGCATATTCATCAGCAGTGTGACAAATTAGATGTGCAGTGAAATGGAGTATGACTGAGAGCAGTGGAAGATTAGATCCACTCCAATCTTACCCAGCAATCACTATCCCTTCATTTCTGTGGGGAAATACCCAAGGACGGGAAAGAAAATGAGATCAAATTTTTTTACTCAAGAAAGAGCTGGAGTGGCAGGGGAAAGAGATGAAACGGAGCGTTTTCCATTTGTGCCAAAGCGTCTCTCTCAAAGGATTTGTCTTAGAATCGAGTGCAGCTTATAGTTGTGACTGTGCTGATTGCAAAAAACTAAACATTTACTCAGTTGCACAGAAAACGCAGGTAGATGGGTAGATTTGTGCACCCATCTTTGCCTCAGCCAATCAAAGTGACGGGGCCAACTGAGCATCATATCCATGAGTGCAGCTGAAATGCTCTTGAACACTCTTTAATCTTGCTTTCTCTTGAAGGGCCTGGCTATTTTAACAGCTCTCCAGCTGAATGACGAACACTGGAAAACGCAGGCAGATTTAACTGGTATGGCTGAAGCCACCATTAGATATTGTATGACTTTTCTTGATGCTGGAGACTAACAGGATAGCTAACAAGATGAGATTAACATTAACACACTGCTGCTACTACTTCATTCTGAGATGATCTTGGTGTTGTAGACACAATACGTTTACTGCAGTTTTGCATATGAAATGTGAACTGAACATGACATGTGGAGTCAAGAGATTGACAGCAAGAGTCATGTACTCTCGTTTATTGATCGCAGAGTGTGGACAAAAGCATGTCTGAAATGAATACAGAGTGGCAGAGACATCTAGTGGACATAAGCAGGTCTCACAGATTTCTTTCTCCATTCAGGAGCTGACTCCAGCTTTGCTGTGGTTAATTCAAAGGATTGACTGTTTTTCTACCTATAATGGATTTAAAATGATGATAAAAACACAGTCTTTATCACTACCAGCCTACTGGGAATGTGACGGTGAATTTAAGTCAGTGTTAACCGTATAACACCAAGTGTATCGTATTTGAGTTTTTGAGACTTCTGTATTGTCAGTGGGATTTTTTTAACCCCTAACAGTTTGCAGTGAGCAATAAATTGCACAAAAAATGCTGTATGTAGCAAATATGAAACAAATTAAAAACAAATGCACTTTCCTTTGTTTTTCTAAAATTTGTCAGACGATTCAATGAACACTCCAGTTTAGGGAAATTTTCTGGCAGCTATTTCAAGGTTCAGGCTTTACGGGGATAATGTAGAGAGGAAGTTAGTTCGTGAAGCATTTGGATTCCCATTTATCTGATCAAATCTATCAGAAGAGATGGAAGCTGATTCAAATGTTGGAAAGTGAATAACTTATTATTAATAACAGTAAAAGTAACTGAAACCTGAGTTTTCTTAGTTTTCAAAAATTACTTTTTATGTGAATTGTTTTCAATGGTGCATGGATATTGTTGTAATAACTGACAAGATCCTCCACACTAATTCTCAAAGTTTTAATTACTCATTAGCAGGTTTGTTGGATTGCTGTTACATCTGGTATAAACTGTGCGGTGCTACAGTTGCTCAGTTAACTGAAGAGGAAATTCTCAGTTTTCAGTCTATGGCTGTTATCGCCTACGACCAAGTTGCAGAAAAATGTGTCTCCTTTCAAATGATGCATTCCTTAAAGAGGTGTACATCTTTTCATCTGTAGGCATTTGAGTGACAGGAATGCAATAACTGCCTCATGGAGTATAATTCGATCAAGGATTTTCCTTTTAAATCCTTCTTTTGAACATATTTTTAACAAAACTGAACTAAAAATACTTTGGATTTTATAAGCCATATTGTAAGAGGAGCCATAAGCGCGTTCAGAGACACATTGACTTGTTCCAGTAAAACACGCAGAATGCCATCACTAACTGCTGCTTAACAGACAGAGGTGCAAGCAACTGACAACTGCCAAGCTGATGCGGGTGAGGAAAGTGTATCTCAGGATCTTTGTCATGAATGAGGGGTGAGTGGAACAGGAGATTGACAGATGGATTTGAGCTATGTCTCCAGTGATGGTGACGCTGATGTGATGTAGAGAGAGATGAGTGTGAGAGTGAAGCTCTCGATTTACTGGTCGATCTACATTTTCAGACTCACCTATGGCCATGGATGGGTGGACACACACACACACACACACACACACACACACACGCACGCACACACGCACGCACGCACACACACACACACACACACATATATTGCCTTCTTCCTGGTTTGAAGGTCTTCCAAGTTCTCTATAATATTGATATCTGGTTGAAGAAGAGGGTTAAAAGGAGCCACTGAAGGTATAACTACAGTAGTATATTTTGGTCTTGGTGTCCTCCTCCATGTTGGGCTTCTGATGTACACCCACAGTGTTCTGTATATCCCTAAAAGAAGCACCTTCAGTAGGGGGTGTCACGGACTTAACCCTCATAATGTCCCCCCGATTTCCATATACCTGTGGTCCTCAGGGGACAAAAATGTCCTCACTTCATTTGAGTTTTTTTTAAAGTATAAAATATAAATTGTCAATCAATTCAGTGTTAGACCTTAGTTTTACTTCAGACTAACACATTACCACAAATTTACCCTTCATTTTACAATTTAGGGGCACCGGACCTTGTTTCTCTGTTTTTCAAGGTTTTATTCATCTTTATTCCAACTCATTACATGACATTTTTCTATATTTTGGCATGGTAGGTACACTAGGGCATGGGTCTTAGTGAAGGCAAACTTTCATGAGAACAAAGGGGTGTCCATATTTGACACAGTTGCAGTTGCAGGCCAAGGGCACATGAAGTAAACAAGTTGTTACAGGTGATTGTTTTCTTTTGGAAACCTGCTGGAATGTTAGGGACAACTTGCGTGCCCTGACTGCAGGCCAGACGGTTTGCCATCGTACACTAGCATGTCCATGCACAGCTCGACCTGGCATCTCATACTGCCCATGTTTTTATCTCATAGTTCCCCGGTTTACTTGGGATGTTCTGTTGGAATGGACAGAGTCCTCTGAAGGGGACGTGGTGCTCATACACAGTCACATCAGTACCTGGATCTTACATCAACAGCAGGAAAAACACCCATTGTCCCATACACCTCAATAATTGTGTCATGAATGGTGATCATCTATTGTGTCTTTATCATGAAATGATATCCTTTTTGCGATTCTATGATTAATCTTGTGTCAGTCATGGTAGCATGAAAACTTCCCTACCAGACTCAGGATGTCATAAACTGGCCGTGGCGACTTTACTGGATGCACGGCAATAAGAATCAACATACCCACATATACCTACAGCTGCATTTGATCCATTTTTCTTCCTCTCTTGTTGTCCCTCCTTGTTTGTCATTGCGTTGGCTGTAGAGCAGGTCATCTACTAACTGGATGTTGGTTCAATCTCTGTGTGCTCTAGTCTGGAGTTGTTACCAAGATGTCCTTGGGCAAGTTACTGAACCCCAACTTGGTCTCTGATGCATCCATGGGCATGTGAAAATTAAAACGCATAATACAAACATAATACATTGTGTATAATGCTTTCAGTACTCCAGTAGAAAAGCCACTTAAAGAGCATGGGACCTGGCATATGTGCTTAGACCATGGTAGATTGTCTTTCTCTGTGACGCATGAGAAAGTCATGCATCGTCTGTCACTGGGAAGGATAGAAGACCAGATCAATGTTTCCTCACATTACTGCAAATATTCCTCTGTCTCAGCTGACTCCTCTTTCTTGCTTGATCTTCATCATAATTGAAATGGAAGATGTGTAGTCCTCTGACACATCTTCTATTTCAGTTTCACATTCTGAAAATTCAAGAAACTTCAAAAAGCCCAGTCACTTTCTTTCCAATCTCCTCAGACTACCATGTCCTGGATGCCTGAGAACCTACTTGAACATAGTTCAGATTCTTCATCACTTTCCTTCACTTCATAGCCTTCTTCCACTTCTGCAGGTGGCTGATGTGCTTTTTCAGAGAAAGGTTACCATGTGATCTAAATATTGGCAATATTCTCTTTATCTTCTAACCCTGGATCTTCCTGAACATTGATTATTCCTCCTCATACTAGAGGACAATATATGCATTGTTCTACTGGTCATTCCTTTCCACAACATGGTAAAAAGAAATTAGCTCCAGTGCAATGGAGGCTTGTGAGCATATTATTGTAGGTGTATGTATTATTGTAGAGTCTACAATATAAAGCACCTTGATGCAACTGTTGTTGTGATTTGGCGCTGTATAAATAAAATTGAATTAAATTGAATGTAGAGCACCTGCCTCCTCGTTGTGCTGCCTGTTGTTGTTGTTATGACCATTGCTTGACCCCACACATCAGTGATCCAAGATCAAAGATGTGTGAAAGCAGTATGGTGTGAAAATATGGCCCTTTGCAACACTTTGTACTTTGGGGACGTTTTTGGCCCCGAGGACAACAGGTGTTATAAAATCCAATAAAAACCCCATAAATAAATCAAATTACGTATTAGCATAGTACTGAATAACTTTGATAGCAAAAGATTTCTTTTGCTCTTCTACCGTTGCTCCATTGAAAGTGTGCTGACTGCATTTGTGTATGGTTCTCCAGCTGCACCATGGCACACAAAAAGGCACTTCAGAGGGTCATTAATGTGGCCCAAAAAACATCCTCTTCCCTCCCTGAAGGACCTGTACAGCACTCGCTGTCTTAAGAGGGCACGCAGCATCCTACAAGACTGCACACACCCAGGACACCGGGTGTTGAAGCTGCTGCCGTCTGGCAGGAGATTCAGGCTGCTGAGGTTGCGGACAAACAGACTCAAGGGCAGCTTTTACAGGGCAATAGCCCTAATCAATGCAATCAGCTGACCCGATTGGCTACTTTGGGGGGGGGGGGGCAATAATAACATCCATCCAGCCATCCATTCACTTTGGCTTATCCGTTTCAGGGTCGCGGGGGGTGCTGGAGCCTATCCCAGCTGTCACAGGGCGAGAGACGGGGAACACCCTGGACAGGTCGCCAGTCGCAATAATAACAATAACAATAACAATAATAATAATAATGTACAATAAACATACACTCATTCTTTTATTTATTAAGTCATTCCTTTGTTCATACCTTTCTTGCACTTAAAAAAATCCACTTTAAGTTACTGTGTTGTGTTTTGTTGTGTTTAGTTGTGTTTAGTTGTGTTTAGTTGTGCGCAGTGCAGACGTGGGACAGTTTCCAGTTTCGTTGTACTGTTGTACTAGGTATGAATGTGCAAGGACAATAAAGAGTTATCTTATCTTATCTTTTGTAGTTCATTCCATCTATCCATCTATCCATTGGTCTTTAACCAGTGACTTGAATTCATCTACGAGTTTCGGCTTATTTCAGCTGTTCAACATATAAAATGCAGTAACTGGCAACTAGTGGATGTTTCTTCGTGGTAACCTTGAAATCACAGCACCCCCCCCTCCTCTCCACATTTAAAATCCCAGTTTACGGTGACCGACAGGAGGCAACAGGTGTCTCAGATTTTGTAAATAAGATTGCTCAGTTTCATACAGGAAATCTTTCTGTTGACCACAGTCTCTCTTTTTTTTCAAAATAAAAGCCCTGGAATAATTTTAGGAATTGAACAGAATTATTTAAACTCTTTCTTTTTCTCTGTAGTAGTTCCCAATTACTTAATGGATATCGTATATACCATATTTTCAATATTTTGTTTTTTGTTTTTTTTCCCAAACATTCAGCCTTTAATAGCAAGCAACATTCAGGTCCAGCCTCAAAAAGTTGATTCTGTGCATCTGGCGGTAACTTTTTCAGTAGGAGAGACAGTAAAAACATACAAGAGACAATGTCTGGCTGTAGCAACAATTCCACCACAATTTCTACAGAAATTAGTTAACAGTTAATAAACTACCCAAGATGAACTTTGGTGGAATAAAGATCTTGAGTGGCATCAGTAAACTGCTGTTTATTTCCCCCCTATAGATCACATTCATCCAGTTCAGTTTAAATCCACATTTTTCTTTCCTGGTACCAGTTTGAGTTTGAGTACCACTCCTCAAGAAGACGACTGCATGTCCGAACACTCAATGCATAGCCTAGAAAAGTTTGCTCAAATTTTATCTTTAATCGAAATTCATCTAAATTCTGTTAATCCCAAAAATAGATACCGGATATGATCGGCAATTATAATAAAGTTTCCAAAGCTGACTACTACAAGTATATTATCCAAATCCCCTCTTTGTGAAAGTACAGCAAGTACTCACATCTCCAGTTGCGTATAATCAGAACAGTGAGACAATTTTTTGCACTCAGAGTTGCTGCAAACGTAAATGTTATTTGCATGTCCCAGAAAATTAACCACATATTATCGTTAGTAATGTTGCTCTGGTTGTTGGACTTTTCAAGCACAGAGAAACTGTGGTGGTGGCAGTCAGGCTGTGTGTAGTCATTTCAAGCAACTAGCGCACCCTGGTGCCTCTGATAGCCTTTTTCAATGTCAGCAATTTTCTGAGTGATCCTCAGTGTACGAAAATGATCTTATATCTTGTAACTACTGTATGAGTTTACATAGACTCTGCCTGAAAGACTCCTTCATTCCTGAATGGAAACATCAATGCAAGGCTGGTTTCAGTTTCACTCAGTGTAAGGAGACCCCATCTCTTCTTTCAGCTGCTATCAACCTCCTATTTTGCTGTATGATGAATTAGGGGTATTTATGGTAAACTGTACTGAGCTACCTTCTTATATTACAGTTAGAGGACATGTGGTGGAAGCAATGAGAAAGGCTTTGATTTTAAACACGAGCAGTCACAGAAACCCAGGGAGAGCATTGCTTCAAGCCTCTGGAGAAAACTGCAGCAGTAATTTACTCATCAAACTGGACACCCTGAAATACCCAAGGTGTTAAACAATTGAAAGTTGACATTGAGATTTTGCCCCTCTCTGCTTTTGAAGTTCAGGTTTCTTGGTTTGTCAGCTTGTTTGTCAAAATATCACCTGAAGCTGAGCACACTTTAAAAGTTCTTCTTACCTTTTCTGAAGAAACAAAAACAACACATTTCTTACTGAAAGAACAAATCCAACAAGTATGACATAAAACAAGGCAAGCAGCAAATCTCCGTAGCATGATGATCACTGACACATCTTGTGTGTAAAACAAGATATATCGCTTATTTTGTTTTGTCTTGTTTACTACACCTTTATTACATCTTTTAATGCCCCACTGTACACATGCTGTACAATGATGGAGTAAAAATCTATGAATATTAACTTTTGCACTGCAGGTAGTCAATAAGGTCTGTGAATGAATTAAACTTCCACACAGGACAGAATAATTCACGTTCATTATTCAAACATCTGACATAAGTGAGTCCCTTTAGGATTAAATAAATTAATGATTCGTTGTGGCTTAAGCTGCGATTTTATTGCGTTACATAAAACTATTTGAATTCTTTTCTCTATTGATTAGCTGACTTATTTTACTGGATCTGGAAGATTTTATACCAGACATGCCTAATAAGTAAGTCAGAATGAGTTAACTCCTAATCTGTTAGCTCAAAGCTCAAACATGTTGGCATATTGACTTTTAGAAAGTATACATTCATTTCTGTTGTGCAAATCTGGACCAGAGGAAACTGCGCAGGAGCGCACGTGAGGTGTTCCTTCTGTTGAAGAAAGCCCTTTAAAAACTTAAAAAACTGTCACAGATCAGCGCCCCACTGTGGCTCACTGACTCACGACTTTCCTCTGGACTGTGGGTGTTTTGTTGCCGTTTTATTAATTGTGTTACTTTTCATTTTGCTATATTTTCCTGGTTTCTTTTACTCATGAAAACCATCGAACTAAAAAAAAACTATCAGGTTCTGAACAAATGTTAGTACCACATAAGTCTAAGTAACTAATCTAATAACTTCTCAGGAGCTTTTAGCACTTGTTTAAGAGAAAATATTTTAAGGGTGGTTTTAAAACTGGCGGACACACTTCAAAATGAATTAGCTCTTAACTTGCAAACACAGTCCTCTATTCATCCAGGTAAAGGTCTCATTGAGGATAAAAATACCTTCTGTCAGGGTCCTGACCAGGAAGGCAGAGTTATCTTTGTTTTAACTCGCGGCACACAGCACCCTGATATGGCAAGCCCTGAAGACCATCGAGTTCTCTGTATTTGTGCTTTACAATTGAACATGTTCGTCTGTTAGAACCCCACTTGTTCTATAATATTAAAGGGCCCTCTAAATACTCTCAAAAGCACCCATCCCCGCAAATGCCCCCTAGGCTATATATCTGTGGCAGTGGACAGGCCGTGTCTATCCGTGTTCCTGTGTCTGTGGAAGCACGTCTCAGCCTTCAGTCAAGCATTGCAGGCTGGCGCCGCTGCCTCTCCACTTCCACAACATCAGGTGTAATGTTACTGTTTGTTGTGGCCTGAGAACACTAATAACATGGCTTGAAAACAATGTTGACGGTAAAGCTGGTCAACATCACCCGACATCACTCAACCCCCGAGGACCTGCACGCTGATTAAGCGGCTCAGCTCACAAAGAACGAGGACTGGCGAGACTCTGAATAAGTGCCTCCCATTTTAAAACAGAGTAATTAGGCTGCGATGGTTTCTTTTGATTGGCTATTATAGTTTTCCTATAGCAGCTTAACTTTATCTATCTATCTATCTATCTATCTATCTATCTATCTATCTATCTATATAAACAAAAACAAAAAAGCGATTGCAGGTATTTAAACTGCTACAAATCATTTGCAGGTATATGTTCTGTCAATCATGTCTCAAACAGAGACGTTTTCAAACATTTCTGGAGAGATCCTAACAATAAAGATATTTTAACTGGGCAAAAAAGACCATGTTGATTGTCATATATAACACAGAAACAGAGAGATACTAGCAAAACAGCTCATTTTTTTATTTTATATATAAGCCTTTCGTAAACCACGTTTACTGGAGCCTCATTTCCAGCTTGAACAAAGATATTAGTCATAAAAACCCGCATAGAAACATCGGCAATCACAATATTTTGTGCACAATGAACTAATTAGCGCATACTTTCCGCAACTCCAGGAGTTTTGCGGTAGGCCGTGTGCTTACTGATACATGCGCTCACCAAAAGTCTCATTTCTTAATTAAACTCGGGAATTGCACCTTTGTTTCGCAGGGAGAGAAGGGCGGACATGATGAAAGGTGTCTCTGTAAGGTGAGAAGGAAAGCTGGGGCTTCAGGGTAGTGTGAGCAGGCTGTGGGTGTTGGTCATTTGGTCAAAAAGGGGATGATGTTGACTATCTACCTTGCTCATTAGCTTGGACCATTGAATGATTCAAATCAGGCCCTCACTCACCAGTCAGTTAACACATCTCTCTGGCTTCATCAGCAGCAGCTCGAGCTCATCGAGGATCAAATCTAAGCACTGAAATGGAAGGCATGCATCCCAGTTTGACGACCTCGACACCATTTTCCGTGAAGGATATCTTGAGGATGGAGCACCACCACGACTATGAGCATGATTTTCTAACGGCTGACCAGGTTGTGCCCTTGCATCATCAGCACGTGCACGCTGCGCCCCAGAACAGAGACTTTTATGAATGCCACTCGGAGCCGCGCGCCTCGGAGATACTTGACAAACTCGATACTCACAACCCGGGAGCAGAAGAGGAGATACACGAGCAAGGTGATGTGACACGATGGACAACAAAGTAAGATTCAATTCAGGAGCCGCTGGTTGTGGATTTAGGCAGCTCCACAAAAACACGATACAGGACGCGTTAATGAGACGGGGCCCGAATGAAACAGTTTCATTTTCCCTTTAGATCTTAGTCTGATAACCTAAACAGACCACAAGAATCTCACTGAACCAGTGAGAAATGTTTCCCTAAAGTAATCAGCACCTAAATTAATAAATTTAAAAAAAATTCTGACAATTTTCTGCAAACTGCAGACTTCAAGATCAAAATGTGAGCTAAACAAAAATTTTTAATGTCAATGTTTGCAGTTTTGTAAATTTTGCCTTTAAAATCTCAGAAATAATCAAATTAGTTGTTTGGGTTTTTTTTACTACAATTTTCCACTTCATTTAAGCTTTATTCTTAAAAGTGTTGCACATTCCGAACAATTACAAATGATTTGGAAAATTTTAGGCAGTAAACAGGTCATGGTGTCAGAACGTGACTGTATTTTTGTTTTGTGGTGCAGAGATGAGCGGGTTCGACAGTCCATCTGATTGTGACAAACCCCCCCAGAGGCCCAGCGTGCGCAGGAAGCCCCGGGTCCTCTTCTCCCAGTCTCAAGTGTCCGAACTAGAGAGGCGTTTCAGACAGCAGCGCTACCTGTCCGCCCCGGAGAGAGAGCACCTGGCCCACGTGCTCCAGCTCACTTCCACCCAGGTGAAAATCTGGTTCCAGAACCGCAGGTACAAATGTAAACGTCAGAGGCAGGACAAATCTCTGGAGCTGGCGGGTTATCTGCCTGCACCCAGGAGGGTCGCGGTTCCCGTGCTGGTGCGGGACGGGAAGCTGTGCGGTGCCGGTTCCCATTCAGCGCCTTACAATGTAACACTTGGACATTATAACCCCGCGCTTGGATACGGAAACAGCAGCATGTACGGCTGCAGTTATCACAGCGCGTCACCTTCTGCTGCACAGATGTCCAACAGCAAGCTAAATGATTTAACAGGAAACACCGAGACGCACTTCGGCCACGGGCCGTTTCAGGCCTCTCTACACGGTATAAGAGGCTGGTGATAAAGGGACTAAACGGCTGTATAGCAGGAACCACTGAGACATTTCAGTATCAAATGTATATTGTATAGTTGGTGTGGGGTCGTATTGTAATTTCCCGTTGTTCAAAAAGTTTCTGATGAATCGATTATGAAGAATAAACGCTTTAATATTCAATTATACTTTTCTGTGTCTAGACGCAAATTCTGAATTAGGGCAATCCGGGGTTGGTTGATACACTTTTTGCTCTTGCTGATGTTTGGATTACTTTCAATAATGAGTCATGAATCGAACAAAAACTAATGAAGCATCAACGACACTCTGTGACAACCAGCCCTGTAACGGGGTTGGTTATCAGTGGGTTTCAGTAAAAAATGGTGATTAAAAAAAGCACAACTTTTTATTCTATTTAGATAAATATATCAATGTATCAAAATTTAGAAATGAAAATTTAAACCGTTTTTCCATTTAAGCCATGAATCTGAACCAGTCACAGTTATTATTTATTATAGTTAATATTCTTCATTCTTACAGTGTTTTTATACAAAAACAACTGAGAATAAATGTCATATTTTTTCGAACTCATGTATCACTTTAAAAACGGGTTTTGCAACAGGTAAACTGAGCGAGTCAGCGCAAACACGATAAAAATGAACCACATTATTATCTTTCTGACTCTGAACTGCTCTCCATTATAAGTCTTGGTCATGCTCGATCGCCTAGATAAGGAAGGTTTCCGGGATCTCTCTTCTAAGGTTGCTAGTTTTAATGTGGGAACCCTTTACTGCAATCAGAATCACACGAGTCAAATGCGCACTCCTGGATCGCCTGAGATAATCTGTGTGAGATCAGTTTTGACAACAGCACACGGAAGCCTCATTGGTGCTAAGAACTGATTCCCAGTGTGATTTTTATGTGTAATATCTTTACTTAAAATTACTTGTATTTGTAAACAGACCTCATTGAGCAGGATTTACAAAAGGTCTATATATGCAATTTAAAAATCACCTGTTTTTCAAGCATCTTTATGACTGTGTCTTATTGCACCTATACATTATAACCAATCCGCTCCTTTTTGACCACGTAAAATATGTTTACAGAACTATTGTTATATTTATTGCAATTTCTTCTTCTTGGCGAGATTACTCTTAGAGATTTTTTATGTCAACTTTTTATCTGGATAAATAAAGTTTTTAAAAGTCACTTTGCCAAAAACTGATTGCGGTTTCTACTTTGTGACAGGAATGTTGTTTGTGACTCAAGGTGGCTTGATGTCATTCACTAGTGATACATTCGAGATATATTTCACATATTACATGGCAAAAGTTATTTATAGCAGTTTAAATACGACCAATCACTTTTTGGCAAACACAAAAATTCCAAATATTTTGATTTAGTTACCACAGTAAAAAACGGATTCAAATCAAAGTGATTACTTTTGGCTTTTCTTCATAAGTGTGCATTTTTAAAACGACTAATGTTGCGTGAGCTTTTCATAAAATTCCACAAATTGACCGGTGCAAAACGATCGCGTGAAATACCCACAGTGCCCCATGCGTCCTCTACCTCCATGTAGTCTATAAACATGTGATGACTTCATATAAAGTGAGCTTTAAAAATATCATTACTGTACTATATTGCTTTTCATCAAATTATTCCTTTTTTATTTCTCCGTAGCTTTTGAGTGAAGCTTTTAAAATAAATAAAACAAAGGAGAAGCTTTTTTGAAAATTATATAAATTTGTAAGACTTTGTCACCCAGTTTTCCAGGAGGAGCTCAAAAAACGACAGCATACCTTATTAGGAACCTTTAAGTGTAACTGGTTGTGGCGTTGTCGTTTGCCAGGTTTATCAAAGAGAGCCATCAAACAGCTAATGGATGAAGTGACATCTGACCTCTATCAAAACTCAGCTCCTTATTGCCCCATTCACAAATCCGCTGATAAGGCCGGAGAGCTTGTCCTGTCCCGGGGCTCTGCTTGGTAAACAAACCCGCAGACAGAGTGGCTCTTTAACTTCTTCAAACTTTCAATCAAGCGGGAAACAGTTCCAGTCTGACGTGTCGTGTATCGACGAGCCACAGCCAGGTGAGCGCCAATCAAACTTCAAAACACAGATTTCTGTAAAATAAAATTCAGTTATTTTTTATCATTAAAACGGTCCCTTTATATCTCCACAACAACAAAGCGTGGCATTAATTTAAAATTATAAAACCATAAAATCAAATAAATCAGAGATACACATCAGCGCGACTCGTTTCCCGTCAAAATCACTTGATTGGGGGGAAAATACGTTTGTGTAATTTTTTTATTGGGCGTGAACGCAGAGAATAAACACCTCTCAGAGAAGAGTCACGGGCTGAAGGAGCATCTCTGCACAGATAAGGATGAAGCTGTAGACAGAGAGGAGACCAAGAGAGATCAGATAATGACCCTGTGTGTGTGTGTGTGTGTGTGTGTGTGTGTGTGTGTGTGTGTGTGTGTGTGTGTGTGTGTGTAAGTAAAAGGGTTTTTCAGAAGTTATGTTTATAGTGTATGACTTTAAAATGTAACTTTAAAAATATATATAGATCTTATTCTTATTCTTATTCTTAATACATTACATTATAGATCACGTGTAGCCATAACCTTTGGTGTGAACTATTTCAATTTTAATTTAGAAGCATAAAGAAAAGCCTTAAAATGACGTAACCCGGTGATCTCATGACACAGTAACTGTCTTTCAACTGAAGTAATTGGTTACTGCAATCAGTGAAAAGGTCCTCTGTCACTCATGACAGATAAAGATTTTTTTTAAATGACATTCAGCAACATCTCACTAATGAATAGTCAAATCTGTGTCTTTTCAGGGAGGAAAACTGTGAGCTCATGCGCAGTAGCTCTGCTTTGTTTTGAAAAGGTGGAGAGGGAGTTTTTCTTTTCTCCTCGTCCACATAAAAGGTGCTTGATTACACTGCTTGTGATGAGGGGCAGTTTAAATAGAGAATGACGTGAGTCTGACCATCGCTTGAAGAGACATTATGGTTTCCAAAATCCACAAAGGGTTTAAGTCATGCTGTGGTTAGAAAGAAAGACGCGTCCCTGACTATGTCAGAGACTTCAAATGTCAGTGTGATGATGAAATGATGAACTGTTGTATATGATTGTGCAGGAGCTCATCCACATTGCAACAACTCGCCTAAACAAAATAAGAAACTGTTGATTTTTGTAGCTGAGCTGGTTGTAGACGAAATAACAGTCCATGGTACATAATCCCTTTCTTTTAAAGTAGCTGTGAGATTGGCTTCAAAGCTCCCTCTGGTGGAAAACACTAGAATTGCATTTACAAAACTATCTCACACAGACCAAAGATAAGTTACTTTAATTTTCCCCTCACTGAATTTGGAGAAGAAAAAAATGGTTCACAGTTACTAAATTCAGAGTAATTGTTTCTTTATCATTTAGTTTTTGTACAAACTTTAAACTGACCTGTTTCCTCTGATGACATATTGGTTATGTCGCACACTTTACAAAGATGATTCTTGTGCAACAGCCAGGCGTAGGGATACTGTATAAAACAACTCTGATGCTGAGAAGATAAGAAGACAGAATGCTGACAAATCTGCTGCTGCGACAAGTCCTCGCAGTCACCCTCTCAGACAATGAAACAGCAGGAAAATAACAGAAGGTTGATGGCACGTTTGGTGGCTCAAAGAAAACATCGTCACCACTGCACCGGGGAGGACAAATGCCTTTCCAGGCTGAAAGGTCAGCAGCTCTCTTATGCTACCTCTGATGCACATCTAGATAACTATGCCACGACTGTCTAGGACAGAGTGATTGTAGAGGAAATGCCATTGTTTGGAGCAATCATGCCGATTGTCACAGAATAAGGGTGGTGGATGACTGCACAGAGTCTTAAAAGAACCACTTCAGTCGTAGGACTTCCCCTCCTCACACAGCCCAGGTGCTCGCTGTCATTGCTGACCTTGTTTTTGCTTATGTCATCAGACAGGTACGTGAGTTTTGTTATTCTGCAAAACATCCTTTTAACCACAATCAAACGTTTTTTAGATGGTGAAATAAAAGTGACATATGCCTCAAATAAATGCAATGTATGCATTTCTAGTAGAAAGTCATTTTGCACACAGCTGTGGTTTTGCTTGATTCCACGTTCAGTACAGTATGATCCAAAAATAAACGTAAGGAGTTTTATGGGGTAACAAACAATGTCTAGACAAAAGTGGGATTTTCTGTGCTTACAGTTCAACATACTTTAACAGGCAGACAGTCGCATGCAAAGATTTCACGGTGAGACATATCAAGCATTTAATCTTAATACGCTGTTGACAAGACAGCAGGTAATGCAAACGAGGAACCTTAAGAGATTACACACAGATAGCTTTCATAAATGATTATCCACAACACAGGAAAGAACACGGCAGACATGACTTAGTCTGGGGATAATATATATATATATATATATATATATATATATATATATATATATATATATATATATATATATATATGTATATATATATTACATATAATGCTGGATATTGATACATAGTGTATAATGCATACAAGGATGCAGTTTAAGTGCTGCTGATAATAGTAGCAGTCATCAGTGTGATGTAAGTGTGTATTTGGTGAAGAGAAGCTGGTGGCGTCAGCGCCATCAGGGGCCACGGAGAGGGCTGTGTCTGTCATACCAACATTCACGCATTTCCAAAGGAAGCATGAAATCCCAGAGCAACTCCGACAACGCCTGTAAACATCTTAGTAGACGGAGAAAGGTCAGACCGGACCGCAGAGAACAACAAATAAACAGCCGTCAAACAATGAGCGTGTCCATTCAGGAGCCGGCCTAAATGTGTCCAAGTCATTAGTGCTTCAGGAGGCATGACCACCCACTCTGACCCCAGCCACCGGCCCCACCCACCCCCGCTACTGGTACATTTGTCTCACTGAAGCCGCTGTGTTACAATACTGAGCTGATGGAGGGCTCAAATTCGAGACTTTTTAGTGTGTCTGGAGCAGGTAGCTCCGTCCCTCCTTGTGGACTCAAACTTCCTCCACAGAAAGACTAAACACACTTTGTGAACATGCACTGCTTGCTTTTCTGATACTAGTTTATTAGCTAATTTTGGATGTCACTCAGTTCTCTCTGTTAGGAATAGATCATAGCTAAAAAAGTACATTGCCAACATGCACCCATTATATTTTCTTGTACAGAAATGAGTTTCTAATCATTTTGTTTGAGTTTAGATCACATATTCGACACCTTTCTGCACATGTGTATAAGTAGAACCACATCAGACTGTTTTTCATTTAAACATAAAAGCATGCATAAGGACAGCTATAAATATATAAATTCATCTTTTTACAATCAGTCTAAAGTTTTAAAATCTTTCTCTATACAGATCACTTCTAAAATAAAAAAAAAGGATCAGTACTTCCTTTTGAATGTTTCAGTATTTTTATGGACTTGATACATTGCAGCAGAGCTGGAAACTTGAATGAAAGTTAGTGAAAGTAGAAGTAAACTTTAGCCGTCCCGTCTCCTTAACGCGTCAGTGCAATCTGAGCCCGCCCCTGCTATTGTATAAATTCAGACTGTGTAAGTGTGTGAGGACTCACAGTGCTTCAGCCACTTCTCCCACTGCGCCTCTGATGCACCGAGAGTCCTCGGATTTTTTTTTATTACTGGCTGGAAATGTCTGACTCGGCCAAACCTCTGACTTCCTTCCTCATCGAGGACATCCTCTCCAACAAAGACAGTGCGCGATTCAATGATAAATGCTGCTCGCAGAAGGAGGAAAGATGTTCGCAGTGGAATGAAGAATCAGGAAAGTTTTCACCACAGCTCTGTCTTCAGGAAACAGCCTTTGGATTACAGACAGGTGAGCGTCTGCAGGCTTTCAACAGCAGGTTTCCTGCGCTTAGATAAAGTGACCAAATCAGTTTGATGTGTGTTGTTTACTATGAAGAATGTGCAGAATGCTGCAGTGTAACAACAAAAGACTTGCTTTAAAATTTTATTTGTAATGGCAGCTGTTTATCTTACAATGATCACAAACCAGTTCACAAAGCCTGCTGTAAACCAGTTTACCTGTTTAATGACTGGATCTCATCTGTGCTTCACAGAATCTCTGAACACATCATGCCCCAGCTCCTCAGAGTCAACTTTGCCCTCCCCCGGAAAGCAGAAGCGCTCCAGAGCTGCGTTTACACACCTCCAAGTGCTCGAACTGGAGAAGAAATTTAATCACCAGAAATACCTGTCGGCCCCAGAGAGAGCTCAGCTGGCCAGAACCTTAAGACTAACTGAGACCCAGGTGAAAATCTGGTTTCAGAACAGGAGGTACAAAACGAAGCGGAAGCAGCAGACATCAGAGTTTTGTAAGGATTTGTACAATGCAGAAGGACTGGGTCTGAAAGAGGATTTGGTCAGATCATCACTGATTACTTCCTTCTACAAAGCCTACCAATACAGACCCTACCTGTGGGACTACAGTGGCCCCTGGGGCCCAGTGTTATGGTGAAAATAAATGTATAACCCTAAAGTTTATCATCTACAAGCTTCTAAAATCTATGTTTACTGTCACAGCTGATTCTTTGTCAGATTTGGAACATGGTGTTTGCTCATGTGTTGACTTTATCCATCTTGTGGAGTGATTTCGCTCATGAAAATGTGCTATCATACAAATCTTGCTGTATGGATATGACATGGATTTGCACAGCCAACTTGTGACATTGTTGATTAATAAATTATTAATAAATTAATGCTTATACATTTAACCTTTGTTAAGAGTGCTTTAAAATTTCGAGCATTTGAATGAAGTTAAACTGTGATAAAATTGCAGTTGGTGTCAATGAAGGCGAAAGAATGAGACCCGATTTCTTCAAGGAGCTGATGCCCTGATTGCAGGAAGATAAACTGCTCTTTCTAGAGACAGCACCACACGGAAAACGAGAGGAAACGAAACAGTAAGAGAGTCAGCTGACATCAGCTGACATCACGCATTCCAGATGCTTAAACATGCTGACATAAATACAAATATGAAGGCTGGCCAAGAGGCATCTTTGTTTAAATCAGAGATAAACGGAGCTCCATAAGGCATCGAGTTCAATCAGCAGTTGTCAGCTTTGCTTTCTTGAAAGTGGGGCATGAGGAGGTAAAGCTGTCATGTGGCTCACCTCCTGCATGCCATGGTGATTGTGAGTATACCTGGCAGTTGGTAGATAAAAAAGTAACAGAACGTGTTTCTTAAGGTATGTTCTGTATGATGTATAACAATAAGTGAGGATAACACACAAAATGTGATGTAGACTTTAGATCTGGGCACATTTTGTGACCCCTTTTTGGAAGCTTTGGTGTAATCATAGCCCTGTACACTCATGCATGTAACACATACTACAAATCAACATATTTTTCTAAGCACCTGGATTGTACAAATAAAAATTTTAAGAAGTCTGGCAGCACGATTTTTCAAACTGACTGACGTCTTGTTAGTTTATAAAGTGAGACTTACACTCACACCAGCTGCACTGCGGCTATGAAGCATTTCGGTGGCAGAGTGTTCTGCAGGTGTGTTATCACCTGGACTTCTCATGAGCTCTTTTTTCCCTCTCAGTAAATGAGGTCAAAGTTTCCTTTATGAATGTTCTTCATATCATTTCCTTCCCACTGAGTAATGCTGTGCTTCACTTACATATCCCCCAAACCCTAAAGAGTTTTTAATCAAGCATCTAAACAACAACTGCTATGTTCTGGCTTGCAAATTTACAACCACGAAATCCCAATGCTTGATAACCTCAAGTTCACCAAACACCAAGTTTAAACATGCTGTGCACATACAAAAAACAAAGACAAAATTCGGAAACAGGTCTAACGTTGCAGCGAGACTTACACCGCACTATCCCAGTCAGCTGAGAGTGATTGTGGACTGACCCAAACAGAACCAAACTTGATAATGAATTAGTCCATGGCTACAAAAAACAAACAAAGACAATGAATTTACTGCATATGAGCTTCTGTGGCTGACCCATGTGGAGATAGATGGTATCTCAGTCCTTTGATTGGTTGAAAAGCAAATGTGACAATCTCCCGTGGGGTCCAGAACCAGACAGCTCAGTGAACAATGTAAAAATTATGATGACAAACTAAGTAAAATCCTATGAGGGAGTTTTACTTATTAGGGAAGTGAACAAATCAACAGCTTGTTGATGACACTGTACTGAGTTTTATTTAAGGAACACTTGGAGATGTTTTTAATATTGTTAGTAACTGATAAAAAAAACTGTGGCATGTGGGTGTGGACCTTTTTTCTCTTTCTAAAGTTGCTAATAGTAACGTGTTTTTTTAGTCTGTAATATTCAAAACTTCAGAGATTTTTTATCATCTGTGCAACTGATTTCACTTCTGCTCCTCTTTATACTGTGTTTCAGTGTTGGGAAAGAATGACCAACTCAAACGCAATTATAGAATATAATAGCCACTTTAATGTTGAATTCAATTTTAAAGATTTAACTCACCATCGGGGAGATTTTACGTCATAGTAAATGCATCTAAATCTATACTGACTTCCTTACACTGGTTTGGTTACCCCTGGATCCAGGCTTAAAAGCAGAGGTGATGGAGTCTTTTCAGTGGTGCCCAGTCCCTCAATTATTTTAAAAACCCTTAAAAATCCTGTTTGAGTCTAGTTGAGCATCCTATCCTGGCTTTGATTACGCAAACACACTCTTTCTTGCACAATTAGATATTTGTTGTGTACTTATTGTTGATTTAGCGACTGTTATCTATTGTGTATATTTTGTATAACGTGTACAGCCCCTTGCAGCCGAGGCTGTTTTTGACTTGTCTTATTTATACAAAAGCTGAGGAACAGCGCTGAAAACTAAGAAGCAACTATAGCTTCCTTCAGGATGGCATGCTGGTCTGACTCGGGACGGTGCTGATAAGATGACACAAAGGATTTAGGGCTTTACATATTTAAGAAGGGCATGTTTGTAGTAACATAACTGAAGTGTGAGCACAGGTCTGATGGAGGTGATAGGATATTTCAGCTCTTTCACACTGCTAATCTGTCTGACTTTGTGCAGCGCATGCCCTTATGCAAACCCCACAGGGCAACAAATGCTAAAAACACAACTGCGGGCATTTTTTTTTTTTTGCCCACTTCTGTGTTTTAATTGTCGATCATTCTTCTAAATGAAAGCCTCGCTCGTCGGTCATGAGGTTAAACCTGTACGGGGAGTTATAAGGTATTAGAGTGTCAGCTTAGGAAAAAGCACACAGTTTCTCATGCCGGTATAGAAGCTGGAGAAATGAAATCATTCCTCAATCTTGATGTCTAAATATTTCCTCAAACTAAAGTGACTCCTTATCAGCGATGCCAGCGGCCGTGCTGTTCACTATTCATAGGCCCTCAGAGTAAACAGGTAATTAGACATGAAGAGGGGCAGATAGCATCTGTTTTGACGGCATTTGAAACTCTGACTGTATCTCTCAGCAACTCTCTGTGTCTTTCAGCGTCTCTCAGTGTATATGTTCATGCTCATCAGATAAGGGAGCCTGTTGAAGGGTGTAGGGTTGGGAGAGCCATTATTATACTTGCCATTGTGATACCTGCACTTCCGCAGGCTTGAAGAGACATGGTACATTGATTCACAAACACACAAGGCTTAAAAAACAACTATATCATCTTGTGTTTTTCTTTCTCTTTTGTTCTTCAGGTTTGGTAAGTGCCTGTCTGCAGCCTACCTGGATTAACTGGATTTGGCAAGCACATGATGAAAACAGAGAGTAGTTGAAAACATCACTCTCTTATCTGTTTTTCCTCTATTCGAGCTGTTTTTGTTGTTGGGTTTTTTGGGGAATAAACAGGTATAAGGCAATAACTTTATCTTTCAGAGGTCTGATTGCAATACGCATTAAAAAGCACGGTCGCAGAGCCTTTCTCTTCACGGTGGCCAATGATGCTTTGAAAAACAAGCAGATCTTCTTAACAGATGGGGAGAAAACCAACCCTGACCACAAAGACAGCCTTTGTCAGTGCTCCAATATGCCGTGACTGTCTTACAAATTTGTTGGACTTGATAAGGACGTTTAAAACAGCCCTGATCTTCTCATGGGAACACTCATAAACTTCCTTGAATAGTGTAACTGGATCCCTCATGTTACGGACCCTGTAGAACAGCTGCCTTTCTTTCCTCATCAGCAGATACATAACAGCATCCAACTTATCCGATGGCTGACATCGATTGTGCCTAAGTACGTGTCGTGTGTGACAGAGAGAAAGGATGTGGGAGGAGATAGGCATGCTGAGGGAGAAGAGACTTTCCCCCCCCCCCCCCCCCCCAGTGTACTTTGAGATAAAGATATAAAGTAGTGAGACAGTTTACGGCAGATTAAGGTGATTAGAGAAAACTATAATGAGGACAGAAGACGTGGGTGAGGGGGGCTTTCATTGTGTTGTTCAGATAAACAACCTGTATGTGGAGAAGGGCGAAAACTAAACACTTCAGGGTTACAGCAGAAGTGTACGTGTCCTGCAGCACGCTGGTTTGGAAGAAAGCTCCGCGGTGCCTGCATCTCAAAAAAATCTGATTTATTTTTTTGTCAGCAAACAGTGAATCATGGGCAGGACACACATCTGAAATATCATATTCACCTTTGAACCAATGCTGGAAATAAAATAATAGAATTACCAAGAAGATTAGTGGAACCAACATGAGGTCAATGAAAAGAAATTAAGTACACTGATGCTCAAATGTTTGGGGTCACTACAAATTCCCTGTTTTCATTTAAAAATAATAAAAACACTCAGTCAATCATCGGTGTTCTTAATGACAGTCGGTGATTAAGGCCAATAAAACAATCAAAAACAATCGCTCCCCTTGTCCAGTGGCACACTGAGTTACTTAATGGAAGTTTCCACTGATGCTAGCGTGACTTAAATTTGTTTTGCTGATTAAAGAAGCCACTACAGGAGTGTCTGGTCCATCAGCCTTTGTGGACATCAAAACAGATACAATCATCATAATTAATACTGATCCAAGTTCAACATTGAAAGTATACCAGTCACATAGTTGCAATATGGAAACAACATCACACAATGCACTAAACCCTGACTCTAACCCCATAACCCTGGGAATTCTCGGACACAAAAAAGGACAACACTGAAAATAAAAGACATTCATTCTTACCTAGGGACTGACCTCAATTTGGAAAAGGATGCGGGGTTGATGCCCCGTGCACTTCCTGTTCCTCCTTCGGGTGCGACGGGCTCTATCTCCTCAATCTAACCCCATAACCCTAACTGTACCCTAGTAACCTTAAACCTAGCCACGGTTACATCCTAACCCCCGACTCTAAACCTCATGGTACCTGCCACCTTTTTTGGATTTTTTTCCTGAGTTTCCTAAAATGTTTTTGTGCTATTATGTAAATAGCACAAATTGGCTCTAACCACAGCAGAAGGGGGAGGCCACAGAGAGCAACTGTACATCAAAGCCTTTAGTTTGAGAAGCAGGCATTTCAGGTTGACCGTGTAGGTTCTCAGTTATCAGGTCATGGTAGTCTTAGAAGGTTAAAAAGAAGTGGACTGGACTTATTTAAGTTTTTTGAAGACATTTCATCTGTCATCAGAGAGACTTCCAGTGGCCTTCTTTTTCAAGCTCTTAGAGCGTTACAGGTCCTTATATAAACAGCTTGGTAAAATGGTTTCTGTAAACTCAGATTGTGTTTGTGAACTTAGTGCACACTATTGTATGAAATCTTAATTCTTGTGTAGAAAACAATAATGTGAGAAGTATTTGCCCCACTCCTTCCTGATTACTTTTTCTTTTGCACGTTTGTCACACTTGAATGGTTCAGATCCATCCTTTAATTTTCAACACAGAGAGATACTATTCACATTCACACCTATGGGCAATTTATAATAATGAATTTACCTAACCCCACTAAGTGCATGTCTTTGGACTGTGGGAGGAATGTGGAGTGCTTGGGGTGAACCCACACAGACGGGGGAAGAATGAAAAGTCCACATAGAAAGGATCGAAGCAGCAAAGCAGCCACAGTCACACTATCACCACCGTGTTTGACTGTTGGTATGATGTTGTTTTTATGAAATGCTGTCAGCATTAAACCAGATGTAGCAGAACTCATACTTAATTTTTTCTTGTCAGTTCACAGAATATTTTCCCAGATGTCTTGGGGATTGTCAAGATGTTTTTTGGTAAATGTGAGACGAGCCTTTGTGTTCTTTTGGGACAGCAGTGGTTTTCATCATGGTACCCATGGATGAGTACCATGCTCGGTCTCTCTCTTATTGTTCAATCATGAACTCTGACGTTAACTGAGACGTGAAGAATGTGATTCTTTAATGTTGCTCTGGGTACTTTTGTGACCTCCTGGATGAGGTGTTGATGTGCTCTTGGAGTAATTTTGGTTCACTGCTTTTCCAAGCTTTCTCCATTTCTGTATAATGGCTCTCACTGTGGTTCACTGCAGAAACTAGAAATAGTTTTATAATCCTTTCCAGACTGATAGATGTCAAATTTGTTTCTCAGCTGTGTCATAATGTGTTGCTTTTTGAGGTCTTTTAGCCTGCTTTACTTTGTCAGACAGCTTTTATTTAAGTGTTTTCTTGGTTAAGCATGTCTGCCATTAATCAGGCCTGTGTGTGGCAAGTGAACTTAGCTTTTCAAAAAATAGTGACTTTTTCGCAAAGAGTCAGGTAGGTTTGCATATTTTTTTCCCCCTTAATAAATAAAAAAGTATATAAAAACTGCATTTTGTATTTACTTGGGTTATCTTTGTCTAATATTAAAATTTGTTTGATTTGAAATATGTAAGAGAGGGAAACAAAGAGAGAGGGAGTAGGCTTTCACAGCATTGCGTTTTCACTGTTCAATTTTTAAGAACAGGACTACTTTAAGTTTTTGGGACTGATTTTTTAGTCATTTAACTGACCAAACTGATGCCACAGCAAATCTTACCAGTTCTAAAATATGAAGGACATTTGTAAAGCCTCTGCTCTAGACCATTTTTAAAGCACTGTTGATATACAGTTAGATCAGGAAGTACTCTACAAGGACAATTAAAAAAACAAAAATGTTGCCTTTGTAAACCAGTGTAGGGACTTAAGATCAAATAATCAGTGTAAAATTTCAGCTTTAATTCAACAAAAGTAAAGGCTCAAAAGTAATGTAATTTAAATGTAAGCATATGACTTTTTTGTTTAAATATTATTATTTGGATGACAATCTTTTGCAGTAACTGCCTGAAAACTAGATCCCGTGTTTCCTGTGTGAGCTGTCAGCCCCTTACTGCTATTTTAATGCTCTACAATAATAATAAGTAATCTTCCTTGTAACTATTAAATAAGAGATACCAACACTTTGACAGCAAGTCAACATCACTGATTGGCGTGCCTGTTATGTCAACCTTTATGTAACAGCGCCCTCTACCGAAACTGTATTACTCTTACAAGTTAAAGGGCTGGTTCACACAAACAGTAGTAAAAAGGTTTTTCGCCGTGTTTGCTTTTCAAATAGAACTATGATATATCAGGACTGTAAAATATGCTACTTTAAATCAAACTCCACTATAAAACCTTTTGCTGTTGTTCTATGAAACAGAACAAACATCTTCCCCAATCTGCAACACTCATTCCCAACACAAATACTCCAGAAAAATCAAACACAAAAGGGCGCCATTTCTCACTTACATGTTTATTTCAGCTCCAGTGTTGCATACTGTAGCAGCATTATCACAATCATTTTGTATTTGCAGGGTCAAACTTTCAAGCATTCCTGTCACTGGAGATGACACTCACTTTTGCGTGTAAAGATCATAAAAATATTTACATTATTCAAATTCCCACATAGAACATCAGCTTTTCTGTTTCAAAATACTTTTGACACTACTTTTATATCTCAGTTATTAACAGATACCTCAAAATCTGAGATTTTCCTCAGCGGATCCAACTAAAAAAAATAATAATAAAATAAAAAAAAGACACAATGTGTGCAACAGACTGAAACATCAATCTACTTTTATATTGAAACATGTTATCCATCCATGTGAAAACAATTCAATATGAATAGTTTATGTAGTCTATTCCAAGTCAACCATATCACTATGTAAAAAATTAGGTTGCACTGTAGTTTTTCAAGATTAATTCAAACTTTTTTTTATGACATTCAAAAGAACAACAACAAAAAATAAAAGTCCAATGGCGTTTGCTCAGAACATCACTGAGCTCCAAACTTGAAGATGTGACTGTAAATCTTAACACTACTGAGTGAAAACTACATCGCAAAAAGTGGAATAAAAATCCACCGCAGGCAGGCACGCAACATCGTGCAGATTAAAAGTAGAATGCATAGGTTGTCTTTGGTTTAGTATCATTTACCCGACTGTACAAATGTGAGGAATCGGTGGCTGAAGGGGCTGCGAGATCAACGAGAATGCGTCAAACTTTTCCAGAGTAAGAAAAATATCCTCCTTAATTCAAAATAAATACATCTGACTGCTTTCTGGATAACATCAAGGTCTGGCAAAATGACAATAGGCTGAAAAGAGCAGAGAGCACACAGGAAACGTTTAACTACAACAGGATGAGTGAAAATAAAAGAAATAACAATGCCTGCTTACCCTTACTGATGCGATCAAGTTTTTACTGACCTCATGGTAACAAAGTGTACGTCTGACGTCAAGTCATCACGTTGCACTTTGCATCACAGGGGGTGTGCGTGTTCGGCTAAAGCCGAAGATAAAAATAAAAAAGCATTTTACATACAATGTACAGCTTTAATCTTCACGGTCAGCACGATTCACACGAAAGCTGAACATCACACCAGGCTAACAGAGAGGCTTCTCGGAAATAGTCACCGCTGTGTATTCGTGTTTTGAATACACATAAACAAGCTGCCTGTCTTCAGTAACAGCGAACGATCTTTAAATTGTGCGTGATTCAGATGCACTGCAGTTCTGTGCAGGCAAAAAGCTGGACCGCTACGGCCTACACACCTTCATGCCGAGAGAGAAACGGGATCTCTCAGGGGGCAGGAAGAAAGTATTTAGTATTTAATTTAAAAAAAAAATAAAAAATACAAAAAACCCCAAAACAATCAGGAGAATTGATGCAGATTTATGTGTGCGTTTAACAGATGTGACTGATGCCAATACAAAGAGCCTGTATTCATTCATAATTCATTCTAACAGAATTGTGTGCTTTTCATGATGCAACTTGGACCAAAGAAAATGTAAATATGGGAAGATTTCCTATGTCGAGAACAGAAAAGGAAAAAGGGTTAAGCAGGGTTTTATATGCTTATAAGGCACTTGGAACGTGTAGCTGTCCCATCAGCAGAGACGTGCAAATAAAGAATGTGCTGTGATGGTTCTGTGCAAACGCACCCACATACACACATGTTAAGAAAATAAATATAGAGTTCCAATATTAAGAAACAGAAACAACAAACAACATGGGAGAGTTTGGAAAAGCTGGGGTTGGTGAGTTTGTGTACTGGAGGAAGAACAATATCACCTCTTCTACAAGTATCCATCCATCCATCCATATATATATATATATATATATATATATATATATATAGTGATCTTTGTTGCATATCATGGTTGTGGAACATTATTAACTGAAAAATAACACACTGTTAGGAGTGTTTCTCTCTCTGCCACACCCCCACCATTCTTCCTTGTGCGAAAATGACTCATGTTATTTCATCAGCAGCATGTGGAAAAAAACCAAGACCTCTTACACCTTCATGTCGGAGTTTTCTGTCATCAGCCCACCTGTGTGCTGCTCAAACGCACTTTCTGTTAGAGAGGGCGAGGTCCCGCCTCATGCTCCTGAGGCAGCTGCTGCTTTGTCAGGAAGTACTTAAAGAATTCATACACCGACCAGGCGATGGCGGTGGAGGGCATCTGGTATATAACCCGAGCTTGGACCCCTTTGAAGAAGGCTGACAGACCACCGAGCTGGTACACCGTCCTGAAAGCGTTCGCCATACCGGTCAAGTGACCGCTGACATTCATGGAGCTGAGCGCTATGTTCTCTTGTGTGTTGAGCAGTGTTTTGCAGACATCGAGCGGAGTAGTAATTGCTGCGGAAACGGCTCCTGCTGCTGCGCCTGACAATATGTGGCTACCGGGGTGGTAATGTCTGTGAGGGTTTAACTGCTCCTGCATCAGTTCGTAGGTGATAAAGTGAACAGCCTGGAAGGGGATGTTCATGGTCAGTTGTGTGCTGTAGCTGCGGTAGAAGGCTCCAACGCCTTCAGTATATGTTACAGTTCGGATGCAGTCCCAAAGTCCTCGATACGGAGAGTTGTACATTTGCATCCTCTGCTTTATCACTGGAAACAGGAAGGGTGTTAGTGTGTTTGATTGCATGTATTCTATATAATTTCATGCTTTGCACACAATATCTCTGATAAAAAAGGTAAAAAAACAACAACAACCATAAAGTGATTTATTAGCCCTTCTTTTTTTTAAGAGCTCTAATTTTAAGCAGGAATGCGGTGCAAGTCTGAGAAAACTTTACTTAGAGAGAAATAAAAAGCACACACTACTTTAATCTGCGTATTAAAATTCATTCAGTGCATTTGCTAAAGTAAATTTTCAGGTGCACTTTGTACAACAGCTAAGCTGAGCGGGACAGAGGGAAAAAGTGCATTCATACACAGATAACTCTTATTAGAAGGATTAGTGACAAAGGACAAAATACCAACACTGTTAAAAGGCAAAGAAGTACCTTGTTAGGAAATGTTCTCAGTTCTTACCTTCAGCTGGATTCATGACTGCATCGTGAAGAACAGTTGCCACACTACCAGCCACACCTATTCAAACAAACACACGTTGACACGTCAAATATCTGAAGCAGTAATAAAAAGAAGACATCCCCATATTAGTTTATGACTAATATCACCCTTATTTTTGGCATTTTAGTAAAGGCTGTGCTGGATTACCATTCTTACTAAAAAAAGACACTGGCTTAAATGGCATATCCCAATCATAACACACGCTGTTTGGATTTCTCGTGTTTGCGATTGGGATTTGTCCCAGCCACTGTAAACAGGATATGACTTCTCCTAACTCAGCTCCTCCAAGTCTTGTGATGCTTAGTCTACGGTAAAAGCAGTCAGTGTAGATAGTCAAGTGGTTTGTGTTGAGATGCAGAAACTCGTACCATTGGCTAAATGGCTGTTGCCGCCGCTCTGAATGACGTCGCTCAGTGAGCGTTTCATTCGTTCGTAGCAGGCAAAGTAGAGTGCATGGGCAGGCCCCGCTCCAATCATAGTGATGTTGAGACCTCTCAGCGGCCTGAAGATCCCCTCAGTCCGGATGATCCTTTTCAGAGCCTCGTACACACTCTTGTACTGTGCATTTGGGTCCGGTTGCAGGCTCTGCATCCTTGTCTGAAGAAAATAATAAAGATCGCTTATCATTTATTCCAGCACAACAGTTACATTATCCAACTGAGGTCTTGGTATGAACGCACAAGTGTGGCCTTAAAATCAGCACCTGATATAAGCCAAATCATTGCTATTGGGCATATTTGTCCTTGTAAGTGTTATATTTTTCTGACAGTAAGTGCTTCTGGCAGTGTCACAGCCTGAGTCTGAGTGATTTCTATCTCTCCCAGGCTGGCGTAGGAGGCTGTGGCAGCTCTTTGTTTTACTCCATCATGCCAAGTTCTCTGGACAACACAAAGCATGTTTGTATTTGCGGGGCGATCTAGGGCTGGCTCAGGAGATAGGCCAAGTCTATCTTCCTCAGCATGTTCCCCTGTGTTTCCTTCCTTTGGGTTGACAATAAAATATCAATTACATTTCCGCAGGACACAGATTTGGGAACTTTGGGCATATAAAACTTGGCAGTGCAATTTACGTTTAAGCTTGTTCCACTGCATTTACACACAAGAAGACAAAACTGTCTGCTTAAAACAGAGGAACTGATATGAATGGTTAGTCACACACCATCAGGAGAGGAACTGCGAGGTAATTTAATTGGTCTTGTTTTAAACCCCCAACTTCTTCTGAACATTAAATAATGCTGGGTACACAATAACCACAAGCAGCAAATGTTTTAGATTTTTGTGGTAACTTTTTGAATACATGATAAAAACATCTGAAGTGCAACACATAACTCTTTTCTGCTGTAACCAAATCCAAGAGATCAATTCTGGAAATTAACTGACTAAGGTTCAGCATCATGCTAGGAAACATTATAAATAAGGGATTTTAAACCAGCCCGGGAATTTGTATTTAGAATTGAAACTGTGAAATGAAAACTGGGGAATAACACTATTTAACCTTCCAATACTAATAATGCATCACACTCAGTGCCTGTGTAGTAAGAAGCTTAAAAAGCAGGGTTGTCAAACATAAGGTCTGGAGGTCATAATTGGCCTGGCAAAGACTCCAATCTGGCCCACTGGATGGCTTTAAGAAGTGTGTGTTTGTGTGTGTGTGTTGTACATTTTACTGTATTTTCTTAAGTTTTACAACTTTTTCAATTGATAAAGACCTCAGTTTTTCAAGTATCTACTACATTTACTACAGAAATGTTCTACCATAGAAATAAAAGTACATTATTATGACTACAGGAAAGTATTAAAACAGATGTTTTTCACTTATTTTACATATATATCACATTAAAAAAATACAAATTTTGATGAAACTGCACTGATATAAAGACATCAGGGATTACATGTTTAGTTAAATGTCTTTACACTGACACAAAGTGGAGTTTCACTGGTCTCACCCACTTAAGATCAAAGTGGGCTGCATGTGGCCCATGGTGTAAAATGTATGGATAAGAAAGATCTGCAGCTATGAACTCAAAATGAGACTAAATGCAAAAACTGTCCAACATTAATTGCACCTTAGAACACATATGCATCAACACTACAATGAGCGGGTGGAGGGAGGTTTGGAGTCTTCTCCCACCCCCATTCTCTGCGGCCTGCTGGAGCGGGAGGGCTAGTAGGAGGAGTTGGCCGTCCGACTGCGGTCTGGGGTGTGGGGCCTCCCTGCTGCTGCGGAGTCGGGGTGGTCTGCCTCTCCCCACCGCAGGGAAAAGGGTAACACCACCTGGGTCTGGGTGCAATTCCCCCCTCCAGGGACAAGGGTACCTAGACCCGGTTTGTAGAGTACGCTTGGGGAGTGTGATTGTGTGTACAGCGTCTCTTTATGTCTGTCTCCACGTTGGTTGAGTGTGGAGTGAGTGCATATGAGAGCATGAGGGTGGGAATGGATGTTTGTGTCTGTGTGTGCCTGTATGTCTGTGTCTATATGTCAGGTTGGGTATCAGACGCCACCTCTCTGGGGACACCTCAGGCCCTCCAAGGTTTGGAGGCCTATCTCCACCCACCACCACTTCCCCTGCCGGTGGCGGACTCCCTCAGGTGTCGGTGTGTTGGTGGTTCTTTGTGTCTGGGGGTGGGCGTCCGGGTACACACCGGCTCACTCCTTGGCGGCCGCTTGTCGGGGCCTGGGGCCTGGGGCTCGCTCGGGCCCCTTTGGAGGTGGGGTGCCCCCGGCCTCTCGGCCTGGGGCTCGGTCACTCAGGCGCAGCTGGGGGCCGGCGGAGCTCACGGGCGCGTCACTGCAACTCCCCCTGACTTCTGCTCCGCGGCTGCTGGGCGAGCCCTCATCTGGGACTCTCCTCAGCTCTTACTGGAACAGTGGCGCGGCTGCCCCTCTGTTGGTCTTCCATGGTCTCTTGTGTTCTGGGGGCCTCTGGATGTCTGGAGTTTTGATCTCCTCCATACCTGCTTCACACCCTGGAGGACGGGGCTGTGGCCCCCCCACACTACCTAGCAGATCATTACATGGAGAAACCTTTGGAATGCAAGCATGCTGATCCACACAGGTATGCACACATGGGTATTCACAGACGCGGACTAAAGCTTTCTTGGCTGCTGCCTCAAAGCACACTGTGCGCTGTCTATCTTGCGTGCTGCACAATATCGTTTATTATTTAGTAAATATTGATATCTATGGCTAGCTAGTTTATTGTGATGGTGCTTTGTTTTCTCTATTATTATGTTGCTCTTTGTTGTTTGCTGTCTCCTCTGTTTGTTTTTTTTTTTTTGTTTTTTTGTTTTTTTGTTTTTTCTCCATACAGGTGACCCAGGAGTTCTTTTTTTTTTTTTTTTTTCTCTCTCTTCCCCCCCCTTCTCACCGTCTCTTCTCCCCTTTGGTTTTCTTTCTTTCTCTCCCCCTCTTTCTCTCATTCATTCCCCCTGTCCTATTTATTAAAAAAAAAAAAAAAAAAAAAAGACAAAGGATGAACTGAAGCTCTGCCATCACGTAATGTCGCATACTGCTGTTTCTGATGTCATTTAAAAAAAAAAAAAAAAAAAAAAAAGAAGGACATCTAGCGTGAACACATTTGTACTTTTACTTGTTCCGGGAATTACATTACTGAACAGTAAATCTATTAAAACAAAAACAAAAAAACAAACAAAAAAAAAAAAAAAACTGTCCAACAGTGGAGATGATTTTTTAAAGCAGATTATATTATAATGGTGTTTTCAGGTACTAGTAAAAAATAAATAAATAAAAAAAATAGGTGGTTCATGGTCTTATATATATCTTTTACTATGGTCAGCTGATGTAATACAACAATCCCCAGAAGCAAATATCGATGCGGCCTTTATGATGTGCTGAAAGAAAACATGACCATTGATGGCTTACACTGTCCTGTCTTTTAGTTTAGCTTTGTCTGTTGTGATTCTGTGGCCGTTTACTAATCAACACTTGAGAAACGCAACTGCACACACACACACCCTTTGCTGTGTGAGGCTGATTCCGAATGTGTGCAACAAAGATAAGACACCCCTCCTAGCAGTAACAGAAGCCCCTCCCTGATTCCCAGATGAGTCTCATGTTTTACTGGAAGACTGAAACATACAGTGAGTGGATTGTCAGCCTGATTCGCCAGGCTTGAAATTCAAAATAACACCAAGTCGGTCATTCTGCAACTCGCATTTCAAAACCTATGTGAAACATACCACACAGCTTCCTAATTTGAGTTTGTTAACTAGAAATAAAGTACAGTGTGCTCTGAATCCAATCTCTTAAAATCTCATCTGTCTTTTTTGTGTAATGTGGAAAACGTAAATGGGTTAAAATGGAAAATTTCAAAACTGTATAAAGCCTGGACCGAGCAAGTGCATCCACAGCTCTTTGCGCTTATGAAAACTTTGAAAAGTCAAGAGGAAGCAGCAACAAGGCTTGTGCAACAAAGGGCCTACAGGTCAGTGTGGAAATATGTCAAGACTATCACACTGTGGGGAAAGAGGATCGAGTGTCTTTTATGGATTATGCTAATCAAGCTGTCTGTGCCGAATCAAAATTATTGTTAGGAGACTGCAGCACTACAAAATAAAGCACCATCAATACAATGCCACTCTGTTAGAAAATAACTGGTGAGCAGGATTTAGAGAGGAATGAAAGGAACAAAGTTCACCACACCTAAACCGCCCAGTTTACTATTTACTTTACAGATGCAAGTTTTTTTTAACAAAACTGGACCCTCATTTCATTATGTTACTGAACACTTACCTTTAGGTGTTAGTTTCAACATGGCATTAATGGGAGGGAGAAATGACGTTCCTCTCTTTATAAACTTGTCTGGTAACTATCAAGTGTACAACCAAAACAGGTTAGACAATTAAAAATCCAGTCATTCCTACTCATGACTTACTGTCATTGTGTTTAGATGAAACTAAATAATCTGTACTCATTATTGTTCCAAAGAGTCAGTAATTTAATCCTTTATTGCTTCACGTTCACCTTTTGCCTACACTAGATCAGTTTTACACAAAGCTAAAAAATAAAAGGCAAATAAAATGTTCTTGGCTTGCCATTTGTCATTACTAGTTATTATTGGTATTAGTATTATTATTAGTAGTAGTAGTATTATATAAATAGCAGTCAAGATCAAACATGGGCTTTCTCATTCTAATGGAGTGTAACTGCTGTATGAAATGTATATTGTGTTCATTATTTTCTTCCTGTGCTAATAGATGGTGATGCCTGTAATGATGTGAGAAACCAAGATCACACGCTGTGTTAAAATGTTCTGTCTGAACAGCAGCCCACATTTAACAAAAAGTAGCAAACACATCAAATACTCATATTTGAAAACAGAGAAAATAACTGGGAGCATTCACAGTTTCGAAAATTGTGCCAAATTATAAGCCAATGTCATTATTATTCTTGTACTGACTTACAAAATATATAAACTAATAAATTTGCATCTATCGTGTAGTGTGTTTGTTTCCCTTAAACAAGCAGAGACAACTACAGCTGCTTCAACGAGTCTGAAGAACACAGACCAGCTTTTTTGTTAGACCAACAGCTTTAACCTGGTAGAAGGGTCATCACGACCCAGCGAAGGTCACAAACCAAACAGTGGGTTAGATTTGTACATAACACCTGTTTACTGCCACACACACTGTATATAACGAGTGTATATGCACTTTGAAGCTCTATGTAGACTGCAGTACAATAATAACCACATTATCAAACACAGTTTGGTAGGACTCTGTTAGCCTTTATTAATTAGTGATATCATCTAGTCGGGGTGGCAGGGTGTGTGGGACCACAAGTGTGCTTTTAAGTGCACTACAGAGTAATAACTTACAGAAAGGTGTTTATAAATCTTGCCTTAAATATTGGAAAAAGTCTGATATGTGATGTAACCACACTTCAGACCTGACCTTTACTTTGCCTACAACGACTGTGGGAATACCTAACTTGCTTCACTGGCTGAAAATAAAACCGTGATTCTGAACTTTGCTTTAACCTTGCTAATATGTGCCTCTTATGAATTAAGGTTACACCGGGCGTTGAGGAAGCTTCACATGTTAGCAAGTTAATCGTTGTATCGAGCAGGAAGCAAAAAAAGAAAAAGAAAAGAAAAGAAAAGAAAAAAAGAAACGAAACTGTTTGTACTTGATTGGTTTAACTATCATATTTCTTTACTCTGATTTACTTCATACGAGCCTGTGAAACTAGTTTGTTCAGCCAGCTCGTACCACGAAGGCTAACACCAAGGCTAACCGAGGATGGGCAGCCCGGAGATTTTATAGCTAGCGCTCGTTAGCGAGCTATGGTAGACAGTCGGGACAGTTAGCGCTGCTCTGGAGCTTGTTGGTGAATGATCTGTGGCGGCGAAGCAAGTGTGAACTTGTGCTTCGCGGTGAGTTACCTTGACAGAGTCCACGGGGTACATCACTGTGTGCTCCAGTATGCCAGCCACTGCTCCCGCTGTCATGTGGGTCGTCACGGAGACATGAGGTGGCAAGCTCTCGTAGTCCCCGTCACTGTTGAAAGGCTCCTCGTCTTTGCTTTTGTTCTGCGACATATCCAGCGTTGCCACCACACGGTCCGAGCACAACTCCATGCGTGGGGAGCTCTACCAGAAGCTCTCCCTTACCAGACAACACTCAAGAGAGGTAACGGCGGCATGGATAACCACAACATCATCACTACTGGAGTTCCAGCGCCCATGTGACGTAACGACCGAGGGCGTGGTTGTATTAATATGGACCACTCGCGTTTCATGTCGTTAATGTTCGGGCGGGATCTTTGCTTTAGGCGACCAATGAAAACTTTCCATGCCAGATTCTTCTCACACTCAACAGCCCCACTGTTACAAGTTGTCCATCCATGCTGGATTTCCTTCTCCGTTTTTGAATGGGTTTGACAAAAGTGCAATCTCATAGTCCAGCTTGACTAGATAAGTAGGTGTGGCTTACCTATCAGGCAGCATATGTGCAATAACCATGAGGGAAATCGTCTTATGTCAAAGGGAAGTTATCTAAAAGTCGTGGTCTCTCTACACCGCATATGGCGCTATCACGTAGTACTTGAAAAACCGACTTTAGTACACAAACAGGATCACTTATCCTTCCAGGAAATGCCACATAAATATGAAATGAACGCTCATTTAAGAAATAACTCTTCTTTATATTTTACTAATTATTTGAACTGTGCATGTTACATAACTCGCAATTACAGCTCTGAAACACAACTGGAGAAGCAAAAGAAGGGCGACATCTGTAGTTATTCAGCAAAAGAAACACAGAAGTGCACATCTTTTTTGTTTTTATCTTAAGTGATATCTTAGCTGCTGCTTTAGCGGCACTATTGTAATGTAGTGCTCATTGAACCTTTGATAACACATGTTTGCCTAACTGGAGGGAAGGAAGAAAAGCTCTTTTTTTAAAACATTATTTTAACACAAACCACCCTCACCTGCCGTTTTAAATCTGAGCATACAGATCTGCACACATCATCCGTGCTTCACGTCATGTGGATAGTCTTATGAAATAGCCTACAGTTAAAGCAGAAGCTTCAGAAAATAGCTGCTTTACACACACGCTTGAGTTCCAGTTCCCAAAAAAGTGTAACATTGTTGTCAAACTGTTGGACTACCTCACAGGTTCCTTCCATTTGCTTTAGTCCAAGGACCCCGCTGGAGGCCAGTTATTTAAACCAATTCCTTGTTTTTTCATTACATCTTCTACTCTTAATTATTTATATGTCTTTAGATACTGTATACCTGTCTCATGTTGCAGGACAGAAGTTTCAAATTCACTTTGATATTCCACTAGATCCCAGTGTGTGCAGCGGTTATCACTGGATTCAGCTGCTCTTAAGAGTTAGTGGTCAGGCCACCCCACCCTCTGATTGACATCACAGGGAGTGATCTGAACAAGAACAACTGCTTTTAAAAAAAAATTTCTGAGCCATTAATCGGTCACACAATAGCATTTTTAAGGGATTTGTCTTCAATCAAAACAAAAACATCGTAATCATACCTATAAAAATGAGTTAAACTGTCCTATGTTACGTACTATTGACTGAAACTTAAGCTCAATGGGAAAAAGCATATTGCATCACTGAGGGTGTGTTTGTGAGGCACGGTGACATCCCAGTGACTCAGCAATATAAGAACCTTAAAGAGCCACTTGTTTTCAGGGTGCCGTTACAGCTGTTGTTCACATATCACATACCACAAAAAGGTTAACATGAACAGGTAGTGTACCAATAAAAAATGAACTTTTAAAGCTACAGCTGGTTATTACAACGCTGAAGGTGGGAGACCAGAGACATGATGCAGCAAAAAGCAGAAAGAAAATGACCAGCCTGCCTTTTGTACTTCACAAACTGTTGCATGTAATCATGTCAGTCTTTGTTAATAACAGACTAATAATATCAACAGTATATATAATACTAATATTGAGACACGAGTTCAGTCTGAGAGGTTACTTCACAGCAAACAAACGTGGGAGTTTAGAACATGTTTTGAATTCTAGCAAAAGTGGCAATGAATTTATCTTCCACTCAAAGCAACAATAAGCGAGTGCATTAGTTTATGTTACTATTGGAGTGTCTGCTGAGGACTTCAAACACCACATGGCTCATTTGCTTCGTTCTCAAGACAGGTCACATTGATTTTGCATTGTGTGCATGACTTTGTTTGCTTGGAAACAAATCCACGAGTGGAATATTCTCAGTGATGCAGCACTTACAGCCTTGTAACAGAGCAGATATCCAACACAACAATGCCAGACTGTGGCTTGGAAACACTATTTTTTAAATTAAGTATTTGCATGGTGACACAGCAGTTTCTGCAGAGGGTGGCACGAATGCCCCTCTGATGATCCTCCTTTGGCTCTCGCTCTCTGGGGCCTCTGGATGTCGAGGCCTGGATCTCCTCCATGCCTGCTTCATGCCCTGGGGGACAGGCCTATGGCTCCCCACACCCTCTAGCACAGACCTTCCCAAAGTGGGGGGCCTGCCCCCTAGGGGGGGGGGGGAGGCGCAGAGCCATTGGGGGGGGGGCGGTATGAAAAGGGAAACAAAACAAAACAAAACCAAAAAAAACAAGCCTTCCACACTGCTAGCACGGGGCTCCCACACAAACGCAAAGCAGGAGATGAAGCATCGCTGAATATGTTTCCAAACCAACTTCATTCTAAGCCAAAGACTAGAAAATATGGTGAAGCAAATCTTCCCTTTGGTTTCACCTGCACAAGTGCCAGGTAGGTCTCCCTGCATAATTGGTTTTCCCTTGTCGGCAGCAGCGCTGGGCTCTTCAAATCATGGACAAACAGTATCCCACATTCTTGATTTTTAATTCACAAACACTTGTTGTAATGACTAACTACTCCTGACATTTTGGAGACGTTAGCTCTTTATACAGTAAAGTTACAGTGGCTGATCCTGCCACGATTTGTTCCCCGGTTCAAATCACGGACAAACAGTATCCCACAGCTGTTTATGTTTTTGAACCGATTTTGCACAGAGAGGCATTTTTTGAAAAATGTATTGATAGCAATGTTGAATATTATTACACAGGAAACTACATGTAAAACAATTACACCGTGAAGCCTCTGCCTTTCTAAATGGAGGGACAGTAACTGCATGTGTATATGTAAGTATGTAAAAACTGAAGATAGTCAGATTAACAGTATTTTGTCTCTATCTGCCATTGTAGTTTATTTTATTACTACCTGTCATTTATTGCAGATTACTTGTATTTGTTTAATTGTTTACTAAATGTTTGAGGTGTGAAATAAACCACAATGGAGCAAAATATGGGTGTGTGTGGTTGGAGGATGTGTTTGTGTGTGCGCGTGCATGGAGGCGGGGGGCACGAACATTTTTCTTGTAAAACAGCAGCAAAAAAAAGTTTGAGAACCACTGCTCTAGCAGATTGTTACATGGAGAAACATTTTGAATACCAGCGCGCTGATCCACACAGGTGTGCACACAGGTGTTCATTGTTCATAGACACAAACTACACTTTTCTTAGCTGCTACCTCAAAGCACATTGTGCGCTGTCGGTCCTGCGTGCTGCACAAAAACATTTATTTTTTTAGTATTTACTGTTATTTACACTTAGCTAGATTCATGCAGTGGTGTTGTGTTTATTATGTTGCTCTCTATTTTGCTTTTTTCCTCTCTCAACAGGTGATTCAGGAGATCTCGGCAAAAAAAAAAAGCAAAAAAAAAAAAACATTGCTCGTACTCATGCTGCCCCATTTGCTGGGAGTAAGGGCGCCCTCCGTTTGTGAGGTGCGCCTGCTGCTTGCTGCACAGGGAGGAGAGGGCGGGGCAGGGGGGTATTCACTGGCTGGCTGGAGCATCTAATAACCAACTCGCAAAATAAAACAAAATAAAAACAAACCAACAAACACGAAACACCAGACATTATGATACAGACTTATAATTTGCACCGATGTTTTTTTTCCCGAAATTCTATACGCGAAAAGTGAGCGCGAGAGCCCTCGGTGTGCCTGCTCGCTGCTGAAGTCAAAGTCAACTTTATTGTCATCTCCGCTACACACAGTCCAGTATATAGAGACGAGACGACGAGGCTCCAGTTACAGCAGTGCAAGTAAACAAACAATAAATATAAGAAGAGTAAGAAAAGGTCTATTAGGTTATGTTGTGGCGATCCTCGGGTTGAGGGATTTGTGTTCATACTGGAGTGCAAAATTAAAACCAATGGAAGATGGACAAGAAAAGTTCAAAGCCATCAGGTGCTCAGTTTAGAAAAAATAGAAAAGAAGAGGAAGAGAAACGAGCAAAAGATACAGGTAAGCAGATGTGTCATTGGATAATGGCAGGTCATCCTGAAACAATCAGAATCAGAATCCTTTATTAATCCCTAAGGAAATTATGTGGATTTCAGTTGCTCCAAAAAGAAATGGTAAAAATAGTAACAGTAACAGACTAAACTCCAAACAATACATTGTTACAGATTTTAATATTAATTAGTCATTGTCAGTTGTTGATTTGTCCTGTTCTCATTGTATGACGAATTATGATGGCTGTTTGCATACTATGCATACTCTCTCTCTCTTCATATGTGTGTGTTTCTCTCTGGTGAAATGTTGTGTGTTCGCCCGGGGCACCAAACAGACTAGGACCGCCACTGCCCATCAGTAACAACTAAAAATAAAAATGAATAACAAAGGTTGATCAAATGGACCAATACGGCGAGGCCTTGATGATCCACTTGGTAAAGTAAATTCATTGGGTATCTTTGTTGGCCTTCAGACAACAATTTTGATGACTAAAGAACCAAACAGGACAGGCAAAAAACAAACAAACAAACAAACACACAAACAAAAAAACCCTGCAGCCCTGTGGCCATTATTGGCTACATGCTGATTATTACCATTGATTGATTTTTTTTCCCCATGCAGTTTTTAAACAGGAAATAAGTTTAAAAACCACATTTGGTGAATAAAAGAGGACAGAGAGGTTTGTGTTCACATTACTCCCAAAGACCACGAAATTTACATTTAATCCAAAAGATAATAAAAAAAGATCAGAATAGCATAAAATTTTTATTACTGGGTTGCAGTGTCACATTTATTTCACATTCATTTGTGAAAACATTTCATTATATAAATAATGGGGCATGTGCTCTTGTTTACAATCCCCCCCCCCACACACACACAGCAGTGACATGATAGCTTCTGAAAATGAAGCCTAAACATAAACATATGCAACAGTATCCAACCGAACAGCCAGATATCCACACGCAAGACTTTCAGCAAGGCCTTAGAAAAGACTGAGGCTCACGAGAAAAGGGTAGATGCATTGCAGTGATAAGACATGTATTGCACTAGCATAGCTGTTCAAGGCTACTTGTCACTTTTGGAGCGATGCGCACAGACACACTCAAACAGAAAAAGACTATTCCTGCTAGACGTGCTTCTCAACTGCAGCGCAAAAAAAAAAAAAAAAAATTCCCCTTCTACTGATTATAATTAATTGCATTTGAGGTTTCTATACAAATAGGGGAGTGCTTATTTCATCTAACTTTAAGAACAACAACAAAAAAGGTGTGTACATGCACAAAGAAAAGGCAAAGGCATACAGAACTGTAAATATCCACACATAAATAGAAATTTTAAAAAAAAAGCCACTATAGTTTATTTGTCAAACTTTGTGAAATTAAAAAGTTTGACTAAGAAATTATTTCCCTATGGATAACCTGGAAATAAAGTACCATTTATTTCTGGAAATAAATAAGAGACACTTAAGGGCAGCTGCCCTCTGAATTAGACAGGCAAAAATATAATTATGAATGTTTAACTTAATCGCACATACTTTCCTTAGGCAAGCCTGAAGATTCATGCAAGGTGTTCCTTATTTGTACCATCTCTCAAAACACATTAAGGTGGAGCAGCCTTCAAAGAGTCACTGACAAAGGAGATGGCTTTAGAGAGAAAAGGAGCGAAAATTGGCGATGGGAAACAGACGCGCTGCCCAGACTTTACGCTCTACAAATTTTAGAGATTGATGAGGATTGTTGGCGAGCCAAGGCCCTCTTCCAGCCACGGTACAGACGAGGGGGTGCAACGCTGAGCTGTGCGCCGATGAATGCGGCGGAGTCGCCGTAAGTACAGTATAATAGAAAGCAAAACGATGAAGAAGCAAGCCAGGAATAAGTAGTGATTGTTGACAAAGGAGAAGCTGTGTCGCCAGTGAGAGTGCGCTCCTTTCAGGCTTTCCTGTTGGATGTCCCTGGAAGAGGTCACAACAAGAACAAGTCACACATATTACAACAGTTTGGGAAACAAAGACTGAGAGTTCTGTAGTGAAATCCAGCTCAACTAACCATGGCTGCACTCATTCACATGAACAGCATTATTTTCACTGGGCAAAATGACTTAAAGCTTGATTAGTAAACTGACAAGGAAAGGGCAACATGTGCGAGAAAATCCATCTTACCTTAAAGGCAGAAACCGTGTTCTGTAAAGTATAGCTCCAAGAGTCCACTGGACCTCCTTATCGTAGACCAATAAAGCAGTCTTTAGGTTTTTATAATTGGTTGGAAAAGAGAAGCCTGTGTGCAATACTTCATACATCCATGCCGATTTAAAACACTGGTACCTGCAGACAGGAAAAATACAGCACATGCTGAACATTCATGCAGCAGAGATATTGGAGGAACGTGACAAGTTATATGTTGTTTTCAGAAACTGCTGGAGAGTCCTGACTTACTTCAATCTATGGAGATCTGCATGTGAGGCATATAACCCAGACTCAAAGCGTTCCCTCAGAATCTTCCACTGGGTGGCACAATAACTCTGTAAATGTTTAATAAAAATGTCTGCAAAGTTTCCAATGATAAGTGAATGATAAACATTAGTATAACCATTCTAGTGCTCAAAATAACTCTACTCCACTGCTCAAAAGGGTTAAAGGAACACTGGATCATCACAGCCTAAATAAAGTTAAACTTGAGGGATCAATCCACCCTAATAGCAAGCGTGAGCCATTGTGAATCAACTTCACCTGCTTTCAATCAAATTGAAAACAGGTACAGTGGAGAGGTAACAAAACACATCTCAAAAAGGGAGTGGTTTAGCAGGTGGTGAGCACCATTGCCATCATCCCTGTTTACTGATGGCACTTGCCACTACTGGTAGCATGAGATTGTTCCCCCAGCCCATTCAAGTTGCACAGCTACTCGAGCATGGTGCATCCCTATGACAATGGGGTTTACTGTCTCCCAGCACAGTCTCAAGAGTGTGGAGGACATACAAGGAGAAGGGCATCAACTCAGCAAGCAAGACTGAAGGACCAGGAGGAACACTTCCAGAGCCCTACACGAGCTAGGGGGATACTCATGTGTATGTCACTGACTAAACTGTCAGAAAGAGCCCATGAAAGTGACATCAGGGCCCCGAGTCCTTCAGCAGGCTCTGCGCTCACCACCTAGTACCGTGGAGCTCTGCTGGCACTTAAACTTTTTTAGCGCCACTCACCTTGGCAGCCTTGGCGTACTTCGAAGCATTATAATCTCCACCCATGCGCAGCACATCCTCCATGCAGTAGTAGAACTCAGAGAAGCCATAGAACTGACTGTTGCTGTAGTCAATTGCCGGCTGGTAGACGCCATTGAGGGAGGTTTGGGTGTCATTGGTGCGGTTTAGGAATGGCTGGAGAATTTGCCTACACTGGTCAAAGTCTCCAGTGCCTCGCAGATACAGGTGCTGCGTAGGTGGGCCGATCTCATCCTGCAGGTCAGTGGGTAGACATGGGTCCAGCAGTGGAGACTCCACTGTTTCACCAATATGCTGATCTAAGAGCCTGAATAAATATAATAAATATCCGCAATACTGTGTAGTGCCACCTTTAAAAAAAACAAACAAGCCCAAAAACAGTTTAATTAAGCCAAGAGAATGACCTGCAGATCTCACCTGTTTCGGGCTGCAGTATTTCTGATGAGATTCTCCTCATATCTTTGGCGTGCTGCATTTCCTCCATAACCCAGAAAGGTGGACACATAAACACGATACACATGCTCTGTGCGATGCACGTCACACCCCAAGTTAAACTCGGCCAGTAAGTTCTTGGCGATTTCCTCCTACAGAGCAAACACACATCAGCACGAGAAGTGACTCCCTCCCTCTACTTACGCATATTCAAATTTACACACCCGCACTTCTAAAGTGCGTGTATGCATATAAACACACCTTTATTATTAGAGCAGGGCAGCCATAGTCGAGGCAAGAAAATAAAAGAGAAAGCTAAATATTGTGTCTCAAATAAGGCATCTCAAAACATCAAAGAAGCAGAGATGAACTATCAAGGGAGGCTACAGACAATCAGTGGCATATTTGCTGAGCCTGCAGCTGGCTTACAGTAGAGTCAATAGTGATGAATGGAGAGTAGATCATACAGGTTTTACCAGGAAATGATAGAGGGTGGAAGAAGGGGAGTGGGGGAGAAAAACAGAGGGTGAGTGGCAAAAACCAAAGAGCACGAAAACAGAATTGGTTGTGGATAATAACCTGCTGTGGAGAAGCAAAGCTTACAGTTTTGGGCACTTCGTACGCAATCTGTGTGGAGACACCACCCATGTCCAGGACACCTGTAGTCCTTTTCCTCAACAGCATCTCCTGCTGATCGCCGCCTGGAACATGTACCTCCACTACAGCCTCGCCGTCTTGGGTGATCGAGAGCAAAGGGGTTTGAGATTCAGTTAGTGAAGGCGTATCGTATGAGCACCGCGTTAGCAGATACAAAAGTCTCCATGGATTTAGTTAACATGCAGCACAACAGCCTTTTAGTGGCAAAAACTTAGTACACAACTGCAATGCTACCTTCTTGGATTCTTACCATTGTGCACATGGTCAAATCTTCCAAGGACAAAGTTGATTCCAATCCAAGCATAGACACCTAAAACCAATAAATACAAAGTAAATTATGATATAAGGTTTAGTGTCAGAAAACTTTTCAGTGGCTACAAAGTGATGAATCAAATAAACTCCCACTGTATTAAATATAAAACAACACAAACCATTCTCATTCTGTATAACACACTGATGTTCATTCTTGTGTACTATAAAATTTCATGTTGTAATTTTATGTATTTGTTGCCTGAACTACATCGTTGTAAATTGTCTGATGATGTGTTAAATTTCTTGTTTATTGTTTTCGTCTAACGTGCCAGGAACTCGATATTTTCACTGATTTGTTCATTTACATGCACTGTCCCTTTGAAATAAACAAATTCAAATTACGTTTCCATTTACGCACCTTCTTGTTTTCCAGAAATCACTTCCACGTGGGAATCCGAGAAGAGGAAGTTGAAGTGGACTGGGATATCTGTGCGCAGATCCTCCAGAAGTGCTTCCTGTTGACTGAAATCAAACAAACAAAATAACAAGAACTTTGCTATTTTTAACTGTAACTCAGGTCAGCTCAGGTGTTAACAGATTTGTAGTTCACGATTTTATTCTTATTGGGGTTTTACTTTTCGGGTAGGATTCTCATTCCAGCTGTGCACAGGACATACAAGGGTGTTTCCTGGTGCTTGTGTTTGGGGATGTGCTGGGCTGCAAAGCTCAGCAGTGGGTATATATAATCACTGGCTTTCTCCGGTGTTTTAGCCAATTCGGAAATACCTGAAAGAAAACACACATTAGATCGCAGCGGGTAAATAAAAGGCAGTACAAGATGCTGAAATGCGTGCATCACCATATAATATTGTGATAACAGTTTGAGCCAAACACTGGACATCTCACCTGGCTTGATTTTCATGACCACTGGCTTGCGGTTCTGATCTCGCATTTGCCGGATGTCCAGCAGTTCGTGGGGATTACCGTTGTGCCGGGGCCAGCAGTACACGAACACCCTGGAGCCACTGCTGCCACAGTCCACTACCAGACCGTAGTTCAGGTTGGGGTTGGTTGTGTCTGTTGCGTCGATATCAGTGACCCTGGCTAAATGCCTGTTGAGAATCGTAAAAGTTAGAAATGATGCTTCCCATGTTTACTAGGACATCTACAACTGGATAGTAGTTGTGTAAAACCTGTGGAAGTGATTTTCCTTTGTGATCCAGCTGACGTGCCCCTTTCCAGCAACAAGCAGCAGGTAGAGCAGCCCTATGAGGCAGACCACTAGACTGATGAAGAGCAGCTGTCTGATTGATGGTATCAGGAGCCGAGGAAGAACCTGGGATGAGAGGCTGAAGTGCCACGAAGCTGGGAAAAGGCACGAAAAGCTGATCCTGTCAACAAAAGGTAAGAGAGCCTCAGCAAAGTATGAAACGTCACAGATATGTGAAAGGTATGCAAGGAGAAACCAACCTTCCCATGATGGACATTTCTTCTACTTGTTGCTTTACTTATCACTATAAAGCATGAAGCTGGAAGATGAATATCTGCCTTGTTCCAAACGTCCTCATGTCTTCATTTATCATTGTGACCTTTTAGGGGGCAATGTTATAAATTAACAGTTATTCGCATTTTATTTTGAGGGGAACTTGAGCTCTTTTATCAAGAAGGCCCGCAGAGCCGGTACGACACAGGACATGTAGCATATTATCGCTGTAAAGGCAACGTATTTAAACTACAGACAGACATTAGCCAAACAGGAAAAGCACTGCTTATAAAAGGAAAGCCGATAAGCGCTCACACGACCTAACATTTGCGTTTCAGACGTTTGTGTTTAATAACGTTTGACTTTGGTTGTAGTAGAAAGCTAAATGATCCTATTTTTGCGCGTTTTTACTGATCGTCACTATAAAACCGGTAATGTGACGTGTTCACAGCTCCTAGCCGGTTTATTACTTACTAGGAAAGGTGTGAAAATCCCCCCTTTTCTTGAAAATGTGGCGTTTATTAGCAGCCAGATGCTAACCTCTGGCTAACTAACGTAAAGGTACGAGAAGGAATCCGGTGAGTGACGTGGTAGTCGAGACGTGGTGATTGATTTTTATCTCCGCGTAGCCCGGATCGGAAGCCTGTGAGCAAACAGCCGCCCGTCTTGTTTTTTTCTTCTTCCACGTCTAATGTAGGGATTATTGTGCAATACCGCCACCTACTTCCTGGAATTAGGTAAGAAATGATCCCCAGGTGATGTGAAATCATCGTGTTTAAAGGGAGAAGTTAGGAAAGAAAAAGAAAGGTGTCAAAGGTTTATACTGAGTTGTGCGCACGGATGGACACCAGGGTAAGGAAAATGACTTTTATTGACTGACAGGCAGAGATCATGTGCAGCAAGTTCAGGTGATTAAGGACAGGTATTGAAACGAAGACACAACACGTGTATGAATGAGATGGAAACAGTTTAATATGCGAGAGGTAGGAGGACGAGTTTAATTACTTGGGGTCAAATATCCAAGGCAATGAGAGAGAGGTGAAAAAGAGAGCATACAGTGTGGAGTGTCAGGAGTGATTTATAACAGAAAGGCAACAGCAAGAGTGAATGGGAAGATTTACAAGATGGTAGTGAGATCTGCTATGGTGGGTGGTTTGGAGATGTTTGCACTGAGATGTTTTCATTGGGAGTGACCAGAATTGACAGGATTAGAAATGAGTACATCAGAGGGACAGCACAGGCTGAGCGGGTTGGAGACAAAGGTAGAGAGGCAAGGCTGAGATAGTTTGGACATGTGCAGTGGATTGATAGTGGATATAAAATCATAAGTCATACACAAATCCACTCATGTGGTATTTAATATAAGATTTATAGCTTACTGAAAAGACAAGACATTAATATTGACTTTCTAATAAGTTTGAAAAACAATAACAAATGATTTAAAACATGGTATAAATTATACAGCACATTTTCAAATGTATCCAAGTTACTGTAATAACTCTTTTTATATAAGACAAGTCATCAAGTGTAATTTCAATATGTTCTCTCAGTGCAAAAATAACCTGTGATAACCTGCCAAAACTCGTAGAGCTATAGTAGAACCTCACACTATAAAAGGTGCACAGTAGTTTTATTTGCTGTACGTGAATCCACTGGTAATCTCTTCATTATGCCCAGACAATTTGAACATTACTGCACTTCTTGCAGGCCAGCCACTCGGAGCAACTAATTTGCCAGCAGCAACTCACATCCATATACTTCAGTCTCTTGCTCTGCTGTAATAAACTCTTCACTGTTCTAATCGTCACGTCTGTCCGCTGCAGATCAACGTGGCGTACCCGACCGAGCGGCACGAGAGGTGAGCCTGTGGATTCTGCAGAAGCACGCGGCTCATAGTTCTCTGTGCGTAGCACACTCTGTAAAGTGTAGTCCAAGGGGCACGGCAGGGAGACGAGTGAGAGCTTCTCCAGTAAAGGGGAACCGGTCAGGAGACACCTGAGGACCGTCTTCAGGGACATCCAGAACATGGCAGGCTTTATTTGGCTGTGCTCATAGGAGAAACTTCAGGGAGAGACAAAGAAGATGAGGAAAGATCTTTGATAGATTGCCAAAGTCTTGTCTGCTTATCAAAATATAATTTTCTGGCCTCATTTCTTAAGTTTCAAATAATTACTTCCTCTCACTTTATTTTGTTATATGCCACAACACAGATAGGTGCTACCGAGGCAGAAAAAAAGCTTAAAAAGAAGAATATGAACACTATAAAGGCCAGCGTTATCTGTACAATAGGGCCTCTTAAGCCTGGCAGCAAGAATAGACTTGATTTTCCTCTAATGGCATGATTAAATGTCAGATTGATGTGAAACATCATTATGAGCAGCCTACTACAAGAACACACAAAGAAACAGTGTAGAATCTTTACTGACGGGCAATACTTCCTGGTATACCATAAATAGTACCTCAGCAGTAACCTTACCTGAGTGTGAGAGAGCAAAGGTTAGGCAGACGTGGAAGATCTCCATTGTCCTGTTGATCCTCCTCATGTTCTATTTGTAGGAAGGAGGGAGAAGGCTCAGCAGAAATGAGCAGGTCTCTGAGTCTGGGACAGGCCCTGATGACTGGCAGGAGTCTGGTGTAGGAGTTGGTTTTCACCCCTTCAAGTGTAAGAGAAATCAGAGAGGACCCTGCAACTAACAGAGAGGGAAGGAGGTTGTCCAGATTTCCTGGGAATTGGACTGAGAGTCTCTGCATCTGACCGGACCAGGCCTTGAGGCCCGCGGCTAACACAGATACCTTGCTTCCTCCTCTAGTGTTTTCATTACTGTCAACACTCACAGACATGGAGCAAATGCCTGGACATAAACGACCTAAACTATCCAGAGAGTCAAAGGTTAAGCCCTTAACATCCTTCAGTTTCAGGGCAAAGTCTGACTGTGACCGATGTGTCCTTTTTTGCCCTGACTGCCTCTGAGAGCAAGGCGGCCCTTCATCTCTACTTGTATCTTCCTCACTCCCACTCCTATACTCCTCCCATGATATCCCCTCCTCCTCTTCATCCTCATTTTCTCTATCCACTGCTGTTTTTTCTCTCCTCATTCTTAAATTATCCTTGCCCTCCTTGTCCCTTCTTTCCTGCCAAACCTGTTCCAGCTTGGCAACTCCTTCCCTGCTTGTAAACTCATCTGCCAGGCTGAACTCTCTGTGCTCGATGAGGCAGCAGGCCTTTTCTATGCCCTCCATGGCTACTCTTTCCAGGGAGGGGAGCGAGAGAAGGAGGTAGGCTGCAGCAGCCACAGGTTCTTCCTCTTGTACCCCAAACCCAATATCCAGAGCCAGCAGACTGCTGAGGGGAAGAGGAGCCAGGGTTGCAGGAAAGGATGAGGACTGATCAGAGCAGGAAGTGGAAACAGAACTCTGAGCTTTAAAGGGACTGCCTGAGGATGAGCAGAAAGCCCCACCTCCAAGAGGAAGCAATGCACCTGGGGAAAGCAAATGACAGTGGGATACATCTAGATGCCGCAACAAACGGCAACGGTGAGCGATTGTTCTGATTACATGCTTGTCACAGGACATGCCAGTCAGAGAGAGGGAGCGCAAAGCAGGAAGGCCATGGAGGGTTTCGGAAATGACCTTTGAAGGTAGCTGCTGGGCTCCAGACAAATCCAGACTCCTCAAATCCTGAGACAAAAACACAGAAAATTCAGACTCACAATAAATAATCAGACAGAGTAAAAGATGAGACACGGACATGGAAGCGGTGGTTTCTCTCTAACCTGGCAGCGTGCAGCAATGTGAGTGCAGAGGGCTGGGGTGACCAAAGCAGGACAACTTTCCAGAGACAGACCTCGAAGCTGGGGAACCAATAGGAGGTGGAGGGCTGCCCTGGACAACTTCTTTCTGCTGCACAGCAGGCATGTCAGCTCCTCAACCAGTTCACTGGCTACAGGCAGAGTTAAAGAGTAGAAAAAGAAACATCCACAAAGATATCATTAAGACACGTACAGCAGGGGATCACTTATAGTGATTTAATCAAATCTGTGCTGCTGCTTTTTTAAATTTCTCCAGTTATCATTTTTTAATTAACTCACTGAGTAAGTTGAAAGGCCCCATGATGTATCTGAATGAATATTGATCCAGGTAGTTATCGGTATAGTCTTTCACCCACACTTTTTTCATGTTGTCAGCAAGGCTTAGCAGAGACAGCTGCCTCAGTGAAAGGACCGGACCATCTTCATCTGTCCTCCAGCAGTCTCCTGTTCTCTGCCTCCTGCGCCCAGGTCTAGCCTTCGCCCCACCACGTTCAGCCAAAGCCCGAAATAGGGGCATTGTGGGATTTCAGCTGACTTCAGGGCTGAAGTGGTCAAATGCAACAAGTGATGAAGGGTTAAAAGTAGAAATTGCTTTCTTTCATAAATTCATAATGTTGATAAGGAGTTTTAACTCTTATGTAATTTGAATGGTGTCATTAGGATTGAAGTTATTTTACCAACAATGTTAAAAAAAACCCCCCCCATATATAGACACATATAAAACTGACACGGTGCACACACCCCTCCTCTCACCGATCAGCGTTCATATCTAAACATTAAAACATACTAGCTGATGTTAATAACTACTTTGGTGTTCGTGTGTGAATGAGAGTGTGGGTGGTTAACCAAGCTACAGTAAACTGTTAACTATCAGTGCTGCTGTCTAACTAACTCGCCTTTGTAGTTACGGAAAGATTGAAAGGAGCAGAATGTATTGTTTAGAATAGTTTCCAGTGCACTGACACCTACCTGGCAGATGTAACAGTGTGCTGTCTTGTCGTTATGCGAAAACAAAGCACAGTTGTGCCTTGCTCTGACGCTTTCAACACTTCCTGACTGGACGCTCGTCATATGGAAGATTTTTCCCTGAGTTTTGTCTCCCAGGAGCACTTCGTGTCAGGTTGCCTGACTCAAGTGAACTTCCCCGGTCTGAAAGTCCAGCGGAAAAAAAGCAGTGCTCGAGACTTCACTGGTAACCCGGTAGGGCTTTCTGAAAAACTTAGGGAGGGACCGAGTGTGACTGAACGTCAAGTTACGTTCAAGGTCAGTGTGAAGTTTCGGAAAAAAAATGTTATAAATGCAAATTAACTGATTATTATCACTTTTGTTATCTTATCTGCAAGCAAATTGTCTATGAATGTAATACTAATCATTAATTAAGGCGTTCTGTATTACTCTCAGGAAAAGTCTTTTAATTATGTGCCTGTAAAGTAACTTTAAATGCTGATATTCGTGAATCTTATAAATGAATCTTGAACTGTGTTTAAGATACTTGTTGTTAATTAAAAAGGTTTACAACCTTCCAACATTTACTTATGTTGCAATGCCACGACGCAAAATACGAATACTTTATGTAATACCACTTTGTACCACACGATGGTGCTGCAAGACAATAGTAGGACTGAGTCTACGATTGAGAGGAGTAAATATCGATGTAGGCAATTAAGATAAATAATTGAACTTCCGCTTGTCTTTCTACACAATGTGAGCGCTCAAAAGCTTTCTGCTACAAGTCTCATTCACACAGTCACACATGTATATATTTTATCTATATACCTAAGCACTTTTACCTGAGTGTGTCTGCACTTAGATATCGAAAAAAAGCACTTGTATGAACGTGTGTGTGACTGGGTGACTGAGGCTTGTAGTAAAAAGCACTTTAAATGGTCAGCTAGAGTACAAAAGCTCCATAGAAGTCCATTTATCTAACATTCGCACACAAATGAAGCAAGGTTCAATATTTTACCCAGAATGCTTCAAGATCAGCTTTCAGACTGGTGGATGACACGCTCCACCACGTGAGCCGCCCTCCAACCTTACAGTACCTGGTTTCTGAGGTGGGGTCCCATTCAAGTACTAAACAGGCCTGATGCTGCCCAGCCCCTGAGATCAGATTGATGAGATCAGGTGTGCTCAGGTGTTATGGTTGTAAGCTGTAAACAAATCATTCACAAATAACACAACACCACCTCATCAAGTTAATTGTATTGCTGTTTTGTTGTATGTTTACAATGGGTGAAATAAAAACGCTGTTTCTGTTTTGTTTACTTTTTTTTCAGATAAAAGTGCTTTATGATGCTTTTATACTGTAACTGTTCCGACTACCGTTTTCTCCCACGAGTGGCTGTGAATTTTAGCGTGACATCTTCTGTTTTATGGGACGTTTAAAAAAAAAAAGAAAAAGAGAAGAAGCCTTGATGTCAGTAGGACATGCCACTACAGCCAGCTTCATGTCTCCAGGCTGTCTCTCCCAGACTGTATAAAATTGCTAATTGAAGGATGTGTAAGCTGCCTGTTTTGCTGGAAAGAAGGGCCAGTGTGTATTTTTTTTATTCCACAAAAAATAAATTGATAACTGCAAATTAAATATCAAAAGAAATCAATACAATCTTGGCGTCATTCTTTATTTCAATCACAGATGATGTCACACATCAAAGACGAGCAAGTTTGCAAGACTTGACTTTTATTACAGTGCGATAAAAAATTAGCAGTTAAAAAAATTAGACTTGTCTTAAATACAAGTATTAAAGCTAATACATATTATGCAATAAGTTCAAATTATTATTCTCTTCATTCCCTAACAGCTGAAAAAGTCTGTTACAGTAACCTATACATAGTCTGTTTGAACTATAACTGGCAGCACTGACACACTGAAAATATTCTCAGTGAATTAAAGCTGACTATGGATTTGTATGACCACCAGGTAAGTTAGTAACAAAAAAGTTTGGAAATGTTTCATTTTATCGTATATATGTATAGAAAAAGTCTCACAATTTAAAATGTAAGACCTCAGTTAAGAGCTTTCTATTAAGCAGCAAAACCCCAGTTCCCAAAAAGATGGGACTCTATGTAAAAACCCATATTTAAATTACAATAAAATACAGAAAACATATCAAATGTTTAAAATGAGAAAATGTACGATTTTATGAATAAATCTTGGTTGATTATGAATATGACATCAGCAGCACGTCTCAAAACAGTGAGCAGAGGACAAGAAAAGGCTGGAAAGGTAAGTGGTACTAAAAAGAAACAGCATGGTTTCATAGTAGAAGAATCTGGGTGGATGCTTTAGCTGCACAAGCATTAAAAATTGGAGCATCAACCACTGAAGATAATCGGGTCAGGCACTGCAGTGGCACACTGAGCATCTTTAAATCACAAGCACAAAACTTCGTGGACAATTGTGACACTGAAACATCAACCCGCAATAGAAAACTAGTATTTAAAACTTCTCCAGGATTTAAAAAAAAAAAAAAAATTTAAGGAAGAAGTTTAAATAATAAGCATGATGACTTTGTGAACAAATGGAAGATTTAAAAAAGTGCTTTGTTAATCAGAGAGTGGTGGTGCATTAGTAGTAGGCAAAAATGACACACACCTGGCTCTCTTCTGGCAACAACCGTCTAAAAAAGTGCAAAGTTCAGTTATTAAATCCCTTATTCTCCTTTTTACAATGTAGCAGTTATGTTTAAAGACTCATGCAGCAGACTGTATTCCAGCTCAGGTTACCACTGGGCTTGTGTGAATTGAAATACAGTCTCTGTTTTATGCTCTGATTAATTCAATTTTGTCTCTTTTGCAGGCACAGGGTTGATTTCTGTCGTGTTGGATATCCTGGACCTGTATTTTAGGCTGTGAGACAGGTACAGTTGTATTTATTCTGTGATCGGCACCACCCTCCTGCCAGCTACAAACACCTCCACGATGTTACGATCATCACCTGACACAGAAAAAGAAAGGGAGATAAGCATAAAGCAAATGGCTCGTAACTAGGGATGGGTACCGGTATCCGGTGCCATCTGACATAAACGGTAGTAACCAGACCGAAAAGCAGCGAACATTTCGGTGCTTTTTTTTCCTGAGCTGTGAAACACTTTAGATTCTAGCCAATCATTTTACGTTTCCGAGGATAGTAGGCGGGCCCAGGTACGTACGTTCTTTTAGAGCAGAGCTACAGATTAAAAATGCCCAAGGCGAAGCGGTCAAAGTCTGTCTGTACTTCACAGCAAAATATGCAAACTCAGCAGCCTGCAACAAGTGCTTTAAGCTGATACTGTCAAAGGAGGTAACTCCTCAAATCCGATGAAACACCTGGCGACGCATAGCGTTTTTTTTAAAAGCCGAGAAATGCGCCGTATTTGATAGCTTGCTGCGAGACCTCACACCGTGCACATCTACTGCGGGTGTGGTGCCTGTTATCGGATTCGGAGTTTGCAACATCCCCAGAGAACCCGAAGAGGAGAGTCCTGGCCCCTAGCCCTGCCAGTGTAGCAGAAATGATGACGGATGATGATGGCAGCAGCAGCCGTTCTTCTCTGCGTGAGTAGCTTAATGTTGTTTGTGTGTAATTTACGTTGAGTAGGCTAACCACGTTATTACATCAATGCACATAAGGTGAACTAGCAAACACCATCATAGCTACATGCAGCTGTCTTCTTGTTTGATGGCAGATGCTCCCTTCACCCTGGCCAAAAAGGCTAAAATGACCAAAGAAAAAGTGGAAAACAGTTAAACACGAGAAGTTTTTGGACAAAGTTTGTGTTTTTTCCATTGATTAAGCACTGCCTCCAGCCAAGAGTGACACCATATATGCCCCATAGCTGCAGAAAAGGCACACATTGTTATCTTTTTACAAAAAAAAACAAAAAAAACAAAAAAACAGCTGAACATGAGAGGTTTTTGGACCAATTTTGTGTTCTCCATTCTTTAAGCACCGGCACCGTTTCAAAAGTACCGGTTTGGCACCGGTATCGGATAAAACGTAAACGATACCCATCCCTACTCGTAACACATCAAAGTCACATTAAACTGAGATTTTCTGGTGCAAAAAGAAAGTGACACTCACCCAAATTCAAGAATTTTTCCAAAAGAATCTGAAATTCAAGATATTATAGATTATTGTGAGACTCCAATTAGAGTTTATTTAGTTAGTTTGTTTTGCTTTAATTCATTCATTTCAACCAATTTAGACCAACCTTTGGTTCCTCGTCCTGGATGAGATCGATAGGCCCACCCTCAGCAGCTACATTAATCCTCAGGGCATCAAAGTCTTTGCCAACTTCAAAGTTCCCTGTTTGGTCATCTAAGGACAAGGCTACAGAAAGACAGGCATAATAAATAAACAGTTTCTTAATGTGGGGACAGTTAGTTCATCAAAAAGATGAGATATATGACTACATAGCTACTGAGCACATGCCTATTACTATTTCTGTTATCATAATAGTGCTAATCATAATGTTTACTAAAGAACTTCTAGTTTTGAATGGCTTACCCTGACTGCCTCCCAGTGTGGCTATTCTGAACACCTCCTCAAAACTGAGTGTTTTGTATTTTGGGTCCTGGATGGTCAAGACTTTAGATGCATCCAGAGCTCTCCTCACAGCATCGAGCATAGAGGCGGAGTAGCCTCCAGCCACATCTGGTACAGCACCACAGACACAGACAGGACAGGGCAATGAAAAAATATGAAAAGCAACCACTTGGTTTGTCAGGATTTCCAGGACGGCGTTGTCAGGTTTTCCCTATAATCGTAAAAACGTTTTGAACATTTGCTGTGGCACCATTCTAGTGTTAGTGTGTGACATCACTGATTCCTGGATCTTTTCCTTATTATTCCCCACCACTTCGTGCTGCAGCAAAAGCATCTATTAAATCAAAAGTTTTATCAACTTTGAGCTTAACTTCACACCTTTAAGCTGACCTGGATTCTGAAGCTCCCAGTTGTATAATAAAACTTTAAAGTGATTGTTGCTGAAGATTAGTTAATTAATAACAATGTGCACTAGTGTGGGCCAGAGTTTACAAAATCTTAATCATCACACATCATTTTATGACTTCCTTATGGTGTGAATTGGTCTGTTTGCAAAATTAAAACTGTGTTCACACTTGCTCTGCTCTCCCACCTGTTCCCAGCCCCAACTTTACTTTGTGTTTCAGGACGTTGCGGACATTTAACACTCCACTGCACAACCTGGATAGATGGTGAGAGAGAGAGAGAGATGACAATCAAACTCATTCATTATGTAAAACTTCATAGACTTTATTTCATGGCTCTTGGTCAGATATGGTTCTAGAAACCATAAAGTACTTACGAAAAGTTGGAATTGGGACAGTGGGACAAAGAGGCTCCAGTCTCTCTGAACAGAGCCAACTCTTCATCACTGAGGTGGCACCCGTGGGCCATCACTGTCTGTGAATCACCCCATCATTAATAGTGTCAGTGGTTGTAAGTATTTATATAATGTTTTGTGTAAAAATGTCTGATCGTGTGCAGGCAGGAGTGTACTAACCTTGTCAGTTAGCAGGTTGTGTTTGCGATAGACATCTGTGTAAGACTCTGATTCGGGAAACAGCTCCTTTACAAGCTTTACTTCCTCATGAGTTTCACTGATATGACTCTGACAATGAAGAAACACATCAGATATTCAAGTGATAGCTTAAGAAAACCTCTGACAAAAGCTCTAGCATTCAGATTGAGTGGCAGCACAGTTGCTGCATTACGCCAAACATGTATGTGTGCATTTTACCTCATCGTCCCAACATTACATTGTCTCTTTGGAATACAAGTCTCCTGCAGACATAGCCTAGTTTGACTCACCTGAATGTGCAGGTTGTTATTTTTAGCGATTTCTCCCAGCTGCTCGAGCAACGCTCCTGTGCAGGATGGAGCGAAACGGGGAGTCACCACAGGCTTCACTAAAGGGTACTGCCCTCAGAGGACGGAAGGAGAGACTATCAGAAAACGTATTTTTTCTAATATCTTTGAAAAGTCCTGTTTATTGTATTAAAGAATCTTACCTTTTTCTCCAGAAGCTCTTTAATGAACCTTCAGAGAGCAAATTAACAATGTAGTTTATTTATCTGTGGCAGATACATTTACTGATATCAAAAATTATCTATTTTTGCAACTGAAACTTGTGCTGAGAACAGATCTGCTGGTAATCATGTGTACTGAAGCACAACTGGCATATTTGTGTGATTTTAATGTCATATATTTTGTTTTCATGTGTGATTCTGTTAAATTGGGACCTTAAAATTTTAATTCAGGGAAAGATCCTAAGTAGAATTAGATTCAAGGTTATGCCATAAGGGAGCATCCCTTACATTAAGGTTCTGGTTTTCTTAAAGCTCCGACCTCAACCCCATTGAGAATTTGTGGACTACGCTCAAAAGCAGAGTTTGTGCAGGAAACACAGGAACTCTACCAGTTGGTCAAATATTCAGCCAGAATCATGCCAGAAGACTATGGTTGAGGTGCAACTTGCTAAGTGTATTTATATATTTGAAACCGTATGTAATATTTTGACGCTGTGTTGATTACTGAAAATCCCATGTAAGTCTAAACTTTTGGAACCTATTCTTGGCTTTTACACTCATCAAAGATGTGTGCTGTACAATCATTCCACCACAGAAAACAATCAGTTAAAAAAGACCATGGCAGCCAAGCCCATGAGTTTATGTTGACTTTTGACCACAATTACAACCAAACAGGTGATACCTTCACTGTTCTTTTCCACTACTGAAAAAGTATTTCTTTTTACCATATAGTGTTGACATGTCTGTCTATGATATCAGATTAACTCCCACAAAAAAAAAAGAAGTTTGTAACACATTTGGCATCAATCTGGAAAAATCTGTATCAGGGTCTCTGACATAAAGGCTTAAAGCTTAACTGCCTCTTTTACGATCCAGACTAAATAATTACAAAGTAACCAAACCTGTTCTGTCATGGAATATCTTTACATTGAAAGAACATTGTAACACAACATCTGCTTTACGGTATTAAGCCTCTAATACCTACCGACAGGTCTCGTCTTGAGAGTCCTGCAAGGTCTCTTTGTAATGTTTCACACAATCGTTCCTGTCCATGCACACCTTGCCAACCAAAGCACGCTGTCCAAAGTCATCTGCAAGAAAGGCATCAGTGAGTAAACAGGAACATAAGTAAACATTCATCCTTTCAAAGCTGTTACTGAGTATTTGATTTAATTAGATTTTTGAGGACAAAGCTCAGTCATTGTCAACTCATGTTAAATGAAGAGTATTTGTGCAGTTGCGATGCTCACATATAATAAACAGCCTCCGTAATGTCACCTGTGTGTCCTTGAAAGGCCCTACACATGTCAGAGTAAAATCTTGTTCTAACTCCTTATGCCAGTCATCTGATATAAATGCACGCAGAGCCATTTTCTAAATAAATATTGTGTAATGTGGAAGTTAGTGCATTTTAGTGCTAAACAGGTTCAGCAGCACCGCTTGCAATAATATGGCTTTTTGTTTTGATAGGACTAAAGATAGTTTAGGTCAGTCGTTCAGTTAGCACGACACCAGAGGCCTGATACGGAGGCAGCTAAGTGAAATAATTAGGAATACTCCTGCTACCAGGCTGAGTTTATCCCAGAGATGTACTGTTTGCAACCATTAAAAAATGCTTTGTTAAACAGATTATTGTGCTGTAAAATCCTCAGGTGATCAGGTTACAGAAGTTAGGATGTAAGACGGTTGAAAAACTGCACTTTCTTTTACATCCCATCGTTAGACAGCTGCATTATTTTTCATCCATGGACATGCCCACACGTGATTTAAGCTTTCTAGGTGTGTCTCGTCTTTGCTTGTTTATTATCTGTGTATATAAGATGGAAAAATTTCTATTTCCCCCTGTAAAGTGAAGTGAATGACTTTTATGGGATGATGACGCTACTGCTCACTTGATATATGACCTCAGTAAACATTTGCCTAGTTTGTTTATGTTCTCGATCACAAGTTTCAAGCCCATACAACAGAACATGATGTTCTTTTAATAAATGGCCCTCTCAATTACGGAGAACAATATTACACATTGTGGCATGCTTTAGGGTGTAGCTTGATAGGCTAGTCACTACAAATCTCAGATCTACACCTCTGTTGTCAGGTGTGGTTTCATAACTCTAAAATTATGTGGTCCAGCTATGATAAAACATTTTGTGTCTGATCTGTCGGAAAAACTATATCGCTGTATCCGAGCTTGAACCTGGACTGAACAAATTGGTTTGTTGCAAGTATATTCTTAAGCTTTTCTCATGTTAAATGTACGGTTTGGAAATACTCCAACTTGCCTATACACAAGCACATGCCTCTGTTCAACAGTTCAGAGTTCAAAGTTAAGAGTTCAATGCCCCTGATTGCACAAAATGACTCTGTAAAGTTGCCAATAACAGGGTTTGATGCGTTGGGGTTACATCATTACAAATTCATGTGCGTGTGTGTTCAGTGTTATATAATATGACAGGAACAAGATAAAGCTAGGGTATAAAGGTGAAGGACCATTTCTCTGCAGTGTTTATGAAACATATCGTTAGAGTGAAGAAAGGCAAGAAAAAAATTAAATAACTGAGTCTGAGTCAAAGCATCATAACATACTGCACATGATGATGATTGTAAAGAAGTGAGACAAACTAGTATTCTGATGATTTTTAGGCACTTTTATATTATTAGCACAGCCTTCAGTAAAGTCCGCTTCCTTATCTTGTCATCTTAAATTATGGAAAATTTAAAAATATCATCGTAGCTTATTACACATAAAAAACAAATGTGATATACATTTAAAGAATTAAGAGGCCTACTGTAATGCTTCAAAATAAACATTCAGCTCAAAGTGTGTGTTTGTGCATGTGTTTTAGTATAAGACATCTTACTTGCAATCTGGCCCAGCAAAAGAGAAGCTTCAGTGTGAATCGTAGCAAAGTAGCATGCAGTCGTTGTTCCATTTCTCAGAGTTCTTCTCTGTAAAGCACAGGGATCATATCACAGGATTAAGACCAAATCAACACTTCTGAGACCCTTAACTCACAGGCTGAGTCACAATCCGATTTCTTTTTTGGCTTGTTGAATGTCTTTAATCAACAACTTTGAACTGATGCAAATGTTCAAAGTTTCACATCAAGAAATAAGTGTCCAAAGTCACTTGTCTCTTGATGTTGGCAAACTCACCACTATTTGACTGTAGACCTTGCGGGCGAACTCCAAGTCCTTGAAGCATGACTCCACAGGAAAGGTGTAAGCATTAAGCCACTGCAGTAACGGCATGTCCAATGCGGTGCCAGCGTAGCTGTACTGTGATGCATGGATGTGGGTATCTACAAGTCCTGGCATGAAGAACTCACTAGAATGAAGCAAGCCAAAAAAAACTGCTTTATGACATATGAAAGAAATCACTTTCTTCCAATACAAGATGAGCATCCATCTATCCATCCATTTTCTTTATATCTATATGTGTGACAATATAATGCAAACAAGCTCTGATTTACTATAATGACATCAAGATTATATAATAAACTTACTGTTGTGCCAGCTGAGTGATGTCAGATGTTTTGAATCCAAAGGTCTGGGACAGTTTTTCTAACTCCTTGCCTTCCCTAATAAAAGCAATCTGACCGCAGAATGTAAATTAGACCGGGGTTAAAAGCATACATGCAGAAAGGTGTTTGTAATTAAGCAAGCTGAGAGAACTGAGAGCTTAGGGGGAGGCTTTGGAAGAAAATAGACAGCTGTATATTTTTAATACGTTTGCTTAAAATGTATTTTCATCAACAGTTTACAAACATATTCCTTTGTCCACAACAACCGAGACCAGAATCTATTATGGATTAAAAAAAATTCATATTAAAAGTTATATATCTTTTTTTTTATTAGACACGTTGTAATCAGGCAGGTGCACTGTAGGCGTCTATTTATAATATAAAGTGTTCTGTACCAGGGGGTTTACTGTTGGCCATACTGCCAAAGTTGCTCAGCAACAGCTAATTATATGAGAAAATTAAAATAGCCTTGCCTGTTATACCAGATTTACGCCCTGAAGCCTGATTTACCCCTTTGTCAGTTAAAAATAGTCATCAAGATATTTATCAAATGTAAAACGCAAACAATGTATTCTGGAATTCCACAAACCTTTCCCTGTGCATCCACTCCCAGGAGCGCATCTTTCAGGATCTGTAGCGCCGTTTGCTGAGTCGAGTGGACAAACGTGCCCCTGTAGACGAAGGCTATTGCAGTGTCGGCTCGGTCGGAGTTCGCCATTTCTTCTCCATGTAAGTCGCGGTGCAGCAGTGAGATACAGCGGGATCGAGTCGGGTATTTGTCCTCTGCCAGTGCCAAACACCACCTGACGGCAGAGGTCTTGAGCAGCCAATGAGAGGACAGGGTGTGCATGTCGGGATCGTCCCGTCTATATGTTACAACACTTGTAACGTGTGATCTGATAAGCTTAAGGATGAATTTCATGTTTTGCCTTTGTTATCCTGGCTTAGTATGAGGTGCGTAATGCAAAGTATCAAAGTTATCCACGAGTCAATGCTTTCTGCTGAATAGTAAACTTTGTAGTGGTCAAGGTTTCTAAAAAGAAACATGACCACTCAGAAATCAGCGCAAAAGACAGAAAAAGCTCGCACTTTCCGTCGTTTCTTTTGCGCAAATTTAGACGTAAGCATATATACAGGGAGTGCAGAATTATTAGTATTTTGTCCACATCATCCTCTTCATGCAGGTTGTCTTACTCCAAGCTGTATAGGCTCGAAAGCCTACTACCAATTAAGCATATTAGGTGATGTGCATCTCTGTAATGAGAAGGGGTGTGGTCTAATGACATCAACACCCTATATCAGGTGTGCATAATTATTAGGCAACGTCCTTTCCTTTGGCAAAATGGGTCAAAAGAAGGACTTGACGGGCTCAGAAAAGTCAAAAATAGTGAGATATCTTGCAGAGGGATGCAGCAGTCTCAAAATTGCAAAGCTTCTGAAGCGTGATCATCGAACAATCAAGCGTTTCATTCAAAATAGTCAACAGGGTCGCAAGAAGCGTGTGGAAAAACCAAGGCGCAAAATAACTGCCCATGAACTGAGAAAAGTCAAGCGTGCAGCTGCCAAGATGCCACTTGCCACCAGTTTGGCCATATTTCAGAGCTGCAACATCACTGGAGTGCCCAAAAGCACAAGGTGTGCAATACTCAGAGACATGGCCAAGGTAAGAAAGGCTGAAAGACGACCACCACTGAACAAGACACACAAGCTGAAACGTCAAGACTGGGCCAAGAAATATCTCAAGACTGATTTTTCTAAGGTTTTATGGACTGATGAAATGAGAGTGAGTCTTGATGGGCCAGATGGATGGGCCCGTGGCTGGATTGGTAAAGGGCAGAGAGCTCCAGTCCGACTCAGACGCCAGCAAGTGGAGTACTGGTTTGGGCTGGTATCATCAAAGATGAGCTTGTGGGGCCTTTTCGGGTTGAGGATGGAGTCAAGCTCAACTCCCAGTCCTACTGCCAGTTTCTGGAAGACACCTTCTTCAAGCAGTGGTACAGGAAGAAGTCTGCATCCTTCAAGAAAAACATGATTTTCATGCAGGACAATGCTCCATTACACGCGTCCAAGTACTCCACAGCGTGGCTGGCAAGAAAGGGTATAAAAGAAGAAAAACTAATGACATGGCCTCCTTGTTCACCTGATCTGAACCCCATTGAGAACCTGTGGTCCATCATCAAATGTGAGATTTACAAGGAGGGAAAACAGTACACCTCTCTGAACAGTGTCTGGGAGGCTGTGGTTGCTGCTGCATGCAATATTGATGGTGAACAGATCAAAACACTGACAGAATCCATGGATGGCAGGCTTTTGAGTGTCCTTGCAAAGAAAGGTGGCTATATTGGTCGCTGATTTGTTTTTGTTTTGTTTTTGAATGTCAGAAATGTATATTTGTGAATGTGGAGATGTTATATTGGTTTCACTGGTAAAAATAAATAATTGAAATGGGTATATATTTGTTTTTTAAGTTGCCTAATAATTATGCACAGTAATAGTCACCTGCACACACAGATATCCCCCTAAAATAGCTAAAACTAAAAACAAACTAAAAACTACTTCCAAAAACATTCAGCTTTGATATTAATGAGTTTTTTGGGTTCATTGAGAACATGGTTGTTGTTCAATAATAAAATTATTCCTCAAAAATACAACTTGCCTAATAATTCTGCATTCCCTGTAAACACTGTGTGGTGAGTTAGCTGGCTGGCACAATAGTCACAAGACCTTGAAACAAAACTGTGTGAGTAAGCAGCTGTGCCAAAAAGATGCAAGAAGACAAAACTGACAAGACAGGAAGTGAGAGAATATATCATCCCACGTTTAATCACAATGATGACAGTGACAACCATAGCAACTAAAACCACCAGGAATCATACCACACTAATAAATAAAGCACAAACTGAGTATCTCTCAGCAGATATCTGGATATTTTAGATTCAATTATCATTGTTATTATTATTATTCTACTACTATCAGCATTACTCAATACGAGCTGCATTGTTAAAGACGTTCATAGAGTACAGCAATATTTTTTTTTAACAGGAAACCACACTAAATATGAAATCATGTGGGCTTCAGTCCTCCATCCTGTGTGGGTCAGCATGAATGAGGAAACTTAGTCATTTTACTGTTGTCAACATGAATTAAATGACTTGAAGTTTCACAATGAAGTGCTAAATTCTCTGCATATAAGAAAAAGGAGCTGGCAGAGCACATTGCTCAGTAATTAGTGTTATGACATGAAAAGCAATTGCTTGGATGAGATATGAAGTTTAATTAAGAGCTGAGGCCTGTATTGAATCAGAATAAAGAGCAGAGACTAGGCGGGCACGTGTGTGTATAGCCCAGCAGAGCAGAGGCATCTGATCCACTGCTGTCTTGCACAGTCTAATCTGAGATGCCTGTTAGAAATTAGAGGGATTAGCGGCTGTCTTAAGTAACATTTAGCAGTGGTCTACTGTCTCAGGAGACGGGGTGACTAAATAAGTCCAGCTAAAAATAGCCACTACTCCTTGACGTAAAATGATTATAACACAGTTGTAAATGCACACAAAAATAAACCTTTGGGCTCTGCAATGAAAAGTGTCACCAATGCTTGTAAGGTTCAGTTACAATCTGTCAGTGTAATGGAACTTGCATAATAAGCATCTAGGCTTTAGACTAAGACACAGCACATGCCCTCACCACTACGATGCTGTTTACAAACATATGCACAACACTGCAGTGACAGGGAGAAAAACCAGAGATCGTCTAAAGAGAAGGTGGCATAAACTATCTAATCTGACTTAGAAAAGTTTTTTTCCCACTCTGTTAGAAAATGTGATAATTATGGTATACAAAAAGGGAATGACTCGCACATTAATGACAGCAGGATCTGGGGGCACTAATGTTACCAGCAGTAACTCTATACATCAATACAAAACAACACTTCCTGCTGACCGTAAAGGGAGAGAGCTGTGTGTCAGGAAATCCAGAGGTAAGTCAGTAATAAATCACAGATTTACCCAAGACCTAAAGCTAAAAAAAGATAACACTGTTCAAAGCGTGCACCTCCAAACCAAAGTTACAAAAGAAAAAAAAGTTACAAAAGCAGCACAGTGCGCCACCCTCACTGCTTTAGTCAGCACAGGGTAAAGTGTGTTGCCACAAAGTTCAAGAGTGACAACAAAGGGAGTTGGAGTAAGAGGAGGAAAAAATAATTAACTACATGACGCAGCCAGATAACAGTGACTGCAGGCCCAGACTTCAATGAAAAGCATCTGAATAAACAGGTGTATTGCCAGTAGCTGTACTCGAATTACAAAGAGCAGCTCTACTACCAGATCAAAATGCAGTGAAAGGAAAAAATAAATAAATAAATAAAACCTTGCATCTTGGGGAAGCTGTATATATAATTATGGTGATGTAGAGCTGGGCGATATGAGATTTTTTCATATCACGATATGTTTTTTTCATTTCAGGCGATAACGATATCTATCACGATATAAGCCAAATAACTATATTTGTAAGATTTAAATGTGCCGTTGCTCACAAGTAAAATGTGAAATAATCAGCAGCTTGTTTTTATTTAAATATTTAAATAATAAGAAAGGGTATAAAAGAAGAAAAACTAATGACATGGCCACCTTGTTCACCTGATCTGAACCCCATTGAGAACCTGTGGTCCATCATCAAATGTGAGATTTACAAGGAGGGAAAACAGTACACCTCTCTGAACAGTGTCTGGGAGGCTGTGGTTGCTGCTGCACGCAATATTGATGGTGAACAGATCAAAACACTGACAGAATCCATGGATGGCAGGCTTTTGAGTGTCCTTGCAAAGAAAGGTGGCTATATTGGTCGCTGATTTGTTTTTGTTTTGTTTTTGAATGTCAGAAATGTATATTTGTCAATGTGGAGATGTTATATTGGTTTCACTGGTAAAAATAAATAATTGAAATGGGTATATATTTGTTTTTTGCTAAGTTGCCTAATAATTATGCACAGTAATAGTCACCTGCACACACAGATATCCCCCTAAAATAGCTAAAACTAAAAACAAACTAAAAACTACTTCCAAAAACATTCAGCTTTGATATTAATGAGTTTTTTGGGTTCATTGAGAACATGGTTGTTGTTCAATAATAAAATTATTCCTCAAAAATACAACTTGCCTAATAATTCTGCACTCCCTGTATAAGCAATCAGAGGTGAAACAGTCTTTAAAATTAGTCTTTCATTTGAAAAAATACAGCCTATAATTTCCGACAAATACAAAAGTTGTATTAATTAGATACATTTGATGACCCCAGAAACAGAACTATCAATGGTAAATGGATTGATTCTTATATAGCGCTTTTCTACTCTCCTGGAGTACTCAAAGCGCTCTATACTGTACAACATGTCGCATTCACCCAATCACTTTCTTCTAAGCTTTTAGTGCTTCCCAACAATCAGCAACTTGGAGTTAGTATCTTGCCCAAGGATACTTGGCATGGAGACAGGAGGAGCCAAGGATCGAACCACTAACCTTCATCAGTAGAATGACCTGGTCTACCTGAGCTGCAGCCACCCCAATCAACCCACAGCTCTGGTCAGATGTTTACAGGCATTCATCATTACTGTTCCCTTTCCAGGGTGGAATGATCTACAACATACTTTTTTTTCCTTTTTTTTTTTTTTACCAAGAACTCCTGGCACAAACTTGAATTTATTATAGATTTTCAAAAGTACACATACAGGCTCAATTATACATACATCCCCACAAATATTTGGTCAAACGTCATTTAGTAAGTTGCATCTCACCTAGATGCTTTTTGGTAGCCATCAATAAATATCTGGCATAATTCTGGTTGAAGACTTGATCACTCCTCTTGACAGAGTACATTTAAATTGGTTGGTTTCCTGGCACAGACTCAGCTTTTAGGCATAGTCCATACTTTTTCAATAGAGTTGAGTTCGAGACTTTGGGAAGGCCATTCCAGAAGTTTAATGTTAGCCTGCTTTATCCATTTTCAAAACCAAGCTTGACGTGTGCTTGGGGTCACTGTCCTCCTTCTTCATTATTCAATTCACTTTGTGCAACATACGGTACAGCCGATACCAAAACGGCCCAGGAGCATGACACTACTACCACCATGCTTGACAGCTGGTACAGTATTTTTACGTTTGAAAGCCTCACCTTTATGGCTCCAAACATTTCTTTTGTCATTGTGGCCAGACAGTTAAATCTTTGTCTCATCTGGACAACATACCATGACTTTCATGCCTATGATGGGTGGATGCAAGCTTCTGACCACATCCGTAACGCAGAGGATTAAAAAGTGGATCTATGTGTTCTTTATTATGCACGAAAGTATCTGAACTATCCCTTCTTTTATATATAAACATACAAAAAATGTGGTTTAAATAATATAGGATATGACCCGTTACTCTTTTCCACTGTAGTTTGCCCATGTTTGACAAAGGCTGTAGAGGCTTTGCTCCCATTAAACATTTACTACTGTTTTCTCAATACCAAGGTAATAAGCAACTGGTCATTGAAAATTATAAAGCATTAATAAGGTAAATAAAAAGTAAAAGTAGGTAATATATTAGTAATAATATCAAAAATATTTTGCTAAACTATAGATTTCTATTTATAATTTGCAAGACAATTATAATAACATGTGTCAGGGTCCTGGGTCTGAGCGACCCAGGATCCCTGAACAGTTATGAATTATATTATTATTATTGTATGTTTATTTGGTGTTGCTGTCCTTCTCCCTGTTTGCGTGTGTGTGTGTATATGTATATGTGTTTCGGCGGGCGCCTTCTGGCCTGGTGGGTGTGGCCCTGCTGACGGTCTGGCCACACCCGAAGCCACACACCTGCTGCTGATCAGGCCTTGTCGGGGGAGCTACTTAGGAGAGTCTTGGAGCTCCCAACGACGCGGGATCATTCCATTAGACTCCACGAGAGGTGTGGAGTGCCAGACAGCAGCCATCATGGGGAGTGCTGAGACAGGGGAGCGGAGAGCACAAACACTGGGAGAAGACACGACACGGGAGTCTGGGGAAAGCACGGGGATTTATTGTTGTTTAGTTTCATACACTGTAAATAAACGCACTGTTTACACACAGAGCACCGCGCCTGGGTCCTCCTTCCCTACACCCCCACGGTCTGCTAGCCAGACGGTGACAACATGACATGTGAGGCAACAACAGATCAGTTAACAGTATAAAAATATTAGATGTTACACCTTCAAAAACACATATTCAATTTCTCTTCCTTTATTAATACAGCCACTTCTTTGTGGAGTTTATGTGTGGCAACCTTGAACTGGCATTGTTGGTTTGCACTGCATTAAACTTAAATGAAAATCAGCGGGTCTCATGATGATGCTGTTACCTCATCCAGTTATTAATGTATTTCTGGAAGCTCTTTAGTTGGAAAAAATTATGTGTCAGCATCAAATTAGGCTTTTTTTTTTTTTTTTAATTCTCAGTCATGAGTATATAAGCAGAACAAAGGCATGTGACACAAATTTTCCAGGGAACCCTTGGAGCCCAGTGATGTGGTCACCCACTCTTGTCCTTTATTACAATGACTCATTTTTAATGAGGAATTAGTATTTGAAACATCACCACGTGCTTTTAAATGTATGAAGCCCACATGATAAATTACAACTCATGTTAATTTTAGATGATGCCAGCACGCACAAAAAGACCTGCTTTCAAGTAACTCCAGGTTATTCAGTAACGGAAAGTCGGCTTAAAGATTTCACACTACAGAAACAAAATGAGTGTATGTGTAACAGTTCTCATCAAACAAACTTACGAGCCTTTTTGTTAATGCAACCACTCATTAAGACAAATATCTACCCAGCCAATCACATTACACCAACTCAGTTAGGCATGTAGACGTGGTCAAGACAACTTGCTGACGTTCAAACCGAGCATTAGAAACGGAAAGAACGTCGATTTAAGCGACTCTGAACATGGCATGGTTGTTGGTCCTAGATAGGCTGGTCTGAGTGTTCCAGAAACTACTGATCTGCTGGGATTTTCCTGCAAAACCAATCAGATAGGAAGGCAACAAATAACAATTTATTACAACCTGAGGTATGCAGAAGGACATCTCTGAACGCATAACATGTTCAACCTTGAAACAGATGGTCTACAGCAATAGAAGTCCACACCCAGTGCCTGTAAAAACAGGACACTGAGGATATAAATTGCTTAGAGCCGCCAAAATTGAACAATAGAAGATTGGAAAAATGTTCTCTTGTTTGATGATTCATTTCTTCTGCAACATTCAGACAGTAGGGTGATACTTGGCACAGACAATATGAAAGCATGCAACCATTCTGCCTTAGATCAACATTTCTGGTCGTTGTTGGTGTAACAGAGGTATCTTTTTGGCATACTATGTTTTGGCAAATGACGAGTTCACTGCACTCAAATTGGCTTAACTTATCAGCAGATTTCAATCCCGTAGAGCAGCTCTGGGATGTGGTGAAACGGGAGATTCATCACATAGATTTGTAGCTGAAAAATCTGCAGCCATCAGGCCAGTATGGACCAAAATCTTTGGGGAATGTTTCCAGCGTAAGGGGTCCAACTCAGTGCTGACGAGATATACGTAATAAAGTGTCTCATGAGTGTATGTACAAAAAGCAGATGACACTGGTGAATGTTTGTATAGAATATGATAAATGTTTAAATGTGTAGTAGAGGTTCTAGCTTTCCTCACACCAAGAGCCTTTCATAATTTGTGAGTTTACTAATGTGAGTTGTAATCAAAATGTTCAAGATATCCTCCTTTCAAATTCAGCAACATCAAGATTTTCAGTGTTTCTAAAGTTAGTCTGAGGAAAAACTGCTGTATTACATTTATGTGATTGTACATTTTAGAAGAATCAGTGATATTCTGAAGATTTTAATATTTAAACACAAATAAAACAAAAGAAAATCAAATAAAAAACGGCAATAATTGGTGCTACTTAACTAAAAACATATACAGTGCGTCTTGGATACATTTCAGTTTATGATAGCCAAACCTATAAACATCAACAGCCAAAATATTAGGAACATCTCTCGGTGTACTAACTGCTCAGCAGCGGCATAAAGCTGAACACTGCAAACACATTACTAACCAGTGTGATTTATTGCAAAATGTTTGCAAAATGCATGAAAGGCTATAAAACATTATTTATGGCAGTTTAAACAATTTACAGAACTAAAGATTCTTTAGAAAGTACACCGACTCAGTTAAAAAGAAAAATTACGTTGCTCCCTCTGATGTCATCTGGCAGTTTTTGTGCATTTCACCACCTGACTTCCTTTTTCATGCTCTGCATTCAAGCAGGCAGCATCGGCTTATTGCCATATATTAATCTAAGAGAGCTTCTGCAACAAACCCGATACTGTATTTTGCCCCAAAAAATCCCATTTGTTACACAGGTTTGAAAAGAACTCTTATTGTGTTTAATCTTCAATATTGATTGGCGACAGGTCCGGCAGCACAGCAGATTTTCTCTGTGGCTTTTTTGCTGCAGAGTCCTCGTCTAAATCTTTATCTTTCTCCCCTTCACAGTCATCAAAGTCATCTTCATCATCATCATAATCATCATCACTGTCCAAACCATCCATGTCTGTCTTCCTTCGTCGACATCCCTTCTTTCTCTGTTCATCAACTTCTTGCTCGTTTTGCTCCAGATGTGAGTTCACCCTACACGGTGAAGAAAAAAGATATAAGAACTGTTGTTTAACTTTGCACCAACAATCCAAATCTTCCAGTATTGCGTTGTCACAAAGTCAGTAACTCAACAAGCTACAGGAAATTACCTTTCCTTAATTAACACTTAGTGGAAGCATTTAGATGCCAAAAGCAATGCTTAAAAATATGAGAAGCCCATGAAATGATGTTCAGGGTCAAGTATTGGCTACAATGTATCTTATTCTCCACAAGGTGGCAGACTTACAGTAGTTACAGTATTATGTGTATGTGCTTGTCAGTGATAAAAGATGAAAATACATTTGCTTAAATCACTTCGGTGTTATCCCATCTCTTTAGGAATCTAACACATGTAGAAACTCCTGTAATTCATGTTCATTTTAAAAACTTGTTGCCAGTGTGAAAGGAAAAAAAATTAACTGGTGTCATCAAATTTGATTTTCTCAGAACATTGAAAATTGAAAGCTCTTCTTTGGATGTCAGCTGCCTTTTCTCTGACAAGATGATCCCACACAGCTTGATTGATGATTTGAACCAAAAACTTTGGTTTCATCACTCCATCAGACCCGTTGCCACTGATTTTCAGTCCAGTTTTTGTGTAATGCGGCGTACCTCAGCCTTTCCTTATTCCTTAAGAATGGCTTTTTGACAACCACCCTTCCACTGAGAGCATTTGTAATGACGCCTCAGTGAACACAACAGATGCATCTCACAGGTCCTGTGTCAGATCTTTGCTGAATTTTTTTCCCCATTTCTTAAGAACATCATTTTTAGATACTGTTCATCTGCTGTAGATATTTTTTTGTTTTTAGGCCTGGCACTTCTTCTTTTGTTTAATTTCGTCAGATTTCTTAAAGACATACTGCACACCATATGCAAGATTTCTTGGGTGTTTTTCTTTTGGCTGTCAGTTTTCTCTTTGGCACTTTCAAAGCTTCAGCTAAGGAAATGGGAACAAAACGCCTAAACATACAATTTGTTGTTTGTTGAATATCTGTTAAATGGAGATGTGACACTGGTTTATTCCTTTGGGTTAGCAGTGTTTTTTTGTTTTTTGTTGTTGTTGTTTTTTTTTTTGGGGGGGGGTTAAGCTTGAATGATTCATAGGTCAGTATTAAGTGGCTTAACAAAGAAAAAATCCTAAAAAAAAAATGCTCAGGTACAAGGACTGAACTGGAAATGAGTGGACAAAGCAGCCAATGTTCAAAGAAAAACTATGAAAGACTTTCTGAAAGCCTGAGGAACTATTGCTCAAGACCTTTTTTAAACAGGTTTTGAGCGGAGGACAAAGCTCTGGCACCTTGGAAGCAAAATATGAAGAAATGATGGGTGAGTTCGTACTTTGTACATTAATGTATATAAGGACAAAACACACGCAAACTTATCCTCTTACGGAATAACAATCTCCTCCTTCTTCCCACACTTGCAGCAGATCTCTTGCTGAAGAGAGCAGGGCTTACAAATGATGTGATACGCATCTTTTATTGTCTTTTGGGAGCACTTGACACTGCAAAAAAACCCCAAAAAACAATCAGTTATTAAGACCAATGTATTTAACTTGCCACTTAAAACAATATATCCATGTGTTGGGAAAATTCTTCTAAGCAGTGGAGATAAAATATTTAGTGGCTAATTTTCAAAGTCTGCCACTATGAAAAAATGAGATGGCTAAAATCATGCACGATATGAAATAAGCAAAGAATGTTTGTGGTGTAGTTTCATTTTTTGCACAGGTAAAAAAAAGAAGCTGATAAACTGAAATAAACTCTTCAATTCACCGACTGCTTTGTTGTTACTTGATGTGCATTTTCATGAGCAGCTGTAAGAATTTGCCCCTAGCCCTGCGTACTGAAATCAAAGTCTGCAATACTTATGTATACTTACCATTTTCTAGGCTGTGTTAGTGGCTTGTATTTGTTGTACTTAACTTTCCACTCAAGAACACCTTTACAGCGTTGACAAAGCCCATCATGGATCTTTGAATTTGCCTTCTACAATTGAGATTAGAGAAGCAAAGACAATAGAGATGTTCAAATATTATGTGTGTTTAACAAAGAAAGAGCTATAAACAAGTTTTCACAGGAAATGATTTATCACTGGCAGAAATGACAGGAAGAAAAAAGTACAAACTCCCTACAGTCTCAGCCTTTCTCAAATAAATGAATATTGTGAATAAGTTTAACTTTCCTTAATTAACACTTATTGGAAGCATTAATTAAGCAATAAGACCACTCTGTCTCAAATCACCATTCTGTTTGAAGATTTACCTACAAATTTTGTTGTGCATAGTTAGTTTATATAATCGTTTCTGTACAAGTATAGCTACACACACATACACAACTTTATTATTTTATTTTTTTTGCACTATGGTAAAATGACGTGACACACGAGTATCTCAAAAACTATTAAAGATAAAAGTCAGAAACTTTCACTAGCCTTTCTTACTTTCTTACCATGTATCAGAATGTATTGACTAGTTATAACATAGAAAAACTAAGAATAATAAAATAAAATAATAAATTCAAGACTCATTCAAGAACGCTAATAAAAACTTCACATTGAAGTCTTCAGACTATTCAGGTAATTTCTGAACATTTATTAGATATAATTGTGTTTCACAATAATGCAAAATTAAACACACAGAATACTTTTCAAAATTAAATTCATGGTAGGACACCTCAAGTTTTCAAATATCTTGAAAAGTATTTGATACACGAAGAAAAAAAATTCACAGCACACACACGTCCAAACTTTGGACCATAAAACCTTTAGAAAAATCTGAAATGGGCTAGCCGAAAATATTCTGAAGATTGATAAAATGGCCCAAATGCAAAATGCAATACAAGGCTAAATAACTTAGCTCAGCAAAGCTGACACACCTTCACTTGTGTAGTCGCTCCGTACTTGTCGTTTTTAAACGCAGTTGTGTTTTGATGCTTCTGGCCCCGCGATCGAGATGTATTACCTCTCTGAGAACTCATGTTATTAAACCTTTTTAGCCACACACGTTACACAGATACACAAACTAAGCACCATGCCGCCGAGCAAGAGCACTAACCCGGAAGAAGTAAGAACGCGTCATGAAACGTCATTGAGGACTACGTAAAAAAGGAAAGAAAAATGTGTTATTTTAATAAACAGTATATTTCATGTATGTATTTATTTTTTTAAAGTCAGAATTTCTTTTTACATTTACAAACACACTTAATAAATTATAGCTTGTCAATGACATCACCGACTAGAACTAGAAACACCTTTGTGGACGCTGATTGGACGATGCCTTCCAATAGTAATTTCTGATTGGTTGTCAATCCTAAAAAACTTAAATCCTCAGACTGCGGCGTCTAGAAGGACCGCCCATAAACATCAAAGTCATTGGGGGAGTCGTTTTGTCGACCTCTTTTCCCATTGGTCCACAGAGCTGTCAATGAACGCCTCTTTTTCCTCAAGCCAAGATAACAAGCAGGGCTGGGCGATATTCACAACGAAAGCAGTGATGTTTCGGTGGCAGGTGATACTGCTGTGAATTGTTTGGTAAGCTGCACGGACACGTCTGCTAGATTTGAGTGAATTTTAAACTGTTATCTTTCCTATCAGCTTCACTGCTGTGCTTTAGAAACTTGAACGTTTCGAATGAGTCGATGTCGTTATCGTCCAGGACCGTATGTTGAGAAAACCGAAAGGAGGGAAAATAAAGGAAACGACAGTTCAGAAGACTGTGTGGTCCGGAGAACGAAGCTGCCAGCTAATACTAATTAAAGAAGGATAATACACACTCAAACTGACATCGCTAACCGAGGATAATCTGGCCAAGGATAACCTCGACAAGCTCTAGGTGTCGAGAAGATAAGTTAGTTGGCTTGGTGCGAAGATATCTCAAGACTGCGGTGACGTCTACCTAGTACTGTCACCTTTAAACACAGAAAGAAAACCAAAACAAACCCCCAGCCGCCGTCCAGGTAAGCTTTCTTTGGAATATATGTACACTTGGTACACCATACTTTGCAGCTAATTGTAGCTGCTAGAAACGAAACCCTCACAAATAGCCTGGTGTAACTGTAATCTCTGTGAACACATTGCTACATCCACCACCATTTTACAGTAAATCGCCGCGGGGCTCCGTTTAGCCTCTGCTTGGAATGGACTTTGTGGTAAGAATGTAGGAAGCAAATAGGCTCCATTGTCGTCCCCATCCTCAGTCATCCCTGACACAGCCGTTTATTTACCCACGTATCATACAGACAGTTCAGCTGAGTTAAAAATCAGCAGCGTGTGAGTAAGATTAATCAAGTAATTTCCAGCAGCTGTTTAGCGTCGTTTCTTTAGACTGATCTAAGCAAATCAGTTGCAAGATTTATGAATATATCAGACAGAAATGTCCATCTATGAAGCTGCTAAGTGCTGTGGCTGGTCAGAGGAGCTATCGCCAAAGGAAAGAGGAAAGGTAATCCATATAACACATTGTCATAATCTGATATTAGTGAGCATTTTTTTTCCCCCTGCTTGGTTAAAGAGTCACATTACAAAGCAGCATGACTGGCTAAGATAACTTGGAGATTTGCCTCCAGCTGCCATATGTTTTACCAAAAAGGAGCTGTGCTGACATCACTGCTGCAGTTTCATAGTAGCTAGAATATCTTAAGAGGTAACCTAAGGTAGGGGTCCAGGTGCAGGGAGAGACAAAAAAGCCTTTCAAGTTAATTCTCTGAGTGACTGTGAAGCCTCAGGGTAGACATGGAGAGAAAAATCACTCGGCTAGGGTCATCTCCCTTTAAAATCCTGTCTCAAGAGAGCTCTGCATTTTAGAGAGAGAGAGAGAGAGATTGTTTAGTGTAATAATAAAAAATAACATTTTAAAAATGACAGCAGCCTGGCTCAAGCCCCTCGTCCAAGAAATCCCCTGCTTTGCTTAACAGATATAGTTGTATATGTAGAAAAACCTAATTTCGAAACTCTGGCAGAGATTTGCTTTTGTAGCATCTTTCTTGTGGGATGCATTGGCATATCGGTGTGTTTTCTTCCTCACTATGGGATATTTCTATTTTAATCCTTTTGGTTCTCTCTGTTGCAGCACTTTGAGGATGAACCACTTATCGCTCAGTGAGCTATGTTGCCTGTTCTGCTGTCCACCGTGCCCCAGCAAGATCGCCTCAAAGCTGGCCTTTCTACCCCCTGAGCCGACCTACAGCCTCATGTGTGATGACAGTGGCAGCCGATGGACGCTGCACCTCTCCGAGCGTGCTGACTGGCAGTACTCGGCCCGTGAGAAGGAGGCCATCGAGTGTTTCATGACACGCACCTCAAGAGGGAGCCGCATTGCCTGCATGTTTGTCCGCTGCTCACCCAGCGCCCGGTATACTCTGTTGTTCTCCCACGGTAATGCAGTGGACTTGGGCCAGATGAGCAGCTTCTACATTGGCCTCGGTTCACGGATCAACTGCAACGTTTTTTCCTACGACTACTCTGGTTATGGGGCCAGCTCTGGGAAGCCTTCGGAGAAGAACCTGTACGCTGATGTAGATGCTGCCTGGCAGGCGCTCCGATCACGGTAATGAAGCGTTATAATGGATGGATAAGTAATATAAAATGACGTGATATTAAAACAACTGAGCAGTATGCAGAATCCTGTAAGAGACTTATTTGTGAATGCACAAGACTCCTGCAGTCACTCAAAACCTGTTTATTAGGATGTGATAGGATGTGATAGCATGGAGAAATGAACCTAAATGGCCGTTTAGATGACTCATGACAAACAAGGAGTTAAACCCGATGAACTTTAGGGAAAAGTAAAGTTCCCACAGTACTTGAAATGATTGGATTTTTTTTTTTTTTTTTTTTAAATTAGAGTATCTGAAGGGGAAAGTGAAGTGACATAACACAAAAAACTGTAAGGAATATGGTTATAAAAAAAAAAAAAAAAAATCCCCTACAGTGTGTGTGGTGGTAATATTTAAAGCCTTATTAGTCATATTAATAGCAGGTCCCTGTTTTATGTCTTGGTTGGCAGCTTTGTATTGCTAACAGGAATATTATGAATAACAACAGTGTCAACCTGTGTTTCTGGCATGCTGTAGAAATATGGGGGCATTTTAGAAAGTGTTAAATGATGAGGATTAGTGAAGGAAATGATGATTTAGATGGAAAAGGGCAAAAATGAGAAGATGTGAACTTCTGAAGGTGCTGGGGGCGGAGGGATGACTACTTAACAGAACTTCACAAAATCATGAGGGAAGATGATGAGGAATGGCTTAGTGGGGATGACATGATGTTCTTGTAGGCGAAGAAACGTGGGTTCTGTGATTACGCTGCGCCCCCTCCTCCAATAATATGTAGGTGTGAGCGGTTGCTCTGCTACATGTTTGTACAGGTGACTAATTATTGGCTGATTGGAAACTGGTATTTGTTTTCCCAGTTGATGATAACCTACTTGTTCAGGACTTTCTGTTATCTTATTGTGGTTTCAAAGTGCACACGACCCAGCAGGAATTCAGTTTGCAGTTGAAGTCTTGTTCTATTACACTTCGATAGTTATTTTTAAAGAATCAAACTTCTTAGTAATTGGTTTATGAAAGACTCTGTATAAAGAACTCGTTCTCTGCATCACTTGTATCTGGTCCTCATGCTCATGAATAGTTTGTTACTGCAGGTGTGAACTCTTGTTCAGCTTCAGTTCCTTCCCCCAGATAAGGTCGTCTTACATGTAAGCAGTGCTTATCAGTTTGTCTAACGCTGTGGCCTTCACTTCCTTCCATTTGTGTTTAAGGACGTCTGCTTATTGTCTCCAACCATCTCGTCATCTCCTTCTTTTGTCCTTTGTGTCACCACATTGTGCTTAAAGTCTGTAGGTTTGCCAGTAGAGTGCCTGTACTGAAAACCCACAAACAAAACATAAGTAGAACTGAAACGTAAACAGAATTCATCAGTCGCTTTTCAGATTATTGAATCAAAGCCCAAAATACTTGTTAGTTCCCGCTCCTAAGATATTTTGGGGGAAGTGGATGAAGGTAGATCTTTGATCTGGGGAATCTGTGGTAGACCTATTTCACTGTGTTCCTGATATTTTACACAACAGCTAGCTGGAACGTATTTAGGGGGGGGTGAATTAAAAATGAAAATAATTTTTAGTTGAAGCTCTACCTATACATGCAGGGTAGAAGCAAGAAAGCAAACATCAACCTGCTGCGATGAAACAGGATGTGGAGGGTGTGTGTGAGTACTATGTCCATTATATCTGTGAGTTCTTGTTTTGGGAGAAGGGAAAGATAAAATTTCATCCAGTAAGACTGCTTGTCTGTATGTTTCCTGCTGGAAGACAAATTACTAAGAGAGCAGATGGGGAGACTTCAGAAGTGTTAAATGCTGGAAGAGAGGAGACAAAATGATCGAGATCAGCCTTTGGGGGGGAAAAAAAAAAAAAAAGCTGTTCTTTAAGTGTGGAGTGTTCCTCCTGTGTTATTGCTAGTGTGGGAGTATGTTCTTTCTGTACTAAATGAAGGTTTTGGCACTGACAACAAATCTTACAGTTTATTAGCTGCTGACTTTTGATGTGAACCTCCCCAAGCACTTTCACAGAATCTAATGAATGGGCTTCTGTAAATAAGGACCTCTTATATAAGGAAGCTACAGAGTTTAACTAGAAAATTGACGGTAAGGCTTTTGCATTTAAGAAGCAAGCCACTGCTGTAAAGATGAAAAAGAACCTGCTTTTCTGGTGGTTAAAAGTCACATGTCTGTAGGTATAGGCTTGATTGTTTTCTTTTCTCATCACCCGTTCGAAACCACACTCCTGGAATGACCTGATTGCTTGTCCCCGCTTTTTTTTTTTTTTTTTTTTTTTTTTTTTTTCCCTTCTTTTAAACATCACTAACGACTTCTCCAAGTCAAAATAACAATCTAGTTTACACTGGTAAAACTGCTTGGACTGTAGCTATAATATGCAAAGGCAACATGTTGTCATTAGCTGATTGACTTAAAAGCTAACACTACTCACTCGGCTCCATATTTAACACCTTCAGGCCACTTTAACTTTTTTACACTGCTTGCTACCATCAGGTACGATCACTGAAGCAGGGCATCAAATACAGGTTCTCATGGTTTTGTAGGTTTATTTGGAAGAAATGTCTTTGAGATAAGATGAGCCTTTTAGGAACAAGAATTTGTTTTTTCTTTTCCTGAAGGCCTAACCTTGGGGCTTGACTGCATATCTCGTGCTTTGTAGTCACATGGTTAGCAGTCCCACAGCAGAATTAAACTACGTGACCCATGGGTCTTGCAACAAAGACGAGTTGAACAAGGTTAGATGACTTGTTTTTTTTTGTTTTGTTTTGTTTTTTCAGTCCTGTGCTTCATATCAGTGTTTTATTACAGATGCACACATTTGTAATCTGTCCGTCCTAGTAATGGGCAGGTGCTGAGTGTCTGAGAAAGCTTTCTGTACCCGAATGGTCAGCATTTAAGAAAAGGTCATGAGACATCAAGGTATTTTAGAGCTTTAGAATTTAGCTTTTCAATGTGATTCTTAGAAAATCCACTCTCTGCGTACAAGGCAAAACACATGCAGGACATTAAGTTGTAGTGTTTTTTTTTTTTTTTGTTTTTTTTTGTTTTTTTCTCTTCAGTCTAAAGGCCAGTGTAGACACTAGTTGTATTTGTGTCTGTGTGTGTATAGCTACTTTCAGCTGCTTCCTTGTCACATGGGTTCACTGGAGCAGGTAGCATTTAATCTGTATCTTGATAATAACATCAGATGTACCTAGTGTCAAAGTGCATTACCTCAATATCTGATCTCAGTTCTCATTAGTTGGGCAAAGTTGGCTGACTTGTCGACATGGTGTGTCCCACGTCACATGAAGCAACGCTTCTGATTAAGCTTTCATTCTTTCCATTGTTACTCTAACATCACTGCACCTACATGTAGGTCTCTCAAGTTTTCTTGGTTAGCAGGAAGAGTTGGAGTTGGATGACGTTTCACCTTGTGGTAGTAGGAATGTGGTCATACCAGGGTTTTTCCTTGCTTTGCACATGCCTTTGGGGGGTGACCATACGCTAAAGCGCACACCTCCTGCGTACATTAAAAGCAACCTAACATTATTTCACAGAAATCAATGTTTTTTATTTTAAGAGGGTTTTTTTTTTTTTTTTTTAAACAAATGTCTTATTTTTGCTTGAGTAAATGAAACCCGGATGTAAAACAAAAAAAAAAAAAACCCTCAAACAAACATTGTGATGAAATGCTAATGATTTGATTTTATTAATTTTTTTTTCCCCAGCTGGTTACAACCCCACTCCTGACTGAAATCAGATTTGGAGCAAACCTGACCACTTACTGTGCTGTCTAGCTGATTGCATCACATTCTGTGTTTACAAATCAGTCTTAAAATTTACAACATTACACACACAAGGCTTTTTTTTTTTTGCTAAAGCAAATGATGTGCGTCCATTTGAAATTTGTGGTTCCCTTGATCCCTGGATCTCTTGGTTTATAGCCTTGACTGTGTCATTCTCTCCTTAGCTCTGCTCATTTTCCTGTTACATTTTATATACACATTATGTAAATATTCCCACTATCAGAAATCTAACATCAACACTCTTCCTTTGTTCTGGATGGTAGTATTTGGCTAATGTCAACAAAACCCTTTTGCTATCTTGTACCATATCAGTTCAGGACTCAGTTCTGCTTTTAGGCCAGTGCTGCAGTACATCAGATTCAATTCTAAGTAACTCGACTTCATATTAATGCTGCGTTGGGCTTTTTTTTTTTTTTTTTTTCACAGAAAGATAAAATGACTGACTTTTATGATTTTATTTTTTTTAATCAACACTTAGGATTACTTGCTTGGTTATCACTGAATTATATTTTGGTAGTTTAACACTCCCTACAGACTTAATTTTGGAAACAAAATTAAGTCTGTAGGGAGTCTTTTACAGTTTTATCAATATTTTAGTCTTTGCATGCAGAATCTTTAGATTGGTTTAAATAAGGTTTCTAGTATATTGGTCTTTCTCTCAGCTGTCTCTGCCTGATCTTGAGGGCTGTGCCAGATTTATAATTGACTGAGTATGTGATGGAGAGTACAATTCAGCCTTTTGACCTCGCTGAACATGAATCGACTAGATGGCATTATCACATCAAAAGGCCTCTCTGCATGGCTTCACATTAGTCGGTTGCCTACATACCTCGTGCTTGTATCTCATGTTAGATCAGGCTTCCAGCTTTTAAGAAGAAATGAGCTCTCAACTCTAGCGGTCTGCGTTTCTTTTCTGACTGAATTTTGAACACTGTAACCTGACACTTTCTCCTTTTTCTTGTTTTTCTGCATCCTTCAATGTTTTTTCACTGTATGATTCAGCAATGTGCAAATTCACCTCCTCTTGAGTATTCACTTACTCGTGTGGGTTTCACTTTACTGTGTTACTCTGTACTGACAGAGGCCAGCCACCTGTCATTTTGCTGACTGTGTAAGCACAACTACACAGCCTTTGCCACCAAAACACTCCCATGCCTCACTGGATACGGCACGCCTTTCACCTGAGCTGGGAGTGGGTGAGATAATGTGAGTCAGCAGGGTTCTACACGTACATCCTCCAGTATCACACTAGGAGTGTGCTTAATGGATGAATGAAAAAGATTATTTTAGAAGCGATGAAACTATATGTCGTGAAATCAAGTGCCGGAAGAGGGCGAGTAGTTGATGAAGGCCTCTGGTCCAATTCCTTGCTGTATTTGTGTGTTTAAACATGAAGTGGCACTGTATTGTTTTCTTTTGCCTTGGAGGTGAAGGCATGCCAGCAGTCAATCCTACTAGACTAATATTGAGTGGTAGCCTAGCAACCAATGCCTGAGCTTTCAGACTAAGGTGTTTCCACACTGTGGCCAATAAAAACAAACAGGAAACTCACTTCCTCATCAATAATCTTATTGATCCAGGTCGCAAGCACTATCCATCTTCTTGGAAATGAATGGAGGGGAGAAATTCCCAAACATCAGCATGCATCAAGACACGAGGAAGGCAGCTCGATGCTCTTTGTTTGCTTTTCTTACCTTTAAATACCACTAGTTGCCTGGAGACAAGCCGGCTTTATCTATGAAGTAATCTGGGTGGAGTTTGATTTCTCACCTGACTGTTCTCTTCAGCACAGAAACAAACTCTTCTTAATGTCCTCACATACTAATAGATTTAATTCACTTTCACTGACTTCAGTCCACATCACCCCTATGTACTTGTACACAAAGTGTAATAATGGATCATTGAGCATTTCAGTGAAGAATTCCCCTGCTGTAGTGCAGATGGTACTCTAATCTGTGGTTTGTTTTTTGTTTTTTGTTTTTTTTTTTATAAATTGCTGTACATATGCGCAGGACTTCCTGAGCATATGTTTGTGATGGTGACGGCTGTGGAAGGAGGATATTTTTGGTCTTCAATGCGCAAGAGGTGGGTGGTCAAGAGGGAGTGAGACACACAATAGGGGAATGAGGGAGGACGTGATGCATAATAGAATGGATTTGTGTCAAGGGACTAAATTGAAGGTTTGAGGGATTGGTGCAACTCGGAACCATGGAGCAAGCCGAAAGGCAGTAGAGTGTGGTGTTGGCTGGGACTTAAGCAACTAAATAAAAAGACTAGGAAACAGTCAATGTGTAGTTATCATCTTAAAGGTTCCTTATCCCGGCCAGTGTTTAACATTGTTGCTCCACAGCAAGACGTTCCTGCTTCCTGGTTTGAGGGCTTTTTGTGCAGAGTTTGCATGTGCTAACCCTGTTTGCATGGGCCCTCCCGAGGTACACTGGCTTTCTTCCAAAGTCCAAAGAGGTATATGCTGGGATAACTGGTGATTATAAATGTTACCATTTGAGTAATTGTGAGCATGAATACTATCTCTGTCTGTGTTGGCTCTGCGGTAGGTTCTTCCAGGGTGTTCCCTGCTCTTTGGCCCATTGATAGCTGTTATAGGATCATTGGGTTCATAAGCCTGTATGCCGGTATTAGGATACATAGCAAGGGTAGCTTTCACATCTGTGAGTGCACCATTAATGCTGAACAGTGTACACAGATTTGTATATACATTTTGCTCTTTAAACCAAAGCAACTGTTCTCCTCAGTTCCCAGATGCCTATAGAGAGGAGGTGATACTACTACTACATTTTATATGTGGAAATGATTCTTGTTTGCTGTCTGATTTCTTTTTGTTGTCGGAGTTCTGGTGACTAATAATTTTTGAGTGTAAGCAGGTACACAGTTGGTGTCAAGAGTAAAAGACAAATTGCATTTGCTGTAATTCAGTCTTGAAACCATGACCATCCCATTTACAGACAGTGACTGAAGGATGGAACAAGAAGTCATGGCCCAGTTATTTGCTGGCTACATCAGAAGCCCAAATTAAATGGCCATTGCCCTTGGAGGTTTCTCAGCAGTCCAGCTGAATGATGGGTTTTCAGATTTTTCTAATTTTATTTATTTAATTTTTACCTTCCTTACAGTTTCTTCCTTTTTTTTTTTTTTTTTGTTTATTTATTTATTTTATTTGAAGCTAAAGTAACATGCCATAAATAACAGAAGTTGTTGCCAAAAATTCTCATAATCAGGCAATTAGGTTAATATTTAGCATTATATTAGCTTTTAGCTTCTGAGAAATGGCCTTTCTTCAGTAGGGCTACGGGAAGGGGGACGGCGGTTTGATTATAGTGAGTGTTGTTTATTTTTTATTTTTAAGTTTAATAATCCATTCGTCAAATTTGGCAATTTTCAAACTATGGTTCAGTTTCAGGCAAAGGCGCTGCCACATCAGAAAGGGCGCTGCATTCTTCTACAGTTTTGTACAAAGACTTGACATTTTGTTCTTGTCCTTACAATTCGTCTGTTACCTAAGCAGCTATATTGTGTTGTATAACCAAGATAGGCTTTCATTCCTCGAATTGTGTACATTGCAGTCAGCTGAAAGTCAAGTTGCTTTTAATACTGTAGCATCAGCCTTTGCTAATGCTTTTCCCATGCAGTGCCAACCTTTTCACCCCTATTTATACTGTGTAAAGACCAGCTGATACCAATAAACAGTTCCTATATTGCTGCTCGTGACTGTGTCCAAGCTAGACTTTGCTGCGCCTGTGTGTACATTTCCATATTTAATACATCACCCTGCACTTAAAGTCTGTTACCTTTAATAGCAGCAACACTACATTATTGCAGGTTGTTCTCTTGCAAAGGGTGTAAGTATGTTAATCCATCACAGCGTTTTAAAGCGCTGCTAGACTTTGGTGTTCGTGTAGTCATCAGTGTATTATAGGAGTGCTGCAGAGCTAAGGCTCTAATGTTAGTGTTCATTTGAAGTCCCTAATTTTAATACTAGAGTAGAGCTTTATTTGTCATGTTGTGACTTTACCGTGCAAAATCCAGCAGTGCAGCGGCAGAGACAGCAGCAATGCAGTGTTTTCAGACTAGTTTTCAGGTCGTCAGCAAGAGTGGGTCACGTTCTCTGTAATCAGCTGTGGAATGCCGCTCCCCCCCACCTATATTTATTTCTCCCTCACCCTAAATACAGTATCTGTCCCTTTTGCTCTATTTCAGCTTCTTTTGCTCTCACCACCCCCCCCCCCCCCACCTTCTGAATCACGAGACATTAGGGGTGGTCCTCTTTTTAAGCTGCCCTGAAAAGCAGCACAAAGACAGACTTACTCAGCTATAGCTTGATCACATCTTGGTGTGCTTGTTTTAGGAGTCACTGTAATCACAGAGTCCCTGACATGATGGTTTTACTGATAAGTGTATGAGTAAGCCTCATTTTCTGATAAATAAATGTGGATCCTAAAATAAAGCATTTGCTCTTTTTGTTTTGCCAGCTAAGCTGCTTTGTGTAATTAACTGAAGGCCCAACTGGATGCTTGCCAGTGTCTGGATGAGCACACAAAATGTATCTAGCTACTAGTAGTGTAAATATCCTATTCACGATAAGCAGAGGGTGATGTTCCTGTACTGTTTGTCCTCCTTGTAGGTATGGTATCCGTCCAGAGAATGTGATCGTGTATGGTCAGAGCATTGGCACCGTGCCCTCTGTAGACCTGGCTTCTCGCTATGAGACTGCTGCAGTCATCCTCCACTCCCCGCTCACCTCTGGCATGAGAGTGGCTTTCCCTGACACCAAGAAGACATACTGCTTTGATGCCTTCCCAAAGTGAGTGGACCGTATGGACAGATGGCATATGTGGTAGTCAGGCTAAATCTGCCACACAGTATACACTTAAAGGGCTGCGGCCTCACGTGCATTTAATAACGCAGCACTGTATGAATAAATGTGCCAAGGAAAGCACACAGCTTAGTTGAAAACTGGATTTATTTATAAGACAGCAATTCAGGAAGTAAGTTTTGTTTTTTCTCTTTATGGGCCCCCCCCTTCCTTCCTCCCACCTCTCTTCCTAGTTAAGCACCCAGGAGAGTCCTTAAAAAAGCAGATATTCAATAGCTCCCCCTGGTGTAAAATCAGGAAACTAGCTGTGCTCCTTTTTTTTTTTTTTTTTTTTTTCCCAGTTAATTATTGTTTTAATTCATTCATTTAGAGAATACTTTTAGTAGCAAGAACATTAACTAAGCCTCCGTTTCCCTTTTTTTCTTTCTTGTGTGTGGTGTTTTTTTTTTTTTTTTTTTTTTTTTTTTTTTTTTTTTTTTACTTCCCTATTTCTGACATGTTTCCTCTCTCTTTTTTTTTCTTTCTTGTTTCTTCTCTCCCTCCCCCCCCCCCCTCTCTCTCCAAAGCATCGACAAGATTTCCAAGGTAACATCACCAGTACTCGTGATCCACGGTACAGAAGACGAGGTCATTGATTTCTCCCACGGGCTGGCACTATATGAACGCTGTCAGCGCCCAGTGGAGCCGCTCTGGGTAGAAGGGGCCGGCCACAACGATGTGGAGCTCTATGGACAGTACCTGGAGAGACTGAAGCAGTTTGTTGCACATGAGCTAGTCAACTTGTAAAGGAGCTGGGGGAAAATGGCGGAGAGGGAAGAAGAGAACACCGCCCCAGATTTAAGGAGAAGCCGAATGATGAATGAGGGGTACAACATTTTATTCTAATTCAACTAGAAGTTGTGTGTTGTACCAACATTTTGATGGTTGACTGCCCATAAATCGGGCTTGCCCACACCGTCTGCTCCACACGCTGCAGCTGTGAAGTACTTTTTTTTTTTTTTTTTCTCCTTTTTTCTTTTTTAAATTTTCTTTCTATCATGTTGAAAATTGCACATTGTGAAATTCTGTGTGTGAATAAAAGGAGAAGCAGACGTGTGCACAGGCAACATACCATGTGTACTTGCCATGTATGACTGTGTATGTGCCACATTTTTGCTGCCTTTTGTGAAGGACATGGTCCACAGAAACTTTTGACAAGCTGTGCTGGACCAGACTCACTCAAATTCAACTGAACTCAGTCTGACTCTACAGATTTGGTCTAACGCACTGCAGTCACCATGAATTCTTCTTTTTTTCTTTTCTTTTTTTTGAGTACTGTTTCTTATATATTTCTTAACATTCTACTTAATATTGCACGTATCAACTGTCACTGAAGAACTGTACAAGACAAACTGACATATTACCCTTCCGTGTCGGTGTTGCCAAATGTGTAGTATGATACATTGCAGAGATTTAGGAATACAAGGAAGTGTACTTTTACAAATCATGTCTAGAACCATCTCCAAAGCTTCGTTAGTTGTGTGAATCCTCCACTTCTGTTTAGTTTTAAAGTGGTACAGTCTACACAGATACAGCACAAGACAAGGCACTGTCAGCAGCTTATTGTATGTAGCCGGTTTAAAGGCCGGGACTGTACGTTGTTAAACAAGGAAGTGTGAGTTATTTCCTCACACTGGAACAGTGCTTACATCAGAGTTTGACTTGAAGTATTGTTGGTATAAGATCAGTTTACTACACTGTAGTTGATGAAATTGATTCTTCTTGACAGAATTAAATGCAGGGCAAGTCTGTCGACAAAATGCCATCTACCTGTTTTGTTTTTTGGATTTTACCCATTTGTCTGTGCAGTAGTTGTCACGAAGCTCTGTGTTGACAGTGTTTTATTTCCTGCCTTTGGATCTGAAGAGGTCAAGTTACATAATGTGCATAGCTACAAATCTCTGGTGTATCTGGATCACATCTTTCTGTCTTGTTTGGGTTGTTTGTTTTTTTGGGGGGGGGGGTTTTGTTTGCTTTTTTGCTGACAATACTGTAATTACTGTGACGGCAGAGGTAAACCACTAAAGCCAATCAGGAATGGTGAACTTTATGAAAACTGCTAGTTTTTCCAGCATTGTCTTAAAAAACAAAAAAGACAATGCTGTGTTTTCAGTCCTCCCATACATTTGAGCTGAACAATCCTCCCTGTGTGTGTGTTGGACAGTGGGTAATGTCAGTGTGAGTGGCTCAACATTGAAGGCCTGTCATGGACAGAAGGTTTTCCTTTTGGTTTGCATGAGATGTTCATTTGCTTTTTAATGCCAAGTGAGGCAAGATGAGCTCTTTTTCAGTGCCCATACAAGCCAATGTCAACTTGCAGCTGCATGTCACCCATGGCTTCCTCCTGCTTTGTCTTTTGTTTTTGTTTGTTTCCCCCAGTATCTGGGTTGCACTTGAGCCTGTGTTTAGAAAGATGGATCAGAATTTGTTAGTAAATTAAATGAACCAATAAGCTAAAGGGTGCTACTGTAAACCTTCAGGTCTGATTCGTTACAGGTTGAGAAGAAGAAAATGACTCTAGATCAGAACCATCATTTCTCATGATGGTCTGTTATGAAAACAAGTCAATCATGCTTTTCTTTTTTTACTTTTAATTTGTTTACTGGACTTTTTTTTTTTTTTAATAAATAAACCTGTTCTTTTTACAACCTTTTGTCTTCGATTAACCTATTAACTGTATTTCTTGGTAGTTCTCAAACTATTGATATGATGGAGACTAGGCCAAAATTTTGGCTTTTCAAATGATCTTTGTACTGCTCATCTTGACAAAAGTCATGTCTGGTTTGATTTGATTTTGTATGACATATTTCAATACAAAAAGAAGCTGTATGTAGTAACATTAATAAAGTCATTCTAACATGGATAGACGAAATAAATGGTATTTGACAAACAATCTAATTTGTGCTTGAAATTGTGATCCTGGAGTGAAACCGTGATAAGGATTTTGAATGTTGCATCTGGTTTCTCTGCCCTGCAGTTGGGTCCTGTTTTTGGCTACAATGGATCCAGCAGACCCGAATCTGCCAAGAAGCATTTTAGGAGGTGATGTGCTAGCTTAATTTCAGTCAGGCCTACTAGCTTGGTGTCTGCTCCATCTCCAGAGCTGACTGGCACCTGGCATTTATCTGCATCTTTGTGCAGCCCAACTCCTCTGTCTCACCCCTCCCCAGCCTCACCCCTGCTTGTTACCCTGGTGGACTCCTGATTGCTGCTGCATCAAGCTTGGCCTGCATCTCTCCTCGATGTCTTGACACGGTCTGTCTTGTCGCCCTCCCTCCTCCATAGTAAGCTCTGACTGATGGCTTTCCAGTTAGCCTCACGATTGAGTCTGCCTCTGGCCTCCAGAGGGGTTTGGTAACCATTATTATTATTATTATTATTATTATTATTATTATTATTATTATTATCTCCTATCCATCTTATTGGGAGTGTTGCCTTTGCCTGTCTCTCTGGGGTCATCCACCTGCGTGGTTTGGGACATCTGGTATGTCTGTATGTTCAGCAGACCTTCTAAGAAACCCTACCAGTTACTAGGTCTATCACTGTCTGCCTTTCTTAGCTCTTGATGATTTATGTATATATTTATTTGGATTGACTTTGGATTTCCAGTTGTGTAATTCTGTTTTTTCTGTTGTGGGTGGAAATCTACACCCCCACCCCTGGTTCCAGTTCATACATGTCTTTTCCCAATCAATTCTCTCTTCCCCCCCCCCCCCCCCCCCCCCCCGGTTATTTATTATACAGGGTGAGTTTGCCCCCTCACATATACTAATGTGCCATGTGTGTTTCCACCTTTATACACTGAAGCTGGCACGTTCCCTGAGTTTTTCCAGCAAGCCAGCAAGATGGTGATGGGTGCCAGGTCCGAGCATTCCTAGATGAACAGTTTCCTGGAAAGTGGATTGGTCGTCGTGGGCCAGTTGAATGGCCCCCAAGGTCTCCTGATCTGACCCTCTTAGACTTTTATCTTTGGGGTCATCTGAAGGCAATTGTCTATGGTGTGAGGATATGAGATGTGCAGCACCTGAAACTACGGATACTGGATGCCTGTGCTGGCATTTCTCCTGCGGTGTTGCTGTCAGTGTGTGAAGAGTGGGAGAAGAGGGTTGCACTGACAATCCAACACAATGGGCAGCACATTGAACACATTTTATAAGTGGTCAGAAACATGTAAATAACTCATGAAAGAATAAAGTTACGTTGAAACCAAGCACACCATTGTTTTTCTTGTGACATTACCAATATGTTGATGTGTCACATGGCCCTCTTCCTATTGAAAGAAAACAAGTTCTATCCAAGATGGCCGACTTCTAAATGGCCACCATGGTCACCACCCATCTTGAGGAGTTTGCCCCCTCACATATACTAATGTGCCACAAACAGGACTTTAATATCACCAACCATTCCCATGTTATTATGGTGTATCCATATAAATGGCCTGTATTTCTTGCCCTTTCTCAGGTTTCCTGAGGTGTTGACATAGTTGGTATCTGCACCTTCTGATTTTAAGGTCCCCCTGATAGGCTTCAGGCGCTCTTTGGAGTTTGATGTCATCCCTGACATATTCCTGACCACTCTAGTGAAGTGCCAAAAGGGAGAGAGAGAAAGTCTTTAAAATACTTCCATATACATTTTTAACTTGAAACTACACTGGAATGAAGAACAATCTTCACCACAGGTAAAATTAAAAGGACAAGAAAGGAGGGTGTGTGTGTTACAAATACCAGGTTTACGTCATATACACGTGTGTGTGTGTGTGTGTGTGTGTGTATATATGTATATGTGTATATATGTGTATATATATACACACACACGTATGTATATATACACGTGTGTATACGTATGTATATATATATATATATATATATATATATATGTGTGTGTGTGTGTGTATATATATATGTATGTGTGTGTATATATGTGTGTATATATATATGTATGTGTGTGTATATATGTGTGTATATATATATGTATGTGTGTGTGTATATATGTGTATGTGTGTGTATATGTGTATATGTATAAATACCCAGCACGCCCCTGCGGGCGGTTTATCCTTCAAGCTCGGGTCCTCTACCAGAGGCCTGGGAGCTTGAGGGTCCTGCGCAGTATCTTAGCTGTTCCCAGGACTGCGCTCTTCTGGACAGAGATCTCCGATGTTATTCCCGGGATCTGCTGGAGCCACTCGCCTAGCTTGGGAGTCACCGCACCTAGTGCTCCGATTACCACGGGGACCACCGTTACCTTCACCCTCCACATCCTCTCGAGCTCTTCTCTGAGCCCTTGGTATTTCTCCAGCTTCTCGTGTTCCTTCTTCCTGATGTTGCTGTCATTCGGAACCGCTACATCGATCACTACGGCCGTCTTCTTCTGTTTGTCTACCACCACTATGTCCGGTTGGTTAGCCACCACCATTTTGTCCGTCTGTATCTGGAAGTCCCACAGGATCTTAGCTCGGTCATTCTCCACCACCCTTGGGGGCATCTCCCATTTTGACCTCGGGACTTCCAGGTTATACTCGGCACAGATGTTCCTGTACACTATGCCGGCCACTTGGTTATGGCGTTCCATGTATGCCTTGCCTGCTAGCATCTTGCACCCTGCTGTTATGTGCTGGATTGTCTCTGGGGCATCTTTACACAGCCTGCACCTGGGGTCTTGCCTGGTGTGATAGACCCCAGCCTCTATGGATCTTGTACTCTTGTATATATGTATATGTATGTATATATGTGTATATGTATATATGTATATGTATATCACACTGTATGTATTTCATGGTTTATTTTTTTTTCCAAATTTATTTTTTAAATGTTTAAATCTATTGGAGATTGCTTTGTTCTCTATGGTGTGTTTGTTCCCCAGATCAAAGTGGAGAGATAATATTTCACTGAGAGCTTGACTAAGAGAAAACACACAAGCTTGATAGTGCTGTTAGTTAGATTTGCAGATAAGAGATGTTAAAGGATATAATTTGAGGGAAGTCTGGAAGTGAAAATATCATGGCCAAAGATATAGGAATCATATTTTGTCCAACTTTTGTTTTTTATAAACTGGTTATCACATCGGAATTTCCAATTTATGAACGCTGAAATATTAAACCTCTACATTTTGTTCTTTGTTTTCCTCCTGTCTGCCAAGCATGGAGATTGGGCAAAAAAAGTATATCTCCATCCTCACCAGAGGGTGGCGTTGTGTCCGAGGTTTTAAAGCCCCTCCTCTGAATACACCTTCTGGTGTACCCTTCAGTGACTCCTCGGAGAGACAATAATTTTCACGTGTAAATTCGTGTTGCAAAATCCAGTCGAAAATTAGTATAAAGTGATTTGGTATTTCGATGCGGCCATAATATGCAGCGACTGCTGTTTAACGGGCCTTGGAAAGTGAACCTATGTTCTTCCTTCATAAAACAATAATAACAGCTGAGTTGCAACGTTATTTCCACTATCCACGGTTTCTTATTTCAGCCCAGGGAGGCCGTTCTCGTGGGTATTATTGTTACAATCTTTTCGACAGCCTTTGAACGCATCGCGTCTTCCTCGGTTGAAAGCCGCGCCTGCTTCGCTCTCTGTGGGACCGGAGGCTGATCGCGGGGAGAAAGACAGCCTATCAGCAGAAAAAGAACCACCATGTGAACAAAGGGTATATAAGAAGGGACACCAAGGTGCAGAGTTGTCAGGGTGAGAACTTATCTGATTGTCTCACCACCGCTAGGGCAACGTTTTCAGGGCTCGGAAGAGAGCGAATGGACAGAGCCGGGAGAGGATAGGACAGTCCCTCCAACGGTAAGACCCCACCGTCCGCCTGGCCAGCCGCTTTTACATTGTGCCTGTGTCCGTCCGTCAACCATTAGGGGGGAAAGAGGAGAATTTAACCTTGTGAACCTCTGAGGCAAAGCTTGCTTTCTAGAAAAGGGGCACTAGGCTTATTATAAGTGAACGACAAAAGTCATAATTGACTCTTAAGCTATTGTTTAAAAGTTTCTCAAAGCGTGCTGCTACGTGTCCCATTCACCAGCTACTATAACGGCGAAACAGAAGAAAAGCTGTAAATAATGAATACTTTCCCAGCTTTTCTCACTTCTTTATTTCATGCTTCTTATTCTCGGGTTCCTCTTTTGCTGTGGAAACTCGGTAACACGCCATTTGGAAGTGCACGTTTAAAAGAAGGTGGCCAAAATTAAAGTCCAGAAATAGTGAAATCCTTCATTGAACACATCCTCATTAACCTCAGTGTTACACAGCGAGGTCCGCACACAGAACAAGTGTGGACGCGTGGTTGTGAGCGCTGTTGTTACTCCCTCTGTACAGTTGTAAGTGAACACATGGCGTCAGTGTTAGTAACCCTACAGTAAAGGGTGATTTTACAGCCGAGGAATGCGTGATGGTGTGGCCCAAATGCTTCCTCGCACATCTGTTTGATATTCGGTAGCTGCAGACTCCGGCTGATATGAGAACGAGTCAGTAGTGAAGACATGAGGTCTGCAGGCTTGTGATCGGCTTAACTTCCAGGAACAGAATAAGTCTGGAATTTGGAGTAAAAACATAGCCAGAGATCTGCTTCTGAAGACTCATTCCCCATCTTATGTTTAGGTGGGGAATGGTATTGTAATGGGATACTTCAAGTTGAAGTGGGCGAACCACCTGCTGTTCTGCCCAGTTTATTTTAAAGCTTAGATGAATGACTGAGCTTTTGTCTGAACAGTCCTTGATTGTTCCTACATGGCTTTGTTTATGCGTAGAAGAGGTTTATTGTTGCTCTCTGGTCTAAAATGATGACAAGATGGCCTGTCAAGACAGTGGTCATTTTGTGTGTTTGTGGCTTGGCACTGGTGTGAAGCACTGATAGATTTAAAACACTAAAATCATCATTTTTGGGGTGTATTTGATTTGGCTCAATATAAAAGAGACCCATGATCACAATCACTAATTTCTCTAAGAAAATGTGCACTTGTTGACATTATTGTTTAAAAAAAATCTAGAAAGGGCAAGCAGCGATGTTATTACAGTGAGCACTTCTGTTTACAAAAAGTGGTATAGAAGCCTTTTTTCTGCACACTCATGTCCTCTACCCCTGCGTGTTTGTGCGTGCAGGTGTGCCCACATATTTCTCTCTGCATGTTTGTGTGTACTTTAGTTACGCCCATGACCCACTGTGTTGTGGGACATGGGTCAGGTCTTTTTACAGAACAACAGGGAGTGTCCTCGTCGCTTCATGTTGTGCACTTTTGTGCATAAATGCTTGGTTTAAGGCTATAAGATGAAAGCAAGTCTCCAGGAAAATTTGTTCAAAGCCAGTCAGAGTTTTTCCTGGCGCACAGTAACGCTTCGGGGGAATGACTAAGCGAGTAAGCATGATTGGTCCTCATACAGTAAAGGCACCAAAACAGGAGTTGAGGATCTAAACACATTTCTTTTTGAGTAAATAAACCCCAATTAATAAAGCGAGTTAAAAATTCATCACAATGTTGGTGATTGTTTTCCTTTAGGTTCCTGATAACTTGTCTTTGGAGTTTCACAGAATTTCCTTGACGCAGGAAAAATACTTTTGATTTAACGTCCTCTTGAGTGAGAGACGACTGAGCGTCCATGTCTTCGGTTCGCTTTGTGCTACTTTCTCCCGAGCACAGACTGACTGGGACTAGAGCGCTCTCCTCCTTCCTACTGTAATTGGTGCCATCTGTTGGCTGTGTTAACATAGTCTGAAGAATGTGGTGATCCATTATTCACGACCTCCTTCGTTACTGTGGACATGAGCAGCCCATATCACGCTGGTTCAAGCCAAACTTGTCTGGAGGAGTAGATTAATAGTGCCTTTGAGTGCCACTCTGAAGATCTTTACCTGGGGGTCCTGGAGTGAGATGCTTTGTGGGTTATTGCCCGTTTCCCTAGAATCAGCCTGTTTTATTTCTTACCTCCTATTGTTTTTACACGCTTTTATTGTCTTCCTTCACTTTGACCTCTTTTTAAGTTTCTCCTAGTTTCATCCTTAAACACCAAGCCTGCCTGATGGTACCTTTGTACTTCCAGCTGAACAGTCTGTATATTAAAATACAAACCAAACTTTAAAACAACAAACTTGATTTTGTATATGACCTTTTCCAAAGTTGGTTGTGACTGACAGCAGAAAATCTTTCTTTTTCAAGATTTTCTGTAAACCAACCATAAGTAAAAGCTCATTTGAAACAAAATTATTGATGCTTTGTGTACAGTCCTTGCCACTTATTCTTCTTCTGCCCTCTTTCTCATCGATCGTCTTTCAGGTAGCAGACACGTATACCATGCCGACTAGTGATGGCCCCAGCAGGTTCCCGGTCTTTGTGCCTCCACCTCAGGGCAGCCAGAGGTGCCCGGGTTATGTCCCCGGACGAGTGGCTCCAGTCCGCTCGATGCCACATGCCAAAACGCCTCCGCCTCCACCGATAAAACCTCATGGCCCGCCGCTGGGGCGACAAACAAGGGTCACCTTGTCAGAAGAGAACCAGCGTAGGGAGGATGCGCAGAGGCTCCAGCAAAAGCTAAGAAAGAAGACTCTGATCTGCTGTGGAGTGTCGCTGGGGGCTTTCTTCCTCACTCTTATCCTTGTCCTTAGCCTCAGTAGTGGTCCTGAGTTAGATGGTGATTATTTATTATGAATTTCCAGGCTTCTTAACCATTTCTGTATGACTTTTAAACATCTTTGTGTACATCTTTCTGTTCATATTTACAGAGAATTGCCCAGATCACAACCCATCTCTCAGTAACTGGAATCCAGGTCACCAACCCCAGCGGGCTGTCATTGTCAGGAGAGGAGATTTGTTTAGACTGGATGCTTCTGCTACCTTACGCTCACTTACCATCCAATCAGGAGGTAGGCACATCACAAGGTGTCTGACTTTTGTAAAGTAGCTTTTAGAGATGTAACACAGATTGAGTCACAGTAACCCAGTTGTTATTATTAAAGCTCAGTTTATGAACTTTTGGATGGAACATACAGCAAGAATGAACTAAACGTGTTTTCTTTGACTTCTCACAGGTCGGGTAGTTTTTGCAGACAGCCATGACGGCTCCAAAAACATAACATTGAGAACACATCACATCCTCATAGAAGAAGGTGGCGCCCTTCACATCGGTTCGCCGAAATGTCGCTACCGTTCCCATGCTATCATTGCCCTCATGGGCCGTTCCGACAGCGAGGCTGTCTCCGAGGTCCCCGCATTTGGCCGCAAGTTCATTGGCGTGAAAGCCGGTGGAACTCTGGAGGTACACGGGACTGAGAGAGTTTCCTGGTCTCTGTTAACCAGAAGCATCCCGGCGTCTGGGGTGGCCACGGGGGGTTATGCCTTCCAGCGAAACTTCAGCCGAGGCATCCACCTGCGCGTGGTGGACCCGGACACGGCCGCTCTGCTGTTCTCAGAACGCTACGACACGTACGATTCCCGCAACGACAGCCAGCGGCTCGCCCAGCTGCTTCGCTCCCTTCCGGTGGGCCGAATTGTCACTCTCGCCGTGGGAGACTCTGCCGAGAGAAATCTTGGGCCAGAAACCAGGGAGGTCATCAAAGAGAAACTCGGCAGCAGATTTGTTCTGGATCTCCAGTACAGGTAAACGCTGCCGGCAAAGCTGTGAATCATCTGTGTTTGTGGTCACCAGTTAAACTAAACCCAGTCACCTTTGACGCATCAATACTTTCCTCAAGCTTTTTGTCTCACATCCAGCCTCCCTGGAAAAATGCCTTTTTTTTCCTTTTTTTTTACTTGGCTTTCTGTTCATTTAGGATGTTCCTTTGAATCAGTCGTAGTTCCTGTTTCCTTTGTGTCACTGCTTCACCAGAAAAAGGAAACATGTACAGGATAACAGGGTCATGCACAGTGTTTTCCAGGATTTGTACAAAAATGTGGCAACTAAGGAGATTTTATTTTTTTTTTTGCCCTTCAGAAGAACCAGGTCCAGTCATGGTCACATGAGGTGATGCCTTATAAAGCTAACAAAAAGACAGGATTAGACTGAGTTCGTGGCTGCCCATAACCTTAATGCCACCACACTGGAGCATGTGGCTCAGGACTTGACTTTTGAAGCGGTTTCCCTCAAATCTAGAGTGGCGCGGCAGGATCAGACTATAGAGCGCATGAAGTGGTTGTTGGAAGTTAGGTTTGTGCGTTAAGACTGTTTCTTCTAATCCTCTTACTGTTGGTTTTTATAGCTTCAGACTACAGTTTATCATGTACTGAAATCACACAAGTCACAAAGTGTTTTTTGCTTTGTTTGTTTATTTTGCTGTGGCTGTGAGAGATGGGTTACAGGATTAAGCATTATAATGAATGCCTTCTCGTGGAGATGGAGGAGGGAGTGGTGTTGCAGATTTTCTCAGCAGTTTATTGTCATTTGCGTCAGTGCTTTACCAGCGTGCATATCTTGTGACCTCCAGCTTATATTTGATTTAATTTCCACAGGTTTATTTCGGTGGGTCCGCCCATCCTTCCTTACAGCGATGCACAAATCTGTTAGCCGCTGCTTCTTGCATGTGACCCCTCTGTCTTTTAACCACAGTGTCTCAGGACAGTACTCAAACACGAGAAACACGCATTCATAGTGGTCTATAGTGAGTTCACCTCTGGCCCCCACACATTAGCAGTTCCAGTTAAACAATGATGTTGTCAAAGGTTGATTACCAAATCAAGGGTATGACGAAAATAATAATAAAAAAAGGATCCTTTTTTTTTTTTCCCCTCCCTTTGTTGCGTCTTTAACCATCTGACTCAGCTCTGATTTACTGAGCAAACATGCACACAGGCAGCAGCAGGTCAGTTTGCAGAAAGTCACACGCTGTGGCTCTAATGAAAGACAAGAGTGGATGCCCCAGATGGATCCTGTTTGTGTATCACTGAGATGTGCTGTTCCATGTCACAGTGACTCACATCTACAAAAAGACACCTTTGTAGAAGACTGTGATTATGCCAGCAAGATGAATTATTTTAAACAGATAGAGGGTCTTTGGTGAATTGGAGTACAAACTGCTGTTTATATTAAGATATGTTGGGTTTTTTTCCCCCAGGTAAACACTGGCATTATTAACGCACTTGAATCATCTTTTATCATGTCATCTTCAGATATGACATGAGTGGCAGGATTGGCTGTAGATTCCCTTTACTTCCAGATAAAATGGAGCTGAAGAGGTTAAGTATAGAGTTGACTCTGGGTTTGTTTACCGCGTGCAATGAGCCAAGCAACTGCTCGGTGGAAACAAGATCACTTTGATTGAGTCTGGATGGACAACTGCCGACCCAGATACAGTTCCACGGGTTGCATGAATGGTAAATTGTGTTTGAAAGGCGTATTGGTCAGCCTGATAAAATCTTGAAAGTTTATAAGTAGACTAGAGCAGCTGCCATGAAATGTTTTTGGTATTCATGAGGGGGGAAAAAAGAGAAAAGCAGGAAGCCATTCTTGAGAAGCTAAGGGCATGATATTCGCAATATCCAAGACTGTATGTCTCATACTGTGCTGTCTTATTTTAGATCGCACACCCTCAAAAGCCCAGCCAGTGTTAAACGCCATCCACACCCTCGAGCTGCTTTGCTCAAATGATTCCAGCCTCTCCTTATTGAATCATTGTAATCTCATTTAAAATAAGCTTTCTTGGCATCTTGGATAGGGAGGACCTGGAACAAAAGTTAAAACAAATATAGCTTTAACACATCCACCCATCCCTTCCTAAATTTTCCCTTAATTATTTCAATAATCCCCTGACTTGTGTGATATCCGCTGGTTTTCTACTTTTTCGCTTAAATGTATTTTGACATTCTCTGATATTCACTTTCTTGCTTTTGACCCACTCTCCTGCTTCATGCTTATCGCAGACATTTGCTTTTGTCAATGAGCACAGTGTCTGCAATTTGCATTGTCTGTGGAAATAGCTACAGCTACATTTATCACTCAATACACGTGGTTTTATGTCAGTCTGTAAGAATGTGGTTAAAGTACAGGGTCTAAAACACCATCACTGACTAAGCAAATATGCACAGGTAACATTATTAGAAGTAGTTATGTGATAATGAACCAGTAATGGGTGTCGATTATTAGTTGCAGCTAGGCTTTAAGCTCTTTTTTTTTTTTTTTTTTAATTTATTTATTTATTTTTTAAATTATGATTTCTTCGAAAATAATGTGAAACTCATGACTTCCTCTTCTTTTCCATTTTCTCTGCGACCTTCCTTTTAACTCCTTCGGTCTTTCCAGGCAGGCGTGGGCTTTGGTTTCTGTGATAGGCGGTGGAAATGCATCATGCTCGGAGGATGTTAGGGAACACGAAAACCATGACACAGGAGGAAGAGCTCTGGCAAGACGGAACTTCACCACTGTTAATGGAGTGGGTTTCTCGGTCACTGCCTATAGCGAGTGGAAGACTGGTAAGAAATAACGAAATCCAAAACGAATCTCAACTATTTATTCCTAATTAATTCTTGCTTTCTCGTGAACTTTTGAGAAGCTTAAGTCTGAATTAGTGCTCAGTGGAAATGAATTTTTTCAGAACACAGTTTTATAGAGATGCGTGCATGGCAATTCAATTTATTATTATTTTCTCTGACCTTTGCTTTCTACCATGACCTTTTTAAATTCTTAAGTAAAGTGCAACGTGCCATACTCTGAAAACCATGCCCAGTGGGAAAATAAGGCAGAAACATCAAAGAAATACCTGCTAAAGAACACATTTACCCTGCTGTGACCAGGCTAATGTTGGCTAACTAGCAATTAGAACATGAGCTCTAGTTAGCTGGGGTATTTGTACTTGTTGCCATAATGAGCTGTGAGGTCACTGCAGTCTGGTCCTTGGTTATTTATTTATTTCAAAATAAGATGGTAATGAATCAATGTGTGACACTCTAAATGGCTTTTATTTTAAAAAGACTTTTTGGGAATGCCACAAACTCACGGCCCGCCCTTAACAGGGAGCCGTCACTTTTTTACTCCCTTCAATAGTTATCTTTATAGATTACTTTTTTTTCTTCTAGTGGAAAGCCTTTATGTCAACAATCTTGTGCTAGAAGTCAAATCAATGTTTTCTTTAATTACAGAAGACTACAAAGCGTTAGCCTTCCTCCCTCTGTCGTGCTGTGCTGGACCTTTTGTTTCATTTAAAATCCAATATTCTTCTGTACCCCTCAGGTGTCCCTACTGCAGGCTTCCAGGTGGATGCTGTGGACCAGGTGGTGCTAAACCTGCAGGATGAAGTGCAACAGACATGGCTACCAGGGGATCGCATTGTAGTTGCTAGCACGGACTACTCAATGCACCAGGCTGAAGAGTTTACCCTGCTGCCCTGCCCTCACTGTAACAGCCGACAGGTCAAGATACAAGGTGAGAGAGAGAGAGAGAGAGAGACGGCCATTGGTTTCTTCAGCTGTGTCAGTATTTGCCCTGAAGGGTTATTTCTTGGTGTTTGGGAGCTACTGTCACAAACAGTACAAATAGGAACTGATGTAGAGAAACATTTCATTTTTACAAAACCTGTGTGAAGACTAGTAAAAAATCACTTATGCTCCTTTGTAGTTAATAAATGTGATTAGTAGACGTAGGGCCATTAATCCTTCGGTCCGGCGGGATCTCATTTCCTTTTCAGCTGTTATGGTGACGTAAGATTATTGGAAAATGCTAAGGAGAGACTGTCAGCTTATTTCTTTTAAAAGCAGGGCCATCTTATTATAACCACGGGGCGGTTTATGGATTTGGATGCATCACCCCTTCTTCACCTCCTCCTGTTTTCTATTGTTACGTTAATAAACTACACTGACAGTTTCGCAGTTTGTCCATCTTTTTATCAGACATGTTTCCTGATCTCATTCCTCTGTTGTCAACTCCCTTCCTGGAGAGAAGGGTGTGTTATTATGTGTGTGTGTGTGTGTGGGCTGAATTTAGTGTTTCTGTTACCAGGAAAGGCTGAACGGTTGAAGGCCTGAGCTGCCACATACCATCTGTGGCAGAGAGTATTTTGTGTGTTGATGAATGATGTTTCATACGTGTTTGATTACTTTTGCTTTTACATGTGTGTTGGTTTGGTGGGTACTCTTTGGGGTGTGGTTAGTTAATGTTTGAGCGGGAGCTGCCATACGCGCTAAATGTGGTTTACAGTTGAAAGGGTGCTAGGTGATGCATCATCTAAACACAAGCAAGCCGTTATTGTAGTGTTTTAGTATGACTTGTCCCGCCTCAGAAACCAAATCGTGTTGCTGTGATGTTTAATTAAATGTTTCTGTCGCCATACTTCTAATTTGCTTTCACACAAAGTAACAACTTGCACCCGTTTCATGGTTTCTGTACATATTTTTCTTTAAGAGTTTTAAGAATTTCTCCTTGTTGTAGTATTTTGACCTCTAGTTTTATCTGTCTGTGCTGCTCAGGGAAGCCTCAGTATAACCATACCGGAGAGATCATAGATGGCATCGACATGCGTGCCGAAGTGGGTCTCCTATCCAGAAACATTCTCATTTATGGAGAAATGGAAAACTCCTGCTACGGAGACAACATGTGTCAGTTCTACAACCATGACACCTTTGGAGGCCACATCAAGGTATGCATGTGTACCATGTTTAGATATCTTTAAGAGGACCAAAAATTGGAATGATACTATATTTGTGGGGACCAACAGTGGGGATAAAATGCCTGTTGACATGAGTTTGAAGGCATTTTTGAGACTCAAAATGTGGTTTTAGTGTCAGGGTTACAATTAGGTTTTGATTATGGTTAGGATTAGGCATTCATTTTTGATGGTTAGGGTAAGCGGCTAGAAAAAGCTTTATGTCAATTAGATGTCCCCACAGAGATATGAAAACAAGACTGTGTGTAAATTTATTGCACATTTACTTTGTGCCGATCTTTCTGCATGAGGTGGCATGACTGTTCTTTCCTGTTAAAGGTTGCTATTCAGAGTCTGTTTGACAGTTTCCTCACTGTGAAGATGAACGGTGCATACATTCTACATTTGTGTACTGGCCTATGTGAGAGGTGTTGTTTACCATCACAGTTTCTGTTTGAATCTATATGAAAGACTCTTCTTCAGAAGGCTCAGCACAAACTGCAAACGCAGCAGGCACATGAGGATTAAACATGTAGATTTATCTCTGCTGTCTAGCATGGGTCCCAGTGTAGTCGGTGAGCTCACTGTAATTTTGTATGATTTCATTCAAATTGGTGGCAAATGGACGTAAACATTCCTCAGAGTCTATGTAATTTGCCCCCCATGTGCTAAACAAAAGACTTTGTTTCCATGTTAACAGCTTTCTAACTGTAACCTCAAAGTACACCAGACGGACACATGAAGCTGAAAAGTCAGCGTTTTCTTTGTAATTAGGCCTTCCATGCCGGCAAAAAGCCATCTGTCATGTCTGCCAAATCGAGTTTAGCACAGTTCAGCACCATGCGTTTCATGTTTCAATTTATCTGTCCAGTGAGTTGCCCTTTCTCTTATTTTAAGTCAGGTTGACTCTGTGGAGTGGAATCTACTGTTGAAACAATTAGTTCGTGTGTGTGTGTTTATGTAAGCGAGGGTGAGGGTCAGTGTTTACTGTGCGTACTTGAGTTTCAGTGAGCTGAAAGGGTTGGCCAATACCTTCTTAACAGAAACCAGATCCTGCTGATTTTGCCATACCCACAAAAAAGACCTCCTAGACAGCACTGAACATTTGTTTGTATCGTTTTATTTGTATGCATTCATGTGTGACTATGTGCTGTGCGCATCTCTGTGCGTGCGTAACTTTTAATTTATGCTTCTGTAATTCACGGCTTACTCACCAGCATCAGGGGTTTTGAAACGGCTCGACTCACAGAGCGCGGTGCCAGATGGGCTAAAGTTTATATCCCAGTGCGGTCACTGGCGAACGCAGACAGTTGTAATGGTTTAATTTATTACTTTAGTCAGCCAGCATTTGTTACGCGGACCACAAGTCCGGCGTCATTTGCTTTTGTCGTGGGTGGGAGCTCATTGTACTCTCTCCTCAACACCTACAGATTCTCAGTAACTTCTCATCAGTGCATCTGTCCTACGTGGAGTTAAAGAACATGGGTCAGCAGGCTAGAACAAGCCGCTACCCCCTCCACTTCCACATGTGTGGGGATGTCGACCAGAAGGGAGGCTACGCAGAGGCCACCTTTGTGGACGGACTCTCCATACACCACTCCTTCTCCCGCTGTCTCACCATCCACGCCACCAACGGCCTGCTGGTTAGTAAAGCCTTTTAAAATGTGTTGAATACGTCACTGTATGTGAGAATGTAGAAAACCATACATGAGTCATAGTGTTAATAATGAGCAGCATATTGTGGGAAACTGGTGGTTTGTCACAAAGCTCATCAACTGTATCCTCCAACGCCTGATTACTGTAAAGGCTTGCATCCACTTTTCTTTTTCCCCATCTCCTTTATATTCACTCTCAACCTTTCCTGTTCCATCTCTTTCACACTTATAGAATATCTTAGTCTCTTTAGAAAGATGTAGAAGTTTTTAATATACAGTGGTGTGTTTGGCCTTTTCCTAATTTCCTGTTTTTGTATGTTTGACACAATTAAATGTTCCAGATCATCAAACACATTTAAATATTAGATTACGAAATGAAACACAAATTGTAGTTTTTAAATTAAGATGTTTTATTAAGGGGAAAAAAATTCCAAACCTACATGCCTCCGTGTGAAAAAGCGATTGAACCTAAGCCTAATAACTGGCTGGGCCACCCTTAGAAGCAACAACTGCAATAAAGCGTTTCCAATAACTGGTATTGAGTCTTTTAGAGCACTGTGGGGGGTGTTTGGCCCACTTATCTTTTCAGAATTGTTGTAATTCAGCCACGTTTAAGGTTTTTCGAACATTAACTTGCTTTTTACACTTGTACTACAGCATCTTAGTCTGATTCAGGTCACTCCAAAGTCTCCTTTTTTTTCTTAAGCCATTCAGAGGTGGAGTTGCTGGTGTGTTTTGGATCATTGTCCTGCTGCAGAACCCAAGTGTGCTCCAGCTTGAGGTCACGAACAGATTCTTTGATGAAAACAGATGTTTTGGTAGACAGCAGAATTCATGGTTAGATTTACCACAGCAAGTCTTCCAGGCCCCGAGGCAGCAAAACATTCCCAGACCAGCACACTACCACCACCATATTTTACTGTTAGTATGAGGTGTTATGTGAAATGCTGTTTTAGTTTTATGCCAGATGTAACGGGACTCAGACCTTCAAAAAGTTCAGCTTTTGTCTCGTCAGTCCACAGAATATTTTCCCAAAAGTCTTTGGGATAATCAAATGTTTTTTGGTAAATGTGAGACGAGCCTTCATGTTCTTTTTGGTCAGTTTTTGTCTTGAACTCTCCCATGGCTGCCATCGTTGCCCAGTCTCTTTCTCATTGATGAATCATAAACTCTGACTTTAAGCGAGACATGTAGAAGCTTGATGTTGTTCTGGGTTCTTTCGTGATCTTCTGGATGAGTTGTCGATGCTTCATCACTGTTCACAAAGTTTTTTCCATTTGTGTATAATAGTTCCCATCATGTTTCACTGGAGTCCCAAAGCCTTAGATATTGCATCGTAACCCTTTCCAGACTGACAGATGTCAGTGACTTTGTTTCCTAGGTGTTTCTTTAGATTGTGGCATGTTGTGTTGCTTTTTTTTTTATTATTTTTTTTTTTGCCTGTCCCATTTGGTTCTTTAGCCGTCAGAATTGTTGTCTGAAGACCAACAAGGATACCCAATGGATTTACTTTGCCAAATGGATCATCACAGCCTTGCTGTATTGGTCCATTTGATCAACCTTTGTTGTTATTATTTATTAGGGGTGCAACGATACACAAAATTCACGGTTCGGTTCGATTCTTTGGTGTCACGGTTCGATATTTTTTTCGATACAAAAAAAATGTTCATGCCTTTTTAATTTGTCATTTATTAAAATTATAAATATATATTTTAACTCAAAAGTACAGTTTTTAAATTTAATGTTGCTGAAACAAAAGTAATTAAAAAAAATAAATATATCTCAGGGCTCTCAAAATTTCAAAATCCCTGGTAGCCCTTCGGGCAGGGACTCTTCAGTTTTTGGTAGCCCAAAATAAATGTAAGTAGTCCGAATAAAAAAAGAGAGCAATTTTTTGATTGATGTTTTGTTTCCTGTTTTGTTTCCTTTACAATATTATACATTAAAGTATAATATTGTATAAAAATTACAATCATCAACTCAAATACTTGGTTCTAATTGAACAGAAATTTCTATGAACTTGTAAGAACTGTGTAGAACATGAATCAGTCTGTGTCAGATCCTGAATTTAAAATTTCCACTGAAGTCACGGGTAAGAGACAAGTGGAACCAAGATCTAGGCCATTTGCTTTTTGAAGTTTGCAAAGACTGCTAAATTTTGCCAGTGGTAGTTCACTCTTTGCAACATAGTACGCTGTTATAAACAGATTTTTCAGGTTTATTTTTAGTATGTTATTTGCAATTGGTGTTTGTTCTGGGAAAGATATTGCAGACTGAGCAATAATGCATTTCTTGCATTTCTCATGGCTTCTAATGGGGGCCTTTTTTTAAATGACTGGTCCCAGTAACAAAGGCGCTTGTCGACTCAGAAATCGAGAGAAAACCAACAACACACCCGGCAGAACATTATGTTATTTACACTGGTGCACATAAGTGGTCCGCAGGTGCGCATTCGCTGTCAAAATAAAAGACGCGCACCAGATAAGAAGTTGCAACGCGCGTTTGCGTCCATATAAAAAGCACTGTTTTTGTCCGCTAGAGTGGGATTTTCACGGCACATTCCGCACCACATCTCTGTGCGTTCATCATTTGTTTGAAGCCAGATCACCTCCTGCAACCACTTTTCCGAGAATACGCGCTTCTTTTGTGGTTCGGACTCCTTCTGACATTTCTTTGGAGGTGGAGGAACACCAAAGTAATTGCTTAAAGGAGCTTCTTCGACATCTTTAAGAGTTTTAAACAAATGTCTGTCCTCCTCCAGAAAATCTTATGTATGCAAACACGTGTTGCAACTTCATATCTTGTGCGCGTTTTTTTTCTTTTTTCTTTTTTTTTTCTTTGACAGCGAATGCGCACCTGCGGACCACTTATGTGCATCCCTGGTTATTTAGCTCGTCATATTGCAGCCACAGAGATTCTTTTGTCCATGAAACCATAAAGCTGCACTTTCTTTTTACCTTATAGTCTGATTTGTCATAACTTTTCCGTTTTGTGGTAAGCTTTTCTTTGGCTGTCACTTCTTCACCCTGACCTGTCTTATTTGGCTCAGCAGAACTAAAATATATATCCTGCTGCTTTTACACACACACACACACACATAACCGTCAGCGATTCTCTGCGCGATCAACCTCTCATATGTTTAAGCTTGCTGCAGGAAATTTCACTTGTCATGTTTGCATAGTAAGCTAACGATTGATAAGACGATGTCAGAGGAATTGGTGCGCAAATTATCATCACTCAGTGATGTCGCTCTCTATACATAGTTCACACGATTGCAAAGTGAAAGCAAAAAACAAGCGCAAATTCAAACGCGATTTCAATATGTCACATATTGACGGTGGCTCACCGATGCCAATGACATAATTACCCAGCTACATTTCCGAAAGAATGCAAAAGCATTGACATATATTTTTCCTTCCTACAATAGCCCGACGGGCAGGGCAGAGATAGATTTTGGTAGCCCGACTGGAAAACTCGCTAGCCCCGGGACGTCGGGCTAGCGATTTTGCGAGCCCTGTATCTGATTGAGGAATCACTCATCTTTGGAAAAGAGAGTTTATTACAGAGAAATGGCTCTTTCCAAAATAAAAACTATACGCTTCTTCTGGGCTATATTTTCAGCAGCATATTGTAGCGGGTCAGGGCTGTTCGGGGTTCTGTTTGTACAGTTATGTTTTGTTTATGTTGCCATAGTGACGGGTGACGCCGTCTCGCTGCGACGGTGTGTCCTTCCGGGGTCAGAGGGCGCCTTGTGTGTTGTTGTTGTTGCTGTGCGGTTGCCGCCCTGAGCAGTTAGCTAGCGGCAGTGTTCTTCTGCAGATGTCAATAAACGGCTGTGCTCCCTGGCTAGCTCACGGGAAGCAAGACCAAACGACACCTCCGTCTCCTCGTTGTCTGAGCTCGCCACATTGGTGTCAGAAGTGGGATGATGGTGGCACCCCATGTTCTGACCCGAGTGACTTTTCCCCCGCCGGTCGTGACTGGCCGGTGCGCCAAAAGAAGGCACCTGGACATTTGCAAAGTGAAAGCAAAAAACAAGCGCAAATTCAAACGCGATTTCAATATGTCACATATTGACAGTGGCTCACCGATGCCAATGACATAATTACCCAGCTACATTTCCGAAAGAATGCAAAAGCATTGACATATATTTTTACTTCCTACAATAGCCCGACGGGCAGGGCAGAGATAGATTTTGGTAGTACGACTGGAAAAATCGCTAGCCCCGGGACGTCGGGCTAGCGATTTTGCAAGCCCTGTGTTACAGGCATGGCCCTTTAAGGATGAAGCCTGATGGGAAATGTATTCGGGATGTGTGTAGCGGGACTGCCTGGTGTGTGTGTGAAGAGAGAGAGCGCAGAAGGGGAAAAAGTAACGGTTAGCTACAGAAGAGACGAAAAGAAAATAAATAAAAGGAATATAATAACTCCCTCGACAGCCAGAGTTGTGTCGGCGATGCTCGCTGTGAGTAAACTGTTTCAGCCCACTGTACGCGGTGTTCGTGCCTTAGAGAAGAAATAAAGTTCGGTGAAGCAGTTTCCTACGCCTCCTTCGATCTTTTTGCTAGCGGAGATGACCTGTATAGTAAGCTGTTTCCGGTGTTGTGCCAAAAAGTGATTGTCTGCCAAAAACTGATTTCCGGTATTTGCCAAAAAGCGATTGCTCATATTTAAAGTGCTATAAGTAACTTGTTGGGCTATAATATGTTAAACATATGTCAAATGCATCCCTTATGGATGACATAAAGTCATCTTGAGCCACAAACAACATTCGTGTAGCAAGATACAAGCCGCAATCAGTTTTTGGCAGCGACTTTTATATAACCTTTATTTATGCAGTAAAAAAAAATCTCATTAACATTAAAAATGTATTTTGTAAGAGTAAGTTGCCCAACAGGACAGCAGAAATGGCAGCAAATATTACAATAGTTCTGTAAAAATATTTTAAGTGGGGATAAAGGACCGGATTGGTTATAATGTAAGTACAAGTTGTAAGGATACTTAAAAAACAGATAATGTTTTAATTCTTTATGTAACCCCTTTGTATCCCCTGTTCACCGAAGTCTATTTACGAACATACGTAAAGATATTACACATAAAAAATACACAGAAACACTGGAAATCAGTTTTTGGCAGACAATCACTTTTTGGCACAAGACCGGCTACGAGTCAGTTACGGAACCTTCAAGTAACTGCCAGAGGTTTCCTTACTACGGTTCGGGGTCGCGGATCTGGCGCGGTAACACCTGTATCTGATTGAGGAATCACTCATCTTTGGAAAAGAGAGTTTATTACAGAGAAATGGCTCTTTCCAAAATAAAAACTATACGCTTCTTCTGGGCTATATTCTTAGCAGCATATTGTAGCGGGTCAGGGCTGTTCGGGGTTCTGTTTGTACAGTTATGTTTTGTTTATGTTGCCATAGTGACGGGTGACGCCCTCTCGCTACGACGGTGTGTCCTTCCGGGGTCAGAGGGCGCCTTGTGTGTTGTTGTTGTTGCTGTGCGGTTGCCGCGCTGAGTAGTTAGCTAGCGGCAGTGTTCTTCTGCAGATGTCAATAAACGGCTGTGCTCCCTGGCTAGCTCACGGGAAGCAAGACCAAACGACACCTCCGTCTCCTCGTTGTCTGAGCTCGCCACATTGGTGTCAGAAGTGGGATGATGGTGGCACCCCATGTTCTGACCCGAATGACTTTTCCCCCGCTGGTCGTGACCGGCCGGTGCGCCAAAAGAAGGCACCTGGACATTTGCAGGACTTTGTGTGGGGCAATGGGGTCGTCGGGGACGACTGACCCCTTAGGTGGGGGGCTATGTAGCGGGTCAGGACTGTTCGGGGTTCTGTTTGTACAGTTATGTTTTGTTTATGTTGCCATAGTGACGGGTGACGCCCTCTCGCTGCGACGGTGTGTCCTTCCGGGGTCAGAGGGCGCTCTCTGTGTTGTTGTTGTTGCTGTGGTTGCTGCGCTGAGCAGTTAGCTAGCGGCAGTGTTCTTCTGCAGATGTCAATAAACGGCTGTGCTCCCTGGCTAGCTCACGGGAAGCAAGACCAAACGACACCTCAGTCTCCTCCTTGTCTGAGCTCGCCACAATATTAAACATATCAGGTCCCCATAAGGAGAATCATGTGCTAACGGCTGTCTAAATGACTCGGGTAAAGTTTGTAGCATGCATGCTTGTTGTTTTTGTCTGCTTCCACTTGTCTTTGCACTAGGATGATGTCGGCGTAAATGTGCAGTCATATTCGTTGTGTTTCCACTAGTGCTGTCAGCGTTAATCTCGTTGAAATGACGTTAACGCCACAACACGGCAAATCTCCGTTAACGAGCTACCCCTGCGTGGGGCTAGAAGGCCAACACATTAACGAGCTAACTGCGCTAACACACTAGTTCCCACCCATGTAATTGAGCATTGCATGGCACATCCAACATGTGCCGAAAGCCGAAAGCACTGTATCGAACGGTTCAATATCGATACCAGTATCGTTGCACCCCTATTATTTATTTTATTTTATTTTCAGTTGTTACAGATGGGACAGACATGACTGAGGGATAGGAAAGGGAGAAAGAAAGATGAAGGAAAAGAAAAACAGAAGGGAAGAGGGACAGTGAGAAAGGGCACTTAAAAAGAGAAAGAAGAGAAAAAAAATCTCCTGGATCACCTGTTGAGAGAAAACAAGCAAAACACAACACCATCACATTAATCTAGCTAAGTGTAAACAGCAGTAAATACTAAATATTGAATGTTGTTGTGTAGCAAGCAGGACCGACAGCGCACAATGTGCTTTGACGTAGCAGCCAATAAAGGTGTAGTTTATGTCTATGAACAGTGAACACCCGTGTGCACACCTGTGTGGATCAGCGCGCTTGTATTCAAAAGGTTTCTCCATGTAATGGCCTGCTAGAGCAGCGGTGCCCAACCTTTTTTGTGCCACGGACCGGTTTATGCCCGACAATATTTTCACGGACCGGCTTTTAAGGTGTCGCGGATAAATACAACAAAATAAAACTAGTACCTGTACCGAAAAAAGGAAGATTTATTCATAACACACGTGAACAGTCCCAGGAAAACAGAGTTAACGATAAAAACAATAACAAAATAACACTGAAAACCATACATTTCACACCCGAGCCTCAACTCTCGCGGCCCGGTAGCAAACGACTCGCGGACCGGTACCGGTCCGAGGCCCGGGGGTTGGGGACTGCTATGCTAGAGGATGTAGAGAGCCATAGCCCTGTCCACCAGGGCGTGAAGCAGGCATGGAGGAGATCCAGGCTCCAGACATCCAGAGTGCGAGAGCCCAAGGAGGACCACCGGAGGGGCATCCGTGCCCCCCTCCTGGGAAGAGCTGAAGAGAGCCCCAGATGAGGAGTCACCCAGTAGCCACGGAGCAGAAGCCAGAGGGGGCTGCAGTGGCGTGCCCGCCGGCTCAGCCGGCAGCCAGCTGAGCCAGAGTGAACCGAGCCACAGGCCCAGAGGCCGGAGGCCCGAGGGCCCCCTTTGCCCCGGAAGAGGCCTGACCGGGCAACAGGCACCAGGCCCCCCCAAGTAGTCATCGGGGGTGAGCTGGTACATACCTGAGCGCCCAGCCCCGGACACCAAGAACCACCAACACACCGACCCCTGAGGGCATCAGTTACCGGCAGGGAGTGTGGTGAGGGGAGATAGGCCTGGGAGTTCCCAGAGAGGTGTTGCTTTTCAAGATCTTTTAACTGGTTTCATTTTGTCAGACAGGTTCTAACAGGTCTGCCGGTAATCATGCTTGAGCGTGTTTAGTTAAACTGAACTTAGTCACAGTTAATTCATGATTATAAAGAGGGCAATTACTTTGTCACACAGAACCAGGTAGGTTTGGATAACTTGTCTCCTTTAATAAATGAAATCAACATTTAGAAACTGCATTTTATTTTTACTTAGGTTATCTTTGTCTAATATTAAAAATTGTGATCAAAAGTGTGATAAATATGAAAAACAGTAGGAGATCAGGAAGGGGTCAAACACTTCTCACACCACTGTACTTGTTGGATAAAGGTAGTTATACACAGAGGTACTAACTTAGCTCAGCTAAATCACACTGTCTGTATGTGGTCAGTGACTGAAGGGTTCAGGTTTGTTTTTAATTTTGTTTTGAGTCCGCATCGTTGAAGCTCTGAGCCTAACTGTACAGAGGAAATTGAGTTCATTTATGGTGCATGTCATTGTTTGACTTGGCACCAGAAGGTAAACAAGAAAAACTGAAGTGACCCTGTAAGTATTCTCCTGTTGACCATCTTCTACAGTTTTTCTCTACATACCAAAGCTTCAGCAGTAAGAGGAAAATCGTTCAGAAATTTTAACTATTTAAGGAGACAGGCACTTCTCGCGTTTTGGCCATATTGTATTTCTCCTTTGGGGTGTTAAATTTCATTCCGTTTTATTATACAGGAAAAGGAACATATAATGGGCTGCATGGAACTGGCCTGGATCAGTTAAAACTGGTTTACAGCAGTTCTTTTCTGCAGGACATAAGTTTGAATCACATTGCAAAACATAACAAAATAAAAACGACCAACAAAAAAAACTTCTGCAAAGACAGAGACGATGGACACAAAAAGATTTTATATGCCTGTTTGAAATGTGTGAAGGAGCTTGTTGCTCTAATGCAAAACAGGTATCTTTGATTATATCTTAACATAGCTATTGCTGTTATTGTCAAAGTAGTCTAAAAGTCTCTTGTCCAAGCTCTTTTGTTTTGTTTTTTTTTTCTCAATTTTTGTTTTGTGTTCCATTTGTGGGAAGGTCAAGGACACTATAGGCTACGACACCTTGGGCCACTGTTTTTTCCTTGAGGATGGGATTGAGCAGCGCAACACTTTCTACCACAACCTTGGCCTCCTGACCCGACCTGGGACTCTTTTACCCACCGATCGCAATGAGACCCTCTGCCTCAGCATCAAGGACAAAGTCTACAAGGGCTACACTCCCTCGCCCAGTACAGAGTGCAAGTAAGAGAACAGGACGATGATGTACATTTGTGGTTACAGATATAAGGAATCACATCGGCATCAGCATAACGTTTCCACTCTGTCATCAAAAACATGTCTGATTAGTCACAATACTTAGATATCATAGATTTGTACTGGGATAAAACCACTTTTCGTATCTTTTATACGTGTTTGTATGTTAACTATGATGTTTTTTTTTTTTTTGTTTTAAATGTCCTTTCATTGGATTGAAACATCTTTGTTTTTATTTATACCAACAGAGTATAAAGGGTATAGGTATATATAAAGGGTTATTTGATTTCCATTTTTAAAAATGCAATGCCTGCATTTTAGATTAAAAGTGGAACAAATCATACCCATTAGCCGTGAGAAAGCATGTGTGGTGGTGCAGACGTATTTTGAGAAGGGACAGATGGTCTGTGTGAGAGAGATATTGGCAAGGTGGTTTTATCCAGGCAATAACAACATCCCCTCTCCATGGGATGTTTTCATGTCATAGCAAGACCAAGAAAAGTGCCTTTGTGAGGAAACAGAAAGGTCTGTTTCCAAGAGCGTGATAGCGTGTGTGTGTCTGTGTCTGTTGGCTGAGCTTTCCCCGTGAAGCGTTTATGTTGGAGAGGCGGATTATTGAGGGAATTTGGGAAATCTCACAGGTTTCTTTGATGTCTGTCTTCTTCTTCTTAATCATATTTTATGATCTGATGAGATACTCCTTCTTTTTTTTTAATATCTCTGTCTACTCATGTGTATGTAATCTTGTGGTTGTTTTTCAGGGCAGTCTCAACATTCTGGATCGCCAACCCCAACAACAACCTCATCAGTAATGCAGCAGCTGGTTCTCAGGTAATAATATCAGAGCTATGAAAGAAAAATAACTTTTTCCACGTAGTGCAAGGAAACCTGTGACCAAGAGTAGAACGGCTACTCCTTATTGATAGATTAACTATTATTAAAAAAGCAAAAAAATAAAGCTACACTGGCTTTGGTGTTCCTGAACTTTACATATTATTAAAGACCTTCATGCTCATAAAAAGTTATCCATCAATAAAAAGGGGATTTAACAGTCCTTAGTGTTTGATAGATGGAGCAATAAATCGGTAAGACCTTTAAATATAAAAGCTAAAAAAAAAGAAAGAAAAGAAATCACTCAATTTTATTTTGGTACAAACTGCTCGGAGGTCCACAGGGGCTATGCTGTGTACTACTTAACAGTGGGGGTATTTCTTTGTTTTGGACTGCAAACTTAAAGAAGCCAGTAAGTTTCTGTGAACTTTAATCTTTCTGCAGGACGTCATCAACATGAGAATAGTGTGACACTCACCCAGATGCACTTGTTGTTATTGTTATTGTTTTTTATGTTCCACCAGCTGATTGTATATCAGTGCTGATAATGAAATTCCTACTCCTCTAGTTTGTCATGGTTATCTTCTGTTTCTCTATTCTACTTCCTCCTCCAGGATGCTGGGATTTGGTTTGTGTTCCACAGCTCTTCCACAGGTGACTCCCATGGCCTGGTGCCAGAGACCAAGGCCGAGCTCACACCTTTGGGGATTTTTTACAACAATCGTGTACACTCCAACTTTAAGGTATTGTTAGTCTTGCTTTTTGTGCACTATGCAGTCCAAGTTCTTGCTGTGCTGTCTCTTTGTGTCTCTGTGCTTTAGCAAGGAGGAGAGAAATACAGTGTTTGTATTCCAAATGACATTGCACATAAATCCCTGTTTGATTACTTAGTTATTGCTAGAAAATGGGAATAGAGACACACACACACGCACTAGTAGGGTCCACAATGGTGCTCTGTTTTGTAATGACAGAAGTCGGGCAGGTGAACTGTAAGCTCTTTGTCCAGCTTCTCTTACAGAGGAAGGAGCCATGAAGGTTAAGACTATGCCTCGGTTATACCACAAGACCAACTCACAGGCCAGGTTTCCATGTACAAAAAAACACAGACAGGCTTAATTTATTTTAACAGGGAAAACGAATCCGTATGTTTAGACACATGTACAGCCTTCATTCTGTAACTTTACATTTAAGCACGTATCAGGTTCCACGCCAGAAGATACACTAGTGGAGTTGTTTATGTCCCTATAGCAGAAAACCTCCATTTGTACTTGTGGTTTTGCTGCATTTTATTGTAATCATGCCTTCCAGGCAGGGCTGTTCATCGACAAAGGAGTGAAGACCACCAATGCCACTGCTGCTGACCCCCGGGAATACCTATGTTTGGACAACAGTGCCAGGTGTGTATGTGTCTAGACACAGACTGCAAACAGATTTGTTGATACTTTAAGTTTTCCATAACTGTTAGTATTACAGCTAAGGACATGTTGACCACTCGTGGTTACAAATACATAGACCTGGAAGTGATTTTTGGCACATATCCAGCATCCAGTATCCAAGCAGACTATTTAAGAGTCTGCGGTTGGTTATCAAATGCGTCATAGTGTATAGTTATTCTGTGTAAATATTTCAGTATTTGTGGTTTACTTATCTACTGTTTGTTTAGTGCTACTGTCACAAACTGCATGAATTAAGGTATTTGTAGCTCCCTGTTGGATATCAGCTGGGATGTAGCCATTGACGGGGATAGACAGATGGCTTTATAGTGTGCTACTGCATTTTAGTGGAAGGTCTGTCAGATTTGTGTTGACAGAGGAAACAAGACTTTACAGATAGTTTCCACTCTGCAGCTGCCTACCTGAATACAGCCCTCAGCTAGGTGGAAAAAATGTGTCTAGTGAGACTGCGCACTGTGGTCTGTGTGCACAAGTATGAAGCGAGGGATTTTAAATGTTGTTCAAGTGCAGAAGGCACGGGGAGGTTTGTGTTGTGTATTTGCAAGATATGGTAACAGTTGTTAGAAAACGTCTCCAGCGATTTATGTTGTTCTCAGAGGTTTCATCTAGCTCCACAGTTGGTAAAAAAGAATCCCTTGAGCAATGATTTGGCTTTTGACAAGGTTTTAAAAATAACACCCTGAAATGCCACCACAAGGGTGCAAAAGGAACACGAGCCTCCCCCCCCCCCCCCTTTTTTTTTTTTTTTTTTTTTTTTTTTTTTTGAACACTATAAAAGTATTTCTGAGAACATTTATGTTCTCAGGAAGAAAGAAACCTTTTGTGACTAATGCCACTATGCCCTCTTCCTATAGTGCCACCTAAAGATGAGCACAGCAATTCAACAGTGGAGTTTTAAACCTTTAATCTAAATTCAGTTATGTATAATTTGCGTGTGTTTGCATGTTATTTAGTGCATTGACTTTCACGAGTACCATATGTACTAAAATTAAAATGGGGAAGTGGTGGGGTTGGTGTGACACTGTGGTAAGCACGAATAATTACAAAGACACTGATGTCGTCATCGAAAAATCCCAAGGAAAATATCAGAAAAGTATTTTTAGTCACAAAGTATTTTTATTGAATTATTTTTAGATTTCGCCCACACCAAAATGCCGACCCTAGTCGTCCTCGGGTGGCAGCTGTCATCGACACTTTGATCTCCTTCAAGAACAACGACTTGGGGGCGTGGATACGCGGTGGAGACATTATCATCAAGAACTCTGGGTGAGACATCTCATTAGCTAGGATTCAGTTTGTGCTGGTTTGGCAGTTTGCTCCAAGTCTTCCAGTGAACCGAGGGTGAGAAAATAAACGAAGGATGTCTTCACAACAAAAAAACATTTTCTAAGACATGTCTTAACATATTATTCTCTTATTTGTTTTTCTGAACAGCTTTGCCGACAATGGAGTGGGATTGTCCTTTGCCAGGTGTGTACTTGTCTAAATCACTCTTTCACTGTGTTTTTAAGCTTTATTTGTTTTTATTGTCGTCCCGCTGGATGGGCTAACTTTTTGTAAGTGATATGATAGCAAGGTGGCTGTTCTTCCTGCAAAGTACAGAAACGATTGCATTAATAATTAACTAATTATCTATTATCCCTTGTTCTCCAGCGATGGCAGCTACCCTAAAGATGAAGGCTCCAGCCAGGAGGTGACGCAATCCCTGTTTGTGGGCGAGAGCCGGAACAGGGGGACGAATGGAGGACAGAATAAATACTGGGGCGTGGGAGGAATTGACGGAAAGATGAGGACGCTACCTAGAAACAGGTGAGGGGAGAGCAATAAGTGAAAGATTAAATAATGAATTGTGGAAAGACATATTTGGAGTGCTAAGGCAAAAGTCCAAATCAAACTTGACTTTTCTCAGGAATTTCAGGGAATAGAGCTGCCAAAGAAATGTAGGCTGGGAAAACAAACAAGGAAGAGAGAAGCCAGCAAGGCAACAGACTTGTTGAAAAGATGGACAGATGAAGGTGTTACAGCTGCTTTTAGCTGATAGTGAGATTGTGAAATGAAATGACATTTAAGTAGTCTATAAAAACATGGTGGTGGCATCACGCACAGCAGTTCTTAGGAAGGAAATGCCTCATGCTGAATTTGGTTGCATAAGAGGAAAGGGAACTTTCTTCACCATTTCAGACCTTTAACACAGCTCCCTTTAGTTTCAGGTAGATGTCACAGTTTCAGTCCTAGTTAGAGGGTTATATATGTAGGGTGTGACACAAGTGAAAAACCCAGATGTTAATGAGCAGTCTGCCCAGCACCATTTGTGACACAAGAGGCTCGTCCTGCTGTAATACCAAATCAGACAGGGTGGTAAATCCTAATTTCTTGGTTTTGCAATGCCCCAAGGATCTCCTGGCAGCTGTCTCCATGTTTTTTTTCCCCCTTTCCGTCTCTTTTATTACAGATATTGTTATACAAGAGAAGAGGAGCTTAAGTAGGATGCTGGAAAATAATTACTGTATTTGAGTTTCAAGAATCAGTGTGTTTGTGGCCACTGTGTAGAGCTTTAAAATCATTTTACGGGCCTCTTCAGTGCCCTGCGACATCTGGCTCGCTCGGTTTAATTGCCGTTGTTGCTGCTGACACTTGTTATTTCTTGCCAGGGGAAACGAGTACATTTTTTTTTTTTTTCTGTTTGGTCATTTTTTCTGGATTTCTTTTAAACATCTCTTAAAATAGCTATCACAGCTATCTTGCACTGACTGTAACATCTACATTGCTAATGTTAACACAGCTGGGTTTTGCCAGTTCATGACTAAAATGGTCCTGTAACCCATGTAAATGATGACTGTTTACCCCAGTCTGGTTTTATATGGTTTTATATATTCCAGCAATTTCCCCGTTGTGGGATCAATAAAGTCTTATCTTATCTTATCATTCCTCATCATCTCCACCGTAGGACGTTCCCAATCCGAGGTTTTCAGATCTACGATGGCCCAGTGCGGCTTACACAGAGCACATTTCGTGGCTTTGCCCCCTTAAGCGAAACAAATAAACGCACAACAACCACACCAGAACGAACTACGCCAGAAAACACCACGCGTCATACCAGTGCAGTGGGATTCAACTTGAAGAACACCTGGCAGCTCACCCCTCGAAACAACCTGTCCCAGCTCAGCTTCCACTCCACAGTAAGTAAGGCTCAGTGAGACTTGACTTGGGACGTCATAAGAACATTGAAGCTTTTATTCTTTTTTGTAAATGTGGTGCACTGTCCCAGTGTTGTATTTCCAAAGGGAATGTGTAATATTTGAGCAGTGTTTGAACCTGTTCAGAGACTTTGCTTTCAGTCCAGGTCAGCAGGGATATATCTGTTTATTCAGACAGTAGATGTGAATATTCCTTCTCTGACCCGATTCATTCCCTTGTCCTTCCTTTATTTCTACCTAAAACCAGTGCACCGTACTTTATGCCCACTTTCTCTTTTGTGCTTTGCTCCTATTTGTTATTTACCCCTACAACTATCTTTTAATAGACTGCTTCAAAAAAATTAAAGGAACACTTTTTAATCAGAGTATAGCATCAAGCCACTTAAACATCTAGGATATTGATCCGGTCACTTAAGTAGCACGAGGGTTTTTCAGCTAACGCCAAAACATTTTCAGCTGCTTTGGTGTTAATGAAATTAGCAGCAAGTGCACTAGAGGTGCAACAATGAAACCTCTGCCAACGCAGGAATGTTTTTACAGGTCGAAGACACTGCCATTTTTTCTTTATCTTTCTGACTGTTTTTTCACTAGTTTGCATTTGGGTGAGGTTGTTGTCAATACTGGTGGCATTGGGTGATACCTGGACGCTACAGAGGTCTCCCATCAGAGTCTTACGAGCATGGAGGAGATTCCAGGAGACAGGCAGTTACTCTAGGATGGCTGGTCAGTGCCGTAGAACACAGGTGTCGAACTCCAGGCCTCGAGGGCTGGTGTCCTGCAGGTTTTAGATGTGTCCTTGATCCAACACAGCTGATTTAAATGGCTAAATTACCTCCTCAATATGTCTTGAAGTTCGCCAGAGGCCTGGTAATGAACTGATCACTTGATTCGGGTGTGTTGACCTAGGGTGATATCTAAAACCTGCAGGACACCGGCCCTCGAGGCCTGGAGTTCGACACCCCTGCCGTAGGACTGGTTTCTACTCACTAGTTCAAGGAGGAAGCGGATGAGAACTGCCAGATCCATACAAAATAATCTCCAGCGGGCCAATGGTGTGAATGCCTTTGACCAAACCATAAGAAATAGCCTTCATGGGGTTAACATGAGGGCCAGACTCTCCCTAGTTTGCTGTGTGCTCAGAGCCCTGCACTGTAGAGCTTGACTGGCATTTGCCATAGAATACCAGGATTGTCAGGTCCACCACTTGGGCCTATGCTCTTCATAGATGTGCTCAGGGTGAATCTGCTCTCATTTGGAGGGGATACACAGGCTGAACAACGGCACTCTGACTGCCATTAGGTATTAGAATAAAATCCTCGGACTCGTTGTCAGACCCTATGCTGGTGCAGTGAGTCTTGGGTTCCTCCTGGTGCACAACAATTCCCGACCTCATGTGGTGAGAGTGCAGGCGGTTCCTGAAGGATGAAGGAGCTGAAACCACTGACTGATTCCCATGCTTGCCTCGCTAAAATTCCAGGAGCTCCGTGATGCCCTGGTCCAAATTTGGGAGGAGATCCCCCAGGACACCATCAGTGTTCTCATTAGGAGCATGCCCCAACTTTCTCAGGCATGCAGCCAAGCATCTGGGGACCATATGAATTACTGAGTACCCTTTTGAGTTGCAGCAGTTAAAATGGACTAGCCTGCTACATGATTTTTTTTATTTTATTTTTTCAATTCGATTTTAAAGATGTATTTCCATCAAACTTTCCTTTAGTTCCTACCTAACACATTACCCAGTCTATACCAGCATTGATGTCCAGCATGAAGATTTTTACCCTTTAGATCTGATGTGTTTTCAAAGAGTTTGTTTAACTTGTTAGTGTGTTTGGGTCAGAGGCCTGGCAGAAACAGAATCGGGAGTCGTTTCAGGCAGAAAGAACACAGAAGAATAAAGGAGCCATCTTTCAGAATCAGGCCTGTGCAGAAACTGTTGTAAATCACTGGCGCCCTCTTGTGGGGTCATTGTACAGTGCAGTGTTTTTTTTTATCCAAAGGCAACCTTTAATAGGCTAATTTGTCAAGTAGCTTGATTGGAGATTTCAGTTTGGCACATAAACTTTGAAAGATGCACAGCCAAGAAACCAAAAAAATATAATGCAGTTATATTACCTGTCCTTATGCAGTGCAAACAGACCTCTATAAAAAAAAATGTAAGTGAGCTGTCCCAGGAATATGGAGAAGATCATTATGGAAACGATGGAAAGTTAAGCAGGTATCTGCTTAACTTAGATTAAAAATCACCTCTCAGTAAGTAACACAAATAAACTCCTCAGGTACATCTTCGTGCATTCTTTGGACAACCTGGAGAGTGGTTTGATGAAAACAACCTGGACGGTGACAAAACCTCCATCTTTCACGATGTGGACGGCTCAGTGACAGGCTACAGTGACACCTACGTTGGCCGAGCAGACAACTACCTGATCCAACATCCTGGCTGTGTGAAAAACCTGAAGTGGAATGGAGTGATATGCAGCGGCCGCTACTCTCAGGTACAGCGCACTCGAGTCTGCACCTCAGTATTGTTCTGTCCTTCTGATGTAAAAGTGATTGTTACATTCCACAACATCCTCCTCTCTTCTAGGTGTACATCCAGACCCAAGGAGCCCCTAGCCTGAGTTTATCCATCAGCAGAGATGAATACCCTAATTCTCCTCTGTTACTGAGGGGGATTAACAGCCAGGGGGCGTCGTCCCAGCAGTACCAGCCCATCCTGATGATGAGCAAGAGCTACACTCTGCACTGGAGTGGGCCTGCGCCCAGAGAAATGGTCCTCTCTCTCATTAACTTTGATAAGTGAGTAATAAGAATGACTGTGTGTGTTCGCCTCTTCAGCCACTGCTAGTCCAAGTCTTGAAATATCTGTAATGTCCTGCAAGTGAGGATGCAACACACTGCATTGAAGGGTCGTGTACTGATGTTTTCAACCACTTTCAAACTGCTCTTTCATTCACTCAGGGATGACTGGGTGCTGGTGGGACTCTGTTATCCGTCAGACACCACTTTTCAGATTATGTCCGACACATACGACAGGCAAAGCAACACGTTTGATGACATCACAGACTACGGCACCGTGTTATCCTTCCCAGAGCTGCAGAAAAAGACAATGGAGAGGAAGTACTACTTTGACCAGACTGCTGGGTGAGATGAAAGATTGTTTTTCCTTTTCCTTGTTTGAACTCTCAGTTGGAAATACTGCAATGTGATGACTGTAGGAGATTTGGTTTTTTAATAAAAAATGAGATCAATTTTATTTCAATTGTGTTTTTTTTTTTTTTTTAATCCCTCGGTGACTCTACTGAGTTTCTAAAAGTTTATTGTTTCTCATCATCCCCAGCTTATTGTGGCTCTACCTTCGGGCCCGGCATGGTCGTGATGGTCACAGCTACTGTTCTGTTAAAGGCTGTGAAAGAGTGAAGATCACGGCCACTACATCCTCCAAAGAGACCTGTAACTGTACAGCCAAAGCTTACCCCAAGTATGCCAAGGCTCCCTCAGTCGTGGTGCCTATGCCGGCTCTAAACACGCAGCCCTGCAGAGACTGCGGTGCTAAACAGGTTTGTTAACATTTAAAGTGACCTCTTCATTTGGTCAATTAAATCCAAAGCTACTACCGCTGATCGACATGTGTCTGTCTCAGCTTGTGTTTTCCAGTGAGCCATGGACCTCCTACCTCCAGACTCAAGTGAAGTCTCTCAGCATTAAAGAGCAGCAGCGAGGAGATAACGTCTCCTTTATCACTGTAAGCAAAACTGCCAGGCAGATAAAAATACACCCAAACACTTTATCTTCATGTTTTAAACTTCAGATTTAAAACGGGGTTTATTTAATCCAATTTCTTTGCTGTAATTCCCCAAGGTGAATGAGATCACCATGTCCTTCTCACAGCCGGGGTTTTTCCTGGTCTCAGTGGATGCCTGCTCTGGAAAAGTCACCAAGAAAACCTCATTTAGTAAAGTGGATAAAAAGATGGAAACATACCTAAAAACTGACATACCAAACAGGTGAGGCAGGGCAAAACTGATAAATAAATACATACACAAAACAAATCAAGTTCGTAAATATGCACAATAAATAGAAAATTCCCATAAAAATAAAAGTTGACAGGAAATCAAACCTATCGCTGGGATTCAGACAGGGATTATCCACACCGGAGACACTTGTGTAACTAGATTTCATCAAAATAAAAAAATCTTGAAACAATTATTTTAAAAATTACAGAATAAACTGCACAATCTAAATTGCTCCTCATAGCTTTCCCCAAAGTTTGCCCCTTTGACAGACAGACATCACTCTTTTAATGACTTATTTGAACCTTTTCTCTTCATCTCTAACTTCAAACAACTGATAATGCAGTTTGTAGTGCAGTGTTAATAAAAGACTATGAAAATAAACTAACATTTTAAGGGTTAGGTGTAGTTTAATAAATGGTCTGTTTTGTTTAGTTCATTATAATCCAGTCCATTTATTATTCAGCTTTCTGTTGCAGTGTAAATAAACTGAATTAGCTTTTGTTTTGTATGTTTCCCCCAAACATCACGCAGCAGGTAATTCATAGAACTATTAGGGAACAATACAGTGTTTTTGATTTAAGATATTTGAACTTTTATATTAAATTATGTAGTTCTAGACATGTTTTTTATGAGCTTTCCAACATAACTCATTTTTAATTTTAGTTTCTATTTTGACATTGTTCGTCATAATATTGACTTCATTATTTATTTGACCGTCACTAAATATTAGATATTCTATTTTTTCATTTGGTGATAAATTACTAAGATCAAAGCATTTTTTGTAAAATGTTTCCCTCTGTATTCAGGGCGTGTTTTAAACTTTGGGAAAAAGGAATATAAATGAGTGTTTTCAGGAAGTAAAATGTATTTTAATAATTCCTTGTGTGGGTTTTGGTTTGGGTTAACGTGGTTTTCCTTTTTTCTTTTTTTTTGGATGACACTATAATATGTCTTATGGTTGTAGAGTGGCTTTTTTAGAAGTATTTATTTCCTCCAGGTCAATAGTCCTCGTGGCAACGTGGGGACAGTCGGGGGAGCTGGTCAATATCGCACCACATCTGGTCTCTCTTGGTGTGGCCAAAGATCCTGATCTGCATAGTAAAGGTTAGTACTACTTTAGTTTGTCTGTCTATCTGTATTTTAGATTTCTTTTACATGCCTTTTCCCCCGCTCCTTTTATCGCAGAGAGTCTGGCACTTTGGGGCTTCCGAGGGAGTTCCTCACCTCCTTTTTGGGTTTCACTACTGGCTGGACAAGGCGATGACGTCTTAGGGCTGCAGGAGCGCTACTTGCCTCTGGGCTTGGAGATGTATGGCTGTCCGCGACCTGCAACTCAAAAACGCAAAGACCTAGAGCTTCTGAGAAAAGCCACAGGACAACAATAACCAATGTGAACTGTACATGTTACCTAGCCGTAATGCTGTTGCACACAGATACACAAACACAGCCATTTGATGAATGTGAACTGCTGAACCTTTAATTTATTAACGATGACAAAGATGTTTACTGCTTTCAAGAGGAATGAAAGTGGGGTTTTTTATGAATCGAATGAATTTTTTTGTGTATGTACGCGTGTGTATGTATGTGTCAGTATGCCTTTGGGCCATGAAGTCAATGCACTTTCCTTTTTATATACACACAACCTGCCTTACTAGCCAGAGTGACGTAATGGAGCTTTACAGTAACAAAGGAGAAGAAACAAACCCAAAGTAATCCTGCAAGATCTACCTACCTGTCCTATTTATTGTGCAGTAATTGACTCTGAACACAGAACCCAATTCATTGCATACACAGATCAAAATGTAATTATGAGAATAAATAACTTTGATTTGACGTGAAAGCGAAATAAGATGGATTTGATGTGCTCAGGTCGAAGGAAGTGATAAAAACAAATGTCATTGCCTCTGAGATGTGAATGGCAGTATTAAGCCAAAAACCATTGTTAATGTGGTTTAGTCGCATTGGTGATTAATACTGCAAATCTCCTTTAAAACATAACCATAACAAGCCATATTCTATCGAAATAATCATGTAGATGCATAATAATACTGTGTGTAAAATTAATCTGACTGTTTTTGGCCTTTCTTGTGTACAAAAACCCCTTAAAAATAACAGACTTCTGTGCAGGTGACTCCTTTTATATTTGACATGTTGCAATAGATTCTCTTTAAACTGGAAAACCTCTGAATCTCGTGCAGCTCTACATCTGAGATCTTTAAGCACCTTTTTATGGATTTCTTTACAGACTTACTTTTTTTTTTTTCCCCTCCTCATGTTTGTATTTGTCTTTTAACAGTGATGGTGTGGCAAGTGTTGGCCACAAATACTTTTCCTCTATTTTTTGTTTTGTCTTCTCAAACAGAAATGAATGTTTTACCTTTCATCTGCCTCATTCATGTGCATTATTGCCACAACAGTATGGTAACATATAGCTCTAGGTTGCCGTTTCCTTTTTTCTTTCTTAGTTTGTATCCGTGCTGTACAGCAGTGACAGTAAAAGTATCATATTTTAGCTGTAAAGGTTACACGGCTTTATTTTGAGACTATTTTAATCTTTACCGTGAGCAGGGCTCCCCCACTGAGCGATGATGAGTAGTTGTGACTGTGTGAGTAAATGTCTGATCATGTAAGGTGAAGGGATGACCTCGCTGCCTTTTAACCACTCTACTGTTAAAAAGAGCAAAAGACCGAGAGATGGGTTCAGTCCCTTTGCCTTTTCCTTAAGTTGAAGATTCATCGATGCACAAGTGAGTTGTTTGTTTTGTTTTTCTTCTTAAGATTAGGGGTGAACTTTGTAAATAAGAAATTGAACTGTACATGTAATGGAAAGTAGACTCCCATTAATGTGTGTATTTTATTTGTTTTTGTTTCTTATTAATTGATAAAAGATTAGGAAAAAACATCTTTCCTGCAATTTGTCATGAAATTGCCAAACAAATAAAGTTGTTTTGTTTTAAAGTCACATGTTGGTTGCTTCAGTAGCTAACGGATGGCCTCTCTCTTGTTGCTCTGTGGTCCAGGACTTTGCATCTGTTATACAGCGTCACCACTTGGGGGTAGCCTAGTGTTATTTGTTTGTCTCTCTTTGTTTTTGTTTTTAGGACTTTAGGATTCTCGCCTTTAACTCTACATTTTGACATTCAGTATGCTGAAAATAAGTTTGAAATTACAAACTCTTTTTCCAGGAATAATATTTTACTTACTTTTTAAATACAGTAGCTTTTAATATACTTAAAGAATCCCCAATCATCTGTAGCCTGAAAGTTACCAAGTCAGAGGAACGCTGTCGGTTTTAATGAGCCTCAGGAGATCCCGCACTATTAGATGTACAGTAAAAGCACATGGCATGATGAAGCAAAGCAGCTGCTTTTACTGATGTACATTATGCATGAGAACATTATGAATTGGACATCCGCGAGAAGTAGCTTTGGTAGAGCAGGAGAGGGGAAACAGCAACCCATGTAGCTGTTAAACTTTATGGATTCGGTGCGCTTGCATTGTGATATCCCAGCGATTGTTTCTGTGTGCGCTCGTAATGAAAAGAAAAGCATCAAAAAACTTAACAGCCTAAAGAAATATGGATCAGTCCCAACAGAGCGCAGCCCCACCATATGGCTCGGATAGTGAGTTTGCTTGTCCATAAAATGGTCTCTGACCGTGAAGTGCTCCCACACACTTCACACTGATTTGAAAACGAGCGAGGAGAGAGTGGCACAGTTTGCAGGCAAACTGATGCACAATAGGGCAGCAGCTCTCTTTAACACCCAGGCATCTGCTATAAGGAGGAAAAAATAATCGCTGGTGGAATAAAAGCTGCATCTTACTCAGTGTTTCTCACTAGCTCTGTCCTTGGTTGGTCTGGATACATTTAAACTTTCTGACACTGATTGTAAGCGCAGGCGAGCAAAATATTTCCATCAAGTCTGCAATCTGTGAACATATTGTTCCAGTGTTGCATGGATGAATTGCACATTACTTAAAGCTGAGTTTTAATTATGTAATAGGGAAGCCATTGAACTGTGCAAATACATTTAGAGAAAAAAATGCCAAGGCTAAAAGGCTAAAGACTTGTGTGTACTGGAGTGTGGGCGGCAGCCTTTAGTGTTGTACTGTATATTGTTTGCATGAGAATGGTATATCCATGGCAACACATACACATACATATAAGATTAGTTTCAAATACAACTAAAGCTGAAACTAAAATGCATAAAAATGAATTCCATTTTTAGGGCGACTGTGTGGATGTGATGAAATTCCTGATGTTCGACGCCTTTTTTAACAGCACTGGCATAAAGATGAAGTAATAACTTACTGTCAACATTTCTCCACATTTCATCATGTGGTTTTTAAGCTGACCACAATTTAAAGTAAGGTCCACAATTTATCGGACAAAGACATTTGTTGTTGTGTTAATAAGACTTAATTATTACTTAATACTTGTTGTATTAAAGCTTTAATTCAGCATGAACTGTTTGGGAATTACAATGATTCTTGTACAATACAATGATGCACTGTTTCAGAGGCTCAACATTAATTTGACAAACTAACCTAAATTTAAGAGCTTAAAGAGAAGGATTGCATGAAACACTTGATGATGTGTAATGCTTCAGCTCACGAGCAGTGCAGAACCATGCACACAATTTCTGGCAAGGTTTCGTCTTGCCAGAAATCGTAAAATTATTACTGTACAGTAGTAATTTTATGATTCAACGTTATTCAATCATCATATTTCATGATTAGGTAGAAAGCTAGCTTTAACTGGCTTTGCTTTATATTGCTTTGGAAATGACAGTTTATTGCTGTGCCATAAAATGTGTATTCACACGCACTGTGAGCTTCTGGTATAACATTTTACAAAGTATGCACTTTCTGCATTTAGATTTGTATCCAGACAGAAATTATTTTTAGTGGAGGTATAGAGAATCATAGGAGTACCAAAAAGTTCACTGAAGAGTAAGAAAATAAACTTTTGTTGTCTGATTCCCAGAGATTCAGACAAAGCCATAAGTGTCTGAAAGATGAATTACAAGGTTCCCTGCCCTGCATCTGTGCAGTGATAAACTGCCTTCATGGTAATACTGAGACTGTTGTAAAACACCCTTTGCATTGAAAGTAGACTCATTGTTTATTTAATTTCCAGGGTTACAGTACAGAGCATACTGAAACCGCAATATTTCCCTAAACCTTTAATGAGTAGTTTTTAATACCTAAACCTAACCAGGTATTTTATTTATTTATAAACCATCTATCAAAGTGAAATCTAAAAGTTAAAAGTGAGTAAAAAGAAAACCGAAGTGCAAAACACGTAGTCGCCAAACGGTACACAAAACTTTGCTCTCCTGGCTGACAAACGTGTCACTTCTGTCACCTCTGCCTCTACTTATCGGTGTCCAGTGCATTCATCAAGGCATCATTACCAAAAGACACTTCTGTGTCTCTGTGACATCAGTGGAACCTGACAGGATGTCAGTATTTGACACACTGTCTCGGCAAATCTATAATCAAATCGATCATTTCAGCTTGAAATCTATCATGACTCCTCTTTTTCGAAAGGACCGCTTCCACGCACACATTTGCATGGAAACAATTTGTGTGTGCAGAGACCTCATTAGGCTCCTTGAGTCCACACTGGAGACTTCATTACAGCAACAGTATCGTGTATTCGAGGTAAGTTTATTTGGATTCCCGCAACTACCGCACATGATACATCATTTTTCAGCCTCACCATTCAGTCGCTTCAGCGGTTCCCTGCTGATGCTCGGTGATGGCGGTCCTGAATAATTAAACAATTCTGACATCCATGTAGGGGTCCGTTTCCATGACAACCATTCTCCCCTTGTCCTCGCAGCCCTGAAGAGTAATGTAAATCTCCTGTCTGCTTAATGTCACAGTAACACCAGCAAAGTGCCACAGAAAGACACACAGGTTGGGATCAATGGGAGCTTTTGATGACATGTTTGGCCTTGGTTTGCTCGCCGCTTGGTGTTCTTACACAGGCAAGTCGTGGTGGACAACTTGTGATGACATGAGGCCTGCCAGGAAAGTAATGCTGGTTTTCAGGTGCCAGGTGACACCAGATGAAGCGTAATGATAGACCACACGGGGCACAGAACACCGAACTGTAGTAATCCAGGCAGTATAGAAACTTCGGTATGTACTGATTAATCCAAGCAGAGGTGGGAAGCATCGCTTTAAGGTCACAGAGTGAATATTTTAATGATGCCTGTAATCTTCTCTGACAGTATGTTGACACATCCACGCTTCTGAGGGCGATGCTCTCTCTATCTCGACACACAAAGTCCCCTGGTTTTCCCCGCCACACACACAACACCACTCAGACATAGGCAATTACCCTTTAACATCAAATGGTTCATCAGTTCCCAGGACCATTAGACAGTGAATTAACCTTATCTACCTGCAGATGAAGAGCCATGGGTATGACAGTTATACCCTTGTCCCAGTCTGAGCTATTGCTAGAAAAATATGCCGTGTACTTTCCACGCAGCAGGACACAGGCTAATCACGCACTGAGAAATGCAATAAAAAAAGGATTATGATGCAGTTATTCATTGTCAAGAGTGCTTATTCTGTATTTTAATCATTCACTCAGCTAATATGTGACTCTTTGTTGGGGATACAAACCAGGCCGTGAGATGACTAAATGCTAAAACTCAGCATGGGGTTTTTAAAGCCAAACTTCCTAATGCTGACTCTTTGCTGTGTGTTACCTCAGAAAAAGAAAACCCTCTATGTTTGTAACAAAGATTAGAAGATGCTTTAATTTGATTAAACGTAACTTTTAAAATGTAACTTTTATTTAACTATTAAAGAAAATTGTGGAAACTGTCTAGTCTCAAACACTGAGCTTTGTACTGAATTAGTTTTGTGCCTTTGCTGAAAGCAACTATGATGCCAAAACTATTTGGCACATCATCACAAAAGGATGATCATGGCTTTAGAAGTCACTCACTAATTCGTCCTGTGCAACTGGTCTGTTGAAGACACAAAGTGTACCAAGCCAAGATAATCACTTGTCTTGGTAGCTTACCAACTCTTGGTATGCTTTGACTGGCCAAACATTAAGTCTGTTGTTCCATGCTCACACAAATGGATCTAGAAATTGTGGGAGATGACAGGGTAAAATATCTGTAGAGGCTATATGTAGGTTCTCAGTCATCCAGGTTATAGTGGTCTAAGGTGTTTGAATTAAATGCAACCTGACATCTTTTAATGGTTTGAACATCGCTTCCCAGGCGATTAAACCATTCGACATGTTTGATCTTAACAACTCTCATAATCGTCAGGAAGGGTCATCCCAAACCCCAAATTTCCTTTTGGAATCTTCAGCTGAAACACCAGCTGGAAAACTAGTTGGAAAAGCTACACCTATCCCGACTTCCTAATCCTAGATTACTTTTCAGTGACGACACTCCCAGCTCTGACATCCAACATAAAAGTATTTCAGGAATAACACCTGGTAATCAGCTGTAATAAAAAAATTTAAACATTTTGGTTAAGAGGTGAAAGAGGTGGGAACGCCTTGGTGTTCCCCCGGATAAGCTGGAGGAGGTGGCTGGGGAGAGGGAGGTCTGGGCCTCTTTGCTTAGGCTGCTGCCCCCGCGACCCGGCCTCGGATAAAGCGGATGAGGATGGATGGATGGATGGATGGAGGTGAAAGACCTTCAACAACCTAAAAGAAGTCAACTTGCCTTCAACTCAAGCATTTTAGTCTGTAAAGTGCAGCAGCTTCACTTTAGTCGAGTGAAGCTAAGCTATTCATTTCTTTGAGCTAATAAATTCATCACTACTTACATTTACTGGAACTCAGGAAGGAGGGAATACTTTAGAAGCTATTGAGTGCAAAAATGCATCTCCAGAGCTATGAAAAAGAGAACAGCTCGTGTCTGCAGAACACTTGCTATTGAATAGTGAGCAGGCTGGATGCATGCGGGTAAAACTGCATTGAGGTATCATTCTTATGCTAATCAGTAATCAGCTAAACACACTGTGTTTACATCAGCCATAACTCACAAACTCCAATGTTGTTTCTCTATACTACTGCAGTGGAAATAACATTTAAATAAGTAAAAGATGAATCAAACAGTCAAGATGGGACTGAAGTGCAGACTTTCAGCTTTAATTCTTGGAGCACTGAAACTGGTTGTAACTCCTAAACAATTAATGCGGTACCTTTGTTACTTCAATCACACTTCAATCACATCTTGATTGTTTGGTTTAAAATCCACTGCGGGGGGTGTGCAGAGGCAAAATGAGAAAAAATTGTGTTGCAGTCCAAATACTGATTATATCTAAGTCCCAGAACCCAGCTTAAAAAAAAGGATACAGTGAGTTACTAAAAAAACCCTACCTGATAACCTTTTCATCTGAGCAGCTCAATACGTGACATAATTGAATGCACGGATTGGATTTTGGATTGTGTGACTTTTTCTTTTGTGCCAGCGGAGTCATGCCCTCAGCCAGGCTCAACAGTATCAACACCCCTGATGATTAGAAATAGATTTTGTGTGTTTTCGGTTGAGACTATTTTCTGCTCTTGCACATTGCTGGTTAATTGACTTGACTTGACTTGAATTGTCTGCAGTATCCTTGCTCCTCAGCCACATGTGAGACACCATGCATTATTGCCTTTGATTAAAGTCACACTGACATAGGACATGTTTTAGCTAATTATGTGTCTGTTTTATCCACTTTTTTGCTTTGAATCAGTTTTTAAAAAAAAATCTTTTTCTCTTTTCTTTCTTAAAAGGAGAGCAATAAAAGTAATAGTTATAAGACTGACATTGTTTCCAATAAAGTTAGATCATCATTAAACCGTCAGCTAATGCGAAACACTCTTCTTTAGTATCACAGCTTAAGGTCACAGTGGTAAACAGCTTTAAATGTCTGCTTTATTCCCTCGCTTTCTTCTCTGACAGTCTTCACTGTTCATCGCCCTCCTCCACAAACTCCTCCTCATCGCCCAGCTCCTTTTTCTACAATTACTGTCTCTTCTTATTTGTGCATTATATGGAGAATTTGTGATAACAAGCTTGTAGGGTAGAACCACCCACTCACTGTTACTCACCGTCAGGTAATTGATTACAAATTGTACGCTGTTATCAGGAACCATTGTCTAAGATGCTACGCCTCTCTTAATTGTTTTGTCTTGTTCATGCACTGTTTTGCTCGGATCTGTCTCTCTGTGTCGTTCGTTAAAAGTCCAAAGCCTAAAGAGGTGATCAGGGACGTTTGTATGCAGCAGGTGTGCGTGGTTGCACGATAACGCAGTGTGGAGATGAACGACGCTCAGATCAGCACCGGTTTGTACCTGATGTGACAGACCAAAATTGGATGAGCCACTTTACAGTCTCACCGCTGCATTGTTGCAGACAGGCCATGATAGGAGATGGAATAAAGTGAAGGGAGGAAGCGAGAGAGGATAGCATGAGGATGAACTCAGAGGTGAAAATCACAAATAATAAAAGTAAAATAACTAAGATTAAAGGAAATAAAACAAACAGGAAAAACGAAGAAAGATAGAAGAGTCAAATAAGCAGAAGACAGTCGGTTAATTAAGCATGGATACCAAGCTATGGGTTATCTCATGCTCATGTTTCCAGACAACAGAGAGCCATCTTAGGGCCCTAAAATTAATATTGGATCGACAGCGGCCCCTCGGTGTTGTCTCTCAAGACAACTCCTCCCCTCTGTTGCTGTGGCATCCAAGTGATCTCTTCATTAATTCATAGTAGAGAGCAGAACTAAATTAGCTCTTGTTAGCCTCCTGCTGTTTACTTTTCTTTATTTGCTATCATTAAACCTGCTCCCTTCAAACTGTGCACTTTGTATATATATGCGTGTGTGTGTGTGTGTGTGTGTGTGCATGTGAGGGATGTGAGGTGGGCATCATACCACCCTCACCTAGCAACCTGCTCCTGTGAAATGCTCAAAGGGTCTGAATCACTGGGGGTGACACACACACACACACACACACACACACACACACACACACACACACACACACTGGGTGTCCCACCCTGCAGCCCCTCAGAGTAACTGTGACTCAGGTGCTTCTTTTGTTAACGACGTTCCATGTGCCAGATGCTCATCAGGCCCAGGCAGCAGCCAGATCTGCAGGAACAGGTCTTCACTGACTCTCCGATTTTCCTTCTCTTTCAACTTCATCACAAGAAGCAAGGCACTGACTGATAAGAAAATGAGAACGAGCAAAGGAGACGTGACACATTAGTGGAAAAGGGGAATGGCATTGCCTCATCTTCATCACCTTGAGTATTAATTGATTCTTGCTGCCAGAGAGATCTTTTGCAGAGAGATGTAGTACGATTTTTTTTTGTTTTTCTTCCTCGTCTTCATGCTGTTTTTGACTCTTCAGGCTCAAACACAGGTATGGCTCGCACTAAAAAGACATTTAAAAAGGCTGGTGTAAGAACGGGACGACGGGTTTGGCACTGAGGGCTCAACAAGATGACTCCTTGGACAAGCACTCTTAGTGGACTAGCTAATGTGTTTTAATAGAGACTGACATTATCACATACACACACACATCCCCATGTGGATACGCTGCGTCATGCCCCATCCTCCAGCACGCCTCCACTACCAGAGGGATGTCTTCCCCACCTGTGGCTTCTGACTCCTAGAGCCAACCATCCTATCACAGCCACCATTATCTCTCTCCTGGCATTCATCTGGTTTTCCCCTTCATCATCTGGTTGTGCTTTGCACCTTTTCTGTTGAAAGTTTTTTTTCTTTAAAACAGAAGAAAGAAGGACTTTTGCCTCAGTAGAAGATTCAGAAGTTCACGTCAACTAAGGCCAGGAGGAAAGCGATTCCCAAAGGAGCACCCGGAACTTTCCCAGTGGTAAGACATCAGCCATTTTGAATATGAAAGCTCCCTTGGAGATGATGCTCGAGCTAAGGGTATAAAGATGTAATAAAGAGGCCAGCGATAACATGGAAAGTTCCATTAAATCATGCCTAAGAAAAAGTAGTGGAATGAGGACACAGTGATTTGGCAGTGAATTAGAGTCACTGTTGTCTGGGGTGTATTACTGTTAATATTTATTTATTTAATGTTTTTAGGGTGATGATAAAAATTGCATTGTGTAAGCTGTAGTAACAGATCAAGTGCTCGGCTGCTGGTGTCCTAAATAAATAATAGTCCTGTCCCCATATTCTCTCTTTTTCTTGCTTTGCCCCTCCATCTGTTGGCCATTGGACACTGAAGCAACCATATGCTCTTTATGTATAAATCATGTCAATGTTAGTGAAACATGGATTTGGCACACTTCTTCAAAATCAGCCTCTGAGGTATCCTCTGTCCCCTAAAAAGAGTTCATTGTCTATCTCTGTTCTTCTATTCTATCTTTATATTTGCCTTATGTATGTATTTATATTAGTCTAAGAATTCACAACCCTGTGATGTCCTATATGATATTTCTTTCTTCAGTCTTTCCACATTACTGAAATTTATCTCTATAGTTTCAAATGGCTTAAAATTTGCTAACGACCTGGATGAACATAAACTTTTCTTTACAGTGTGAATTTGTTTGTTTTTTATGAACACAGCTTGTGTGGACATACTATGGTGTCTTGTCAGAAATTCAGCGATTGGCTCGTTTGTCCTTAGACAAAGGCGAGCCTCATTAGTGTATATATGGTTTAGACTGAAGGCCAACTTTAATTAGAGAGGCGAAACCACATTTATATAGAAACGCAAACAAAAATGCATCATTTTGCGAGCATATTGAGGGTATCATGAGTTTGCTGGCTGTCACGTAGACTGTCATCAAACAGCCTGGGAGATGTGTAGGAGTGTCGGCAGCAGTTTGAACAGTTTGGATGACACTTCTCTACAGGAGGCTGAGTTTGCTTTTGGCTCATCTATTACAGCCTGACAGTTTGTTGAGTCTTTCCCAACAGTATAGCAGCCAGCAACAGAAGGGCCTAAACAACAGAAAAACAAAGCTGGTTCATGTGTTTTCATTGGGTGGATTTAGCTCTTTTTTTGTTTCTTTTTCTTGGAGTAACACCTGTGTTTCAGTATGGTCACAAATGATAGCTCACCCACTACATAAGGTAGCTGCGCTGCTGATGACAGCTCTCTCTGTCTCTTTGGATGATTGATACCCGACCAGAGTTTTAGCTCTAAATATGCACCTGATGAGTACAGCTGACATATTTGAGGGAAATTCAAAAATTCTGGCTAAGAGAAACACATATATTGTGTGTGAATATTGTGCGTGAATTATTGATGGCATCGGCCTGCTTAAAAATGCATCCCCAACCTTTCTGTCGCACAGAGAGAGGAAACAGTAATTAGTGCGAGGTTATGAGAGGAGACACTGGCTAATTATCAGTGGGGTAAACACAGCCGCTTCTCTTTTTGGAATAAGTGTTTTATTTACAACAGATCGTACAGTTATATGGATTTACAACAAAACAAACAAACAAATAACAGCCATGCCATATTGTTATTTGATGTCCCTAATTTTGAGCGCATGATAATTTTGATAATGAGGGTCCTTTGTTCATTACACTAGTTTTCTACGTTGATTTGCTCAAGATCGTCAGGTGGCATCGTGCCAGACTGAGTATGGCACTCACGGCTGATTAAAGAAAATAAACTATGAAGGAATAAATAGATGGGGAATGGGAACTAGTTAGGCTGCGTGCTGAAGCATAATTGAATCTTATAAAGAAAAAAAATCTGAAAAATCAAGTTCCCACACTAATCTGTGCAGTCCTGTGTAAAACTAAGTACACCCTACTGTATCTGCAGGAATTAATTGATAAGTAGCAGCCAGGAGCTCTAATCAAATGCACTTATTAACTGATCATAAGCAAGTATGAGCACTTTGGTCTGGTCTGGAGCATTCAGGTGTGTGTTAACTTAATGCCACAATCTTCCTAGGGGTGCATGTCTAAGCCAATTCACCCCAAGGTCAGAGTGTGCAATGAGAGAAAGAGAAACTGCAACAAACCCAGGAGCTGCATCTCCAAATCAAGTTTGACGTATTTGGAAAGGTTACCAGGAGACAGTGTCTTGTCTCTAAAAAGAACAGGACAGGATCGCTTTGGTTTGCAAAGCTACATCCAGACAAACCACAAGACTTCTTTGTGGCAGAAGGCTGCCCCTCCCCGAGCCTGGTTCTGCTGAAGGTTTCTTCCTGTTGAAAGGGAGTTTTTCCTTCACACTGTTGCCAAGTACTTGCTCATATGCTGGTCGTTTGATTTTTGAGGTTTTCTCTGTGTTATTGTAGGGTCTTTACCTTATAATGCAAAGCACTTTAAGGGGACTATTGTTGTGATTTGGCACTAAATAAATAAAATTGAATTGACACAATGTCCTTTGGGCAGATGAGACCAAAGTGGAGCTCTTTGGCCACAGCAAACACAGCAAATGTCCACAAACACCTCAGATGAACTGTCAAGCATGTTGGTGGAGAGGAGACGGCTTGGACAATTTGCAGTCCCTGACTCAACCATGGAGTCCTCTGTATACAAGTATGCTAGTCAAATATGAAGCCATATTTTTTTTTCCACAGGACTAGATGTTCAGTACAGCGGAGAAAGTGCCTTCAAGCGTGATTGTGATTATTGTTATAACAGCATTTATAATTTATTTATTCTACAGTATTTTGATCTTTGTGGCCCATTGTACTAGTAAATCCACACTCTGCAGTTTGCCTTGTGTTGCATTTCCCGGTAATTAAAGCTTTGCTATCGTGACTTGATTAAAAAACTTTAAATTAACTGAATTTGGAGCACCTTCAAAACACCCGAAACACACATCTCTTATAATGTTCTTACCAACTTTTTAAAAAAATGTAACGCAATTCTGAAAATTTACTGTGAGGATTTTAAAAAGGAACAAAAAACACTTTCCTGTCAGTCCCAAACAAATAGTGAAAAACCTTTGATTTATGACCTTACCTCCCTGGACAGAAAACAGACTGAAATCATAATATGTCAGTTAACATACAGCCACAGTGAGTGTGCAGATCTTCATAATGCTTTGAGTGTAAAGAGTGTAGCTCCAAGAGATCTGGTTTCAAAAAGAGAGTAAGGGATTTTGCAAGTAAAACTATTTGTGTGGCATAAAAAAAGAATAAAAAAAACACAAATGCGGAAGTTCAAACATGATTTTACTTTTTGTCTTTTAGAATCTATTACATTTGCTGTCTTAAAAATACTTTCAAATTATGAGTTCAGTGTCAAATTGTTATTGGACAGAGATGAAGCAGTTTTGTTTCTGACATCTTCTGACTCTAAGAACAACAAATATCTCATTTTGCTCTGCTTTTTTTTTACCCAGGGGAAAATGACGAGGAAGTCTCACACCAGAAGAGTTCTGACCCCACTGTGCACGGAAATTAAGGTAGGAACGATACTCCCAGTTTCCCCGAATATTTTAAATACTAAAAAGACAAAAAACAAACAAACATTTCATTTCTAATAGTCGTTTCTAATAACTCGTGCCTGCCTTGTTTCTACACATCAATGATCAAAAATCATGACGAAAACAAATAAATATACAATTAAACTGACTGTTTGGTTGAACTGATTGATAGAATAATGAATGAGAGGTTCGAGCTCAGCAACCCTCACTCCAGTCCCGCAGTGATACATTGTGTTTCCTAATGCAGCTTAATCACGATAAAAGCCTAATTAATAATGTTAATGCAGTGTTGATTAAAGAAGGAATATAGTTTTCTAGTAAAGAGACTGAAGTGTTTCTGTTTCTCAGGCTACAAATGCTTATTATCCACTTGCTCATCAACAAAAATTAAGACAAGAGTGTAAAGCCTCGTTAAGAAAGTCTAACCACCACCAGTAGCTGTTTATGATATTAGGAAATAACAAGTTTTTCTCAGCTAATGGCAACTCCTTTAACCCTCATCTCCCGCTTCTCCTTCTATTCTGCTCCGAGCCTGTTTGCAGCGTTAAAAGAATAAAATACAGACAGTCAAAGTCACGATCGCACAGCATTTTCTGCTGTGTTAATAGGTCAGTTAGACTTTTAACACTGCAAACATACCTTAGATAACACAATGTGCCACTAAAATACAGCGTTTGCCGGTTAATTTATTGTAATTTAAAACATTTCTAATCAATAAATATTATCTTAAATAAATTAAATGATGTTCTTTCAAAAACAGGTTCGCCCCCCCAAAAATATTTATAGCATTACATTTAATAAAAATGTCTATTGATTAAAAAACAAAACAGATCAGCGTGAGGTCTTAGAATTATTTATTCACATTTTGAAGGAGAAAAAAAAAGTTTATCCACTTATTAATATTACTAATTTGTACTACTGAATTTAAATATAAATATGTAATAAAAGTTATGTTATGGTGAACATGACAATTGAATTCTGTAGAAACACATGAATAAATTAATTACAGGATATTAAAGACTCTCTTCAGGCTTTTGGTCTGAAAGTGTTTCCTGCAACTTTAAATTAAAGTCAGTGTGGGTCAGAGATTTGTCTATATGTTACACATACGTATATTTTCCGATTTCTTTGGGACAAACACCGTGGAGAACATTTTGTGCAAAATCCTTTCAAATTTTCTTATTTATGAAAACTGCCCAGCACTGAGTGAATGACAGATAATTTGATTGTCAGGAGAAGAGAAATAATTTGTTCTTCAAACGTAAGTGTTTCAAAGCCAGATCATTTCCTTTAAAATGCTCATTACTTCAGCAGCTCTGCTACTACTGCTTGGACAATTTTAATAATTGTATTGATGTCTGTAGGAACAGTAATTCTGCCATTAACAGACTGAACACAAGAAAGTAATGTCTTTTTTAAACTCTGACAATTAGTAGTTGTTTAGGAGATCAGACACTAACTGAGCAAAGTGTTCTTTCACACCCTCGGCTAGTGGTAGCCCCTCGCGAGGGCATGCTTTGCTCTTTTGTTTATGTAACTGGTTAGAGTCTGCGCCTGACACTTCACGTTCAACCCCGTAAAAAAGTAATTCTGCCACTTGAAGACTTTAAAAGCCTTTCCAACATGTCGCTTGTTTAATGAGATGACCTCGAACTGATGGGTACATTTTGATAAGACAAACAACTCTGTTAATTACTTGGTTTTGGGAAATTTTCACATCCGTCTGACACGAGTTGAACTGAACAAGAAGCACAGGTTGTCCTCTGCATATCTTACTTTCTTTTTTTGCGGCACTTAGTACATCACTTATAATTTTTGTTGTTAAATCTTTTTCATGCTGTGTAAGAAGATGTGATCACCTGCCATATATGAAGATTTATTTCTTAGTAACTCTTATCGGTAAAGTTTCCTGTACAAGAAAAAACACAGAAAACACGGCTCTGTAGGATTGTGTGTATGTGGATGCAACTGTGTAGCCTTTCATGGGAAGAGTGAACATGATCATAGTTGTCAGGTTAGTAACCTTAGCAACGAGAAGATGTGAAAAGGAATCCTGAGAATGGAGACGTGCCACATATAGCATGTTAACACTTAAGTTACATTAAAAAAACCTTTCTCATTCTCTCAGGCCATCGTTGTTTAGAAAGCTGCCAGGTTAATGAAAGTCAAATGGTTTGTATGATCTTGGTCTCAGTTTCTGGTTTTCTCTAATAGTTTGAATGATCAAAAACAGATTCATAACATAAAATTCTCTATAAAACATAAACACCAGTTAGATTTATATAAAAGAGGAGAAGCTGGGACCTGTGAAGGCTTTGACATTTCTGCTTGAATGCCTTTTTGTTTTCTTGCAACTTTCAAATTGATTGACAAATTGTTTAAGCTATAGAAGTGCAACGACTTTTTGTTGTTTGATAAGACTGAATCAATGGTATACAATCTAGCACGTACACTCTGACATTTCCTTTTAGCTTTTCTGATCAAACATGTCATAACTGGCAAAATGTACATCGCGTGGCTTTGAGTTGTTCACCAATAACATTGAGGGCTGGCTTTAATATCATTTTGTTGTCATCATTTGTTTGACCTGAACTGGTGATGGTGTGTTTTTTGCTCCAAAAGACGCCGTCTCTCGGTCTCACTCCTTCTTCTGCTCTCCCACTCACTTGCTCCCTGTACCTCCTCTCATCCTTCAGGGGCTCTCTGCCTCACTGTCTCTTACTTCTCAGTAAGACTCTCTATCTCTCGCTCGCACGCGTAAACGCCGCAGCGTCCTCCCAGGTGGTGAGCGGTTGCTGGGAGCGACTGCAACAATGTCCCCGGTGTTCAGACACTGTCACCTCTTTTTACTGTGCATCCCCCCGTTTCCGTCCCGTTATCTTACTTAATCCCTCTCTTCCCGTCTCTCTCTATATCTCTCATATTATTTTTTGTCCCAGAATAATTTTGTGCTCTTCTCCTTTTGCCACAATCTAGTTTGTGGCATATTAGACTTGCTGTCATGCTGTTTCTCCACTACTGCACTGGAAAAATGGACTCAAATCCTTACCGTCTGTCAACTCCACAGCGTGGCATGTCTTTTAACACTTCTGAAGCCTTTGAGTGAGAAGTGTGAGAGTGGAGGAGGATGATGATGATGGAGAAGAAGAAGAAGGAGACCATGACTCTTGGTTTTATTTGGCGACACTTTTTGTTCTACAACAAAGAAGCCAAGGCTGCGCCATGAACTGTAAACCATGTGCATAAAGTACCAAAAGAGAAGAAGAAGAGGGGGACACACACATGCGCCACACACAGAGGAGAGAGTGACAAGCTGAATGAAAGATCGGGGAAGCAAGACAAGCAGGAGAGGGAGGGAATGGAGGTTTTAGTAGCTGTGGGTATTCAAAGCACAGTGTTCACAGTAAGAGAGTGACTTACTGAACAGGGTGTCTGTTTCTGTGCCTCTCAGTCAGCTTTAAGCAGCTCTGCGCAATGCTCAACAGGAACCCTGCACTCCTGAGACTCTTGCTTGTCTCTTCGTTTTTCCTTGTGTGGTCGCCTTTTTTTTTTAACCTCTCTCCACCTGCCTAGCTGTCATCTCCTCTCCCCACCTCTCCTCCTTGTTGTTATTTCATCTCTTTCACCCGGATCTGAATATTGTACTCCCTGACCCCCTCCTCCTCCCTCTCCCTCTCTCTTTCTCTCTCCCTCTCTCCTTCTATTGCCTTGTTTCCCTATTTTTCACTCTCTCTCTCTCTCTCTCTCCCTGCGAGGAGGGAAAACAGCATCAACGGCTGAGCCACAGTAACAGCACATGCAACAGGGTGCAGGCAGCACCTTCTGCTTCACCACCTTCCTCTCTGACTCTCGCTCCCTGCCAGAGGAAAGACACAGAGAAGAGAAAGAAGAGCACAGGAGTGAAGCCGTGCAGGTGAAGATCTGTTGCGCAACAGATCAGAAGAAGAGAGAGAAAAAAGTGACATTAACAGGGAGACAGGAGTCAGACATTTACCCAGTCTTAAGACTTAAGGAAAAAGGGGGCAACAGAGGGAGACAGGGGCTGTTCAGTGGGTAGTTGAGAATGAAGTGAAGATGCCACCTGTGGCACTAGTTTGAATCAAGAACAGCCTCCTCTAGTCTGCGTGGCTGCCGTACTTGCCACATCTGTTGACTACATTTTTAACACTAATGGCTTCCAAGAAGAAGTGGGCAGAGCGGAGGGAGTTAAGACGGGAGCGGCCGTTCTCCACCCGGGATGATTCATCTGTTGCATCCGGGACATCTGGGCCAGGACGTCCCACCACCAGGGGGCGTTTCTCAGAGTCGTGGAAGAGGCTCAGCTCCAGAGGGGGGTCCACCAAGAGGGGGGTACTCAACTCTCAGCAGCCACCGGTAAGATGTTTCGAGGCCCCCGCTACTGGTTCCCCCAAAGATTAATCGATGATCTGGGTGCTGGGAGGGGAAATGGGACAGGAAAGGCTGCTGTTAAGCACCTGTGAGAGATCAGGAGGTAATTGGGGTAAAGGAATTTGTAAGACTAATTTAACCAATCAAATGTACCAGTTTAGTAGTTTAGTACGAAACTGGTACATTTTAGCAGACTTTTTATACTTCTTGAGTGGTAAAAAACATTTAGCGTTTAGGTAGGTTGCTGTTTTTGCCACAGAGTAGTTGTTTTTTTAGCTTTATAGTCTGCCATCACCTGTTACCTTGGAAACCACATGCAGCAGTCAGAATAGCTTTATTATATTCATATTGACTTTATTGTATACACATACTCTAAATCACACAAACATATAAGATCACTTACTGGTTATGGCTTAAAGCTGCCACTTTTTTCTTTAACTTTACTGGCAGTCTTCTGTAGGAGCACCACAGTGTCGTGTCTACCAAAGACTAATGGTGATTAAGGTGCCTGCGTTTCCTGCACATAATTAGCAAAATGTCCAAAGGACCAGCCCGTAAAAACCCAGAATACCCAGTGGATGTGTAATGGGACAAAGGAAAAGAACTGCACATGCAATAGTGATTGAAACAAATGAAATAACTTACCTTGTGTATTGAACCAAACAAGAGACCAGCCTTGAGGACAGTGCCATTTGGAAGTTTTTGCATTTTTAAAAAAACAGGTATCAGCTTTATGACTCTAAAAACAGATATTTTAATCTTGGTAACACTTTATAATAACCCTCAGCAACCAATTTTAGCAAATATTTCTCTCACAGTGAAATCAGTTTTCTTGCTCTACTTGCAGATTATGTGTATAAATGTATACACTATATTAGAGAATCTGTTAACATTATGTAGATGAATATTAATGTTTATGTGGCTCACTTGTCAAGGCTGTGAACCTGCAGAAGAGCTTGTGTGATTCTGTGCGAAACCAATGGGTTGAATGACAGCAGCATTTGGGAATGATAATGGACTCAGTAATTACATTTTTTTTCTTTTATAGAGTTACAATCACATTTGGAAATCATTATTCTGGATTGTATTATATTACACAAGCTTAGGATCAAGTAACAATACCGATGGTTATTAAACAGCTTTATTATTTCACTGTTTCCTCACAGCAAACTGTTTGCTAAATCTGAATTATCCATCAACAACATATTAACGATGGCGACTACAAAGTGTAATCTCCATCTTAATAGCCTCTTCGGAAATGGCCTACGCATAATACAATATTCCTGTGGATTAGCATTACTTTACAATTTATGAATAATCCAGGAGACAGAATTAAACTATTAGCACTTGCTTGTAAATATATCTGAAGTTTAGATGAATCACTGAAATTCAGACTCTTACTGTTCTCTACTCTTCATTTCTTATTTCCATTTTTCTGCTTGTCTTCTTGTTCCGCTTCAAAGTGCCAGGATGCTTGTGTACTCCTTCTTATGGCAGCATCTGTCAAGCTAGTGGGAAAAATCTTCTCCATAGTCACTGCAGCAGTGATGAAACTTCTGGGTAATATGATTCTTAGGGATGCAGGGTCCGGTTCACACTATTTTCCGAAATACAGATCTTCTTTGATGTCTATGGATTTAGATGAGACCAGCTAAAGCCATCGGTTAGCCGAACTATCGCACTTAGCCAATCTGTGGCGTGATTTGGCAGTAGTTCCTGCAGTTGGAGATGTGCAGGGGACAGCGATATGCACAGATGGAGATACTAGATCTGTTTCCAGTTTCTCACTTGTGCTCCAGTAACCAGTACGATTTAATATTGCACACAAAAAAACTCAAAGGAAATGGAGCTTTTATTTATTTATTTTTTAGCCACATGGACTTAAAGGTAGTGAGCAGCTAGTTTTGTTCCACGTGGGCTTAGAGATCATCTGAATATATGGAAAAAGCTCATTTCATAACATTAAAGCCATTATATATTCTCCTGATTGCGTTTCATGTGCACAGCATTAGCTTCTCTTGGTCATTTGGGATTTGAGTTGCTTGGATATGAACCTCTGTGTCATACTACACTGCAACACCACTGCTAGTGTCACATCATTAGTCATCCATAATGGCTGCTGTAGGTGTGTGTGTGTGTTTGTATGCCTTTTTATAGAGCGAGTGAGTGATCCTGTGTGTGACTAACTAAATGAGTGGGACAGACAGTGAAGAATAGAAATAGTGATAGATGAAGAATTACTCACCTAACATCCAATATTTTGTAATTATTCTGAATGGATGAAAGACGGGAGGATTAGAGGCCAGGGAAGACCAGGAGAATGAGGCATTTAAAAAAAAAACATTCACCACAGTATTGTGGATTTAAGTGTATTTCTTGAAATCTCGAGTAAATGTCTGCATACTAAATGGAAAAAAAAAACCTTACAAAAAAGGCGAATAAGGCAACCAGCTGCAAAGCCTTTATCAAACTAAGAGATGACATCGTCTGCCAACTTAGGTTAAGAAGTTCAGTCAAAGTGCTTTCATGAGCCCGTCAAATGTAATATTCCTGCTCAGGCTTTCCAGTCTGCTTAAGTTAAAATGACTTATGCTATTAAGTTACAGACTTTTTAAATACTTCTTATTTCAGCTTGTAACCAAGTGTTTGGAGTGTTACTTTTATGCTTATTTTTTAACGTATTACCCATAGAAGTTAATTTGTTCCAGATATTACATTACTTTTCCATTTCTTTTGTGTTATGTATTTAAGTATAACCTCAAAGTTGACTGCACAAACAGCACAGTGCATTTCGTTATGATACTACAAGTTGATCCTTCCTTTTACTTGTTGTAAATCAAACTGTGGCTTCTTGGTTGGGGTCAGCATACACTTAGTTTAACCATCACCCTGTGCCTAGATTATTATTATTTTATTTTTTTGCATAGAAATCGAAATGTAATATATTGCCTTTGCAGATGCAGATGAGACATTAGATGTATTGGTATATGTTTCTAGCATGGGTACAGTTTTCGATTTGTGGTCACATTGTTGTTCTTTTTCACAGCTCTTAGAATCCTCAGACATTTTTCTCCTATTTTCTGCACAAATGATCACTGCCACCTTTTCTTCACATCAGTCTATCGAACTCATCCAGTTCATGTGCTGGAGGCTATTTGGGCTGTCATGGTGAAAGGGAGGGTACACCCAAACACAGAAAGACAGACACCCATTCATGCCAAAATTCAAACCTATGGCCAGTTGAGAATCATGAGTTAACCTAAGACGGATTTGTTTGCAAGAACTTAGTGAGCCCACTAGTGCAAATTCCGCACCAGAAAGACCCCAGGTGATCAGTAGATCTGAATACTTCTTGCTGTGAGCCAACAGTGATAACCACCTCACCACTGCGTTGCTTTTATTCACATAGAACTGTAAGAAATAAAACAAAACAAAAAAACAATAAAGGAACACATTTTGAATCTCATATCTTTCAAAAGTATTTCTAAAAATACTGATGCGAGCCTGTGCTACCCCTCAGCCTCCTGGAAGATGCCCCTTTGGTATAAAGTTGAAAATCCTACATTGTTTAATTCTCAAGTTATTGGATTCACAAACGTGTCCACACCACCCACTGACTATCTGCCCGCCTGGCCGGCTGACAACAATACCCCGTCAACCTTTTACAGCTGAGGGGTAAAAATGGCTAATAATTGCTTTAGAGGTGAGACTGTAAATTTGGTAGTTAGGTTGGTGCAAAACTAAATATAACATACTTTTTTTTTAAAAAAAAAAAGAGATATTTCTGATTTTTAATTTGCTGGCAACAGTTTCATTTAACAAAGAAGGTACTGACTCTTTAGGTTCAGCACAGGCCACGCCCACATATGATTTGTGATCTACACCAGCGGTCTCAAACTCATTACGATGCATTCTCTTTATACAGACAAATATATTCTAAAAAAGTTGACATCCATCTAAAAATAGATCGATTATGAGAAACATGTTTAATATAAACATTAATTCTCCACAGTTTCCACATTGGTCAGTCTACTGTCATTACAAAGGCTTCCATAACACAAAGGAACTTGCTTAACCATCATACTTCAAGCTAAGGCCATACCATACCATACACTTTATTTAAAAATCACTTATTTATAAAGGGCTAATCAAAGTCCTGTACAATATCATATATGTATAAAAGACAAACACAGGCCAAGTAAAAGAAGAAGTTAAAAAATAACAGAGGATATAAAAAGTAAGCTAAGAGCAACATCTCACGGTTTTGGCCTTGGGTAATGCTGCTTTCAGTAAGAGGGCTATAAAAGTGATGATAATTCAGCCTGATGCTAGTATGAAAACAACTGTTTAGCAATCCCTTCATGATGTGATCTCAGTCATTTGCAACACAGTGTCAAGTGAAGCGCCAAATATAGCGAGCCAAAGTCCAAAAATGATACTAACTTTCTTAACGTCCTTTCTTCTGGATCTGTACGTATTTATGTTAGTGAAACATGCATGCTTATGTTTATGCGTATGGCTAAAAAAGTGAGTGCAGCGTGTTATGTTGTCTGGCTGTAGCAGGTTCAAACTACAGCTTCTGCTCAGCTTTATAAATTCTCATTATATAATTGCAGAGAGAGCCAGCAGGCACGCAATCAGAACCCAGAAACTATGATAATTGAAGTGCAGCTGCTAATTAATATTATTGATCACACCTGCACCAGCACCAAAAACATGTCTGAGCAGTATCCACCGATGCCTTTCTATAAATAAAGCTACATATTGGGTGTTTATACTCATCGATGCACTTTAAGCCTGCACTTTAAAGATTGCTGCAGCCACTTTTTTAATGTGCATATGTTTGGTGGCTTCATCACCATATGTTAAATTATGCATTCATGCTGCATTTGTTGCAAATGGTTCGGTACAAGCTCCTCTCCTCTTTCACAGAAAAAGACTTGATACAGTTAGAGTTGTTACTTTGTATCTAGCCCAGCTTTTCACAGCCACACAAATTTCACACCAAATTAAGTTTGGAGCTATCGCTTAAATTTCCCTATGCACAAGTCTGTAGAGATTAAGTGTGTGATACACTGTTTCTCTCAATTTGGGTCTTTCTTTATTGCCATGCGAATGCCCTGCAGTTCACGAAGCCATCTGTGGATCATAGAGACCGTCTGCTCGGTAAGGCTAGAGAAGTCCCACATCTCTTTTAAAGGTCCACGGGGATGGTTTTTTTCCTCAGGTTTCCCATATCTGTGTGATGTCTGTTTGAGCGTAGCTTCTGTGTATTTTAATATGTGAACCGTGTGAGAATATATGAAGAGTCTCCTTTTGAGGATATGGCAATTTGAGATGGGATGGTAGTGTCAAAGCCTCTCAGCTTGTACCGTCACTATCAAGCTTTGGTTGTAATGAGCCTCATCTCATGCCACAGTGGGACCATACTGTCTGTAAAACAGATATTACCCCCCTCCCTTGATCACACTTGCCCCCGGAGCATGACATCAAAAGCTCCCAGAGCTCATTTGACTCTTTTTCTTATAGGTCTTTAGCTGCTCTGATGGGACACATTGGTGCTTACTATGTTTTTCTGGAGATTTATTTGATGTTAAGAAATAGAAAAAAAGAAAAAGAAAGTTACACCAAACATCAGATAGCTTTTTAAATGGAAACCTGGCAGCTTTGGTCACAGCAGGAAACTGTTTTAGTGCAAAAGACCTACTACATTTTTCCATGAGTCACTCTGTCGTCTGTATATACTCTGTATATATCCCAGCTTCTAGCAAATCATTTTTTCCACACAAAACTGGTACATAATGATGTAAGTTAAGATTTTATTTTCTATTTTTTTCCCGTAATTTAAGCATTGATGTAAAAGCAAACACAGGTCGATCACGCAGCCTCAGTTGGGGTAACCGAACTTACATCACTGTAAAAATGTCCTGCTTGCATACAACAGTCATGCGAACAAATCAAGTTCTTCACGTGTTTGTAGGAGAAACAGATGCAGATTTTGATGTTCCCATCTCTATGCTTCATGTTTTAATTTGTCTCATTCAGCTTCTACCATCCTAACCGTGTAGTTCAAAGTCCTCACTTGAAACCTCGCTGTTTTATTCTTTTCATTTAATGGTTCGTGCTGTGCCATTCTCTCTCTCTCTGCACTCATACTAGTTGACTGTATTTCACAATGGGTTATAAAAAAAGTTGCATCTGGTAATTCTCTACAGCTATTTCTGCTGCTATTTCCCTCCAGGCTTTTTTTTATTGTTATTTTGCTGCAGTGTTGGGCACAGGGTCTGCCTGTGCCCAACACTGCTTTTGCATAGAAATCACCCAACAAATAACCTGCATGATAATCTGCCGGATAAGATATGTGATCATGACTGGCTCCAGCATCCAGGCCTCCGGGCCCTCAGTCAGCAGTCTGGTCACTGGGGAGGCGACACATGCAAGGAATCTGAATCAAGGCAGGAAGTGTATGCTAGGCAATTAAAAAAATCCTCTCATGTTATCTCCTGTGGTTGCTTGGCAAGAATTTAAGCAAATTTTACATTAGCTGTTTCATTCATGGGCCTATGAGTCCTTCAGTGTGCATGAATATGGATAATCGCCTCACAGAACTAAAAAGGTACGGCTAACTGCTTAGCATTGCTAACTGTGGTAGATGCTTTTACAAAAGCTTTTTATGGAAGCTTTTTTCCACCAAAAAAACAAAACAAAACAAAACAAAAAAGACATTCATAGCTGAAATTTCATGGCAATAAATAAAATTTCAAGAAACTAACTTTAGCTGAGCGACTTGGGACGCTCTGTGAAGCTTACTTACCGGGAAGCATAAGGCATCAGTTGGGGGTGGAGTTTTGTCGCCATCCTGCTAGGTGGGTGGCCGCTCTGCCTAACTCGAGAACAGGGCAACATAGGATGTTGAAATTCATACCATAGGTGCATCTACTAAAAACCTTTGACATATTCCAATCTCAGTGACCTTGAACTCAAAGTCAAGGTCAGAGGTCAACTTTTGCATAAAACAAATTATTTCCTAAAATTTTGTTGCTTTTTTAGTAAAGTTTTATGATAAAAGTTAGAAATTCCACTTTTAGGTTAAGGTTTAATCACTTGCACTGAAAGTGCCCGATTTCTTTTTATATGTTCACATTTCCCTTTTTTAAATTTTAAAAGTATCTTCATAAGAGGTTACAGAGTTTAACCATACAAAGTTTTTGAGACCACTGTTACTAACAGCTTCACTGCTTCATTAAATTCTTTTGGAAAAGAGTAAATGTTCACCAAATAGCTCCACATCACAGTTGTGTTAGCAGTATTTCAGGCTTATTTTTTTTTAATGCTTCACCTTCTGCTCGTGTTGGATTCTCATTAAAATTAAGTCAAGTATAATAATGCTTCTGAGGCAGAGGTCATAAAAGAGGGAAAGCTTTCACAGTTCCTATGGAAACAGTGCGTTTTTTTTAAGCAGTGCTTTAGAACAAAAGTCTCTGTCTCACAAACTTCTTTGTGTTTTCTGCTCCATTGCACAAACACTCAAAATATTAAAAATAAGATCAGACGTCAGGTTAGTGCTGTTTGCCTCTTCAAGCTATTTTTACAGTTAAAGACAGACACTTAACGATTAAATGCAAATAGCTGTATTTTTGACATTGATTGGAAACACGTTCAGTTTTATACTGTTAGCTGTTTGGATCCAAAACTCAATGAGAGAGTAAAAGCTTTGATTACCTTCTTAAACATTTCAAGTTTTGAGTGATTATGTGATTTTTTTGCAACTTTTTTGCTAAAGGTGGTCAGTCTTTCTCCTGCTTTGCATAAAACGTCTCATTTTTACCTACATTTGCATCCTAGGTACAGTTTTCTGGTATTGATTCTAATATCGCTGGGAGGCACTTACTGATTTTTTTAGGGCATGATGTGTTTTCTTTATTTTATATTCATAAATAAGATGCACTTTTTATTTTGTCTTGGCTCTCCTGGGCTCACTTTAAGTGTTGTCATGTTTTTGAGAGTCCTAATCTTCTTTTTACTAATGTAACAAAGAAGATTCAGCCTTCAGGTTATGATGCTGTGTGAGTGTCGCAAAGACATCATGATGAAAAGAAGAGCTACGTAGCTCTCTTTGCTGACTGAATACACTGTCTGGTTATATTAAGTTATAAATGATGCAAACCATCTCAATTGGCTGCTTGTGAATCTGATATGTGCCTTATCTTGCAACTTTGTTTTGTGCTTTCATGGTTTGTGCTTTGAAGTTCTCTCAGTGTAGCTGTTCAATAAGTGCAGGTGATTAACAAAATGTGACACTCATGCAAAATCAATTGAGCAAATATTTTAGTGCTGTGGTGATACTAGTGCCCCCTTGTGGCTCCTACAGTGAAAGAAAGAGATTAAAAGACCACTCAGCAGACAATTATTTGACATTTATTTTCCTAACTACTTTTGTAATTGTGTGAGATATTGGCTTTATTTGATTGGAAGGCTAACAATAGCTGATTCACTGACATGCGTGGGCGATGTGGTGGGTTACCACTGCAAGGTAGTGCTAAGACCAAGTGTGAAGAAGGATGATTTGTGCAGATGTTCTGGTAATGGCAATTGCATTTGCGCCCTGTTGTTGTCTCAGCAACACTTTTTGTTGCTTCTGGTCACTTAACACGCTTCTTGTTTTTCCAAGCTTCTGACCTTTCCATTTTCAATGCTAACCCGAGCTAGCAGCATTCTTAATTTCATTCCAGAAAACAGGTTTTAATAAATTACTATTCATGTTATGCATAATGTATAGTACCCCTGCTCTATATTGGCAGATACCCAGTATTTTTTAAATTCTTTTCATAGAAGTGTTTTATTCTAGCACAGTAAGGTGAGAACCACGGCTTCTTTGTAAACCACTGGCCTATTGTAGTACAACTCATGTTAATTAAATAGAAATTACACAGCAAAGGGAAGGGGGAAATGAGGCGGCCATCTGGAGAAAGGCTAGTGGGTGGCAGATGGACAGAGACAGATGTGGGAAATGTGAAAACATCAGTCCCCACACCACTCTCAAACCGGCATAGTCTGGCAACAAGTTTCTGACTGGGAATTAGCTGTCAAGCAGCCCTGCTTTGTACACAAAATTTAAACAGAAGTAAAACATCCTCTTGTTGATGAAGGAATCATTAATTTAAAAAACAATGACAAGAACAACAACCTGTTCTTGTAATGCAATAATAGATTTAAATTTAAGTAGTCCATCACGTTCATAAGCACCTCTTACTCAGTCTGTGCTGTTCTTGCTACCTCTGAAGCTGTCCTTTTCTTTCATAACCACGTTCTCTTGTTTGTTTGTTTGTTTTTTAGATATTATTATTTTTATTTTTTCCAAAACTCACGAGTCTCACATGTTAAGATTTTGAAATGGGAAAACTTCAACTGAAAGATCAGATTCTTTTTTAAGCTAATTTACACTCTTTAGACCTAGAACATGACATAAACACAATAAAGGACCTACTCACTCCTCTTTGATGTTTTCCGTCTCGTCGTTCCCGTCCTCATCATCACCTGCCTAAATAAATAAATAAATGGACAGGATGAGATGGCACCCTGTGGTGAGATCTCACCAGCTGTCACTGCACCATAAGATGACCTTGTGAAGATCTACGTAGCTCATAGGCTATATAATGCCAGAACTGGGGAAAGAAAGGTCATGAGGAGCCCAGCCCACCAAGAAAATGACGTGCTTATCTTTTAAAGTTTTATTTTAGAGTCCATCTAAATTGAAAATCTGAAACAACTGAGTAATTGGTTTATTTTGGTAAGTGTCATAGCATGTTTGAGACCTTCGTTTCACTTTCTGTTAGCGGCAGTCATGAATCAGAAGAATCCCGAGGCTGGGCTGCTGGCATGCCAGCACAGCTAAGTCCTCAACGTTTTAATCTGCTTAACACACTTTTCAGTGGCAGACCAGTAGTACAAATAAGCTGGTTATTTGATGGCAGGGAAGGTGTGTATGTGTGTGTGTGTGTGGAGGGTGTTGACTGACATCCATAGCAACAGTAGCATGGAAACAGCCTAAAGTATCATGTGGAGTTTGTTTAAGAAGTGAACACTGTGGGAGGTGTCAGATAGTGGGAGAACGTGCTGCGGAGACAAAGCATCTTTTGGGAGGATAAAAGCAGTTATTTGTACATGATTGTGTCCGTGTGTGTACGTGAGACAGAGGAGGAGAGGGAGTTTGTGACACAGATGGAGCTTTAAGTGCCAGAGGATTGAGTAGGCAGGCAGGGTAAATTTGAAACATCTCAAAGTGTTTGGTCTTACAAATAAAAGTTGAACATTTAACGACTTTTTTATTTTGTTTCATTTTTTTTTGAACTGCCTCTGTGCCTCTGACAGCTGTGGCAGTGTTTTCAACTTGTTTACTGTGAGTATGTCTGCTAAATGAATGTGGAAATGACCATAACTCTAATTACAATGTGGAGCGGGATATAAAACCTGATTTAAAAAATAAAAAGATAAAAGTTGTTTACTTTTGGCATCATATATGCCTCAATCCTGAGCGTGGAGACTGTGCAAGTCTCACCGCACCACAACACAGTTTATGAAAACAGTGAGCCAGTATCTGCACGTTCACTCAAATAACAAGTCAGGGTTTGCTTATGTTTCCCAGAGGTGGGAGTCTCGCCGTGTTGCAGACTTCTTGAAGATGGCTTCTTCCGTGTATAAGGTGGATGTAGCTTCTGATACAGAAAAAACCTTGCACCTGCAGTTTTTCAACTGCCAAAAGGGGTCGACTCTTCTATTTGAAGTCCAGCTGTGGAGAAATGCATTAAAAAAAACCTAATTTCTAGTTTTCCAAGCCAAAACATATCTCCATGTGGACATTATGACTCTGTTCCAGTCACAAAGACGGTCATGTAGGATGGATTTTAGGGCAGGCTTAGCTTGTGATTGACATGTCACAAACCAGCGTTTATTCTTCGATTTTGCAGTCAGACTCCTCTTCCTTCACTCCTCACCCCTCATGTGCTATTTGAAAAGAGGAACATGGTGATGTCAAAAACTCTCATCTCGAGGCTTCATCACAAAAAAACCCACATTGTTAACAAACATCATGGCTGCATCCATCGTTTAAATGGCGATAGCACAATATTCTGCAGAAATACCTTCACTGCCATTATTGAACTATTGAATTGAATGAGATATTTCTATATACTGCAACGTCATCAGTCATTTTTCTTTTTCTTTTTTATATTTAAACAACTAAAATATCCATACAAAAAGAATGAAAGAAGAAAAAGAAATGAAAAGAAAAAGACGCAAAACAGGAAACAATAAATAAATAAATAGAAGATACATAAGGAAAAAGAAAAAGGAAAGAAAAATAAATAAATAAAAATGAATAAATAAATAAATAAATTTTAAAAAATGTAGATCTTTTGTTTCCATTAATATAACTAATATTTCTAGTAGTTAACAAAGTCAAAATCTAAAGCAAAAGCAAAAACTGGCCAGCGTTTTTTAATGTAGTCCATCCATTTCTTCCATCGTGATACAAACAGGTCCCTCTGTAATTACAAGTCTGTAATCTGGTTGCTGTCACACACATTTTGGAGGTGTGGTGAGACCCTTTTGTTGAAGTGTGTCTCTGGAGATCTTCTCCCTGGAAACCATTCAGAAGGATGATGTGAATGGTGAACTTTTCGGGGCAGGGAATTGAAAGGGCAAAAATGAACTGCTGCCATGGATAGAAAAAGAGAGGGAGAAGAAAAGCAAGATGACAGGGTATGATAAGGTTGCATGGCATACTATTGTTGCTGTGTCAGTGATTCCTCAACTCTCCTTGATGAGGCAATGACCGCGGTGGGCACGACGCACACTATCTGCATGTTTGGAGAGATTATATGTGTGGAAGCTGCCTGATTGAAGGCGTATCCTGACCTCAAAAACTCTCATTTCGATTGCTTCAGTTTGACTCGAGTTGAGTCTTTGTTATGCAGCCCACCAAGGTCCTCTGAACTATAAGTGAGTTTGCCTGCACTGTCTGCTTTTGTCTAGATAAATTGCTATAAATAGAAAACAGGAGCTGACAGATTTTATTTTTTTTTGTAGATAAAATACCACACCATACACCACGGAGGGCTTCTCATTTATCGCAGTCTTCTAAATGCCATGCAGACAAGAACACATGCCTGGGTGACAAGGAAAATATGTGATCAGAAGTCATCAAAATTGTAGCTTTAATAGGGCTTTTATTTATCGCTTCTTCTTCCTCACTGATCCACCCATCAACTCCTCACTGCTCTTTTCTCTCCATTTGATTTTACAGAGACGTGGAGGTGTTATGGCACTTCAGTAATACTTTCTGCAAAGCTTTTGGATCATCCTTGACATTTACTGTGAAAGAGCACTGTGAATTAGATTGGGGAGATCGTTTTCAGGTTACTTTGTCTATACTTTGTGCAGCTTGCCTTTCAGGCTTGTGCAGTAGAGTGGCAGAAATTCAGAAGTGAAATAACTGGCGCATGCACAGCTTCACGCTGAAACAGAAAGAAATGAAGCAAAAGAAAAAGGAAAAAAAATGTTAAAAACATTAAAAAGGCACGCGACCTCAAAATTACTGAAATAATTAATCAGATACACTTGTGATTGTTATTATTAGTGCAGGATAGAGTAAAGGCATGCTTAAACACAAGGCATTGTGACTTGCCAAAGCAATATATAGCCTCTTAAAAATGAACATGCTTTGAGTTGCTCCCCTTATGGATTTGTCAGATTACTGGCATGGGTCCTGATCAAAGCTTTTTTAAACCCGCCTCTAAGCAGCCTCGCTCTGAATTCCTTCCGCTAATTTATCCTCGCTGAGACAGAGGAGGAGAGGAACAGAAGTGGAGCAAGAGAGGCAGACAGAAGTGTTTCAGAGATGCTCAGACATGCCTCGGCAAAAACAGCTTCCATTAGCGCCCAGCTCATATTAGATTAGAGTTTTTCTGAATGCTGAAAGAAATTATAAGTCTTAATTTTTCATTTCCATTCCTCTTTTTAGAGAAATCATTAGTGTTTTTTTAATGGGTTAGGGTGCCATGTATTGATTTGATGAACAGGGCCTGACAGACAGTGAAATCTCTGCTGGCCTCTTGGTCTTAATATTTCCTCCATAATATGCTCCAGGAAGCATCGGTGTAATTGGTATGCTGACATCGATAAAGTTAAATAGCACGTATTCAGGCTACGTAAAGCATCTAATAAAACGGTTGCCAAATCTAGAATTAGGAAAACATATAATAGGGAGCTCTGTCTTTTTTTATGTAAATGTGGATGTATTTTTTTTATGTAAATTTTGTCATCTTTGATTTAGGATCTGTTGATCTGAAACCCGTGTTGCACCCTCGCTTTGAACTGTGGCTTTGAAGCTATTCAGTCTGATGCCGTGAGTCTGGGCTTTGAGGCTGAGTGTATCCTCCTATGTATCTCCTGGTTTAGCGGTGCTTGTGGCAATAATGATTGCGATAAAAGCCATTACCAGGGGCCCCGGGCCCACTGGGCTGCAGGTCTAGCTTTATTACTCTGACCCATAGGATGGTAATTACGCTATGTCTATGTTGCTACGGCAACGTGGAGGTTCTCCACAGCTAATGCAAAATTTATGTCAGGGGAGTGTGGCATTTTGTGTTTATACACATTGTTGCAGGCAAGCGTTGAGTCTTGTATGTGAGCATGTGTGTCACTTCTGAGAGCTCATTTCAAAGACAGAGGCAAAATGCAGGAAGTTGACCCATTATTTGTAGTGTCCATTATTTCACCTCACTGGTTCCAGCCACACAGCTGGGTACTAATGCCTGATTTTAGGCTGGGCTGGAAACATTTCAAACAACAAACCACATCAGATGCTCTCAGATTCCTGAACTAAACGGATCCGAGCACCCGGGGTGAATCATTTCATCAAAGTCTGCTTATATTACAGCGGTTTTTGGATTAGTTTCATAAACTATGGCTTCTGTGATATACTGAATGAAATTACAATATCTGTTACATACAGCTCTGAAAATCTTTCAGGCTGTAAAAGTTTTGCTAAAAGTTTCTCAACTTGATCCTGGATTGAATTGACGAATCAAAAGTCTAGTGAAGCCACAGAGAGTGCTGCAGAATGAGGCTTCAGGTTTAAGACAGCAGACTATTCCACAGCACTGGGGTGCAATGAGTGACTGTTCATTATAGTGGCTCCTGACACTGAGCCGTGTCTGCATTGCTCTGTTGACTCAGAAGATTAGATCGGCAAGCACTAAGGCTAATCTGGCATTTATAGATTTCTCTGAGCCTGCATTCGTGTGTGTGTGTGTGTGTGTGTGTGTGTGTATGTATATGTGTGTGCACTAGCTCTCCTTTGAGCACTGAGCTGACGGGGACTTGTGGGCTTCAGGTATTACCAGATGGGCCGATCTGTTGTCTCGAGATGAGTGTGTCCCTTTAAAGAGAGAGAGGAAACACCAGATCACCTATGATACAAACAGATGTTGCAGATGGATCCTCCTCGCTCAGGTTCTCATGTGCACAAAGCGACCTTCTATTTTCTTACCTGCTGTTTTCTTTTCGTGATCTGACTGCAGCAAAAAGACCAGAGACTTTATGTTTTTGGGTTGCCCGTATGTCCCATTTGTGTGACTGTGATATCTCTTATCACTGTGAAGGAGTTTCTTCAGATTTGGTGCAAATGTTCACTCGGGCTCAAGGAGAAACTGAGTACATGGTGGCTGAGAACAAGATATTTTTTGGGCGTTACTCATGGAGAATTACACTAACTCACATTTATTACGTGTAATAAAAACAATAAAAAAAATATTTTATGAAATCTGTTAAGAACGTGTTCAAAAGTAAAAATTATATTATTATTTTTTAGGTAAATAACAAACATAATTGACATTTTTAGACCCAAATATGATCCAACACAGTGGAAGTCAGAAATTAATCAAACGTTACATTAATAAAATTCATTTTTTCTGTTCAGTAATGCAAGTGTTTGGCATCTAAATCAATGATTTTCAATTTTTAGTATTAAAAATATCATTTCGGTTAAAGAGGTTGCACACACATGGTATATTAACCATTCCAGAAACATAAAAAAATATTTTAGTAATTAACAATAATTTTAATTTAGAGCAGCTGTGGCATAAGACTTCTAGTGTGTGCTGGGCTAATAAATTTGGTAGGACTGAAAATTTCTAACTCTGGTGTTGTCACAGGAATAAATGGCGTTAATTTATATTTGAGTTTGTTTTTAGATGATGTAGCCCAGCATAAGGCCACAGGTTTCCAGTATGATGCAATGTCCTTTAAACGGGCCACAATGACTCCACCATAGCCCAGATAACCTCTGACATACAGCAGGTCCTAATATAACTCTGATGCACATCACATGTTGACGTTGCATGTCTTTCATTGTAAAGCTTCCATCATTTCCCACCAATTTCAGAAACTTTTAGTTTAAACACTTTTAGCTTTTGCATGAGAAAAAACTGTGATACACCTGCGGTTTGCAGTTTCTCTGCATTCAGCAAGAAGTTGGAAGCCCTGCCAGTTTAAACTAGGAGTGACAGTCTGCTGCACCACTATGAAAAAAAGTCTCAAAAATTCCTTTCACATACACCAAAATAAGTGGTCACACAATATTTCCACCCATTGTATTTAATTATATTATGCCTTTAAATGCTATTTTTTTTATTTGTACCCCTAAAAGAGTTAAAGATAGGGACTATAAAACGAGGTTGTTAAACACCAAAAAAACCCCCCCACAGGTAATAACCTTCCTAGACTATTTTAACAGATTGAGATGAAAATTTATGATAGTTTGAATCCCTTCAGTGGCTTTTATGCATCCATATTATGCATAAGAGCTCTCTATATGTGAAATAAGTGTCTCTCTGCCATGCCCTCTCTGGTTTCTGTCCATTACCCATTTTATTCGCTCTTTGCTTTTATACTTTCCTCTCTAATTCTCCCTCAGAGGGGCTGCAGAGAAGTTCTCTCACCATGTTCTTTGTCACACTTGTCTGCTTCATCGAACGTTAAAAAACTCCCCCAGATCTACTTTTTGAGAAACTTGAAGCTTAACGCTAGACATTTTTAGCTCTGGGCTAGAATTTGATGTTTTTCATTGATTTATCGTGGAGTTTTTTTAACAGGTCTTCACCATATATTCAGTCTTCCTATACTCACTGCCCTCTGTGTAAAACTCTGACAGCGTGAAATCCCTAAAAACCTTAAACCACAAGAGCACAAACAAAAGCATATTTGGTTTACTGATGTACTTCCTATATTGAACTAGTGCTGAAAGGAAGATGTTGTATTGTTCATAGCCCCATGCTAGATTTTGGTCAAATTGAGCTGTGGTACATGACGAAAGCAGGGAGGATTTCAGATCAGTCAGATGACAATGATGCCTGTGTCCCTGGGTTAATACAACATTTTTGCCAGGCAGATGCTTTTGATATACCAAGCACTTAAAAGAGGGTGAAAGCAACACAGAAGTAATCTGCTCTGCATATGAATGCCTCAAGCATGTGATGCATCAGATATACAGAATAGTCTTAGACAAAACATTCGGTCACATCATACACATTCTCACTGAACATGCTGCCTGCTTTAATTTAATTGCCATATCTCTTGTGAACTCTTTTTTTTTAACCTTTACACACATGAAGTGACTGCTGTGGAATAAGGAATCACCTTAGTTGTGTTTTGGTATATCATAGTTTAAAAGGCTTTTGGGAGGATCTTGTCACCATCTTCCTTGTAGCTTTTAATTAGTGCTTGCGCCGATCATTTAATGAAAGCCAAATTAACGAAAGACATTGTGTTGTCGTTTTATGCACTGGAGGCTATAGACAATTTTTCCTCCTCTGTATTTAAAAGTAGTGGAAAGAAATCTGCACTGAGTCTCCTGAAAGTGTATGCAGTTTAGCATATATTTGACAATGCTTGTTTGTATAAGCGATTTCAGCAAACTTTCACAACAACTAAAAAAAAATAAAATGAATGTCTCATCCAGGGATGCTTTACAGTGAAAACTGTGAAAGTTGGCTGCTATGCAAGAAGAAATGAATCATGTGCGTTTGGCGTATCGTGCATTGAAAAGCTGCTTTTCTTTTTGGCACACTTGATATGACACAATGCAGTGCAGCTACGGTGATATAAATTAAAGAATGCATTTAATGTACTGAGTGTAAGAAGCTTTTCTGTCCCCCACTCGTTACCTGTATGAATGGCACCTGTTTGAACTCATCATCTGTATAAAAGACACCTGTCCACAGCCTCAAACAGTCAGACTCCAAACTCCGCCATGGCCAAGACCAAAGAGCTTTCGAAGGACACCAGGAAAAGTATTGTAGACCTGCACCAGACTGGGAAGAGTGAATCTACAATAGGCAAGCAGCTTGGTGTGAAAAAATCAACTGTGGGAGCAATCATCAGAAAATGGAAGACATACAAGACCACTGATAATCTCCCTCGATCTGGGGCTCCACGCAAGATCTCATCCCGTGGGGTCTAAATGATCATGAGAACGGTGAGCAAAGATCCCAGAACCACACGGGGGGACCTGGTGAATGACCTGCAGAGAGCTGGGACCAAAGTAACAAAGGTCACCATCAGTAACACACTACAACGGCAGGGAATCAAATCCCGCAGTGCCAGACGTGTTCCGCTGCTGAAGCCAGTGCATGTCCAGGCCCGTCTGAAGTTTGCCAGAGAGCACATGGATGATACAGCAGAGGATTGGGAGAATGTCATGTGGTCAGATGAAACCAAAGTAGAACTTTTTCGTATAAACTCAACTCGTTGTGTTTGGAGGAAGAAGAATACTGAGTTGCATCCCAAGAACACCATACCTACTGTGAAGCATGGGGGTGGAAACATCATGCTATGGGGCTGTTTTTCTGCCAAGGGGACAGGACGACTGATCAGTGTTAAGGACAGAATGAATGGGGCCATGTATCGTGAGATTTTGAGCCAAAACCTCCTTCCATCAGTGAGAACTTTGAAGATGAAACGAGGCTGGGTCTTCCAACATGACAATGATCCAAAACACACCGCCCGGGCAACAAAGGAGTGGCTCCGTAAGAAGCATTTGAAAGTCCTGGAGTGGCCTAGCCAGTCTCCAGACCTCAACCCCATAGAAAATCTGTGGCGGGAGTTGAAAGTCCGTGTTGCTCGGCGACAGCCCCAAAACATCACTGCTCTCGAGAAGATCTGCATGGAGGAATGGGCCAAAATACCAACTACTGTGTGTGCAAACCTGGTAAAGACCTATAGTAAACGTTTGACCTCTGTTATTGCCAACAAAGGTTATGTTACAAAGTATTGAGTTGTATTTTTGTTATTGACCAAATACTTATTTACCACCCTGATTTACGAATAAATTCTTTACAAATCCTACCATGTGGATTCATGGATTTTTTTTTTTCACATTCTGTCTCTCACAGTTGAAGTGTACCTCTGGTGCAAATTACTGACCTCTGTCATCATTTTAGGTGGGGGAACTTGCACAATCGGTGGCTGACTAAATACTTTTTTGCCCCACTGTATCTATTTATCCATTCACTCCCACCTTCATAAAGGTTGCTAGTTTGACCACCCACTTCTGTCTTTTTTGCATCCATTTATCCAGTTCAGGGTCACATAATGCAAAAATCACAGCTTAGTGCATTTAGAAAGAAAGAAAGTGTACTTTATTGATCCCCGTGGGGAAATTCCTCTCTGCATTTAACTCATTCACTCAGTGAAGCAGTGGGCAGCCATTGGGCGCCGGGGAGCAGTGTGTAAGGACGGTACCTTGCTCAGGGGTACCGAACCCCCGACCTTCCGATCATGGGGCCACCACTCTACCTACTGAGCTATCTCTGCCTTAGGCATGTAGACATCATCAAGACGAAGTTTGTTTTAATGCTTGGTATCAAAAGTGGGAAGACTGTCATTTGAATGTGGTATTAGATGGGCTGAAAGCATGGATCCATCCCGTCAATGTCAATGGTTGTTGATGGTGTAAGGGGGTGGGGGAGATTTTCCTCACACACTTTTCGCCTCTTACCAGTATGCCACAGCTTACCTGAATATTATTGCTGACCATTTCCTTCCCTTTATGATCAAAGTATATCCATCTTCTGATGACTGCCTCTAGCAGGGTAACACACCATGTCACAAAGCTCAGATCATCTCAAACTGGTTTCTTGAACTTGACAATGAGTGCACTCTACTCAAATGGCCTCCACAGTCAGCAGGTCTCAAACCAATAGAGCAGCTTTGGGATGTGCAGCCAAACATTATGGTGTTATTCAATCCTGGAAGAACATGAATTGGACCATAGCTTCTGCAGTAAGTTAAAAAAGAACAAGAAAAAAAAGGCTTGTTTTCAGTAGCCAGAATGAGCATGCTATTAAACAAGAGCGAATTTTGGAGGCACCTTGCTAATCAAGCTAGCATTAGCTGCTAATTTAATTTGTGACTGCACACAATTTATCTCATTTTTATGAGCAAATTTGACTTGTTGTTGCTGTGATGAAAAGAATTTAAAGTTTGATGAGTCATTTTAAGAACAGAAAGCTGAGCTACTTTTGATATTTACCAGTTTTATGACACTTCTGAGGACTCTCCTCAGATAAAGATTCATGTTCAGGTAAATTGGTTTTGGCAGGTGCTGTCCATAAGCTGATGAATCTAAATAATAAACGGGATCTTTGTTGACCTGAAATAGCATTATGCTAAGCTGTGATAAGGCGGTTGCTACCTGAACAGTCCCTACAGGTCATTATTTTTAATCAGTGACATCTTCTCACTCTGTTACCTCTGGCTTATCCGATAATGTTTATCAACAGCCGTTTGGACCTGCCAATAATATTTAGCAGCACTGCTCGAGGCCTAAATACCAGAGATGAAATATGCAGCGCTGATTTTAGGGGATGTGAAGACAGATATGCAACGCATTTTGAGTCAGCTAATATCAGTTTAAGAGGGCTAGTAACCTTAGAAAACACCTACAGTAGAGTGTGAATATTTAAGTGACTGGCTCGTGAGTGATGGTTGGTGGAGAATGGAGAATTTCCCCCAAATGTGGAGAAAAGAATACATTTTGAGAGCAGTGGTGTGAATGTGTGTGAGCTTGTGTACGTGCGGTTCCATCCCACAGGCTAATAATCATTGCTTCTCTCCAGATGGAGGAGTGTACCCAACTCAGCAGAAGTCTTCCTGCCTCTTCGGGGCAAAGACAGCGGGGGGGGGGGGGGGGGGGGGGGGGGGTAGTGTGTGTGTGTGTGTGTGTGTGTGTGTGCATATAATGTGAAATACTGAACTGTCATTTACTGAAAATCCTCCAGGACATGAGTATCTCACGGAGAAGAAGGATGGGAAGCCAAATTAGAAAGTGGCTTTGTTAACACATACCTTCAGTTAACAGTGCCTTAATGTGCACATCTTTATTGTGAGTCCAGTACGATATATAATTTGTTGCCATCATTGATCCAGAACTGAACTGCGACCCTCATTTTCTGTCCTCACAGAGAAAGAAAGCTGCTGCAACAAGAAGTGAGATCCTGTTTTGCCTCATCTTTGCATAAATACAATCACAGTTATCGTAGTTAGTTGGTTAATATTAGGAGAGGATGCTTTTTCCCAGTATTGTAGTTTGTAACTGTATTACAGTTTCAGTTCTAAAACCTGGAAGACCAAGTAAAACTGAGACAAACCTTAAGAAGAAAGTAAATGTCCTTAATTTATTCCAGCCTTCATGCTAACCTTTCAGTTTTCTGTTCTGGTTTGGCTCAAGCGGGATCTTTATAGAATAAAGTTCAATGGTAGATTGAACAAGAGGGACACAGTCGTACAATCTACGCTTTGTTTGAACATGATGATGGTGGTATTGTTTATATGCACTCATCTTCATGCACTCCACCTCGAAGCCTCTTGAGTCTGTGCATCACTGTGCATTGTGATTTCTGAGAGGTTTTTGTTTACTTACTCACCACTGCAGCTCATATGAAAAAGTGGTACGCTTCCCTCTGTTTATTTACTGCACAGATTGTGTGGTTACTTTTTCTCCTTGCTTGAATATAAATACAGAACTAACAACATACAGCTTTATATCTTATTCACACGGAACCTGGAAAAGGTGGATTTGAATACTTTTGCTGCATATAAATTGATCAAGCCACAAAAAAATCTTTTACAAGTTGGTAACTGCGTAAATCTGCAACTGCTCTTTGAACATGCCTCGCTTGAACAAGATCTCAATGAGCACTTTAAAAGCACTTTAAAGTAATTATATTGATAATAACATGCTGGAGCTGAAGTGTATTGCCATTAATCCCCTGACTTCAGTTACATAATGTTTTATAGAAGAAAGTACCTCTACAAACATTATGCAAAGCTATCTAATCTATCTCATTCACTGAGCAACATTTATTGATATTCACTCCTTTTACAAGCACTTTTTGCACGATACCAGCACAAAGGATTTATTTTTCCAGTGTGTGACGAGCAGCTCTGGGCTTTGGCTGAATGACAGGTGGAAATGGGCTTCTCTCACACTCCTGTCACAGTGCTGACTGGTGATGTCAAAAGGGCTACCTGTGGCAGAGATGTCCCTGAGAATAAATGGGTTACAGAACACCCACTCAGTGCTATTACTACCACTGCTTGTGGGTTGTGATGAAATGATTCAATCAGCAGTGCACTCACATTTACCCATGCTTGCTTATACATAATACCACCTAAAATCACATCTACAAGCGCTAAAACGCGATGATTTAGGCTGGCACATTAGTCATGCTGTGTCTACAGAGCAGCATCTGATGACAGTATATTGTGTTATTTCTATATATAAAAAAGAAACCGTGCTGACCTCAGTTTCAACTTCTCTGGAGATAAGTTACCTCATAAAACTCCTATATCGTGCTAAATCTGAAAATGTGAGTGATATTTATTGTTTGCCTTCACAATCTGATACAAGCGCTCAGTGCTGAAGGACTTAAGTGATTCACAGTAAATTGCCTTCTTCGTCTTGCCAAGTTAAGTTCCCACTGGGAGAAATGAATCACTGTGAGAGAATTAAATCTCGTCTTGTCTGGTCCTCTCCTGTGCCAGAGCTATAATACCTTTTTAACGTCACGATAATTAGTGTAGCCATGCAGAATTAGAGGATGAAACAAACAAGACGCTCTCTGTTGTGTGTGTTGAACAACTGCCCTCTTTTGGTAGCACTGTGCACTCTCCCTTTATCTTCAGAAAGATAAGACTCAACTTCCTCCTCCTAGCATCCTTAGATGTTTAGTAATTAAAAAGAGGTCTTGTTTTGTTGCAGTAAAGTAGCAGACATTTTCAGCGGTTCAGTTGAGTTAGGGGAGTACAAGTGATGTGTTTGGATGCTGGGTATGAGATGGGTATTGTGCATTAGAAGGTTGCCATCTAGAGGCAGGATACAGACAGTGCATGGGTCTGAACTCAGCTGTGTTGGTTGAATCATTTCATGAGATGAGATGAAGAAGCGTGTGAAGCGAGAGGGCTAGAGGGGAAAAGACACTCTTTGCCTTCCTGTACTACAGCCTCCTTACTGCCTCACAAGCACAACTGCACACACAGGCGTAAACACACACGTGTACGGTTGATAGACAGATACCTCAGAGGTCTCGGCAGTCCTCAGGGCAGCCAGTGGTCGGTGACGTGGACACGCTTAATGTCAGTGCTTAACTGTCAGGATGAAACACCTACTAACCGGGAGCTGGTGACTCAAGAGAATTGTTAGTCATAACTAAATTTAAAAGAGCAAGGCGTTCTCTACCGTCAGGGATGTATTTAATTCATGCCAGCGACATGCACTTTAAAACAAATTGTGACAGTGTGTCATTTGTGTTTTCTCATATTGTTTGACCTTTAATTTAGGAGAAGAAATACAAACCTGTGACTTTTTTTTTCTCTGTTTTGCTTTCAGGGTACCCTCAACAGTATTTCCTGCTTCACTGAATGCTTTACTTTCATGTGAGCCTCCTTTTACCCCTAGGTCCTCCTTTTCAAAAGCTTGAAAGCAAGGCAGACTGCTCCCTCGCCATATATATATATATATATATACATATATATATACATATATATATATATATATATATATATCCATCCTGTGTCCACATTCAAAGATGCCGCTCTTACTTACCCGCACTGTACACATACATTTGAAGAGTCTCGGCTCATCCGTGCTGCACAGTTACTCTCAGGCATTTTGACGCCGATCAGGTATAGTCATTAATTTGAGACATTTTTAAACAATGACAACATGCAGCACATCAAACACGAGGCGTGATGCTATGTCATCAACACCTCTGAAGCCTTTATGCTTTATTTTCCCTCTCACACTTATTCAACCTGTCACGGCTGGCGGAGTGAGCCGTGTGGAGTGGAGGAAAAGGAGGACCCAAAATGCAGCAAACTGATGATACGAATGACGTTTTATTTACAGGGTGGTAGTGGCAAAAACAGGCAATGAAGCACGAGTAATTACAAACGGAAACCTAAACTGGGAGAAACTAAAGAGCAAACCTGAAATCTTACAAAACGGAGAGCGGAGCAGAGAGACGCAGACCAAGGACCAGGATACCAAGAAACACAGACGAGCCGACAACAAACACAGACCGACACCCACTATATATACACACACACACAAGGTAATCGGGTAATCGCACACAGGAGGGAAGAACAGCTGATCTGAATACACATGATGACTGGAGGACACAAGCTGAACACAATGACAACAGACACAGACTTTCAGAACAAAACAGGAAATCTAGAACCCGAACTGGACACAAGGGGGGAGGACACAGAATAACTAGAACAGAGGGAAATAATCACAAAACACAAAACGCTGGGTCAACGACCCAGGACCATGACACAACCAGTCCAAACCTGTCAATTCGGTCGCAAAGAGAACTGTTAATTTTAGTCATATCTTCTGTTTTGACAAGCTTTTAGGTGTTTGAGCTGCGCGCATCAGCAATTAGCTGGAGACAAGCAGTCCTGATTGTCCAGAAATAGAAGAGATGAGGCAAAAATAGATGTCTCTTTTTATTTATTTATTTATCTTTGTCAGTGTGCTTCACAAAAGCTGCACTTCACTGATAAGATTTTCTATTGTCAATCTGCTTTAGATTGCTGCAGCTCTATAGATTAGTGATGTGAACCAGTGGCTTTGACACAGTGCAGCTCTCCCTCAGCCCCGAGACAATGAGAATAATCAATTAGCCTTTAATCAAAGCCCGTAAGGATTTTGTAGTAATGACAAATATCGTACGTGTGGTGTAAAATATCCACAGACATTTACGCCAAAGATGCTGAACCAATGTAAAATGCAGATTTCATATTGTAAGTTGTAAACTCGTTTGTATATCAGCGGGGACCGTCACTTGAGAAGTCTCTGTTGCACTGATCACAGGGATCAGTCATCAGTAGTTTGTAATGAACTTAACGATCTTGTTGAAGATTTTGTTTTTAAGCTCACATCATCCAAAAAAAGAAAAAAAAATCATACTTTCTTCTCATAGACTGAATGCAATAAACAAATTAGCTTACACTATTAGTATAATTGCAGCATAACATTTATGCCAATACATCAAAATGAAGAAAATGAAATGTATCAAACCCAGAGGGAGGCGTGTTGGGACGCTGCGAGGCGTTAAAAATGAGTTTATGCAATATGACAGTCACATCAGCGTTCCTCTCTTTAACATTGTTTTCAAGCCACTTTAGAGATTTTTGTGCACAAACATGATGCCTGACATGTGAATTCCTAAGTAGGTCGTACTCCCCTCCACAGCCGCAGAGCCAAGTTGCTCAGTGTGCTTCCATCTTCAAGCTCCATCTGAATTCACTCTATAAGGCACAGCCTTGACTTCGCTTCATCCATTTCCCCTTTTACCACCATACAGTTCCCTCTCTTCCCATTTTCTCCATCTTGCTTTCTCTGTGTGTCTTTCCATCCTTCCTCTTTTTTTATTTCTCTTTTCGTTTTTGTTCACCCCCATGCACAGAACCAACCTCCTTCTCCTGCATGGCACCCCCTCCTATCTCCATAGTTTCAATTTCATCTTGTTCATCAGTTTTATTGGATTTTAATTGGTTTTCCCCTTTGTCTCTCTCCCTCTCTTCCTCTCCCTCTTTCTCCCTGACGCTCTCTCTCTTCCATTCTCTCTGTTTTCATCTTGGAGACAGTGGTGTGCATGCAGCCTCAAATCTAAGTCACTGCCTGTCAGGCTGCTCCGTTTATGCGCTCTGCGACTCTCTTTTCCTCTCCTCTCTCCTCAGTGCTGTGCTGCACTGCATTCCTCGTCTCTCCTCTGCCCACATCTCCATCTCTCCTCATTCTCATTCTCTTTTCCCTCTTCCTCTACCTGCATCTCTCTCACCCTATGCGCTCTTCTCCCTGTTGTGCATTGCTGCGCTCTGCTCCGCTGTTTGGGAAAATACTCTACCATCTCATTTTTTTCGCGCCAGAGCTGAGTGCACTTCAGCTACTGGTGGAAGAGGAATTAGATGCTCATGGAGCTCCAGGTTTGACTTCCCTTGGATTCCTTGGATCTGTGTGAGCTGGAGAGGAGGAGAGGGCAGGAAGGGAAGGAGAAAGGGGGCAGAAAGCTGCTCAGGTGAGAGCTTCGTGTGCTTGTGGAAGTAAAGGCTTAAAGGTGGTGGTGCTGGTGACGTTGGTTGGGGTTAGTGGCTGATGGTTGTCCGTCAAGGGTCATGCCCTGGGACTTGCGTGCTTTTCGGCAGTTGGAGTTGGAGACCCTCTCCCATTTTTGTCCCCCTTGTGGGGTAACATTGATCCTGGTGCCGGGAAAAACTGCCGGGCACCAGTGGCTGAACCGTGAAGAGTGGACACCATGAACCAGCTGGATGCACCGCGGCCACTGAACTGGACCATCAGAAAACTGTGCCATGCAGCCTTCCTACCATCTGTACGCCTGCTAAAGGTAAAAGAACATGAAATTTAAAAAATAGATGCCTGGAGAGATTTTGTTAAATATGTCATGCAGTCCTCCTGCTATCCTGATGCTTTTCCAAAAGAACATAAGTAGAAAGAGGTGTGAGGGCACAAAATGAATGCTGATGAAGCCGCTGCGCTTTTTGGTGCATACATCAGTGGATGCAATGCAGTCATTAAGAAGTAATAGAGGGATAATGTTGTTAAAAATGAAGAGAAGTGTGGCAAAGCTGTCGGTGTAACACTCTTAGAGGGAAGCTTAAAGGTTTTGGAAGTAGATGGCTGTGCAAAGTGGATGCGCAAAGAGTGGAGGATAAAAATGGAGATGGGAAAAGCGAGAGCATGATGCTACAGAGGCACGGATGAGAGATTGGGATAGAGAAATTAAAGAAGTGTGATAAAAGATAAAATGCAAATAATTTAATTATTTTTTTGCTGATAGCCAAAAAAAGAGAGAAAGAAACCGAGAGAAAGAGGAGGAGATGGAAAGACATCAGAGAGGGATCCAGTCTTAAAATAGCAAGAGGGTTACACAGAGGGTGAAGGTGGAAGCATGAAATGTCGAAATAAAGTGAGCGAGAAAAGGGGATGTGAGAAGGGAAAAGAAAAGGTAGATGACAAACTGAGGAGGCATGTAACGAGTTAAGAGAGGATTTGTGGGAATGGGTGAGCGGGAATGTAAAATTGGAGGTGGCAGACATGACTGAGGAGCTTTAGTAAAGAAGTGACAACAGAAGACAGATTTTAAAATGAATTCTGCCATGTACCTCGATGTAAAGAAGTTAGAATTAACCAGGTTTATTTGGGGTTTTTTGGTGAACAAGTGTAAATTCATCTGTGTGCCTGAGCATGTGTGGCTGCCTTTGTGTAAGTGTGATTTGTAGCCTCTGCAAATCTACAGTGCAGTCTTTATAACGCTTGCTTACTGACATTTGTTACCTAAATCCTATTTTTTATGCATTTCTGTGCTTTCATAAGCCAGTTACAGGCACTCTGTAAGATGGTCTATTGTCAGAGGTCTTGAATGGCTCTTCTTCAATGTCCTTTGAGCTAGCTTTATCAAAGTGTGTCACACAACAGTATTGCTGTGATGTTGAACCACACAGCCAGCAAAATCATTGTATGTGCATTAGGATGTTTTGTGTGTGTGTGTGTGTTTTAGCATGTGTTGTGAAACTTTACACGAGAGGTTTTTTTTCAGGCAATTTTATTTCAAGAGTGAAATGTTTGTGTAAGTGAAAACACTCCAAACATCAGTGAATTGATACAAATGTTTTTGGTGGAACATTTCTTCTTATTCGTGGAAACACTTGCCAAATAGATTTTTAGACTCAAGAGTGTGAAACTCTTGAGTCTTCTGGATTAGAAGAAATAATATTATACCCACCTAAGCTTTATCTGGCTTTAGCAGAGGATGGAAAGTGAGACTTTTTGAATTTCGTGTAACAAATGATTCCCTGGCTCATCCAATAGCTAATCAGGACATATTTTTATCTTAAAAAGCACAGACTGTATGTGAAAGATCCAAGTAGCCACCAGGTCTAAAAAGAAAAGCATTTCTTTCTAATGACCAGCAGGGGCGCTCTTCTGGTTCCAAGAAGAAGTCTGATTGTAAAGAAATCTTTGAGGAAGTGATTTTAATTCCTACTGGATTTGTTACCCCAGTTAACATGTTCCAGATGAGTTTATGGTCTCAAGATTGAGTTTCAGATCTTTTTAAATACAGCATGATATTCATTTTTGCACACTCTGGTCACATTTAGTGCAAAATGGATGATACACTTTAGAGTTGGTGAGTTTTCAGTCATTTTCACCCATAATATTTAGTTTTAATCCCAAAATGATGACAGCCAAAACTCAAGGCTTCTTATTTGTAGTCCACAAACCAATAGTTGATGTTGTGGTGGCACTGTATGTCTTTCACACAAAGATGCTCTGACAGCACCATTGCCACAGTGCTTCGTATGTACACTTAAGAATTACCTTCTCGATATTTTGTACAAAGTGCCTCACTTTGAGTGGATCTTTGCTTCAGGATTACTCCTATAAATAGTGCTGCTTTTGAGCAGCTGAGTTTTCATTTTTGAGGTTATGTTTACAGGCATCAACAGACACAGCTGATCCTTTTGCCTCACCTGTACTGGCACCATGGAGGATTACGGTTCCTGCAACTACTGAAACAGTTTATGTGAATCCTCCCAGGGAGACAACAGGCTGTCAGTATGAAATTAACCTAATAACCTTTCATTATTGTTGGAAATTTCTGCTTGGCAAGCACTTTCCTTGCAGGCCTCTCTAACTGACCTGCCCCCTGCTGCTAAATGCATACTTAAATTCATGTGTGTGTGACTACAATTTTTATAGGCTGCCAGAGATGTCTCCATGTGTGGGCACAGTGGTGTTTATGCATAGGTGTATAAACATATAGTTATCGACACTGCAGCAAACAGGTACTAGTGCTGGGTTGTGTGAACAGCGAGTGGGATTGACCATGGAACATTTTTCCATATGAAGCTTCCCTCTTACCTCTAGCCTTTCCATGCACAGGCGTACTCTTTCAGTGTGTTTCATTGTATAAAACCAGAAGTTGTTTTTTTTTTTAAATAAATCTAAATTCTTGTTTTCTTTAGTTAGTTTAGTTTGGTTTTACAAACATGCTCCTACATGCAACAAACTTTCACAATCCGTGTCTTCTCGAAGCTAACCAGTGATGCAATAACATGTAATTTCTGCAAATAGAAACCTAACCTGCTGACGTACCTCTAGCTTGGGTATCTTTTATGGTCTGGTGTGGAAATGGAGTCAAACAAAACACAGATTGTTGCCCCATGTGAAACTTGCTCTTTTATGTGGACTGATATGAAAGCCCTCTTATGCCGGTTATGGTTTGCGATGCAGGTTTAATAATATGTTTGTCTCTGTCAGAGCCTTTGTTTCTCTCTCAAAACGATCACATCTTTGCAAGATTGAACTTTTTACAAGTGTAAGCCTGGGATTTTGTGTAGACTTTGTTGGATAAAGTGTGAAAAAGGAAAATAATATTAGACAGAAAATTGGAAATCTTGTTTAGTGTTCTGTGCACCTGTAATCCTCAGCTTGTTTCACTCGTGTACCTTTATCTGTTCTTTTTCTTTTCATCTTTTCATCATATATATATATATATATATATATATATATATATATATATATATATATATATATATATATATATATATATATATATATATATATGTCTGTGTCTGTCTTTCAGTCCAGCTGGACAAAGCTGGACTGAAAGACAGCACAGAAGCACTAATCATGGCAGCACAAGAACAAGCTCTGAGCACAAGATCCATAGAGGCTGGGGTCTATCACACCAGGCAAGACCCCAGGTGCAGGCTGTGTAAAGATGCCCCAGAGACAATCCAGCACATAACAGCAGGGTGCAAGATGCTAGCAGGCAAGGCATACATGGAACGCCATAACCAAGTGGCCGGCATAGTGTACAGGAACATCTGTGCCGAGTATAACCTGGAAGTCCCGAGGTCAAAATGGGAGATGCCCCCAAGGGTGGTGGAGAATGACCGAGCTAAGATCCTGTGGGACTTCCAAATACAGACGGACAAAATGGTGGTGGCTAACCAACCGGACATAGTGGTGGTAGACAAACAGAAGAAGACGGCCGTAGTGATCGATGTAGCAGTTCCGAATGACAGCAATATCAGGAAGAAGGAACACGAGAAGCTGGAGAAATACCAAGGGCTCAGAGAAGAGCTCGAGAGGATGTGGAGGGTGAAGGTAACGGTGGTCCCCGTGGTAATCGGAGCACTAGGTGCGGTGACTCCCAAGCTAGGCGAGTGGCTCCAGCAGATCCCGGGAACAACATCGGAGATCTCTGTCCAGAAGAGCGCAGTCCTGGGAACAGCTAAGATACTGCGCAGGACCCTCAAGCTCCCAGGCCTCTGGTAGAGGACCCGAGCTTGAAGGATAAACCGCCCGCAGGGGCGTGCTGGGTGTTTTTTGTTTATATATATATATATATATATATATAGTGCAAGATGCTAGCAGGCAAGGCATACATGGAACGCCATAACCAAGTGGCCGGCCGGCATAGTGTACAGGAACATCTGTGCCGAGTATAACCTGGAAGTCCCGAGGTCAAAATGGGAGATGCCCCCAAGGGTGGTGGAGAATGACCGAGCTAAGATCCTGTGGGACTTCCAGATACAGACGGACAAAATGGTGGTGGCTAACCAACCGGACATAGTGGTGGTAGACAAACAGAAGAAGACGGCCGTAGTGATCGATGTAGCGGTTCCGAATGACAGCAATATCAGGAAGAAGGAACACGAGAAGCTGGAGAAATACCAAGGGCTCAGAGAAGAGCTCGAGAGGATGTGGAGGGTGAAGGTAACGGTGGTCCCCGTGGTAATCGGAGCACTAGGTGCGGTGACTCCCAAGCTAGGCGAGTGGCTCCAGCAGATCCCGGGAATAACATCGGAGATCTCTGTCCAGAAGAGCGCAGTCCTGGGAACAGGACCCTCAAGCTCCCAGGCCTCTGGTAGAGGACCCGAGCTTGAAGGATAAACCGCCTGCAGGGGCGTGCTGGGTGTTAAAAGTTTATATATATATATATACTAGGGGTGCAACGATATTCGTATCGATATTGAACCGTTCGATACAGTGCTTTCGGTTCGGTACGCATATGTATCGAACAATACAAAATTTGTAATTTATTTTATCAACTTTCCTTCTGAAAATGCTGTCTGTGTTGAGCGCTCAGTGAATCTGCTTTCGACTACTCCGCCTAGGCTGCACTGTCGAGCGCAGATCCACTGAGCGCTCAACACAGACAGCATCATCAGAAGGAAGAGCGCAGGGCAAGCTAGCAAGACAGAAGTTAAGCTCTCCTTGCAACATGGCAAATTGAACCTTCCCCACCCTCATTCAGATCTGGCGTTTGGAATTATTTTGGTTTTCATGTGACGTATGACCCTGAAGGTAAGCGCGTCATGGACTTGGTAATTGTGACGTGTATCTTTGTGTGCCACGCAATGCTTAATTACATGGGTGGGAACTAGTGTGTTAGCGCAGTTAGCTCGTTAACGTGTTGGCCGTCTAGCCCCATGCACGGGGCAATCAGGGGTAGCTCGTTAACGGAGATTTGCCGTGTTGTGGCGTTAATGTCATTTCAACAAGATTAACCTGAAAGCACTAGTGGGAACACAACAAATATGACTGCACATTTACATCATCCTAGTGCAAAGACAAGTGGAAGCAGACAAAAACAACAAGCATGCATGCTACAAACTTTACCCGAGTCATTTAGACAGTCGTTAGCACATGATTCTCCTTATGGGGACCTGATATGTTTAATATGCTGCTGAGAATATACCCCAGAAGAAGCGTATAGTATAGCTTTTATTTTGGAAAGAGACATTTCTCTGTAATAAACTCTCTTTTCCAAAGATGAGTGATTCCTCAACCAGGACGTCGGGCTCGCAATATCGCTAGCCCGACATCCTGGGGCTAGCGATTTTTCCAGTCGGGCTACCAAAATCTATCTCTACCCTGCCCGTCGGCCTATCGTAGGAAGGAAAAATATATATGTCAATGCTTTTGCATTCTTTTGGAAATGTAGCTGGGTAATTATGTCATTGGCATCGGTGAGCCACTGTCAATATGTGACATATTGAAATCGCGCTTGAATTTGTGCTTGTTTTTTGCTTTCACTTTGCAATCGCGCGAACTGTGTATAGAGAGCGACAGCACTGATTGGTGAGTGATGATAATTTGTGCACCAATTCCTCTGACATCGTCTTATTAATCGTTAGCTTACTATGCAAACATGACAAGTGAAATCTCCCGCAGCTTAAACATGTAAGAGGTTGATCGCGCAGAGAATCGCTGACCGTTATGTGTGTGTGTGTAAAAGCAGCAGGATATATATTTCAGTTCTGCTGAGCCAAATAAGACAGGTCAGGGTGAAGAAGTGACAGCCAAAGAAAAGCTTACCACAAAACGGAAAAGTTATGACAAATCAGACTATAAGGCAAAAAGAAAGTGCAGCTTTATGGTTTCATGGACAAAGAATTTCTGTGGCTGCGATATGATGAGCTAAATAACCAGGGGTGCACATAAGTGGTCCGCAGGTGCGCATTCGCTGTCAAAATAAAAAACACGCACAAGGGTTAGGGTTAAATTTAAAAACTGTACTTTTGAGTTAAAATATATATTTATAATTTTAATAAATGACAAATTAAAAAGGCATGAACATTTTTTTTGTATCGAAAGAATATCGAACCGTGACACCGAAGTATCGAACCGAACCAAACCGTGAATTTTGTCTATCGTTGCACCCCTAATATATATATATATATATATATATATATATATATATATATATATATATATATATATATATATATATATATATATATATATATATATATATATATATATATATATATATATATATATATATATATATATATATATATATATATATATATATATATATATATATATATATATATATATATATATATATATATATATATATATATATCCAGCAGCTGGATAGCGTAGTGGTTAGACTACACGCCTTTGGAGCAGAGGGTCGCAAGTTCGATTCCTGCCTGGGGCGTCTGTATCCAGTAAGGGTCCTAAGGCTAGACCCCCTATGCTAAGCAAGCCTACCGCAGACATGAGCGAGACAGATAAATATGAAGGCATGCCGGCTCGGACGTCGCCCGGATCAACAAGGTCCGCGTCAGGTGTTGAGGAACCAGGGCACCCTGACGAAAAGTGGGCTACTGGAACAAGAAGGCATCGGTGGGCAAGGGACGAAAACAGGGCGTTGTTGGAATGCTACTACGCAAGTAACCCCGGCGGAAGGGGCTACATGAATATCGGAGCACTAGGTGCGGTGACTCCCAAGCTAGGCGAGTGGCTCCAGCAGATCCCGGGAACAACATCGGAGATCTCTGTCCAGAAGAGCGCAGTCCTGGGAACAGCTAAGATACTGCGCAGGACCCTCAAGCTCCCAGGCCTCTGGTAGAGGACCCGAGCTTGAAGGATAAACCGCCCGCAGGGGCGTGCTGGGTGTTTTTTTTTTTTTATATATATATAAGGACGAAAGTGGCCACCGTCACCCATAGGTGGCACCACCAATTTTTGTATCAACAGTAATTCCAGTAAAGGAGATACAATAAGTCTCAATTACAGAGATTAGCCCTTTTTAAATAAATGACATATGAAGTACCCTCTTCCTCACACATACTTTTAGTGTACGTGTGTGTGTGTGTGCCTCTCTTAAATGTAAGATGATAGTTGGAGCTGCTGAAGTGTTTAAACTGAAATTTTACTGACTGATCTGAGTGTTTGCATCAGACTCCCTCAGTATAAAACACGTTGTGCCTCATTTCCATATCCTGATAAATCATACAGATTGGGTCGGTAGGGATTCTTCCAATTACCAAGCTCTGATTATCTGATTAAAATTTTCATGGTTAATGACACCCGTAATACATCAGGCTCTTTGTGTGCATTTTGTTGTTACCAGGTTTATTTAAACTGGGGAAATGTGCATAACATGGCATTGTAAAAAAGGAAGGACTAATAATTTGCTCTTTATCTTTTTCTTTGTCTGTGCAGGTAAACACAAAAATATCGTTTCTTATAGTTTTTACAAATGTAGTCAAGTTAGTTGACTAAACTAAATACAAAAGCGCTATTTTCACAAGTACTTCAAGGCGAGGGTGTGCTCAGTCAGTCTTCTTTCTCCCAAAGTAACCAAACTCGTCTTCTCATACTTGCACACATCCTGACAGTTCCTAGTGTGTTGACCAAATGCTACTTGAGTGTTGAATGAAACTGGAGGAAACAGCATGTTGTCACACACGCCTAAGGGGAGGGTCCTCGCCCCCCCTCTTTTTTCTCACTTTCGTTCTCCTGGTGTAAACAGGCCTCAGAATTGCAGGATGTCTCAAAGCTTGCCCTTGTTTATGTCTCAATTACCCAGCAAATGCTGCAGTTGTAAGATTTCAATTAAAACATTATCGTCCTAATGAGCCAAAACGAGAACATAAGCTGCCAATTAACACATCATTCCTTTTATTCAGGCGCACAAAGGCTATATTTCCTATTTGGCACGCTTCCTCATCATAGGTAGTTAAAACCGCTGTCGGTAAATTTGTATTTTTAGGCTTTTTCTAAATATTTGGATCTTTAAACAAGAGACCAGCTTGAGGAAACAATGCATTCTTTTTTCAATCGAAAAATGCACTTGTCCTGAATAAATACAACAGATAGTACACGAGTCTACCTACCAGTCAGCTGCTGAATAATGTATGAGATTTGATGCTAAAAGGACCTGCAGTTTCAGAATAAATGTATAATTTGGCAAACCACCTCCAGCTTTTACTGTTGAAAATCCCCACGTGCTAGTGAACAAACATCAGTGACACGCGTACAAAATAATGATAATCGCATCCTGCTATTCACCAGTCACACTTTGACACAAGCAGTAGAGTTATGAACTCAAAACATTGACCTTTGGCCCGTGAAGTTACATGTGGGAAATATATGCCAGCGGTGATGGAAGGGGGGCCATTTAAATATGTATGAGGACAATAAGTAATGAATGCTCCTCATGTGCTTCATGAACTTTGCATACACGGTTAGAAAGTCTGACACTGTACTCAGAGAATTTGTATTCTGTAATGTTTATGTGTACATCAGGTTGCTTTATGCATTGAGTTTGCAGCTGCTGAATTTCACGCTCACCTTATACAGCTGCAGGTTTATTTTATGCTGCAACCATTCGACAGTGTGCAGATATGGAGCGAGAGAAAGGAGGGAGAAGGGGAATTGAATTTGTAACTTTACAAACTCAGCAACATTACTGTTGGCATGAATTTGTACTTATTCCTTCTAGTAAATTATTTATTTAGAGGAAAAAGCATCTTTTTTTCTAGGCCTTGCCAAGAGTCACAGAAGAATATCTGCTGTATACCACTACCATATCGACCCAATAAGTAGATGAGATTTACATGAAGATCAGGAATCATGGGGGAAAAACAAAAGCAAGTCTGGCTCTGTGTAAATGAGAAAAACAATTAAATAAATAAAACTACTGACTCCTTTAGAGTTTACTAAATAGCACTTTTGTTTTTTGTATCTCTTTGCAATTAACTGGTTTCGTGCAGACCTTGTTTGTGATTTCAGAGAGTGTCTCTCTGAGTGGCAGTCACTCACCCCTCCTGCACATCCATCACCAAGACTGGACCACTTTCCATCACTATTCATCACCCATCCACCCTCCACCTGCTTATACTGAAACAAGAAATTGACATGTTTTGTTACGTACGGATGTACCAAAAATAATATCGATTGAATGTTGCGAGGTTTTGGCAACCAGTCCAAACAGTTGGTTTGGCCCCCTTCAAAGGTGTTACCTGTCAGTATGCAGAACTAGTGCGATAAATCACTTTAACAAGGCGTGTTTGTTTGGATTATTGGATATGTCAGTATGCATGGATGCTTGGGAGGTGGGGGGTGATTTGCAATCAATAGCGGGTGTATCAATAGGTCAACAGTAAATCAATAAATACTCAATGCATTTCCGTTTTCACATTCGCTCACGTAATTGCCAGGGGTGTTAGGATCATGAAAGGCCAACGTGAGGTGTGAGGGCAAGATAGAAAAACGAAACTAAAATTAGAGCCTGTATAATCATCTGAGAGCTTCTCCCATATTGTTACTCAAGTGTGTGTAATCAATCAAGTGTTGCTCGGGTTGAATTGGAGCCATACAATCAGCTCTACTTTCACAGTGCAAGTGACATTCAGTCAGATTAGTCTCAAGTTTTTAAATCAGCACCACGGACAGCTCAGCAGGTCACGCTCTCATCTGAAACTCTGCAGGGACACACAGTCCAAATCATGGCCACATTTTATTTGATTTTTTATTCACTCGAGCCCTGATAGCATCTATTCTATCTTACCAACAGTTTGTATGAATTAGCAACTATGTATATATATATATATATATATATATATATATATATATATATATATATATATATATATATATGTATGTATGTATGTATGTATGTATGTATTGTTAGATTATAATATTATTTTAGGCCATGTTATACCCCTAATTAAAGATTGTGAATTATTAGGTAGTTTTAGTTTGCATTATTCTCCTGAATTAGAAGAAGCTGATAACTATTACATTAGTTAAACTGATTTGCATTACATTAAATTGCTGACTTGTTGTGAATGAATGATATTGTTTTATGATGCATTATATTGCTGAGTTATAAGAAATACTGTTCGCAGAAGGTTATTGTCTAATTTGTCTGAGTAGAAGAGAACAGAGTGTGCTGGAGTTTTCTGCCCCATTTCAGCAGGAGCAGATAAACAGGGAGCCAAGGTCGTAGCGGCGCTGTGTGAGAGAAAGCATGTGAATGTTTAGGCTTTGTATGATAAGGTGGAGGCACCAGAGGCTATAAAAGTTTGAGCAATGCTCCACCATTTTGAGATTTTGAGGCTGTCTGCATCAGTGTCCATCTCCCACGTGTGTGATCATTAAATCATCGTTTGACTCAACCCGACCGGAACAGTGTTGTTATTGTGGTTTTTCTCTTGTCTCCATCCCCAATATTTTGAACCTTAACAGTATATTAGGGGTGCAACGATACACAAAATTCACGGTTCGGTTCGGTTCGATACTTTGGTGTCACGGTTCGATATTTTTTCGATACAAAAAAATGTTCAAGCATTTTTAATTTGTCATTTATTAAAATTATAAATATATATTTTAACTCAAAAGTACAGTTTTTAAATTTAACCCTAACCCTTGTGCGTGTTTTTTATTTTGACAGCGAATGCACACCTGCGGATCACTTATGTGCAGCCCTGGTTATTTAGCTCATCATATTGCAGCCACAGAAATTCTTTTGTCCATGAAACCATAAAGCTGCACTTTCTTTTTGCCTTATAGTCTGATTTGTCATAACTTCTCCGTTTTGTGGTAAGCTTTTCTTTGGCTGTCACTTCTTCACCCTGACCTGTCTTATTTGGCTCAGCAGAACTGAAATGCTTTTACACACGCACTCACATAATTTCAGCGATTCTCTGCGCGATCAACCTCTCACATGTTTAAGCTTGCTGCGGGAGATTTCTGTTAGATTTGTATTGTTGATTGTCATTTATGCTTAGAAATATTTACTTATATATGCTTAGAGTTTTGTAATTAGTTGTAGATTGGTAGAGGTTTTGATCCTTGATAGTCTGCAAACTTTGTGTGTATTAGACAGCACTTTGGGAGCATGAGAGGTCATACCGTGTCTTATTATTTTATGGTAGGATTAACGTAGTTGCGTCTGTTCTAGTCTAAGTGCTCTTTGTTTAGATGAACTGCAGGACTTCCTCACCGTGTTATCTAGGATGAACCATCTAGGGTGAGGGGGAGGCTACCCTCTTCCTGACCAAGGATGTTTGACCCTTTGATCAGCAGTCCCCCCCCCCACACACACACACACACACACACACACACACACACACACACACACACACACACACACACACACACACAGGCAAGGTACTCTTTGTTTGTATGTAGACGTCATATGTTAATGAACTTATGCATATTCATGTAACCTCAATAAAAGGATAGTGTATGGGAGGACGGACGAGACCAACTGGAGTCAAGCGGTTGTCCGGTTCTCTCCCGTGCACGAGTAACATGAAGAAGTTTGCCTACTTGCGTCTTGCTTGCAGTGTAATTATATTGTCTTAACGTTCCAGCGAATAGGTTTATGCTACAAACCTAACAATTTCACTTGTCATGTTTGCATAGTAAGCTAACGATTAATAAGACGATGTCAGAGGAATTGGTGCACAAATTATCATCACTCACAGATCAGTGCTGTCGCTCTCTATACACAGTTCGCACGATTGCAAAGTGAAAGCAAAAAAACAAGCGCAAATTCAAACGCGACTTCAATATGTCACATATTGACAGTGGCTATATATATATATATATATATATATATATATATATATATATATATATATATATATAGTATAGATAAATAGAATGATAACTAGAATGATATAACAGAATATAACTAGAATGATGCAGATTTCAGTGTCAATTTCAATGGGTGAGTTACAAACATGCAAAAATGACCTTATTAAAGTCTGCACTGACAGTGTCACCTGTTTAAACCTCCGACAAACTCATGGGAATGGCCGTGTAGGCATTGCTGTCTATGCATGTCTGAGCATGTGGTAGTCTATGAATAATTGATACGGCCTTGGTAATTGTGACGTGTATCTTTGTGTGTATATGAAAGGCTGAGTCATGTTTGTAAGATTAGAACCTATTATACAGGCTGTGCAAGCCACTCGTTTATTGGGGAACATTAGTGTGAGCTGTTCATTCTTTCAGTTCAACACTCAAAAACTTGATAGAGAATTATTATTTTTCGCAGCCAACCTGCCCGCTTGCTAAAATTGAGGTGCCATTTATCATGCAAAGGCAACAGACTGAGTGGATTGAATGTTATTGTTTTCACACTGTGCATATTGGCTGATTTGATATTTTTCTCAGGTGCATGCGGTGATATCGCTTGCATAAGCAGTTACAGTAATTTAACTTTTATCATTTTAAGAAATCAAATAAAAACAGAAACTGTTTTTCTTGTTATTTTTTACTCCGTTTGTATTAGACTACATATGCACATATGGTGAATCTTGAGCGAACATTCATCATTGTGAAGCTTTTTCTTGAACTTTAACAACATAATCAAAAAAAGAGTCTTCACACAGCAACATAGTGTGACCGTTATTGAAAAGACATCTAGCACCTTGATTGTTGTGTTGGAGAGCTGAAGCTGCAGTGCGGCAACCAGATGAAGCATAGGTAATACGGCGTCTTTATTTATGAAAAGTATTTAAAGATAATACAATTGTTTTAATAGGAAGCAAATTTTAACACAAAGCTTTCATCGGTGAGAACAGTGCTCTCTGTCTGTCGTGCCTTTGCGCTGAGCATCAGCTCTCCCTCTTCTTTCTCTCTGTCCTGCTCTCATTGTTTTCTCCCTACTTCTTCATCTGCCACTCTAATAAGTATCCTCTCAGACTCTGTCTCTTCATCTCAACTCAGCTCACCAAAAAGAAAAAAAAAGCCATCTTGTCATGTTACTTGGCTGCTGTTTTTTCATCATTTTGCTTTATTTTTAAAGCTAGAACTTGTCACAAGTGGATACTTGTTCAGGATCCCTTAGCAACACAATTTATTGCACTAGGTGTCCTTGGATGAATTTGTTTCTATGCAGAATTATATGTTAACTGTCTTTTCTTTCCCAACTAAACACCTAACAAAAACAAAATTAAACTAACTACAGTCTTGAAATGTACTCCACACTAACCCCAACCTGCCTCTTTAACCCATCTTTGTCTCTTAAAAAAATGAGTGTTTGCTCTCTGTTTTCAATATTGCTCCAACCTGTGCATGACTCCATCTGTGCCAAAGGACGCCAGTGGCTATGAGAAGGCATCAGCATTTGACACCCTGGGAATAATAACATCTTGGATAGATTGACAGGCTTTGATGGAGCATTCACATTTTCCTGCGTGGAAGCAGTTCAATACTTCACAAATCGATGGCTTCTCATGTATGTGCATGAATTATAAACCAAAGGGCAGGCATTTAGCTCACTGTAGGTAAAATAACGAATGTAACCGTGTGCTGTGAGCTTACGATTTGTCAGATTTTCAGTATGTTTTATTCAAACTAGCAGAGCTATGCATTTCCTGTTGTTTCCAGCCTTTGTCCTATGTTAAACTGATAACTATGTTACGCTTGCCACATAAAGTACTAAACTGTTCTCATTTATATTGGTCGATTTGCAATGGAATACTTTCCACCCAGCATGGTTTTCTGCAGTTTAAATGTCTAATTTTGTTTCAGGCGCTCACATTTATTAATACTCCAAAAGTGTTGTTCAGCTGTCCTGCACCCTGCTGCGCTGCACAGTGACTGGAAGTTTGATAGGTCATTGGTCAAGTTTCATACACCTGTCTAGACCTCCCTCTGAATTTAGTAATCCTTTAATCAAGGTTAAATAAGGTGTACTTGTTTAAGATTACTTGCTGGGGAGGAAGTGGGGAATTTTTCTTCTCTCTGTAGGAATTGTTCTCTATTTGTGATGATCATTTTTCAGCACCACTTCCCGCTGCCTGCACAGTATTTCCTCCCTCACTCCCCACTTCCTCTCTGTTTTTAGGTCTTTGTCAGCAGCTGTGTCTCTCCCTGTATCCATCTCCCAGCAGCACTTTTTCTCCATTTTGTATGTTGTTCAAAGGAGTATTTTTGTGTTGCCAATCTTACTCAGGTCATTAGCTGCGAGTGGTGGCATATTAAGTTGTACTGGGGAAGCTGAATGCTTCCTCCAAAATGATACCCTGTGTTTTCATTCACGGATCATCAGACGAACACAGGAACCCCAGAACATAATACACATGGTGCCAAACATTATGCACACACCGGTACACCCATTCGGTTAACCAAAACAGGCAAACCAGAGAGTCAATATTGTTTTATAGCTCATGTGCAATTAGCCTTCTTCTGGCTTAGAGGTTTATGAGGACTTTTTATAGACGTGGATCTCCTCTCTAGCAAGATGGAGGAAATTGGGAAGAAGACAGTGGAAGAATTGGGCCCTTTTTACCCTTAGCTACAATGACACACATATGCACTCATGTGCAAGAATACAAAAACCTATGCAGTTTGCACATGACTGCCTGTGGACAAGAAGGGTCTGAAGATCAGCTGTAACACTAAGTTTCTTTTTCTTTTTTTTAAATAAACTCGATTCCTGCAGGTCACTGTGAGCCTTGAAGGAACGACAGCTGCATGTTTGCAAACTGTCCTCTCCTTTTCTGTTTCCCACTCCAACTTTCCTTTCCTCCATCTCAGCCTTTATCTCTATGGTGCCGTCTCCTTTCCTTCCCCTCAGCCTCTCGCTGTCCATCTCTCTACCTTTTGTCCCCTTTAAACGGAATGAGCAGCTCTAAATCTCATGGCACTGCTAAGAGGACGGCACCCTGGGGATGTCCACCAGCTGCAGTCTGTGAATGTGCATGTGTGTGTGCCACTGTACTCCTTTTCCCAAGTGCATGGCTAGGTACAACTTCACCATCTGTTGAAAATATTCTGGATGGAGATGTGTATGAATGGGACTGATAAAAAAAGGGAGCCAATGTGGAGGTATACAAAAAAAAGTGGGGAAAGACCCAATTTATCACAGCTGTAAATGGGATGGTGCGCATGTATGAGGATGTGTGTGTTTTTCTGACATAGAGAGGGGGGATGGTAATTTGGGATGAAGTTGTGTACGCGAAGGACATCAGAGGGAGATGTGTAAAAATGTGCCTGTGTGTGTATGACTGTAAATTGGATACTGGGACATGGAAAATGAAAGTGAACGGCATGGCCACACAGAGCTATTTTTGTCCTCCCATCTATCTCTCAGTCTCACACTCTCACTTCTGGATTCCTCTCACCCCCTCCTCCTCCCTAAACTTTACTCCTCCCTTTTTTTCCTCTTCTTGTCATCTCTGTCCTCTTGCCCCTTCTCCAATATGTCTGATACATCTGTTGCCACATAAGCCTAGTCAAACCACTCCATCCTCAGTATCCCAACTTTTAAGGATAAGTCACACTTTCATCATCTGCTGTTGTCACTGCTCTATCCTGCAGGAATAACTGCCCTTTTAGATAAAAAAAAGTGGCTGCTCCACTTTGGGTGCCAAAATATTGTTGCTTTTTTCTAAAAAAAAGGTTTTTTTAAATTATCTGCGCACTCTGTCTTTTACATGCCCTGCAAAATTTAGCATTTCAGTGTATTATTTTCTGTCCAACACAATTTTACTATTAAGTCATGTAATCATTTTTTTCTTCGTGTTCACACAGTACTGAAGTAACACTGTTGTAAACCCCCGAGGAGAATTCTTTGGAGAATTCTGCAGTAGTTTATGCAGGATTTCCCTCCACTTCTTTTCATCCTTTTTTTCCAATTCCTGCAGCCGACAGCTCAGTTACGGTATATTAATCTGTATCTATAAAAATTCAATTTCTTCCTCTGCTACAGTGAGACATGAGTTTTGTGCAAGGAGAAATGAGGGTCACTCTGCTTGACCAGATAAGTAGCAGATTAGCGGAGAGATAAAGGAGAAAATCGGAATACAGTGATAAAGTCTTTCGCATGAACAGTGACTGCATGAAGCTATTTCAGTTTGTGTTTCACAGAAAGGCTTTTAAGTGTGTGATTGCTTTGAATGATGGTCCCCATGTGCAGCTATAACACAAAGCATGGGTTGCCATTTGTGAATGCAGTTCTATGAAGCGCAAAGATCATTGTATACAGTGATCAGCATTGCTCTTTACAGCTGTACAGTTCATCTTTTTGTTCTTAAATACTTTGTGCAGCGCAGACATACAGTATGGATGTTCGAACATTGTGCCTCCCTTTTGAGTGCGCAACAACAGAGGCAGAACATCAAGAGGATTATATACTCTGTGAGGACAACTAGAGACAGCACTGCTCGCTCTGCCTGCCTTTCAGTGTGTTCCCACAAGGCAGGAGGAAAGTAGGATGCATTACTTTCCCAAAGAAAAAGAGAGAGAGGGAGAATGGGTGGTGAAGGGGGACAGGGAGAAATAAGAAAAGACACAATAAGAGATGGAAAATAAGGGGAAATGCTGTGCCAGGATACAGGAATGAATGAGCAGATGGAAGGAGGAAAAGAAAATAGGATGCAGGAAGTCTGTGTATTGGTGAATGTGTGCCCGTTGTTCTGTGGGATTGCTGGCAGGTGCTGTGGCCGCTGATCGCACGAGCCCCAGTCCTGCCAGCAGCCTTATGTAATGAAGCTTTATCTCTGCCACTCCACAAGGGTGAGAGGCACTGCGGCACAGTGCCATGAAGAAATATCGAGCTGGAGGTCATTAATGAAGAACATGAATGAGAATTGCCTGTTCAGTTTCTCATTCCTTAATTAGATTGGTCGCCGAACCCTTAGTAAAGTACTGACCACTGATTGGTTATGAAATCAGACATTTCATGAACTTCAGCCAGTAAACGAGTTTTATTGACTCCTGTATACAGTCCAGTGCCAGTTATTGAAATGATAATAAGCAGTAATGTGACAGCACAGGACCCTGCAGTCAACACGAAGCCAGTAAACCATGAAATTACACAAAAGGAGTCCTCTTTTTCTCCATATTTAACAGTGTTGATATATACTGTGTTTTAGAGCATATAAATATACTGATCATACATTCAGAGGTTTTAATTATGTGTCAGTTAGCTTATAGGTTAGCAGACTTGTTATAGTTGTGTTAATTCTTATTTTGCTTTTACTTGTTGTATTCAATTCATTTTAGTTTTACCTTTTTGAACATTTTTATTGTTAGTTTTATTCTTCTTAATTAATATTGAATGGAAGGCATATGCCAAAGGCAAGATTTAAGAAAATCTGAAGAAATCGAAGAATTTATGAACAAAAGATAAACCAAGGTTTACCTGTGGTAGAAAAGTCAGCTAGCGGCAGGTAACACAACCCTTACAAATAAAAGTCAAGACATAAGACCAGAATAAACAGATCGACACAACAAAGAACTGAGTAGAGACACTAAAAGCTATAAATACACAATGTAATTAGGGAAATGGGAAATACCAGAGTACACATCTGCAATCAGTCAGGGAAAACAAACAAGGGAAGCAAAATGAAACACAGTGCACATAAGAGTCTAACAAAATAAAACAGGAAATAGCTAAATATGGAAACATCTAAGATGCAAACAGAGCCACAGAAAACACACTGGGCATAAAAATTGCAACTTAGGGAATAAACTGATAATTATAATAATGGAGTACAAAAGAAGGCATAATTAAAACTGAGAAAAGAATAGAATCATGGAAATTAAAAAGAGATAGTAATGACAATACAAACTTGAAATGACGTCAACAAAGAACAAACATGTTGAAAATGTAACAATAAACAGAACTAAACAGCACAATAACACAGGTATTACAATACAAATGCAACAGATTACATTACAGGCATGTCATTCATCATTTCATTCATCTAGTTTAAGTTTTTGGTTTTTAGTTGGTTTTAGTTAACTATGATAACCTTGTAGACTAATAAGGTTTTCAGAATAAAGACAGAGGTTTCTGCGGCATGAAGGTGGATCTATGTTTACCTGACACAGCCTGTTGCACCTCACCACCATCTCCAGTGGAGGTTTTCTCCAGTGGTATCAGGTATATATTTACATTGCATAAGCAAACCTGTTGAGCAGTATTAGTAACACCATGGAAAAAAGACACAAAGCTGCTTGGAACAGTATATGAAAGTGAATTTATTGATTTACATCTGTTTCAGTATGCCTTTTTATGCTTGGTACTAATTCATGCCAAGTTACTTTCACACTATTAAAACTGTTTCCAGGAGATTTTATTGGTGCCTACCTTCATTTTGGGACCATGCCAAGTGTAAATGCACCTGTTTAAATGCAGCCAATTAAGGTTGAAGTTAAAGCGCATCTGATGGTGTTAGTAACTGTAAAAATACACATGAGTATTGAAAATGCATTGACTTATAATAAAAAATATTTTAACTCTGGAATTTACAGGTTTTACTGAAGCATTCATTTAACCAGTGACTTCATGCTATTATAATTTTGGTGCATTCTTCATAGCTCCTCGCCTGCGCCTCCTAAATGAAGTAGGCGGCTCTTTTCATTGGTCAGTTTTTGCAGAAGAATAGCAAAATGACACATAAAACACCCACTTTTAGTGAAGTGCTCACAGAACCTGATGAAGACTGTTTTGGTAAATAAAGAATGCTGAGGTTTTAAGGTTTTGTTAAGTCAGTTAATACAAATAATGCACAGTTATGTCAAACTGACTTTGCAGTATAGCACACAGAATAATATGCAGGTGAGACCTTTGAAGGTAAAGCAGGAAAACACACATGGTGCATTACATCAGGTTTTCTGGTTGTTCTTTTTGGGTTGTGAATTCAAATGCTATATTTTAAGAGCCAACAATTCTCACATACAAATTTCAGCCGTCCTCCTTCAGGTCTAGGTAAAGGGACAGGAGGATTTTCAAACATTGCACGGTTGAGTGGAGATGGGTTGAAGCAGAAAAAGAAGTCCTTGTTTTTAGTTGTCGATCAGGAGAGGTCATATTCAGTACATACGGTACTGGAGCATGTAGAACTGCTGCGATTCACATTATTCATCTGTTTCTTTCCATCCGTTTTGGGACTTAATGTATGCCTTTACCTCGGGGTGGATGTTGCCCCATATTTGAGTTTGAGCCATGATATTGGCCCTTTTCCTGATATAGTTTGCAAGTCCTGCAGAAGCAGCTATCTTTCCCTAAAGTCTGTATGTATTATTCTCCTTGTGACAACCCCCATTAGCTCTGTTGACTCACTTCTTCTGTTATTATGTAATCTCTATTTGTCGTACCCTTTAGTTTCTTCAAGTTGCTGCCCTTTTCTCTATTACACTAAAGTTTAACTAGGTAATAACGTACCTGGATATGTATACCATTAATATGCTGCTACTGGACTGACATTGTTTGTGCCTTTTTACAGACTACCTGTCAGTATTTCTCAGTGACTACTTGAGTTAAGTGGATAAATAGATCGGCTATATGTGATTGGTTCAGTCCATCAACTGTAATTATTTTGCAGGGTTTTGCCTCCCATTGAACTGACAGTTGAAAATTTTTAACATATCGCTCACCCCTACCGCCCACCCGTGCACTAAACCTCACTTTGTGTATTAAATCTGGGCTTTTGAACTGTGTTTCCTGTTGTGATTCCTGCTTTTGAGTCTATTTTTTGGGTCATAAGCTGCTACACTGTTAAAGAGGGTCAGGTGCTTAACAGTAGCAGCTGCCAAGAGTGGCAGACAAAGAAAGCCTAGACCTCAGAGAGGCTGTAAATGAGAGTAGCTATTTGGGGAAACCTCACACTCCACAGCTTTTCACCACAGGTGCAGCGAGAGACATACATGACTCATTTTATGGTCAGACACCAGCTCATAAGTACGCATGAGGATGCAAAGTACACATCCACTGAGAGATATGCATACATTAATGTCTATGTGTGTAAATTTGGATGTCAAGTGAAAATTCTGTGCATGCACCCACAAGCCCAAACATGCATGGGAGCAGACACACAGTATAGCCCATATTTGCATGTTTGTATGGAGACATTGTTCCCCTATGAATTGAATAGATTGAGAGAACGGGGTAGATGGCTGAGATGGGAATAGGGGGAAGAAAAGCAATTAAAGTGGCAGTCCAATGGTTATTGGTGCAGCAGAGCATTGGATGAGACATTCACTGGCTTAATTATGCTTAGACCTTACCACGATGACACACCAGGTATTATGACACACTAGGATAGCCAGGAACATGTGAAGTTTCAGTGTGATCTGCTCATGGGTGTATAAAGAAAAGAGCTGCCATTCAGCCTTGTTGCTTCTCAGTGGTTACATGTGTTACTGCAGTCCACCCGCTGTTTTACATCCATGAATCTGACTCTACTGTACATCACATGTAGATTAAAAACCCCAAACCTATCGATTTCTCTTCTGTGCATCACCTTCTCTTTATTCCACACAGTGTACAACACAGACAAAGCTTCCAGGTCAAAAGAAATGAAGCCAACACGGAAGTACCTTAAACCTGATGGCCACCAGATGGCGATAGATGTGGTAGCAAAAAGACTTTTGCTTCTTTAGAAGTCTATGCTTTCTGTTGTGACCTTTAACCTCAATCAACACTTCCTGTCATTCATTTTGGGTCATATGAACTACAAAATTGGTCACACTATGTTTCAAAATGAAAGATTATCTGTGGTATGAAACCACATGGTCATTGGTCATTACCCAATGAATATGTCATTTCACAGTTACATCCATTTTTTTAAAACTAAATGGTAAATGTAGTGGTTCTTTTACAGTGTCATACTACTCTACCTGAGCACTCAAAGTGCTTTATCCAACATGCCTATGTCACCTGTTCACAAAAGGACTTTTTTCTACACTTAAGTGCTGAGTGTTAAACAGAAGGAGCAAATATTGGAAAAGAAATCATGTGCTTTTCAAATCATCCTTGTTATCAAGTTCTTATTTAATGATATAATTGATAGCAAGAACAAAACTAGGCAGATTGGTTTGTATGTATGTAAACAATAAAGTATTAGTAAAAAAGTATATAAATGCATCTTAAAGTGTCAAATTCCAGCACTTTAAGTTATACTGTGGAATTTCCAAGCTGGATTCAGTATCCCTCTCTCTCAAGTGTTCCTTATTGCGCACATGTCCCTACATCTCAGTTTTTGTGGGCTGACAGCCTGACAGCAAGGGTTAAAAAAAATGAGCCTAAAGGAAAGGAAAGAAAAAATATGAGTGCTAGAGAAGTGCTTCAACAATGGAAAGTGAGGGTTAAAATCAGCCCATTTTCAGGAAGATGGAGAAGCAGAGAGACTTTAAGGACTGAAGACACTAATGAGTTGCTGAGAGAATGAGGCGATAAGTCAGGAAAGGAGTGAAAAGGTCTGTTGTAAAGCAGCAAAAAAATAGGAAGAGCACACGCAAACAATGTGATTAGTAAGAGAGCCTCCGAGCAGAGAGAGGACGCTGAATAAGAGTGGGAACCCCTGATCCTTTGCCAACCGTTTTTGCCTTATCAGGCTGGTCCAGACATGGGAGAAAATCTTGTACCCGCAATGCGCTGTGACTGTTGCCCATTCTCCTGGAAAGTGCCCCTAACCCTGTCCTATTAGCTCAGAGGTCGACTGCCAGTGCTAGTGGTGCTATCTTGATACTCACAGGCACAAATGGACACTCAGAGAGATAAGTATGCATGCATATGCACCAGTCAGTTGGACAAAGAACCCAGCTGCACTGACTTGAGGCAAGCTGATGAGTGTACTGTCTAAATGCACACATTACTTAGTGCCACTACATTTATCACAGGGCCTGTTTAGTGACTTGTAATTTGCAGTGCCCACTTACTTTGTGTGTTTGTGCGCACACACTACTCTTTGTATGGGACCAAGGCTGGACTGGGACAAAAAATCGGCCCGGGCATTTTGACTAGAGCACGGCCCACCAGGATAAAGATTGAAAATGTGACGTCATTCAGGGATAAAACCGCAAAGGATTCTGGGAACTTGTGGCAAGAGGTACTAGCGCACGCAGGCTTTCAATTGAACTCAGTTACACAGCGATAAAAAGAAACCCAAAAAATGGCAAGAAGCTGTTGTATTATTAACTGCAATAGCCGGTCGCATGACAGCCACGGGAAGCCGACGGGTAAAGAGATCTTTTTTTTTTTATCTGATTAAGTCGTTGAAGAGAAATTTTTAAGCCATGTTTCCGAAGTAAGAGCCGACAGATGGTCTGGATATACCAAATATAACGTCCCAGAACACTCCAGCTCACATGTTAGTCTGCTCCAAGCATTCCCACAAAGGTCAGAGTTTTTTAGTAGTTAATACGTCATTTTTCTTAACATAATTGGTGATATAGGTTACAAGCAAGTCTGGCGCTGAACAGAAATTGTCGCGCTATGCTCCTTTATTTATTGTGTTTATTGTGCATAAATAGTGAATTGTCCTGACACAATATTGCGTTTCGTTTCTGTTATAACCATGGTACACTGACAAAACCATATACTTTTATTCACAGGATAAAACAGTTGTTTTGTATCACTAATTGTCCATTGCGATTACAACATACAATATTACTGTCACTGCTACATTTCTGTAATGCTACTGTAACCGGTTTCTGCTTCATCCCGCTGCAACAGTTCGGCCCAAACAGACTCCTCGACTCTGCGTTGTGTAGTGTTTTTAAAAAGACAAGGAGTCTCTGATCGATCGTTGCCACTTTATTTCCTGAATGGAAACAACGGTGTATTATCAGTGCACAGGCTCGCCATACACCACTCCGCACAGCACACTCTCGTATGGCTACGGCAGACTGGCAGCGATTACTGCAGCAATATTACAATTTCTAATATACAATAAAATAACAGCAACAACAAATGATGTACCTGAATGGAAACAACGGTGTATTATCAGTGCACAGGCTCGCTACACACCACTCCGCACAGCACACTACGGCAGAACATCTCATTAGCATTCCGCTTTAGCATACAGTTTCACACATTAATAAACAGTGTTGGTCAAGTTACTTGAAAAAAGTAATCAGTAATTAATTACTGATTACTCCCCCCAAAAAGTAATCCCGTTACTTTACTGATTACTTATTTTCAAAAGTAATTAATTACTTAGTTACTTAGTTACTTTTTAAAAACACGATTTACAACCTGAAGAGGTGATAAAGTGATAGATCTTTCAGCCCAATTCTACTTTTTCTACATAATCCATCATACAAAATGTAATCAAATGGAAAAGTCTCTTTTTTTAACTTGTTTTATCAGTTTTAATCTTTTAACTTTATGCATCAAGCAAAACATTTAATTATATGCAACATTCTCTGACTTGAATAAATTAGTTTAACATTTAAACTTATTTTCTACACATTCCAGCACATAAAATAAAATATTTTTTGTGTTTTCACTCACTCTTTCAAACAGATGCAAGTAAAACACAGCAGAAAATAAATAAAGTCAAAGACTCAGCGGTCCTGTTGCTCTATTTTCACCTGTAAAGCAGGAGCAGGGTAGGCGGAGGGTTACCCTGGTGCAGGTGTGCTGCGGTCAGTTGAAGAATCCGCGCGAGTGTCTCTGTGAATTTCCCATCACGTCGTAGCTACTCGGTGCTTGCTCGGAAGTTTAGGGGTTTTTTTCGCTGTAAAAAGAAGTTTTCTTCCCACGCACGATGGACGCTAATGTTTTTGTCACTTTTTATGGAATCAAACTCAAAGTAAGGTCAGTACTTCCACACTTTAAACGCTGCACGCTCATACTCTCTCCCGCACTCGATATATTATCCATTGTTGATCTGCACACAGCTGCTGTCACCAACGTCGCACTTGCTTACGTCACTGTCATGAGACATTCTCGCAAAAAAAATCACGGTTTTAGTAACGCAGTAACGCAGCGTTCCTACGGGAAAGTAACGGTAATCTAATTACCGATTTTGCAATAGTAATCCCTTACTTTACTCGTTACTTGAAAAAAGTAATCAGATTACAGTAACGCGTTACAAGTAACGCGTTACTGCCCATCTCTGTTAATAAACAAATGAAAAGTACATAAAACTGGTGTTGGACATGTGTCCACTAAGCACTTATTACACTCGGTGCTCGTCAGCTAATCAAACATGTTTTATGTGTCTGTACTACTTAGCTATATTGTGTGCGGAACAATACAACTCACCTCTCGTATGGCTACGGCAGACTGGCAGCGATTACTGCAGCCAGCCTCACCTAACCAGCCACACTGAGAGGGGGGGCGCTGTTTCCCCATGACACTGATATTTGTGGCAAGTGGAATAATACCAGATAAACACTGTTACACTACCAGAAATTATTTCCACTACTAATTAATTTCCGTTGAGCTCAAAGGTCCTATTAATAAACTGTTAATGAATGTGTATTTATGAAGACGATTTGTGAGACTGGTAAACTTATGATATGTACAATAGTCTTTCGTTCTACACGGTGCATTTCAAGGTCCTGTACCCATCCGTCAGTAAACTGTACCTGGGCTTGTTGCAGTGACCTGAAGTTACTAAACTTCACGAGTGTGTGCACTCACTCCAAGAAGCGTATAATTATAAATCTGAGCGTGGTGAAAGTTGGGCAGCACGCTGACGTCTTTTGTTCACTCTTTCACTCCTTTGATTTTTTCCTCGTATCTTTTCTTTGTCTTTTCGTCGAGTCTGTCTTTGTACGGACCGGCATTGTTCTCCTTTTGTTTTGTACATTCCTTTTTTGTGCGGCAAAGAAAAAAAAAGAAGGTATTGGAACCGGAGAATGAACGTTTTGCGGTGCTGCAAATGTTTGCATTTGATGCGGTACTTGGATTGTTTTGCCACGGGTTCCCGGCATGCAATGCGCGAAAATCACGTGATTGCTAAACAAGGGGGAGGGTGCATCCAGCCTCCTCGGCTGTAATTGGTCCAGCCCAGAGTCGATCATGACCAATTGGCCAATCCAACACCTTTCATTATATATACCCTTCCTAAAAAAAAAAAAAAAAAAAAAAAAAAAAAATCCATCGGCCCATAAAAACAAAAAATCGCCAGCGGCCCACCGGGCAAATGCCCGGTATGCCCGATGGCCAGTCCAGCTATGTATGGGACCAAGGAAGGTTTTAGTGAGTGTGACTTTCACTGATGACTGACATTGATGAGGCCGTTGATGAGTTTGATGAGCTTGTGCAGCCATTTCTCCATTCGAAGGGAGAAAGCCAGCAGACTATGTTATGTCATTTCAACTTGACACAGGCGTGAAAAATTAACATAAAAGGCTTTCAAATCAGTCTTCTTCCATTTAAAATTAGATATTGTACACGGTATGAGAGCAAGAAATAGACAGAGCGGGGTGTGGATTAACTTCTGTTCAGCGTGTGCAAAACTGTGAATGTGCTGACTCGAAACTCCGTGGAAATTACATTAAGACGAGATGAGATTCTCTGTTTGCAACAAGCCCCCCCCCAAAAAGTCGAGAAAAAGCAGCATATCTCTTGTGAAAAGACAAAGGAAGATGTATTGTGCTTGTGATCATATACATGCTTTCTTTAAACTATCTTATTACTGAGTAAGTGTTTGCTTCTCAGGATAGATGCATGGCGTAGAATCGATTCGGGGCAAGTGAGTTGTTGATGTCCTCGTGTTTCTGCCCATCTGTTGTGGTTTAACCTGTCTTGCTACTGCAGCCCACATGTTCCTGTCTGTTCTTCCTTCTCTCTGAAGCACACCTGTCTGAAGGAGAAACAGCATGTTCGCTAATTGTAAAATCTTTCAAAATATGTTGAAGTTACACATTTTTAATATATAATGTTCCCTCTTTTTAAGCTGCCAAAGCTACAGTTTTGTTTTTGCTTCCTTTAACATTTGATTGACATGAAATGCATGAAAATGACAAATTTGTCATGACACATTTTAGAAGTGCCTACAAGAAAACTGGCAATGGCTATGATCCCAGTATAACATTACGCTTCTTTATAACATGCATATTGAATTAAACAGTCTTAGACATGTTTTTTTCTTCTAAAAAAAGGACCATTCAGACTCATTCTTCCAACCACAATTTATCCCATCAATGGAAAAAAAACACCTCTGTGCCCTGTGTAATACTGCTGCATCACCTCGCCTGTTTACCTGTTGCTATGTGTGGTGGAGCTGCCTGAGCCCCACCAATAGTGAATATTGGTGGAGACAAGAGCACAAAAAGCAGCTTAGACAGAAATAACAGCAAAACAAATCTCATTGTTTACAACAAAACAAAAAAGATGTCCAAACAACAGACACAGCTTCTTTCTTGGTCACAAGTTATTTTAGTCTCTCGTTTCTTCGTCCTTTGTCTTTCTTTACTGTTTTTTAATATAACGATGAAGCTTTACACAGCTGTTAACTGATAGAGCTGATCAAGGCGAGCCATTCCACTTCCCAGTAATCCTATTGTACAGAAATTGGCTGCAATGCAACCAGTGCGGGGTGGAGGCTGCATGACAATAGTCTTAAATGAATACAAGTGATTTAGAGAAACATCTAAAACAATAGACAAAGTAGGACACTATTTATATTGGTTTTAAAAGTACAGCAACAATATCCCTGTAATTTCCATTATAAGGATGACTATTTTGCCCATAAACCACTAACATTCTGCTAATACATGCCATGTCTATTTCTAAACTAGACCTTAAAAGCACAATTAAACTACAGCAGAAGCATGCATACAGTTTGTGTACTGCACTAAAAGCTGATTTTTGTGGTGGCTACTGACTGACTACTGCTAGAAGATACCTGAATGTTATAGAGTGGCTCATGGTGCTGGCAAGTCCCTAATACTTAGAGAAATATATTTTATTACAATCAAAACCCTGAAAAATGCAAAAATGGGCTCATATTCAATCCATCCATCTATCCATCCATTTTCTTCTGGTTATTCGGTCGCAGGAGCAGCAGCCTAAGCAGAGAAGCCCAGCTCTCCCTCTAACCAGCCACCTCCTCTAGCCTGTCCGGGGGAGAACATTGGTGTTCCCACGCCAGCCGAGAGATATAATCTCTTCAGTGTGTCGTGGGGCTGCCCGGGGCCTCCTCCTGGTGGAACATGCCTAGGGCACCTCACCCAACATCTAAGACACCCCAGGTCGAGCACCCACAATCACCCCTCCCAGGGACTCCAAAAAGGCCGGGTACTTTAAACTGTAATTTGGCACATAAGCATAGACATCACACCCATCCCCCGACCCAGAGGTTCAGGGAACAAACCCTCTTGTCCACCAGAAAAACTCCAACATAATTATTGTTTCAGTCTCTTAGATCAAGAACATGATGAAAATAGTAAGAAGGAAAACGTTTACCGTGTGAAATTGACGTTTTCCAGCTACAGCTCCATTATCTCATGAGCACCTCGATGAAATCTGAAGTCAACAGAGTGGGGCTGTACATAATATGAATGCTACCAGGCTTGTTAGCAGTGTCCAGCATGCTCAATGGTACTGTAGTTTTGTAAATGTCCAATATAATGTACTCAAGTTTCACAAATTATTAAAGAGAGTTAAATGTGTATCATATGTGTTGTTTTGTACAAGTTATATTAGAATTGTGAATAAGAGGTTAAGCAGTTAATATAGCTATTATTCCCCTCAGTGGTTCTGGTGGTTAATTACAGAGAAATGATAGATTCAAACCAATGAAAAGCCCCAGTGACTATTTTGTCCATCCATCAGTATTTGAAAAGATTGTATCATGTATGAAATTATAACTGGCTTGCAGGAGTTAAAGTTTGCTTGGCCAAAAGCATCAACAGTTATTAGGTAAAACATATTTTGAGCTTCGTCAAGATTAAATCTTAAGTAACTTCACGGTATCAAATTTGGTTTTGATAGATAAAATCATACGTGGTGGAAACTGACATGGTGCTTTGAAACTGGCACAATCACATGAATTCTAAGGCCAATTCATGGCAATTGTATGCATGGTTCAAAAATGAGGTGTATAAACGCACCACTGCTTTGACTCGCAGGTGGTGCCAGAGTGCTCAAGGCCCAGACATGATGAAAATCACACAATTTTTCCAATCAGTGTGCCAAATTTCAAAACGTTTTACCACAAATTCAAATATTTGAAGGAAAAAGAAGAGGAAATACGCTCACTAAATGGAAAGACTGTGGAGGCCTACTGAGTTTTTTTCTGCTTGGCACCATGTTACACATTTTTCTAACCTAAAATGTCATTTGATGTAGAAAGAGATTATTTTACACAAGCTCGATGAGGTTCAGTAGACAGCAGCAGAGAAAGGGAGTGAAAGAATACAATAAAACATCAAGTCCACTTTGATTGTGGAGCATGTGAGTGTGGGGCCAGTGCTGATTGCCTGATTATTTAGTTAATGGTGCTGTCCTCTGAGACCCAGCTGGCCTGACAGTTCATTTCACTGGACTGGTTCTAAGTTAACAAAAGGAATGTGTCCCCTTTTTGCTGACTTTTAAAAAAGTTATACAGGTAAAAGAAGTTAAATAATGTGCTTCCTTAGAGGCCAAAGTTTTAAACTCATCTGACTGATTATTATTGACCCATTTGTTAGAGTATGAACCGAGCACTGACACTGTAAGTGCATCTACGGCCTGCAGAGTGAACCCTGTTTGTTGCAGCTCTCTCCAACCAGACGATCATCCCACCGTTATGCGGTTAGAGATGAGAAATACTTATTTCCCCCATATTAGCAAATTCTTTGGTTACTTGACACAAATCCCTGCTGAGCAGGGACAAATGGCAAACAAAGTGGTAATTATCTTCAAAAGCAGTTAAGACGGTGCTGGCGGTGAAATTGTGATTGTTAAGAGAAGATTCATATGCAACACATATCAAAACCGTGGACCAGAAATTCCCACGGAAATATACAGCATTCTGTACAGATGTTATTTATAGCATTATTACTCTGGCGTATTTTCATTACTGCGATTTTGCTGAGGGGCATCATTCTCGGGTCTGAGTGAGATAGAGAAGCATAGATGAAGAAAAGGAATAAATAAATTGTCATGTGCTTAATGTTAATGTAAGCATCTGATGTTTGAGTAAGAATCCATATGGCCCCCCACAAGCTGAACCCTGAAGACTGGGCCTGTATTGAGGATGTGAATGTGTTGTGTCTGGTAGATCCTGGAGTACATCGTTGGATAAAGACCCGGAAATCATGATGTTAAAAGAAAATAAAAAATAGCCCTAAGTATACAGCAAACAGAAATCAAATGCATGTTGATGCATGCCTGTCTGTGTGAGTGTGCATCGTTATATGCATGTATCACAGTGAGCGTGCAAGGTTATTTTGTGCCAGGGTTTTTGTCCTCGTTAGCCTGTCATGTCTGTAGTTAAACAAAGCATTGCCCCTGCCCATCCAATTAGACTTAGATTCCCGCAGCACACCGACGATGACACGTGAACAGACACTCCATTAACACTGATAGAGATGGATGGGAAGGGACAAGAGACGGGAGAAAGGGGAGATTTTTAGCCTTCTAGCTTTTTTTTTCCCAAAACCTTCCTTTCAAGGCATCATTAGCTGACACAAAGTCGATCAAGTTGTGCATTCAGTGAGCGATATGAATATCACTAGAAGAATTTAGCCTGCTCGGTAATTTAACATGTCTCACTTGAGTGATTTTCATGTTTGCTTATAATATGTAGCCTACAGGGAGACACAGACCCAAACAGCCAATGATAGCACACAACATATTTAATAAATTCTACTTGCAGTGTAGTTTTAAATCCTTTATTCGATAAATCTTTGTTCTGGACTGGTGCCAGTGCCCACTGTTATATTTATCTATAGGAGATGCCTATGTTGTGTGGATGATGAGTATTGAGCTTGTGATCTGGGAGTTTTTATAGTTTTTTTTTTCTCAGGGAAATATTGATGTATTTTCAGGACGATGCTGTAAAGGTTTGCTGCTTAAGCAAGATCTTGTGGGAGTGTGAGAGAATTATGAAATTGTGTTAAAACTGCAAAACAAAATTAGAGGGTTATAGTTTAGATTTTCCTGAGAAAAATTCTCAAGTCTGGTAATGCTGCTAAACTGCTGCTTGTCGAAGTGCATCACTGTCAGTGCCGAATGCTATTTCCTCTAGATAGAATTAGAGAAGAGCAAATACAGATGGATCAAAGGAAACGACACAAAATTATTAAGTGAATCCCATTTAGAGCTCTAAAGATCAGAATGTTAGATGGTGTTAGAATGTCATGACAGAATGATGTTTTGTGAATGTTATTGCTTTGCTTTGGGAGCAAAATTGGGTTTTTTATACATGAGACGCCAACTAAAGTTTAATGTCTAAACCAGTGCAGTGGCTAAAAGGCAGTTTGGTGTCATGCAGACTCTCCTTTTTGATTTCCCCGTCAAAGTACACCTTAAAAATTACATATTTGTGACATGTAAGGCAGGAGAAATAATACTTTACTTTTCTTTATTCTAGTTCTTTTCAAACATAGTGCATCTCAGCATGCTGAAATGGCCTTAAAGTGTAGGTGGGGCAAATCATTTTAATGAGCGTTGCTATTCTTCCTCTTCCCACAGCCTCTCTTAAAGGCCAGGGTTCATCTTGATTTAGCTGACAGGCTCTTGTTGTGAGTGTGTTTGGGCAAGGCTGAGCACAGGGCGATCGGTCCACTGATTCCCACAGCAAGAGAAAATCCACCTACAGTTTAGTACTGTGTGCACTGGACTGAGTCGCTGAACCTGCTAATAGAAGCTCTGAATGCTCTTTGTGATGTCTTAAGAAAGCAGATAAGAAAGAAACAAAAATTACATTGCATGATATTCAAATTCGAAACAGGGCAAGGGTTAGGGGGTGGAGGAGGGAGTACAGTCCTGGCGAGCCCCCACCACCTCCCACCCCACACAAATGGGTAAAGAGTTAAGAAAATGGATAGGTGGATGTATGTATCAATGAATGGCTGGAGAGAGAATTGTGTAAATTAGGTGAACAAAGGTAAATGCCAAATGGTGAACATCTGGCTGGCAATTATTTTGTTTCATTGCCGTTGTATTTCCGAACATCTCAGTAATAAATAAAGGGATCTCTGTGTGTCTGCTGCCCGTTCAGCCTGCCTACTTCAAATGTAGCAGGTGTAGTGCCCGAGGAAGTGCTGTGTCAAGTATAGATGAACAGCACTTTTTGTTGTCGGATTTCCTCTTTCATTCTTATATTGATACACACCTCCTGGGAGACTTGTACTGCGCCAACACTGAGGAGACAAGCCCAGCCATAAATTACATCAAAGCATAGTAGAGTTTCATATACTGTGCTGAAATACATTGTGAGCACAGGAACTGGGCACACAGTTTCATGCCTGCTCATAGGTTTCTTGGAGCAGTGCTTGGAAAACACTGGACCGATCTGATGTAAATGAAGAGAAGAGGAAAAAACAGACAGAGGCAGAAATTACTTGACACCACAGAAAGGGTGTGTGTTTGTGTGTGAGTATTCTTAAAAGTATTGGAGTGCTTGAGTGTGTTGAGCTAATACAGCCCCAATTCCCAAACAGTTGGGACGATGTGTTAAATGTAAATATTAGCCGAAATTGCTTTGAGGCAACTGAGGTTGTTTTTTGGCACTATATGAATGAAAGTGAATCGAATTGAAATCTCACAACTCCATATCCTATTCACAGTAGCATATGCAAAACACATCAAATGTTTAAAATGAGAAAAGCGTACCATGTTAAGAAAAATAATGTCTCAGCAACATGCCCCCAAAAAGCTGGGACAGGGACATCTTTACCACTGTGTATCATCCATTGTTCTTTTAACAACAGCCCATAAACATCTGGAAGTTTAGGAGACCAGCTGTTGCACTTTTGGGAGAGGGATGCTCTCTGATAGAGGATTCTAGCTGCTCAAGAGTCCTGGATCCTCTTTTTGTTTTCAGTTGCTGGAGAGTTTGGTCTGCAGGCAGGCCAGTTCTTCATGCTTCTTACTGTAAAGCCATGCTGTTTTAATAGATGCAGTATACAGTTTTAACATTGTCCTGCTGAAATATGTAGCAACTGAAAAAGACATTATCTGAATGGGAGCACATGTTGCTCTACAATCTATTTACCTTTTAGCATCGATGGTCTCCAGATGTCTGTTTCATAGACGCTACTGCACCCCCATACAATCAGAGATGCAGGCTTTTGAACTGAGTGCTGTCCCTCTCGTCTGTAGTCCAGAAAAGGAATTTCACATTTTGATTTATCTGAACACAAAACAGTTTTCTGCATTGCTTCAGCTCATTTCATTCAAGTCAGTAGTATTTTTTTGGATCGTGTTCACGTATGACTTCTTCATTGCATGAAAGGGTTTTACCCGATGTGGTTGGCACAGTGAACTGTTTCACAGATAATGATTAGTGGAAGTGTTCCTGAGCCTATGCAATGACTTCCATGAGAGAATCATGCCTGTTTTTAATGCAGTGCCGTCTGAGAGCTGGACGATCACGGGCATCCAGTATTGATTTTCAGCTTCGCCACTTACGCACAAAGAACAAGGATGAAAGCTAAGACCAAATCTAGATTATTGGAAATGTTATTACGATATTATATGTATCGTATTGTTACATTATGATACATTATATGTATCATCTATATGTATTATAAATGATGGCTATTGAAAGTCTTCCCAATATTACTTTTAAAATTTTTCTGAAACATTTCCACAATTTCTAGATGCAGTTTTCATCTTTACTTCTGAGTAACTCTGTCTCTCTAAGATTGCAATCATGTTACTGACCTGTTTCCAATTAACCTGATTAGCTGCAAAATGTTCCTCCAGCTGTCTCTCTTTAGTACCTCTTACTTTTCCAGCCTTTTGTGGTCCCCATTCCAACATTTTTATATGTGTTCACCCCGTCAAATTCAAAAGGAGCCTGCGTTTTTCATGAAATAGTAAAATAGCCCAGTTTAAACACCTGATATATTTTCTGTGTTGTACTGTGAATAAATTAGCAAATCATTGCATGTGTACACAGATTTTACGCAATGTAAGATGAACTAAAAATTATTGTTAAAGAGGCTTTTTGGTGCAGATTTATATATTTGTTATAATTTTTATAATCTACAGTATGTTGTTTAAATTCTAGGTCTATTCAAGTGACACAAAACTGGCGGCTGAATTCAGAAATCTGACAATCAGATGAAAATAGGACATGAATCTCTGCTATAAATTAAATGTTATGCTTTCAGTGACTTAGTGCAAGTAGTTGTTAGACCGACTGTAGTCTCTCTCTTAGACAGTTTGCAAAGGTTTGCAGATAACCATCATCTAATTCATAAATGCACAAAGATCACTTACACGTTGCAATCAATCAGAATCAGTCTGTCCTGTGAGTAACTCAACTGGTTGTCAGCTGCCGAGCACCTATGTCATTTTACTGTCGTCCTGCATCAACTACGTCTGAATTTGCATTTGTTTCAAATTTATCAGGTTCTAGCTTGACTCTAAATATAAGTCGTTGATGTCTGTTCAGTATGAATTTCTGTGTATGGGGACGGCAACAGATTTGCGCCAGCGGATAACAGGTGATTGTGGTATTATCAGAAACAGATTGCATGTAATTGCAAACCTGATCCCATTCAATCATATTGCAGATTCATATTGCGTCTTATTTCAGTCTTGACGCTACAAAGTCACTTTGAGGACAGCAACTGACTGTGAAGGGTATAAGATCCGGTCCCAGTCGGCAAAGAATCCATTTCTAAAGCAACAGGATCAGAAGTTCATTGCTAACTGTTGAAATAATTTTGTTCTGTTTTCCCTAGTGTGACCTTAACTGCTCTCCTGTCTTAGCAAATGCAGTCTTGACCCAAAGAAATCTGTCTGCTTCACAATTATTGCTAGAGTTCTGCCAAAGGGTTTAGTGTCACCTGGATATGTAACAGGCATAAAGCTCCCAAGTCATTAATTATCAACATTCTTCCCCTGGATGACAGCTAGGAGAACAGACATTTCTACTTAGACACTCTAGCCTCAGTCGCATAAGATCTACCCACCACATCCTAGAGACTCACCTCTCTGAGCTGTGGTATGCCCTTGCTAATCTAAGCCCAGCTCAGTTGCACTGAGCCTCCTCCTCATTAGACACAGTGGTGTAACACAGTTTTAAGTTTGGTCTGAAACTCAGCAGCCTGAGAGGCTGCAAACAGCACCACCCCAACACACATTATGTCAGTCAGAGACAATCTTATGCAACATTTGAAGAAATTATGTAAAAGTCATGACTGAACAGTTTTCAGGCATTTTCCACAAGCTGCCCCCTGTCAGCCTCACCAGCCTCCTCTCATGCCCTTTCCTGTGCCTGTTGCTCTGGCCCATCTGCTTTACAGTCACCACTCCTCAGGGTGCTTCTTGTTTTGGCCTCCTACATTTGCGAACAAGGAAAACATTTAATTTTATATTTTTTTCCCTCTAAAAATAGTTTGAGTTGTTTGTGTTGGCATAAAATACATCCAAGCCTTTCGACAGCATTTGATCAGCTCTTGTCTGGACAAAAAACAAGTCTTTGTCTTTGAGGAGTGGTGTTAGGAAGCAGGCGAGCGCTAGCATTGATAAAACTGTCAGATTTAATTGATTGTGTCACATGTGGCACTGTGGTCACTCCCAGCTTGTCACGGTCCTGGGTCTCCTGACCCAGCGTTTTTAGTTCTTTGTGATTTTTGTATTATTGTACTTGTGTGTGATTTATTCTATGGCTTCTAGTTTTGATCCCTTGCCCTTCATGTCTCTCTGTGTCCCCTCTGTTCTGTGTAATTGTGTGTCTTTGCATGTTTGAGTTTCTTGTTTTCTGTCACTCTGCATTGTGCATTATGTTCTCATGGTTGGTTTTTTGTTACTCTCTCTAGTCTAGTCTCTTGTGTTCCCAGCTGAGTATTTCCCTGTGTATTTTGGTTCTTAGACCTCTGCCTTATGGTTTATGTCTCTGTATTTCTTAGTTGCTGTCTCCACTGTGTCAAGTTCGCGTCTCTGTGTGATACTTCCTGTTTTACTTTGATGGTCCGTGTCTCATGTGAATGCGTCCTGCTTTGCTTGTCTCGTCAGTCCTGATTTCTCCCAGCTGTTCCCTCCTTCTGTGTCTCATTCCCCTCGTTACTTCCCAGTGTATTTAAACCCTGTGTTTCTCTGAGTCAGTGTCGCGTCGTCCCTCATGCTGTGTGTGGATCTCCCTGTGTCTCCCTGTGAGTTCTTAGTTTATGGTTTCCCAGTTTAGTCTAGTTTTGTATGTTTGTTCTACCAGCAAATAAAGCTGTGTTTTGAGTTCACCTCCCCGAGTCTGTGAGTCCTGCATTTTGGGTCCAACTCCTGCCTGCCGCACAGCGATTCATGACACAGCTAAAAGGTGGCCTCAGTGTCATAACTAGAGACATCCTCACAGCTTTAATTCATCTTGAAAGCTTAGCCACAGCTTCCATAACATGACGGTTGCTTAAATATCAAAACATTTTTGCCTCAGCACAGCTGGGCAGCACTTAGCTGCTTCTGTGACAACTTATCCAGTCTCTCTGAATACTACATGGGGTCATTCTGACCTTCTATCTCACTCCCAGACAACAATGAACACTCTGCTAATGAAGACGTAGGAAGGCACATAGAGAAATTAATTCCTTTTAAAGAGGTTGTTATCAGCTTTCCTTTTGGCATATCCCCCCATTGCTATGATTGGGGAAAAAAGGCTTTGTTAAGTTTTGAAACAAAGTTCCTAGAAAGTCAAAGATGCCTGTGTCTCAGAAGCACAGTAAAACTCTTTTCTGCAGAACTCTGCTGGCTCTCTGGAAATGTGGAAAAAAGACATGCACACAGAGAGGCAGGTAATCATAAAGGTTGGAAGAGTTTGCCTGTGCCGTATGTACAACCCAGTGAAGTGTGTCCTAAGATATGCACAGGTTCCATATAAATTGGACAAGTGCAGCTTGTGGAGCAATGAACAGCTGTGTGGAGAGATTAAAAGCAAGTAACAAAAGTTGCATTGTTTGTTATCATCTTAGTCTAATGCAGACCTTCCCAAAGTGTGGGGCCCGTGGTATGAAAGGGGGGGGGGGAAGAAAAAACAAAACGCTTGGACACTGCTAGCACGGGGCGCCCACAGAAATGCAAAGCAGGAGATGAAGCATCGCTGAATATGTTTCCAAACCAACTTCATTCTAAGCCAAAGACTAGAAAATATTGTGAAGCATATCTGCCCTTTGGTTTCACCTGTATTTTTTGAAAAATGCATTGATAGTAATGTTGAATATTATTACACATACAGTAAAATAATCACACCGTGACGCCTCAGCCTTTCTAAATAGAGGGACAGTAACTGCGTTTGTATATGTTAGCGTGTAAAACCTGAAGATAGTCAGATTAACAGTATTTTGTCTCTATCTGCCATTCTGCAATTCATCTCATGTAAACAATAACGTGGCGCACAGCGTGACGTGAAAAAAGGCACATACCTTTGACGTTGCGGGACGAACTCTGTATTCCTCGTCCACACGTAAACGGAAAAAAGGAGTTTTAAAAAATCTCAGTTTTCAGTGATTCGAAACGACGTTTACGTGTGGACGAAACAGCCGCATTTTCAAAAATACCCGTGTAGGTGTGGACGTAGCGTAAAAGAGTTAGTAGTTTACTTTCTTACTACCTGTAATTTATTGCAGGTTACTTGTATTTGCTTAATTGTTTACTAAATGTTTGAGGTGTGAAAGAAACCGCACATTTTTCTTGTAAAACAAAGGGGGGCCTAGCAAAAAAAGTTTGAGAACCACTGGTCTAATGATTGTAGCATATACTCAAACTCCTCATGAACATGTTAATCAATCTGGGTGAAATTTGCTATGTAAACTGCTCAGGGTACCCGGATTAATGGCACTCTTCAATCCTTACAGATTACATGCATTATGTGTAGTAGCTGATCTCAAAACAAACAGCGACATTACATGTAGATTGTTCTTTGTAAATACATTTGGTAAACAATTTTTAGAGTAGAAAAGAATAAATGTTTTGCACACTACAGAACTCCAATTTCATTATTTATTGCATGTAGTATTATATGATGTTTCGAGTACGCCTACTATTTATCAGACATAGAAACAACTTTTAGTTCAGCGTGACTGGAATGTGTTGTCAGGCATATCTGTTAATAAGTGTTCATCAAACCGAGACCCTATTAGTCCCTTTAAATAGTTGCTTTGTCTTATTCAATGACTATGTAGCTTGCAAATAAGATAAAGAAAAATATCTATTTAATCATATTAGGAACAGCCATTTTGCCTTCTGACTGTACACAGAGATATAATGAAGATAAAAAGAATAACAGGATAAATTAATTTACATATCTGTGTTTTAATATGTGAGTGAGTTGAACAAGCTCCATAGGCCTGACAGTGAATTTATAATTAATTCTGTGCCTTAACGCCTCACTTCACTTGCAAGTCCATCAGATTTCTATGTCCGTCTGTCTGTGTCGCTGTCTCTATCTGTATGTTACCACAAACAGTCCCATACATTAAAAAGAGAAGACCCTGGGTGAAACAAGGGGTAATGTACACTTAGAAAGACACAGAGAGGGTCAATAGGATTAGCATTGTAGCTCTGACCAAAGATTCAATACCAAGTCTCTTACCCACACGTGATTTATTGTCTACAGCTCCCATACAGAAAACCTTTTCATTTTTCAGTTTTATGGCCTGTCAATCCTTAAAACAACATGTATTACTGAAAGTATAATGCATCTAAAAAGGAACAGGAGGTCTATAAGTCATGTGTGAACTACATCTTCATTCAGTTCACCTGGATTTTCGTTTTTTGTATGTGCGCGTCTGTGTGTGTTTTTTTCGCTCTTTAGTACATTCGCAAAAAATAATAAAATCCACCGTCGATTGTTAAACACATTTGCATTTATTTTGTTTCGACAAAGCTGATGTGTGACAGGCTGTTCACCAAACACTGATAGAGCCGTGTGCACCCAGATCTGTCAGCACCATTACTCGTCTGACAGCTAATCCCCAGGCTGATAACAAATCACCATAGTATGCGCCTTCCATGGAAAAGAGCATGTCACAGAAATGTCAACATGGAATAATTTGTTAAACTTTGAAGCTTATGTAATGGTAATACTCAACTTAGGGCCTGGGAGCCGCCGGCCAGTGTCAAATTTACTAAATAAAATTGTCTGAGGAAGTACCAGTTATGCTTAATGTCGTATAAAAATTTTAATATGTAAGCAAAGACTATGCAACTGAGATGCAGTTGCATCTGTGGTGAATCCAGTATATCAGTTAATACTGATAAAAGAGCTCGCTACGACTTTTTTTGTTGTTTCGGATGTTAAATATTATTGTTTCTCTATTAACTGTCCATCTTCCTCTTGTCATTTTCCAAAAGTATCCCTTGGGCAAAAGAGGTAAGCACAAAACAAGTTATCCCTGAAATATCAGCTTCCTCTGTAATTACAAAAAATTGCATAACACAAAAAAGTTTTTAGTGTGACAGTGAAGCAACAATGAGATAATAAGAAGCCCGCAGGATTTTTATTTATGATTTTTCTTCAGTTTTGTGCACAAATGTCTTACCAACTGATCTGGTGTCAGTGATTTAGTTTAGAAACAAAGAAAAATTAATGAAAGCACAAAAAAGTTCCAACCTTTCTTTTAAAGCTTTTACTCTTTTCTTTTCCAAAAATGTTATCACATTTTAATTCCAGTTCTTTGGTCACAGTCTATGTTGTTTTAATAGATTACGGGGCCATTTATGATGGGAAGGTCTATCAGATACCACCGGGCGTATAGAATCACAGTGGATAAATGAGCCGCTGGTCTCTTCATTTGCTTTTTATCAGTATTAAAGTTCCTTCTTTTTATAAGTCATTTCCGTTTGCCTGTCAGAAAGAAAACAAAAATGTTTGTAGGCAAATGTGTAAATATCCTTTGGTACCTTTTTCTCTGTATGCGTGTGCTGCTGTATCCAGAGATCACCACTCCGGTTCCTAAGCTATGCCTGAGGGGGCTATGGGAGGGGGGGAGCACAGGAAGCATGACGGGGATCTTCCTAGTTTTCAGTAACCATGGTAACAACATCCTGCCCTGCCAGGATCTATGTCAGTGGCGCTGAGATGGGCTACAGAGACATGGAAGAACTGGAAGATGGAGGGAATAAGAAGGACCAAAAGAATCAACAGAAATTGTTTGGTTTACCTCTTTGAGCCTGACTTTACTGTACAACGTATTGTGCTTTGACGTAACTGTTGTTTAGACTTATTTAGAGCTTTATTAATAATTAAACAGAATTTCAACATGAATTTCATGGAGATGAAATTGTGACTTCCTTCCTCTCTTCATGTGTAAGTTGACTCCGTTTCATTTATGGGTGTCTGATCAAGTTTACCAAACAGCTTATCGATCCAAAGTACTGATGGAAGCTGTCAATCTATGATTCAGAGTGGGTGCAGGGATTCAAATCTTATGCAGGACACTGTTTTTATGGGGTAGTGGCAAGGTCTGGCTATAGTTTTACTAGTTTTGGTAGAGGCACTGTGTGTTATTTCCTAGTGTCTACGTGTGTGTGTTTGTGTGTTGTGAAATAATGCTGAAGGCATGCCAGAAGAGGAAACTTGTCAGCTGTTCCTACTGCGCTGAAAACAACGGGGAGACAGACAGATTGGGGGGGGGGGGGGGAAGATGGATATTGTGTGTGTTTGTATTGGTGTGTCTTAATGTTTGTGTGTGTGTGCGTCTTCTGTATTTGTGCGACGTTGCGAGTGTGAGAAATGGATAGAGCTTCTCAGTTCTCCATCAGCTCAGTAACCAAAAATACACGTTCGAGTGTGCTGAAAAGAATCCGTACGACGCTGCTCGTGTTTCCAACAATGAGATGTTGTGTCGAGGAAATAATTTGTCTTTTGTTCGATGCTTAGACACAGGCACGCTCTTAAAAAGAAGTCATTTCTTTTCCATTTATTCCGTAACAAAACATTTTCCTTCTCAATAGTTCCCTCGCTTATTATAGCTTCAATGTTTCATTAAACCTATTGATCACACGACGATGTCAAATTAGAGCTCAGACAGTTATGCATGATTAATGTATTTTGTAATGAATCTAGCAATTTTAGAAAAAATTATTTATTTATTAATTTGTTTCTTTTTTTAAAGCCTTTTAAAATACTTAACAATGAGATTCCCAACAAGCAGATTTTGAGTTTCAGTAGGGAAGCCGCGCCACCGTTTGATCGCTGCACTGGCTCACAGCATTAAAAATGAATCAATGGATATGTACCTCAGAAATACATGCATTATATTAGTGGGATAGTGAGAAACTGAAAGGACAATGTAAGGAGAACAGACAGGTTCACAGGGAAATACTATGAGCCTTTATGGCATTTTCCTTTTATCTGCCACCTCTCTCTCTCTGTCTCGTGTTCCTATCCACAGACACACATATTTTAAACTCTCTGTTGGCTGGAATGTTTTGGTCACATGAGAAGCAATTTCACAGCTGACGGTCTGAACCACCTCAGCACCTGAAACTTCATTACGGCACACTGGCTGGTCTGCTGTGCGCACATAGACACACGCACATAACTTGGCATGGCGAGGCGCTGCAGCTCATGTTCTGGTCTCGAATGTGGCACTTCATAATAATGGCGGTGACATGTTGAGTGCCCAGCTCATATTGCCAGTGGTGTCGTAAACAACATATCACTTTGTGCAACAGCAAAAGCCACAAAGCAATGACGGGTACAGCATTGCTGGACAGGCAGAGATACAGATAAGATAAAGCACGTGCAGAGAAAGAGAACTAGTGTAGTCGCTGGGTGACGATATCTGATTGTCACCCACAACTCAAAATTTCTTCAGTGATTTAAAACAGGTCTTGCTCAAAGGGCCCTGGAGCAACTATTCAGAGCACCACAGTCAGATTTAAAGACAGCATATAAAAGATGGACGCACCATCTTTGCTTTCTTGGTGTTTTGGAACCAGATGTAACAAGCAAGAGGTGATGTGAAATTCGGAAACTTGAATATAATAATAAGTACCAATAAAAGAATAAAGGTGATAGAACAGAGAACATAAACAAGACAACTAAACTAAACGACATAAAAGCACTACAAAAATGTGTATACCAAAGTGATTCTGCGAACCTTTTCTTCTCAGGCAACTGATTCAAGGGGGCCTAAAGGCGTAAGCACAATCAACCTAGGACTTTAGCATAGCTAGAAAAAGTCCCACCTGAGGATCAAAAACTGATCATATCCTCATTTTTGCTATGTTGGTTGGGACCACATCTAGACATCCACTGGACTACTCTGTGAGTAGGCCACTCTCACACAATTGAAGATTATGTATCGGAATTTCAGGAGCGGGAACACGCCTCCAAACACTCTCCTTCCGGCCCTCATCTATATAGGTTCTCCCAGTTCTGCAAGCTGTCATTCACGTTTACGTGCCCCACCCTCCTTCCCCTTTTCAATTCTTTAACTTCTTCACTTCTGTTTAGTACACGGGGATCTGCCAGGCCCGGGAGCCATCGCCAGTCCCCTTTGAGGCCTTCCCCAAACCGCAGCTGAATTCATGTCCAAGCGTTCACCTTTACCTACTAAAACGTTGTCAAACGTAAAATGAGGACGTGGGCCCAGCTAGTGAATAGTAAGTTGCTAATCACAACATGGGTCTACCACAACCATACCCTACTTCATCCTCCTTTTTGACTTTAATAGAGAATATATTTTACAAAATAAATCTCTCCACGTGTCCTCACCCAGGGGGCATCCTTATCAGATAACCAAACCTCCTCAACTGGCTCCTTTCGATGTGGAGGAGCAGCGGTTCTACTCTGAGAGCCAGCCACCCTTCGGAGGAAACCCATTTCCGCCGCTTGTATCCGCAATCTTATTCTTACAGCTCCTACAGCTCATGACCATAGGTGAGGGTGGGGATGAAGATTGACCGGTAAATCGAGAGCTTTGCTTTTGCACTCAACTCTCTCTTCAACACAATGGAATCGGTGCAGCGTCCGCATCACTGCAGCCACAGCACCAATCTGTCTGTCAATCTCCGACTCCCTTCTCCCATCACTCGTGAACAAGATCCCGAGATACTTAATCTCCTGCACTTGGGGCAAGAACTCATCCAATGTTTATACAATCTGACTTATTTATGCAATCACTGCTGGCCATTAGAACGAATGTAGGTTTGCTTCACATCATGAGTAATAATACTCGTCGACCATTTAGGGTTAGAGAGAAAATTCAGATGGTTCCTGATTTTGCTCCTGGTGTTAAAGTTTTAAGACATGAACACAATGTTTCAGACCCAGAAGCTATGACTACCTTTTAGTCTTTAGTCTCCTGACAGAAAGTCATGTTGACATTAACTTTCTAACCAGCTATATGTCAAAGTTCTGATAAACAGTGACTGCAAGTAAACTTGCCATAAAATTACAGATACGTTTAGATAACATTGATATTGTATGTGAATATATGCAAATATAAATTAACATTTGTTAAACATTGAAAATAATTTGCTTAACTGCTCTTAGCATCTGCTTAACATCCTCTGTGTTACCTTCAATTGATGTTGGTGGGACAAATGCATCACTCAGTAGTTGGTTAGTTGGCTTGAGAAACAAAACCGCTAAGAAATCTGAAAAATGCCAACAGAACACAGAAATTTGCAACACCCAGTGCGGTACGGTATCAGTGAAATCTAAAACTACAGATCAAACCTGAATGAAAGCCCATCTGAAAAAGTACAAACTTGGTCTTTTTCCTCTTTCCTCCTTTCATTCCTTCTATGGGCTGCCATCGTTTCCTTCAGCCTACACTCTTGACGCATGTCAGTCAGTCCCCAGTTAAATAAAATGACAAGTCATCATTAGACGGACTGCATCTAACCGGCTGCTTGCTGCGCTTGTCATTCACTCTGATTTGTTGCCTTTCACTCTCTCCCTCATCACTCTGCGTCTCTGCTGGCTTCCCGTTTCTTATTGGGTGAAGATTCTCACTTTTCTGCCCTCATCTGGATGCACATAAACCAGATGAATTCATGTTTCCTTTCATCTGTCTGTCAGTTTATTACCCCTCCCTCCACCCGCTTCTCTTTTGCTCATTTTTCACCTTCATTTTAGCAGCCATGAGGAGGCATTAGTGCACTTTTCATAAATCTAAACCTGAATTCCCCCAACCAATATCTGCAAATTAAATAAAAAAAAACAAGAAGCTACAAACATGACTAAAATCCAGCTTTTTTCATATAGTATGAACATAAATACACACAGCTGTGATAACTGTGCTCGAAATTGCTGTCTCTTGCCTGTACAATCTCTCGCCAATCTTTGGCTTTATTCACTGAGGGTCTCATGCGACATTTTGACCCTCATAACTCACACACATGCTCCCTGACACAATTCAATTTACAGCACATCCTCTCTCTCTCTCTTCTGTCTTACTGTACACCCTTTATCTTTAACCACCACTGCCTCACCCACGCTCACCCGATATCTCCCGCATCGCCTACATCTGCTTCCATCTTCCCCGCTCCCTACCTCCTCATCGACTCTGATGCTGAAATCAGCCCCCTGTCTCCTAGTCCGTCCCCCCCCCCCCCCCCCCCTCTGTCGCAGACAGAATGACCATGCCAGTGTTGATTAGAGCCCACATGGCCAGATGCTCAACTAGGCTTAGCACAGGCCTGTGGGAAAGAGTACTGCTTATTCTAGCCTCAGGAGATGGATTGAAAATGACGGGACCTAAAACAAGCAAGCATTGTCTTGTTACCTTCACATATTCAACACGCACAGGCACACAAGTCATTGCATGTAATATATAGCAGACAAGTTTTATTCCTATGTATTATATTCCTAACGAATGTGATAATTACTAATGTTACAGACTTATTGTTGTTTAAGTGTACAAGTACACATGTTCAGTTCGCTGTGATTAATTTAAATATCTAGTTTATCCTTTAAAAAAATTGCTTTATAACATTTATGCAGACCATAGTGAGGGATAGTTGTGACATAATGTTCTCTTTTTGTGAAAACGGCCCACTCCTTGAGTCCGATTCAGGTGATTTTTGGAGCACATATTGCTACAGCACTAAACACTGCCATCTCACCAAGACAGTAATTTATTGTAGATCAGATATGGTAGATACCACTGAGCTTATAATTACAGTATGTCTAGCTGTACCCATTTCAGTGATGTGGATATTCCCTCTTTTTAATAATCACAACATGATTTCTTCATGTCACATGAACACGGACCACAGTGGGAATGTGCACTTAGGCCAATATCACAGAAACCCATTAGTAAATGAAATGTTGTGGAGGGTTATTTAGAATTTTTATTCAATTTTATATAAATCAGACCTGGGACAAACTTAAATAAATAAAATATGTGCTCCTGTAAGAGTTTTACTGTCTGCACTCTTGTAGGACGTCACATAGCTGCAGTAGAATCAATATATTTGATTCAGGTCATTACATAAATCGTAACCTGTCGTAAGTCTTTCATCGGGATGACAGAAATCCCATTCCAGTTCATTTCAGTGAAGGTCTCCTCAAGGCCATTGAGTTTAAAAATCAGTGACAGATGAGGCTGATCTGGTATTAGTTACCCAGAAAGATTATAGATAAACGACTTACATTATGTAAACCGACACTGGAGCTGGAAATCAGTGTATTCAGCAGTTTGCCTAATTTAAAGCGCCTTCTACTGAAGAGAGCTATTATAATTAAAAGTGCTGAAATGTGCATAAGCATTAGCGTAAGATTTTTAAGGCTTTTGAATAATTTCTTTGAAAGCAGCCAGTGTAGAGGAAAAACAAGCCAGATTTCAAAGAGTAAAGTGCTTTGTTTGCCCTTTTTTGTCAGGTGGATAATAAATACAATATGTGCAGTTAGGCAATCCAGAAAGCACTGATAGTCTTGTTATACAGTACCTCAAGTTTGGATGCATTGTGTGTAATTAAAAAATTCCCAGTGGCACCTAAGGAATTATTGGATTTAAACAAGTGTTCTGTGTTTACCTTTGGTGCTTATTAATGTTTGGAGTTTTCCTAAGATATGTTTTAAACTTGTTTCATGGTTCTAATTGGACAGCATAGGGAGCATGATGAAACTGTTGGCAATTGCCTGAAGGGGCGGATATCCTCTGTCTTGTATTCACAAGCTAATTATACTTTCCGTCAGATACTATGAGAAGTCAGAGTAGTGTCTATATTTCCCACAAAATTCCTGCATACTGGGACTATTACAGTGCACAGTGAGCAGACGGGCGACAGAGAGAGAAAGTTCGGTTTGAGCTGTTCTGAATTTGCCTGTGTGTTGTGCAATTTTCTATAATAGTGGAAGGAGAGCAGTGGAACAAATCTGGAAATGTCTTTTTGGGATTCAGGCCTTTCTGTTATAGGACACACCAGTGCAAAAAAACAAAACACTTTGGTTATCTTGTGTGTTTTACATAAGGTAGTGGAAGCGACTACGAGATGTTGATCAGAGATGTACATGTGCAGTGGTTTATTTTCTCTAACTTTAGTATAGTTAAAAGTACACATAGAGGCAGCTGATGGTAGCTGCTCATACCTGAACTAATGAATAACTAAGTCAAAATAATCACTGGGAATGCATGAATGCACAAATTATTACTGACGTTCCTGTAACTCAGCTCGGTTACTCTGTTGCCATTTTTCAGTTTTCATCTTTTGCATCTCTCTTTAGCTGGAAAATGCTGAAACACGTGGAAAACTCACTTGGTATGTAAATGTGTGGCAGACCGAAACCATGCATGCGTACATGCACCTGCGCTCTTGGCTACTCTGATGCAGACACCGGAAGATATAACTGGTATCTGCATCAGGTTAGTGAGTGCTGCCTCACTTCACTTCCTCTCCTTGACAAGACCTGCCTTTGGAGGCACTGACCTCATCTTTATTACAAGTACAGGGAGCTGGCACTGGTTTTGGGGGGGCTGGGTTGTTGTTAAGTTACAGTCAAGTGTTGTTTACCAGTGAAATAACTCTTGATCTTACAGAGATCACTGTGCCTGTGGGATTAGTTATAGTGGTTTTCAGCTTATCCTTGTTGTATAGGTTAAAGATACCTCAGAGAGAGGCAGAGAAGTACAGATACCTGTGTTAAAAAGTACTGAAGCAACTTTTTTACTCAAGTAAAAGTGAAAATCTACTGGACAAAACTACCCAGTATATTCATGCAACATTTGAATAACCCACAGCTAGTATAGCTTAATTTGTTTTGCAGGACGTTTCACAAAATGAAAACAATGCATTTGAACGTTGATAAATTGCTGAATTTGAAATTACCTGACTCTTTAAAAAACACTGCCTTAATTCTTTCTCCTCTTCTGTAGTGCTAGCTAGATTCTGAACTTATGGAAACCTGCACTGCTTCCGGTCCACTTTAACTCCTAAGTATAAATGCTATTAATGATACTATTGATGTAAATGTAAGGAGTGGAAATAACAGACTTTTTTTAATGTAGGGAGTGAAAATAGAAAGGTTTCAGAAAAATTATAGATACCTGAAAATTATTGTCAAGTACAGTATTTGTAAGTATTTGTACTTCGTTACTTCCCACCTCTGGAGACAGGGATCTAACATATGCTATTAGGTGATCAGCATGATCAATCTACATTATTAGATTTTGTTTGAATTTGTTTCAACCTCAGTGATACTCTGTCAATTCAGAGCATGTAAGAACTCTAGAGACTCCTTTCTGCATACTGACCCTCTAAACTGTTTGCTTTACCTTATCATCGGCGTAACCAGGCCACACTGATCACTCAGCCACATCCATAGTGCTTCACATCGATTTAACTCTGAACTAATTCACTGCTACTATATGCTTATATCTTAATTAGCTTGTGCATCCTACACGCTTTCATTTGAATTTCATCGGTGTGTAAAAGCATCCCACTCGCACCCAGTGTGCTCAATGGATTTGAGGGGACAAGCCAAATGACCTCTGCTGCTCATTTCATTCATCAGATGGAGAATCTGAATGGAAGGTACCCGTCTAGTCCATTAGAGGCTCGTTATTTGGCAGGACCTTCAAATGTCTGTGTGAACCACTATTTACAGTCAACAAAACCAGCAGGCATCGATTTTCTGATTTCTTCACATAGAAGCATGAAATCTTACAGGAAAAAAATGGCAAATGTGATGTTATTGTCAACAAGTATCTCGTAAAGGTTTTTCACTTTGCTTTGTTAGATGTGAAAAATCCCCAGATTTATTCCAGCAGACAATATTACATATATCAAAATAGTGTTGCCTACATATAAAACAACGAAAAATCCATTTATGCACTGTGATAAGGAGACGTTTTGACACTGAAATGCAGAATAGAACTTTCAGCAGGACAGGTTTGTTTAATTGGACCCAACCTGCAATAGATGTGCTGCATCAGAATGAATTGGATTAAATGTAATTGAAATCACGCATTAGTTTTGTAAAGGAAGATCTTTTTTTTCAGTGTTTAATTAAATGTGCCTCTCGATATCTGGATATATAATAGCAATTAACTGAGTTGTATACTCTCATCCAAATATCAAATAGCATTAGTAACCAAAATTGCTCTATATGCAGTACAAGAAGCTCAGGTACATGGCCAGTTGTCATTGCCAGTTTGCAGGGGCAGCAGTCTAAGCAGAGATACCTGGCCACTTCCTCCAGTTTGTCTGGGGAATACCAGCCAAGAGACATAATCTCTCCAGTACATCTTGTATCTGCCCCAGGGCCTCCTCCTGCCAGGTCATGCCTGAAACATCTCATTTAGGAAGCGCCCACGAGGAAGCCCAGTCAGATGCGTGAACCATCTCAACTGGCTCCTTTCCATGTGGAGGACTCGTGGCTCTACTCTGAGTCCCTCTCAGATGACCAAGCTGCTCACCTTATTGCTAAGTGACAGCCCGGCTACCCTTCACAGGATGTTCATGTATCAGCAATCGTACTCCTTTGGTCACTACCCACACACAGCTCGTGGCCATAGGTGAGTGGGGGAATGTGTGATACATAAAAATAGATACAAAGGAAAACGACATGCAGGGATCCAGAGTAGATGTTTTAATCAGGCTGAACTTCTGAATGTTGTAAATGTTGTAAAATTGTTGGGACTACACCTCAGTGAAACTTCAGAACAGCCTTGTTTCTGATTATTTTGCTTAGATCCACATTTTGTTGTTGTCTTTAAAATAAGCAATATGAACAATTTTTTGGAAAGTACATTCTCATTCCCAACTGTGTTTTGTCCTGCTTGTGCATTGATAACTTAATTTACTTGAGATTACAGTCTTATGTGCCCAGTTTCCCCTGCCGCTCAAGGTAATTAAACCTGGTGTGTATTATCTACACTTCTCTTAATCCGCTTTATGAAAACAGGTTGGAAAATGCCCTCGCACTCCAAAAAAGCACCAGGAAAACTGCAGGTGGAAGGGAAAAACTCATGTACAACTCTGTGTGTGTCTGGGTGTTTGTCACTGAGGACAAAATAAGGATGGTGAGCAGGCCTAGACGAATGTCATATTTCTCCACCTAATAGGCTTGCCTGCTATTCAGACACTCCACTGGGTCTTGATCTCTGACAGAAATGTAGCTAAGGGACACACGCACACATACACATAAAAACCGTTTCTCCAACCTAAATTTGAAGCTTAAACAGGTGAGGTACTGAAGAGGAGTGGATGTGCTCACTGTTTCTGAGAAAGGACACAGACTTTGAATATTTGACAGAGGTCAGACACTTGTGGTATTTCTTGTAACTAGCTAGCTAGCTGGTTTCTCATATAGAATTGTTTTAAAATTATTTTATTCCAGTCCTCAGTTTGTTAACTTAGCAGAGACTGTGGATACACACTATTGCACACACTCAAGTGACTAAGCCAAAATAAAAAATATTACTAATCATACTCTTTACGATTAAAAACATGCTTAAAACACACTTACACTTTCAAATTTGATTGTCTTTGAAAGACATTTAAAAAAAAAATCCAGAGTGAAAAAGGAAAAGAAAATCATATGAATGTGAAAACAGAGCCATGTCCCCATAACACGAGTGAAATACCCGCCCACACATCCACACGCCTGCATGCAAACACACACTAACACACACGCACACACATTCCAGCAATGATATCAGTCCCTGAGTAGATCAGTTGCCCGTGGACAGAGAGGTTGCCTGATCAGGTGTGCTCTGATCAAGTTATTTTAGTTGCTTCTAGTTTTTTGGGCAGGATCATGTCTCTAACACCAACATCAACCCTGACTATGAAGGAAAGGCCACAACAGTGAAGCACATCAAACAATACAGGTGAGTTAACAAATCCAGACACATGTGCGTCACACTCTTGTTCTTAAAAACCCCTAAATAGCAGCCTGACCTTTATTTTTTTATTTTTATCATTGATGCACTTGATGTTTATTTACATCAACTTCTCTCTTTTTTAAACTCTATTTGTGGAGATTCTATTTAGATCCTATTCTGGCTGAAAAACTGAAAACGGTGCCATGTGTCAAAGATAACTGAGCACATTAAAGCTTACACAATATCCTATTTAAATCTTTGCTTTGGTATTCTCTAGTTGTCTAATTTTAAATTAAATGTGGGAACAATACGAACGAGAACTCAATTAATTATGTAATTAAGCTGTTATTTCTACCTTAAATTGTTTGGCTTTCAACTTAAGGTAGGAAGCCTTAATCTTTCGTTATAATCAAAAATGTGGCCTGATTGTAACTCATCTTGATTGCATCATATATTTGATCAGCATCTACTGGAATTTATTTTTTTTCCAAAATGCAATATCTTTTTGAGTTATGTCCTTTCTGATGCGTGTAAAATCAAAGTAAACCAAAAGTAGAGATCAGCTTTTCCACTTTCTTTCTTTCATCTCTGAACTGGCAGTATAAATAAATTCATTGTGAGGCACCGAAGAGGTCCACAAAGAGTCGAAGATAAAGATTTAAAGCAGTCTAGGAAGAAAAGCAATGGCGATATATTTAATGTTAAAACATTCTCTGTATACAGTCCACTAGCTCACCTGTATGCTCAAATAAGAGCTGAGTCATTTGTGTGCGTTAAGAGGAAAAGATAAAGAAAAGGTAGCGAGCGGACAGATTAGGTGGCTGATTGGATATGGTTCTCAATTCAGCTCCCTGCCAGGGCCAATAACAAAGAAGAGACACAATAGTAAGGGAGCTGGATGAGAGGACAGAGAGAAGAGGGTGGAGGTGGTGGAAGTGTAATGGAGTCAAGGACCCTTACAGACTGTCAAATGCTGCACACTTGCTGCATGTCAGGCCCAAGACACACATGCACGCATAAGAATCAGTCCAATATTTTGCTAGACATGTCTGTGTGTGCGTGTGTACAAGTGCTCCTTGGCGATAAATCTTAATTACACAATGGAGTGCAGGCCATGTGCCATCTCATCACACCATGTCAAATCTCATAAGCAACACAAAAGAATAGAAGAGGAAGAGCAAGAGCAAGAAAATCAGATGCAAGCAAATGTGTATCTGGTATGTGAAGAAAGAAGGAAATTCAGACCTGCACAGGGGGGATCCAGGGGGAAGACAATCTTTGTATTGGATCCTCTTGGGTAGACCCACTCTGGTCATTACTTCTAAAACCAGAAACTCACCAGCAGCCAATTTTGTGTTGCTGCTGGTGATTTTGCAATCAGTTCAGTCAATATTAACAATTCTAAAAACAAAACAAAACATGTAACCGATCTATTTTGTGCCAAGGGAAGCTGGCGGATGAATACACAGGTTTAGAATGTGAGAAAGAATGGGGCTGGGGGTGTTGTTGTGGCCCGCTGAGTCATCGTGGCTGGGTGATCTGTAAAAAGCAGCCCCATCAGCCCCCCAGAGTAATGGTTAATCGTGGGAAGTCTGGTGTTAGGGTAAGTGTGGCTGTGTGCAGGCCCGGCCTGATTGTGGACAGTTGCGGTGGGTTTTGCCGTACCGTGGTGTGACAGGGCCAGTCAGGCGGATGGGGCGTGTGTTGTTGTGGGGAAAGTCCTGTACAAGCAGCTCTTTGCTCTGCTGGCTGGGAGAAAAGCTGGGGCAGCTCTCCCAGAGTAGAAAAAAAAAAGCTCTGTTCTTTTGTTTTCATGGCCGTTCTGCTCCCTCTGCTCTGTGAGTTTGGGTATCTCATCTGGTTGGCTGAATGATATTCGGTCCTGTTCTGGACCTCTGGTGTCTCACAAAACTTCCCGTAGTCTCTTCCTAGAAACTTTTACTTCCAAAGTTAAAATACAATTACAATAAAAGGGAAAGCAAAGACATTGATCTCTTTTGGCGTGGCATTAAAATGTATCTAGCTTGTAACGAATCAATGAAGGGACACTTAAGCTGACATGCCGATAATCATCTTGTAGTAGCAACATGATAGAAAGCAGACACACACACACACACACACACACACACACACACACACACACACACACACACACACACACACACACACAGGAAAATACCACCAGAAAACAGCAGTGTTTTCCCTTATAGTGCTGAGGGGGATTTTCAAAGAAAATGTCAAAAAAGATTTAGTTATTTCTCCTTGTGACATTTCACGGTACCTGTTAGCCATCTTACTTTTTATATATTGTGAAAATACAACATTATTATTTACAGGTCACTGTAACCTCTGCCAGAAATTGTTCAGTGCTATCACAACTCTGAGGTTGCTATGGGTCAGTATTTAATCATGCTTCGATGTGTGGAAATATCTACTGTATATAGATGTGTGGCAGATTAGGAGGCAGAGCGGCTCATACGCTAATCACAAGGTCAGGGATTTGATCATCAGCTCCTCCTCAATGTACATGTGGAAATGCCCTTGGACAACATGATGAACCCAAAAAACTACCTTTGATACATCCATCAATGTGTGTATGTGTTTGTGTGTATGTGATCTTAATATTTTTTTTAAAAAAGCAAGAATTATGCCTTGTAGTGTAAAGTGATTTGAGTGTTCGCTAAGACCAGAAAAAGCACTTTAATAATTTCTCTTCCTGTGCTGCACATGTGGTTCCACTGTGTGTCTGTCATGTCTTTAGCGAGGTAATTAACTCCAGTCAGACACTCTGTCACTCAGACCCGGAGCACATGTGTCTCACAAAAGCCTCATTTCACAGGCTGCTTCAAATCAGACGTAGAAACATCTACCCACACTTTTTCAAACAAATGTGCTGGCTACACATATGCACGTCTAAGGACTAGACCTCTGACATAGTTTACCGCTTCAGTGCATTTATCATCCCTTTTCGACATCCAAGCTCTTCATCTCATCTGGTTTGAGATCTAGCCACTGAGTAACATAAAACATTTCTCTATCCGAGTGTCAGTGTTTGAATAATGGGTCAGGGACTACATGTGTCTTTGTGTGTGTGCTGCGTCTGCATATGTGTGTCATTCCACTGTGCTGTGATTTCCGTTCTTGAACAAGGCTGAGATGTTTTTTAAGTATTTTTAAGGCATTTGTTCCAAGGTCCTATTTTGTATGCTCTGTTTGCCATGCAACAAAGCAGGACTCTGAGCTCTTGATGGACTAATGTAAGGCTGTTTTTGCTGTGTGTCACTTCTCCATGTTCAATCCTTAGCTCCTTTATTTGACACTGACTTCTTTTGTCTTTTCTTTTGTCTTGTTTTTGTTGCAGGCACAGAAATCGTGGATAGAAAGAGCATTCAGCAAGAGAGAATGTGTTCATATCATAGTGAGCGCCAAAGACCCCCATAGGTGAGTACAGAAAAGGGATATTAGAAAGTGTTAACCAAAAATCTTTATATCTTTAATCTTTACAATCCTTTGCATCATTGTAGAGTTTGTTGTTTTGCTGTTGACCTTTTAAAACATGTAGAGTAACTCTAATGACACTGCAGGCAAGAGCTTCGCATTAATGAACCAAAACACTGACATTATGCATTTTAAAACACAAATAGGGAATTTAAAGGTACAGTTGTTTTCTGCGGATAATAATAATAGTAATGATCAGTGTTGCCAACTTAGCGAGTTTTCAGACCCCTTAGTGACTTTTTTTCTAAAAAAAAGTCGCTAAAAAAAGACGTGAAAGCGCGTATCGCTTTTACTCTCAACAAGCAGCGGGTGCTGTAACGCAGTCAGTTCTTCTTTTACTCTTTTACTCTTATGCTGTTTTGTGGATCACAAGGTTTAAAACTACTTATAAACACACACACACACAAAGTAACTCCACCAGAGCGCCTATTTCGGGTCACTTTTGCCGGTCCAAGCCCGGGTAAAGGAGCAGGGTTGGAATTGTGACATTAAAAAAAAACAATAATTGCTAAAAGAAATTTAATTTGTAGTTCTAAATAAACTCTAAATGCATTTAGGACGTTTTTTACTCACTTTATGTCTCTTCCACGATGTTATTTCTCTCTCCAACAACATAGGTTACAATTAGATTAGCATGACCAATTATGCAAATTAGGCGATGGCGTCATTTAGTGACTTCTAGCGACTTTTAGGACAACCAATAGCAATTTTCCTTACTGAGGAGTTGGCAACACTGGTAATGATAATCATTATTATTATTATTATAAAGAATTTTATATTTATAGTCACAGTTCTGCCTAATCTCACTTTATGTATGTGACTAGAGACTAGCCACATGTATAGTACATCAAAGAAGAAGGGAACACGCTCAGACTCCAGTTATGAAAGATCATACCTATGTTTTATCTTCTGAAAAGGAGTCCCCTTCACCAAAGAAGTGAAAAAGCAAAGGAAAGAGACAACATGACCAGCATCTCAAAAATGTCAGATTTATTGTTTCCCTGGCTTGCGGCAACAAACAGATGCTAACAGCAGCTAACAGAACAGAGGCTAACAGCAGCAAAAACATCAATGCTTACTGACAAAAAAGTTTAAAGCGTTGTTGAAATTCAACATTAGCCACAGTAGATAGACATGTTACTTAGGTAAACATCAGACTTACAGCCTACACTCACTGCAGATGAACAGCAGCCAGAGTTGTTTGTCCTGTAGTGGACACCATAGACAGGATTACACACTTGAATTGATAGAGGTAAGAAACAGAACTCAGCTGACTGCCATCTGCAATATTCTGACATCTATTGAGACTAGACAATGTAAAATTAAGGTCTAGACCAATTCATGAAGACAGTAACATATTCTACATTGTTGTAAAAGAATATTTAGGAAGAAGTCCTTATCATTCTGGCATAGTCTATCTCAAAGTACATTTATGAGGGCTTTGTTTACATAATACAACGCTATAACAGCACTGTAATGATAACAGCACTTTAGAACAATTTGACTCAGTGTGATAAATTCACAATTACCACCACATTCATTTTTCATTTTGTTTTACAATCTCACTGTCACCTTGAGATTATCAAAATCATTAGAAAACCTGATGTTGTTTTTGCTGGAAGACAAACTCTCTCAATTCTCCTGCATGTACTATCAGGTGCCACACACACACACACACACACACACACACACACACACACACACACACACACACACACACACACAGGAAATGCCACAGTTTGTTTGGTACGGAAATTTTGCATTACTAGAGGAAAACGGGTGAAAGCCAGAAGCAAGACGAAGGAAAAAAGATGTTCCTCAAGATCAAATCAGCTCATTCTTTTTAGTTAGAGACACTTGTGCTCATGCGTGAGGAAGAGGAAGGCAAAGTACCTTTGGTAAGACATGATGGAAACATGAAGTGATAATCGCAGTCTCCTGCCTCCGTTCCTCCCTGGGCTCCCTCTTCATCCTGTAAGATTTAAACACAGAATATAAAAGCGCCATTCAGCACTTGTGAATAAGAATGTACGCAAGCATCATAACTAGCATTTTGCTAACTCTTGTAGTTGCTGAGAGGGAAAAGGAAGTAACAGCGACAGGTACAGAAAACAGAAAGGGATGGAGCTGAGAAAATTTAGCAAAAGCCCACAAATCCTTCCACTCATCTGCAACATAGCCACAGAGCCTAGCCTGATTCACACCTTCCCAGAAATATAACTAAATGCAACAGTTGGGATTGCTTCCTTTGATTTTAATAAGCTGTGTAAACATGGTGCAGGCTATAGTTGTACTTGGCTTGCTTACAAGGCTAATACAATTGCACAGATTCTATCAGTGTAGACACGCACCTCTTTCTTGGTTTGATAGTTTTTGACGATCTGTGTGTAGACTTAATTGCCACTAAAGCTTTTCCCGTGTTTCAGCAAGAGAACTGTTGTTCAGTATGGATCAGCTACAAGATCACCTCAGTTCCATCCATGGAGGCAGAGCAATGCAGGCTCAAACATAATGGCAAACAGCCACTTGCACAAAATTTAATATTTGCTCCTCTGTTATTCTATGCAGGACTATAAATCAAGCTTAGTAAAGAGATGAAAGTTGGACGGCATGCTATCCCTTCAGCCATGCCCACCTTTTATTGCTAGATACATACTACGGCAGCTCTCACGCTCTTTTCTCCCCACGCTCTCAGTCACACACAATCTGTCTCTTACTCTCCTTTTTCTTCTTCCTGCTCGGGGCTTGCACTTCTCAAGATTTCAATTATTCTCTGCAAAGGACTGTGTAATATACCGGTCTTACACTCACTCTTACTTTCTCCTCTTGTTCAGGTGCTGTTGTGGTCGTCTAATAGGTCAGCATGTGGGCTTGCCACCGGGCATCTCATCTAGTCAGAATGATAAGGCAGAGCGTTTGGCCAAGAATGACAGCCTGTCGGAGAAGTGGTCAATCAGCAAACACACACAGCTCAGCCCCACTGATGCCTTCGGCACCATTGAGTTCCAGGGAGGAGGACACTCCAACAAAGCCATGGTGACTCTCTTTACACTGTGTTGCATTTTATTAGACTTCTCCTTCAGCATGCTGCCCACACAAAGCTTGAGCTTTATGGAACTGGTCAACGTGATTGTTTTGAGCATTAGGGCACCTAAATAAAAGGAGTCACTATTCTGTTGTTATTTCATGCAGCACTGACCTCAGCCGTTGCAACTCATGTTTCCATTAAGACTCGAGAACCTTTGGTGACACATATCTGAGTGCACCAGCGCAGGAAATCTACTTTGTGTAGCTTTAAGAGTGCATTTGTATGCTTTACTGAGCTATTTTAAAGGCCATAGTTAACCTCCTAAGACAAGAAAGAAGAGAGTAGAGGATTTAGATATCCTAAAATATACCTCCAAACAGTACAAAGGAACCTAACCTCTGATGGAAGTGCTCTCTTCTGGAAATATGAAAATAAAAGTAATACAGTAATGATGTTGAGCAAATGCTTTTTTATGAAAAATGGCCACATAAATTGATTATAGAGATAGTAAAGACTGAGTAATTCAAGAAGAGGATTTCAAAAATATTCAGAAAGTGATGAAAGCTGAAAGTGCATAATGTGATCTAAAGATATTCTTCAAAGCTTCAGTAAACATGTTGTTTGACAGCACGCAGGTACAGAGGAGGAAACTGTTTGATTCCTAGATAACTGAAATACTTTTTCCCTGAATGGCAGATGTAACACAGCTGAAAATAGATGAATAGTTGCGGGTTGCTGAATAAAAAATGACATTGACAAGAGGACTCATCAGGGCTCATTGTATGCATTATGGAGAATGACAAATGTGTCCAATCAGAAGACCTGGAGATAACTGAGGAATCAATCAAATTACTGGAATTATTGTGGAAATATGTGTAATTATTGCTTTAAAAGACTTAAGTGTTATGAGTGTTAGCAGACTGCATTTTGCCTGATTAATTGATCCGTCCCTAAAGTGATCTGATGACGTTTTATTCGCAAAGTCACAAACTATGATAACTACACTAAGAAAGTCATATCACACTTTACTGCAGCAATCTGGGAATTCAGATGATTAAACCCAAATTATGTCTGATTTTTTTCCCCAGTGTTAAATTATTCATCCAGACACATGTCAGGTTGGCTTTCTGAGGGTGTATTAGAGGGATAAACAGATGCTCCATAATGTATGTGGTTCTTCAATCATAGCAAACATCTGCTCAATACGTCTTCTAACTTGAGAAATGAAATCCATACGCATAGACACACATGAAACACCAATGCTTTTTACGTTATCATACACATAAGTCGTCACAGCGTTGAAATACTTCATCCCCAAGACACCATATACCTGAATGTAATGCATAAAGTTGTGGTAAAAACAAAGTACACCATATGTCAATTCTAAGGTTTTATATATCCAGACAAAATAAAATTATCTTGACTGTAGCTGGTTTTAAAATGAGCGAAATACAACCTCTGATGAACTATAATGTATTTATTTAACAACTAAGCCAAAAACCGAAATTATACTGCCATGTTGTTTTTATACAGAAGAGGCTTTCTCCTGGGAAATTGTCGAAATAAGTCATACTTGTTTCATCTTCTTATTACTTGTCATGAAGTTTAATATTTAACATGCTAAGTGAAGCCTGTAGAGACTGAGATGTAGCTGTTTCAGTATCTAGTATTGCACAATTATCTATATAAATATTGATTTATGCAGAGCAATAAATCTGCCATTTAACCTAGGTTAGCATATTTGGTGATTCTAAATTGGTCATAGGTGTGAATGTGAGTGCGAATGATTGTCTGTCGCTCTGTGTTAGCCCTGCAATAGACTGGTGACCAGTTCAGGGTTTAACCTGCCCCCTGCCCTATGGTGGCTCGGATAGGCTCGAACCCCATGTAATCCTGAATGAGATAAGCGGAAGAGGATGAATAGATGGATGGAAATAATAACACAGTGCAATATGTCATGTTTTACTTTTCATCTGAGGTTGTATTTTACCTCATTCGCCTCCGTCAGTGCGCCCCAGGGTGGCTGTGGCTACAATGTAGCTTGCCATCACCAGTGTGTGAATGTGTGTGTGAATGGGTGGATGACTGGATGTGTAAAGCGCTTTGGGGTCCTTAGGGACTAGTAAAGCGCTATATAAATACAGGCCATTTACCATTTTAAGACACATAACCTCTTTTTTACTACATTTGTATGTATTGCTTTATTTCACTGACATGCTTCATGCTGTTTGCAGTACGTACGAGTGTCTTATGACACCAAGCCTGACCTGCTGCTCCACCTGATGACCAAGGAGTGGCAGCTGGAACTGCCCAAGCTGCTCATCTCAGTCCACGGGGGCCTGCAGAACTTTGAATTGCAGCCCAAACTCAAGCAGGTCTTTGGCAAAGGGCTCATCAAGGCTGCCATGACAACAGGGGCCTGGATATTCACTGGAGGAGTCAACACAGGTAAACCACGGGTTTTGACTTATGAAGACAAACTTAAAAACTTTCATGTTTGCAAAACAGAGAGATTGCATACAGCGTTGCACAGCCGTCTTCCTTTTTATAAAAATTAAGTGGGCACTTCAATTTGGCGTATGATGAGTGTGTTCAAGTCTTTATCACAAGTTATCAGCTATTAAATAACCATTTGTCAAGTGTGTCTAGGCTCTGAAGCTGTTCAGCCACTGGATCACTGTAAAATGGCTGTGAGCACACAGTGAAAGTATGTCAAGTAGTCTAGACTGCTTTTTAATGACTTAAACCTGATGACAGGGTGGCTCATTCAGATTAAGAGTTATTATTCCAGTATTAGTTGCATGAGAGAAGGCCTGAAATTAAGGACGATCAAAATCTTACACTTGTCAAGCATTCTTACTTTTTGAACAAAGTAATAAAATGTTCTAGCTTAGTAATAGTCCATATGGACCCAAGAGAATAGAAGCAAAATATAGAGTGCTAACTAATTAATACAGAACCTTTTGCTGTTACAGTGTAGAGGAATCAGTTACATTGTAGAGAAATCACAGAGATGTCTGCTTTAAGGAAGCAGTCTTCTAAGGCTAAGGAAGTCTCCTATTCTTAGTGCTGAGTTTTTTTTTTGTTTGTTTTTTGTTTTGGATGATTTTGGCTCAGAGCAGAGTAAGTGAGGAGCTCAGAGGACTGGATGTTGAATGCTGAGGTTGGAAGGGTGAAAGTGTGAAAAAGTCCAAGTTTCAAAGCTTGAAGAAATAAGACTGTGCAACAGTGTAAGTGGTGAAACAAGATTGGTTGGAATGAATACAGGAAACCAGAGTGTTAGCTGGCAGACTGGAAGCACATGAATTATTCATAAATATGCTGTTGCCATGTATATAGAAAGAGGCCTCAGCGAGTAAACTGGAGCTCCACTAAACGCTCTGAACAAGCGCACATTACACATTCATATAGTACTTTTGTCTATGGGGGAAAATGTGTCTTATCTTATCAGCTTCACTTTGCCTTCAGTAAGGAAGTTAACTGTTATTTTTACCTTGTATTGTTTCCAGGGCACAAAAAGAGATGCTATTTAAGTATCTTAGATTGTATTTAGCGCACTTAAAATAAGATAAAAAGGCAGCAGAATAATGTTTAAATAGGAGAGATGAGAACAGACAAAAAGAAATGATACACGCTGGATGGCGTAGAGTGCGCGCACTTGAATACAGAAAGGAGTAGAAAGTAAGATTTAGTGACAGAATGGGTGCAGGAGGAGAAAAGAGGAAGAGAGGCCTGAATAATGGATAGCTGGATTGGAGGGACAGTGTGTGGAGGTGGAGAAAAGAATGAATGTCAGCTGGAGAGATGAGATAAGATGGCCCCCAGGTCTGACTGCTGCTCCCCTGAGGACAACTACTACAAGCCGAGAGCTACAACCTGGCTGTGTTTAAGTGTGTATGTGTGCGTTTGTGTTTGTTAACACTGGCTCCACACAGTTGTCTTGTGTGCTTAACAGATTCTTTTTATCTATCTCAGCAGTGTACGTAATTATCTGACTGGCTGTGTATTGATTGTGACAAAACATCTTTCTCTCTGTCCGTCTCTTAAAAGCCCTGAATATTCATGCACACATGCCTATGTCCACACACAGGTGTGATTCGCCACGTGGGTGATGCACTGAAAGACCACGCCTCCAAGTCAAGGGGAAAGATATGCACCATTGGTATTGCTCCATGGGGCATCGTAGAAAATCAAGAGGACCTTGTTGGCAAAGATGTAAGTCTGTGAAGATAGACAGACAGACAGACAGACAGACAGACAGACAGACAGGCCTTTAGGGTAGATAGGGTAGATAGGGCTGAGGCTATAAAGTGCTATTGACAGCTTATTCACTGAGATGCTGAGTAAGCCAATAAACACTCCTTCACAGTGAGCTGGACAGCTGGGGAAACCAAATGAGGCCCATGCTGACTCAGTGAAATCTCTGGGAATCAGTGTTACGCTACTGTTAAAATTTCATCATCAAACTGTCCCGCTCTCTGTCCCTCTGAATAAGTCAGGCAGAACCAATTAATGTTGGTGACTGAAATGAGCTGATTAAGTGCTGAGGTTCTTTTTTATGCGTGATTGGTTTTAGCTGTCTATATACTACCAGATGAGTTTACCTCAAAGTGTCAGACAGTGTTGCGGTATTGTATATATCTGAGAAACTTTGGAGAAACTGAAAGTTTAATTTCAGCAGCAGTACAATGAAAGTTATGTTAATAATTATTGGATACATGGCAACTCCAAATCTAAAAAATGATTAGAACTGCAGTGTAGATGGTCCCTCTCACAGCTGTCACAGGGCAAAAGGCGAGGTATACTAATGAGGGGTCACCGTCCACACGACCATAAGTGTGTGTATTTGGGACAACACCCCCCCGCTGATTAGGACCTTCTTGCTTTAGGCAACAGTTACAACCACTGCACTGTCACCACCAGTATACCAGAGTGATGTTAATTTTTGTAATTACTAAATAGATTATCTACCATTAACTTGACAATATGCTCAGCATCCAGGTGCTTGAGTAATCTATTACTCTTGAAAGACTCGCATGAGACAGGTTTTTTACCTGTCTCTGTTCATCCTACCCGTGATTTCACTGCGAGCATTTTCTCTGTGATAGTCTCCCTCTGCTGTAACACTTCCTTCAGTTGCTCCCTCATTCGCAAGGGGTCACAACAGCAGATGGTTCCACATAGTTGATTTGGTAGTTTTTCATGTCAGATGCTCTTCCTGACCCAACCTTCCTAGTGATGTCTGTCTTAAACTGGGGATCTTTTTTGCGTCTGCACCATGGAGCCATTATAGTATCACACTGCTTGAGAAATGCTAATGTCTTTAAAAATCTATGGCCCAGCTTGTAGCATAGGATATCCATCAAGTCTCAAATCACAACCCAAGCTCACCCCACATGAAATCCTTACGGTTATTTTACTCATATTTCTTAAAGCTTTGGGCAGCAATGCTCTCTTGAGGCATACATTCAACTTTAGATGCAAAAGCAAAAGTAGTGAAAACCTCTTGAGAACAGGAGCAGGCTGTAATTTTATATTTGTATTCTAAGAAAGGTGCAGTGTTTGCATAGTTGTTAAATATTGACTTCTTTTGGCCAGGTGGTGCGTCCATACCAGACCATGTCCAACCCGATGAGCAAGTTGACGGTTCTTAACAGTCTCCACTCCCACTTCATCCTGGCGGACAACGGCACCACAGGAAAGTATGGTGCTGAGGTCAAATTGCGACGTCAGCTAGAGAAACATATCTCCCTGCAGAAGATCAACACACGTGAGTGAAATTTATCGCATCTTTCAGTCTGAGCCAAACTGACCTATTTACCCGACATTAGTGTTGGTGTTTTTAAATATTGCGGCGAGTGATAACGGCATCATGAAACTGTAATCCTCGCTTTATCAGCGACACCTCTGTGGGTTAATTGGGTTCACTCTAGTTTGTAGACTAAAATTACCTGCTTTATAGTGAGCACATGCTGTCAGAAGGTGTATTTTTAGCCAGGTAGATATAACTTCGTAAGCCTTTGAAAGTGTCCCTCCCTTCAGGGGTGGGTTTTTTTTTTTCTTTTCCTCTTTGGTGCCTACAGCTATCAAGCCAGCTGGCAAACACAGGCACAGTGGCAAGCACAGAACTACAACATATGTAGACATACAGTATACATGACTGTAAATGCATGTACATACAGTAATGTATCCTTATACTACCACTGGGGGAAGGAAAAAGCTTGATCACACTGTTTTTGGTTGTTTACTTACCTGTCTTTGTACTGAATATTGCGTGATACACATGTTAAGCTGCTGGCTTTGCTGTACAGACAACAGTTTCTTTTTATATATTTTTTCAGATAAATCAAATTGCATTAACACAAAAATCCTAATTTCACTGTATTCTTTATTTTTGTGAAGCTCGAATTAGTTGCACCAAAAGCGTCCTGTGCTCACAAAGGGTAGCAAGTACAAATACTTGTTCATGTGCCCAAAAACATAAGCTTTAATTTTTTTTTCAGTGTATTTTTGAGTCAGCATATTTGCCTTTGTGCGGCGTGTTCATCCGGCACTGAGTCCTTGTTACATTGCATTTCTCTGTTTTCATTTTTCACATTATACCTTAGCTAGAAACTGAATGGATTTACATGAATACAAAATGCATTTCTCTGTCTTTTTCTATCTCACCCTCCTCTTCTCGCGCTCTGTCATACACAGACACAAGCAAAGCAAAATTGCACATAAACCTCTGTGATATCCTTTAAATATATTTCTCAATAGCCTCTTGCAGTATTGTTTTGATTGAGCCAGGAGCAAACCTAAGTCAGATAAATGTTGTTTGCAACCGGGATTTATTTGCTATTACCTTCTTTTGCTGTCAGGGTAAAACCATTTTGAAATAATTTCTTCGGGGTTCGGTTGACATGAATGCACGCACTTTTACACTAGTGCTTTTTGTAAAACTCAGGAAGTGGGTGCGTTGCCACAGAGTCGAGTGCTGTGATTCAGATCTTCTCTTTGTCAGCACCAGTTTTATCCGCTGTCAGATGCCTCATTGATGTTTGCTGATAGCGAGCTTGCAAGGAGATGTTAAATGTCATTTTCATTCTTAGAAGAAGTGTTAACACTACCACATCCCTCCTAATCCTCTAACTTCAAGGTTATTAGAAATATTCCTGGTATTAAAGGGACAAAGCGGTGTACGTTCATCATCCAGCCATGTGACCTATGGACTTCCCTTTGTCATCCTATGCCTGGATTAATACAAAAGGGGCTGGGAAGGCAAAGGGACGGCCAGTTGTCATGCAAGCATCTAATGTACCACCGCTGATTTAAATCCTTTCTGCAGCTGTTAGCTGTATTTCCAAGATGAGTACTAATGTTTATTAGTTATTACCAGTTGTTAGTTATAGGTAACCAGTGACCTGCTGACTACCCACAGAGCCATAACCCACAGACTATCTCTGAAAATAATCCGCACTGCCTGAGGTTGCACTGATAGCCACCTTCAGCTTTAGCTAAAGTTAAACCTGCCACTCATCCTGGCAACTTGCCTGTTGAGGTGAAGTCCTCTATCAAAGGGAATCCACCGCCTTAATCAAAATCACATGAAAACCTATACTTCTATAGTGACTTGGTACTTTTATCTTTGACTGTCAAAGTGAGCTCTTATTAAGTCTTATGCATACACATACACACACACACACACACACACACACACACACACACACACACACACACACACACACACACACACACACACACATATGCATATATACATATACAGTACATATATAAAAAGATAATAACTGTATAGTGCTGTGAATAGTATTTACCCCCTTCTTCATTTCTTAGTTCTTTGCAGTAAATTATTTCATTTACTGTGGGGAAAAAAGCTATCCAAACCAATCTGACCCAATTTGAAAAAGTAATTGCCCCTGGGCAAAAATGGCATCCCTGAGAGAGTTGCAAGGAGAAAACCCAAAATTCCTCACAGTGATGTGAAAGGCTCATTGCCAATTATCACAAACACTTGATTGCAGTTCTTCCTGCCGATGGTGGCACAACCAGTTAGCAGGTTTAGCTAGGTACATTTGGATTGCTTTCTCACTTAATAGATGAAATCATCTTTTAAAAACTGAATTTTGAAATTTACTCTAATATTAATAGTATGTCTAATTTTTTGCTGATCTGAAACATTTAAATGTGCCAAATATGTGAAAAACAAAGAAAGGAGGCAAATACTTTTTCATGGCACGGAAGCTTTTCAATGTCCAGTTTGGGAAATTCAGGAAGTCCAAGCAATTACCCTTCTGGTAATAGCAAGCTGTTTAATTGCTAAAAAACAATGATTAAAAAAAGAAATTAAGGAAAGTGAAAAATGAATACTGAATATATTCAATCCTCTTAACATGAGAAAGTCAAGAAACAAATCCACTCAGTTATAGAGTGAAGAGCTATATTATACTGAATCGTGTTGTGCGTTTGTATGCATGTGTATCTTGATGTGTGTGGGCATTTACCTCTTTATTCACCAGTGTCAGGCTTGTGGACAAAGGCCATTTTTTGACTTGATCACCTGTCCATAGTCACTGGATGACTGCATCAGTTTTCCTCACAGCAGGTACCCCTGTGGGATCCACGTGTGCCCGGAGGTGTTGTCAAAGAAAGAAAGATTTAAAAAAAAGTGAAGGGGAGAAAACAGCAGTTAAGTTTAAATGGCCATGCTTGTGGGTTTTAGACCACATGTAACCACCAGATCTCTCTTTTTCCCCAACATAGTCCCAAACATTGCACACAACACAAGATGAAAGAAGTGTGGTGGATAGATATGCGTAATCTTCCCCTGTGGTATTTTTGTGATGTCTGGGCAATCCTGTAGCTAATCCTACTGCGCTTGTGTGTGAATATCCATGAAACAGCTATAACCATGTGACTGCCAGAAATGCTGTAGCAATCAAATTGGCTCCACAATATTCTAACATTTTGTTTAAATTATGGGAATCAGTGCTTTACAACAAATCTATGGGTGTTTTTGTCTGGTTACCCTCTTACAAAAAGGTTATAATCTAAAACAGGTCAATTTCTGTTGCCGTAAGAGCACATTTGAGTCAAAAACTGACTCACTTTTTGCTGAATATTTGATGTTAAATCTAAAAGCGGTATCTCTGGCTGTGTGTAAACAAAATAAAAGTCCTAAGACACGAAACATGGCTTCAAAGGCTGTAAATATGGATGGTTGGAGCCAGCACATTAAAACTAGAGCACTGGAGTGACACTCCATGGATGATGTAGCCCAATTTGATCTCAAGCGGGCTAGGGTAGAAAAACCATTGTACTGTAAGGACGCACAAGTACAATCAGGGAGCACTAGAGTCAATACTGAGTACTACTGTATCAATGGGCTTCTCATTAGTTAGCTAGCCAGACGAGGATGGAGCTCAGGCAACCTAGAATATTTCCCATGTGAACAGAGGTACAGATTACCCAGTGAACGTTGATAAATGAAAGTAAACAAATGTTGTTTTGGAAAAAAAAAGAACTTTATATATATATTCTCTCAGTTACTCTTACACTGGAGCATTTCTTTCTCCTGCTTTTCATTCCCAAGTAGACAATGTCAAACTGTAAGATGAGGAAATCAATAAAATGATTGGCACCATTCAACACTGTTGATTCACCGCTGCACAGCTCTTTTGATGTGTCTGTGGCCTTGGCTGTAATGCTTTTTAATCACTGCCTCACAACAGACAGAAGTGCAGAACGAGCCCGAGAGGAGAGTGGGAAAGTTAATACAGAAAAAAAGGATTAAGGGCAGGGAGAGAAGGAAGAAAACTAAATAAAGTGCAAAGGAGGTAAGAAACAGCCGAAGATGCAGGCAGTGAGGCAAGGTGTTATCTGTGTTTGCTTTGATGAAAAATTGGGAGGTAAAAGGAGGAAAAACGTGGTGTGATAAAATATCAAAACAGGCCTCATCCATTAATATAGAGAAAAATAAGAGAGCCCTTCATCTTATTTGCTGCATTCATTACGTGACAATTTGAAACTGAATCCACACACCAGGAAAAAAGTTATTAATTTGTGCAAGTTTAGATGCGGTCAGTGACAATGAACGACTGGCCTTGAACGTGCCCTCTTGCTTTTCACCTAAATTACTTGGTGTATTGAAATAGATGCATTCATGTAGATACTGTGTTAACCTTCACCTGCCCTCCTATTACAGTGATTTAATTAATCACAGCACACGTAAAAGAAATAGTTGGGGCAATTGAATTCAGAAGCCATAAGGCTTTGCATTGCAGATTAGCCTTGACACTGTGACCTCCATCAGCAAATATTGAATGAATTATAGTTACACTGTGGCACATGGGAAGTCAATGAGTTTGTACTGTTCTGTGTTCACTGTAAATGCCTGGACAAACTCTTTCAGAATATGATCCTTTTTAATGCCAAGTGTGCATATGGGCATCTAGAATATGAATTAGAAATGATACCATTTACAGATTGTAATAGATCAAATAAAGCACTAATAGGAGATTGAATTATATGGAAGTGTGCATAATTCTAATGATCAAATACAAATGTTTAAATTTCTTTTAAATGTTTAGAATTGAATCATTAATTCTCTTTCACAGCCTCTCTGGTCGGTGGTCAGTGAATTGGCACGGTGTGTGGATCAATAGATAATCTATTTTCAGGCAATATGAGTAAAAACTGACCAGAGACATTGTGGGGACAATTGAAGTCACTGCGGGTAAGGTGTGTTCATGCATGAATGCGTACACAAAACATGTCAAAAATGATAACCAAGAACTGCCAGAGTGTCCAACCCTGTGGTGGAGAGATAACAGAGTCAGTAGTGGGTAGGATACAAAACTTGCTCCAGGTATGGTTCCAGGTTGAGGATGTGCATGGATGACGACATGTTATGTGGTGTGGAAAGAATCTGACTGCACAATCAGTAGTGTGAAATGTAGTAAATGTATTTTGGAACAGTAGGTGGGTTAAAAACAGTGGTGGCACAGTCAGAAATGTCACAGTGGACGGGTTGCGAACCTACGGAGCCCCTCTGATGACATGGTCCAAAAAATAAATAAATTGTGGCCACAAAATACTACTTCGTGGGCACAAAATGGGTATAACGTGCTCACGAAATACTTATTTGTGGCCACGAAATACTATTTTGAGGGCACGAAATAGGTATACTGTGCGCACGAAATGCTAATTTGTGGGCACGAAACACTTGACCGATAACTGTGATCCTTCCGAGACCCCTGCAGTTGGTTGACAATAAAATCTGTCTGTAAAGCAACTGGGCACTCAGTTATAATAATTGCTATATAACTTTTGCACTGTCCACTTCCTGCTGTGACAAAACAAATTTCCCACGTGTGGGACTAATAAAGCTTATCTTATCTTATCTTATCTTAATATCCTGTTTAAATGTCTCTCTGTAATAATGGTTCCTTGCATTGCCAGGCTTTTCAAAATGCATTTGTTGCTCATTTCCAGCCTAAAATAAAAGTCAGTCATACTGTCTCTGTCCATGGTGTATAGGTTTAGCCTACTCTTATGCTTATGTCTCTACGCAGCTGTCCAGGAATTGTATCAATATGGTGTGTGCACGTTATATATTTCATTGCCACAAATGCGTAATTCGTTTGCCACGTTATACTCAATTCGTGACCACAAATTAGTATTTCGTGCGCACGTTAAACCTATTTCGTGCCCTCAATATAGTATTTCATGGCCACAAATAAGTATTTTGTGGGCACGTTATACTATTTCGAGGGCACGAAGTAGTATTTTGTGGCCACAATTTATTTGTTTTTTGGACCAAGTCATCAGAGGGGTTCCGTACGAACCAGACTAATTCAGACAAAAAGCTAATTTTATTTTATTAGTAAAAAAAAACCCCAAGTTGAATAAAGGTTGGTGAAACAGAATCAATCAACTCTTTTTTATTTTTCTCAAAAAATAAATACGTTTTCTTAACGGCCAATTGAATTTGTCATATAGTGTGAAGTGGAATATATCCTGGACTGTTCAGCTAAAACAGTTATTTAAACCTAAACAGTCAATTTAGAGTACTCAATTAAAGCTACAGTAAGTCAGGTATTATTTTTTAGGTTATTTATCAGGAAAAAAAAAATTTTGGACTCATAAAATGATTGGTTGAGCAACACTTGCTAATATTAGCTAGTAAGCTAATATTATATTACATTTTCACTCTGATAAACAGTTTCATTACATGTTCACATCATATGAGCATGTCCGAGTCCTGCGTTCATGTGCTACCTGCAAAGTGTCCAACAATGTTAGACCGACTTCAAAAAAAGTTTCACTAACGTTGACTAACAGCTACAAAAGCTGCAGCTAACGGAGCAGATGCTAACAGCAGACAAAACAGCAGTGCATAACAGCAAAAAAGTTCAACATATCATCAACAACTCACCTTAGTATCACTGTCATCTGACAGAAAGGAGATTCACTGACTCATCTTATTATGTTTCTTTCACAAAGTTTTTTAGCCTCAAAGTAAAGAGACATGAAAAAGACAGCGGACTCACAGCCTAGACTCACTACAGAAAAATGGTAGCCACAGTTGTTTGTCTCACAGGGGGCACCATAGGTTTGATCATGCACTTAAATTGGGACAGGTAAAAAAAAACAGATCTCACTTGACTGCAATGCACTGGCTGTTGAGAATTTACACACTGTAACTTTAAGCTACCCAGACAGAACCCACACATGCACAGGGAGAACACGCACACATGCGTGGCAGTGCAGTGGTTAGTACTGTACTACCGCTGGTTAACACTTTTTTTTTCCAGTGAAAAATCTCATTCAATTAATTTCACTCCATATTTTTCCCCTCGTTGTCCACACCTACAGACGTGGGGCCTGCCTCACAGTTTGGGAACTGTTGCTTCAGTGAAACAGGGAGAACAACATCTAATTTCATTTGAGTCATTTCAGCTGTCATTCTCATAGGGTACAGACCCTGTAAGTGGCTATTTATAAAGAATGCTTCCTGACATAGACACACTCAGAAGGGCGACACATACGTATTCATCTTGAAGAGACAGAAGCATTTATGCCATTTAAGCATCTGTCTTAAATGCCTGAGGTGATTTTATCCAGTTCAAATCAAGTTCCTCGGGGGCAAAATGCAAAATATTCTTCAGGAATATAATCAACACTTAAAGAAATGAGGCTTGAATTTATAATGGACAAGCTGTAGATGTTTAGGTACAAATCAACACACAGATCAACCCCAATTACTGTGTTTTCTGGTCAGTGAAAACACATTTTTAGCTGAGTGCTGGTGTAAAACTCACTCTGGCACACTAATTCTAATATTTCTAATAAAAATAAAAAGATATGTGATTACATCTGAGCTGCTTCAAGAAGGTTAAAGACTAAATATTTGAGATTTTGAGAGAAGCTTTGACCTTTTAGCATACCATCTGACATTTTGTTCTATAGCTTGTCAAGTTAGGTTCTCATATCTGTTTCTGATGTTTAAGTGTGTCAGTGTGTGTTGAAGGAATTTACTTTTTTTTTTTTTATTTATTTTTGGTTTATTTTATTGGTGTAGGGTGGTGGTGTGAGGTGAGAAGACAAGGGCCCACATACTGTAGCACACCTCCTCCAGTCATGCTGATGCTAATTTGACACATACAAGGACAAACTCGCAAACGCCAACGCACACGCAGACACACACGCGGCGGATGAGTCATTGCTGGATCCTTAATTAGGACCATTTAAGCATGTTATGTGTATCTTGCTTACACGCTGCTCTTTACCTCGCTAATTCCTTCAGTTCCTCATTACTTCCTCGTCTTCCAGACTGGATATATATATAGAAAATTACAGCGTTGGACTCCCTCCCCCCTTTTTTGGCTACTTCTACTTTTTTCACACTCTTTCAGAGTAGTCTCGCTCTTGAAAAGTAAGGTGTGGGCAGTGGATTAAAATTATATTTGATATATGAGAGACATGGGAGCCAAAGAGAGACTGGGGATTTTTACTCTTTGTTATCTGATATTAGCGTGTGTGAAGTGTGCATGGATACAGTCAGTACTTTGAAACAGACAGTACAAAGGGGGAATATATTATGTGTATATTTATATTATATGATATATATAAATAGGATTGAATAACTTCACTGTTTAACTATCGTCAACATCAAAGTCCAATTAAAAAAGACAAAAGCTTGTAATATTGTTGATATAAAACTTGCTACAGTTACAGAACTGAACAACAGACAGCTAAAAAGACATGAGCCTCAGTTTCTGCTGCAACATCTGGGTGGATCCATCTGGATCCATCAACAGTTCAGGCTGAGTATTCAGACACTGCATATCTACTGGGATTTTCCCACACATCCATCTCTTGAGTTCAAAATCTCCAGCTCTCTGTATATAGCAACAATAACCCAGATAACAATTTGTTACAATCAAGGTATGCATAAAAGTCGAACCTCGAAGCAGTTGGCACACAGTAGCAGAAAACCACACAGTCAGCTAAGAACAGGAAACTGAGGTTACAATTGATACAGGCTTACCAAAACTGAACAATAGACAATTAGAAAAACATTGTTTGGTCTGAATAGATAATAGATATGATTAGTAGGGTCAGAATTTGCCATTAACAACACAAAAACAGGGATTTATCCTGCTTTGTTTTATTAGTGGTTCATGCTCGTGGTGGTGTAATGATGTAGGGAATATTTTCTTGGCCATTTCTTGACCCTTATCATTTAAACACCACATCTTACCTGGATATTGTTCCTTTATGAGGCTTTATGTGTACCCATCTTCAGATAGCTGCTTCCAGCAGAATAATGCAGCATGTCATAAAACTCAAATCATGTCTGGTTTTGTGAACATGACAGCAAGTTCACTCTACTCAAATGGCATCCACAATCACCAGATCTCAATCCGATAGAGAACCTTTGGGATGTGGTGAAACGGGAGAGTCACGTCATGGATGTGCAGCTGACAAGTCTGCAGCATGTCAGTATGGACCAAAATGTCAGATGTGTGTCTCCTGCTCCTTGTCAGATCTATGCCACAAAGAGTTAAAGCAGTTCTGAAAGAAACAAACAGTAGTTTCTGTCAAGACGTTATGTGGTTTTTTAGGGTCCCACTTCAATTTTAGGATAGTTTACTGCATGTAAGGATTCAGGGAATTCCCATCATTTAAACATAGACACAAAAACCTAAGCCTACACTCTAATAAATAAAACATTGGTTCAAATAAAAAAAACATGTTAACGTTTTCCACTAGAATTTTTGAGTTAAGCCAACTTCTGGCAGAATAGCATTAATTCAAAGCAATATTTTTGAGTATGGTGAAGTAGCTTTTTTGGCCACAATTAAAAACATTCTTAAGTAAAATTAACTTAATAATTTTCGACTAGAACACAAAAATTTAAGTTGATCCAACGTGAATTTTACGTATAGTGAAGTTACTTTTTGGCCACAAAAAAAAAAAACACATTCTGAGTAACATGAACTTAATAATTGTCAACAAATACACAGGAATTTAAGTTGATCCAAGATTATATTTATGTATGGTGAAGTAGCTTTTTGATCAAAATAAAACACATTTATAATTAAAATGAACTTAACTGTCGGCATAAATAGTATTTATGTTGGTCAAATATGATATTTTGGTTACAGTGTAGTAATTTTTTGGTCCTACAGGAGATTCTATAAGGGCATTTACCTGTTTCCCAGCAGGCTAAGTCGCTCCAAAATACAACCTTGATCAAAAGCTGTGTCTTATAACCATGACTACCGCGTGGGCAGGCTCATGCATGGTGGTGCCTGCCCACAAAGAAGTCAAGGTTCTAAGACCTTAGAAACTTGTCGATCACTTTTTTCCCCAAACGAAGGTCAGCCTTAACATGCGCTGTGTGTGCTCTTGTGTCATGACCTTCAGAAAAAGAAATGGATGTTGTGTGTATTTGTTTGAATGCGGCAGATGTGATGCCAAATACCTGGACATCAGCTAAGGGACTCGTACCTGGTGCTCAGAAAGAATAGAAATTCAGAAAGATGTATTCAAATGAGTTAGACCCATTTAATTACAATAACAAACATCACAATTCTTTAACGTGCGTGTGAAGTGCAAGATTTGTGGGCTTCAGTTTCCTAGAACACAAGTTGCCTGCTGAAACTTAATGAGCTGTGTATTAAAATTGTAATACAACCTACTACTTGAATCCTCTTTTTTTTAACTTTAACATGTGACAGTGAATCAAAACAATAGATGACAGGCTGCTATACATTAAATGCACTAATTTAAACATAAAATGAGCAAAGCTTCTTTCATTCAACTTTGTCAGCACTCTTACAAAGTATTCTTGATTCTCTTCTATATTTGACTTTTCACCCTCAAGATTAAGGCCAGCTAAAGAGGGCATTACACAAACTTTAAAACACACCAATACCCTCAGAACACAGGTCATGGGAGAAATTAAACGCATTCCTTAAAAATGTGCAAATAACAGCATTTAAGGCACGGCAAAACATTAACTCAGAAGACTTAAGAACAGCGCTTTAAAATTTAGTAAAACACATTGAAGTAGTGCCAGAAATGCAGGAATAAGGTTTTTGTGAAACTCACTCACGAATGGTCTATCAAGTCTGCTCTAGAAAATACCAAACTTAAGATTCATTACTTTAGAGCTGGCTTTTTGTCCATCAAGCTCAAGGCATAGCTTTTGAAATACCTCAAAGGTAAATTTCAGCTGCTTGGGATAGGTAAGGTTCAGAGCGTAGATTACTCCCATCATCAAAGCACAGGATCTGGCAACATCAATCCTCTCCAGGATCTTGGATCCCTCAACGATGATGGTTGCAGGCCCATCACCAATGATAGCAATCTTCATGATTTGCATTGCAAGGTCTGCGTTGAGCTCCTCCTCATCCCTGTAGGAGAAATTAAATGTTAGGATGTATAAAATACATAGCTCAAGCACTTCAGGATGACGTGCATAAGGGAATGAACTACTACAGGTAGGAAAATAAGCTAAAACAGGTTGTCTTTTGTGTTTTTCAGTGATTTTACTTTGTCATTCTGTAATTTTTAAAAGCTAAATTAAACCATAATCCAACGTTTAAAATAAAAAATGTCTTGTTTTTCACAGTTTTGTTTTTCCACTTTGAAAAGAAAATCTAATAAATCATTTTTAAGGGTTATTCCACTTCTAAGTGAAATTTTATCTATTGCCATATTGTCACAGTTAGAAAGTGAGAAACAAGCCTTTTGTAAACAGCACACTAATTCTCCGGAAGCAATCCATTTGCTTTAACAGAGCATAAACAATGTAAGTGAATAGCAGGTGCTAGCATGTTGTGTGCAAAAGTGATTAAAATGACTCAGTAATGAAAACAAATATTTCTTGGGAGCTTAGTAATCATGTTCACGGCAAATGAAAAGTGCAAAAGTAACACGGAAGATTTGCAGAAGCTGATTTAGACTTGAGACTACATTGCAGTTACGACAAACACCGCTGTAAACATCCACTGTATGGTGCATGGATATAACGCAACAGTTGAAAAAGCCTCCAGCTTCCATAAACAAACACACACAGCCACTACTATACAAGCATAGTAAGCTGCAGTAACAATGGATGGATCTTTGATTTGTTGAAGAAATATTGCACAAATAGCATGTTGGTTTATAGACACTGGTCGGCAGTGGCTTCAACTGCTGTGTTATAACCATGTGGAGGCTTACAGCAGTGCTTTGTCGTAATGTAGTCCCAAGTCCAAATCGGCTTCTGAAAATCCTTCATGTCAATTCATACTTTTCATTTGCAGTCAGCATGATTCATGATTCTGAATTACTCAATTCAAGCTTACTTGTTAAGAAGGTCCCTTGGTACCAGGAGAAGATGATGGTTTGAGCCTTTGTCCTGGCAAGAAACACAGCAAAGTAACTGAATATTTCGGTGAGATTCCCACTTTCTTTAGAAGGCTGACCACGTCTTAACTGGAACCCCTAGATCTGCAACGCCAGGACAGTGTATAACACCAGAAAGTTGTGCCTGCACAAAAATACAAAAGATGGTATTTTCAACTTCACCTGTGAGTCTTCAATACAGTGAATAAGTTTCACCTGTCAAAGCTGTGTGAGCTAGAACCAAACATTCAAAACTACATAGACCTGAATACACTGGGTGCTGGAAAGCCTAACGTGGCTTTCCATAGATCAAATATACATAGAGGTGACATGGACTGGGCCAGTCTGTTGGAGCGTGTATCCCCACCGATCGCGATCTTGGAGGGGTCTCCACTCGCCCCCAGTGCATGTATTTCTACTGAGGAATGTGTTAACTCAAAAAAAAAAATAAATAAATATATATATATATATGAGTTTTTTTTTATCAACAAAAGCAAACATAAGGTGTGGCATGACAGGACAGAATCATTTCTGACAGTAAATACAAAAAAACCCCCAAACTTTTTATACACAAGCTACAATGTCAATAATCCCACTTGATCTGTTTTCATTTCATTCTCCAAAACCAAATTGGAATCAATGCTGAGTCAGCAGCTATGGTCATTTTTGTGCACCCTAGTGTTGCAAAAACTGGCATACTACTGAAACCATATGTGGGATTATTGACCTTTCTTGCCTTATCCGTTTGGAAAAATATTTAAACATTTTCCTTATTTACCATGGGTGAATACATTCCTCAGTAGAAAAAATGCACTGGCGGCGAATCGGGACCCAACCAAGATGGTGTCTGGTCTTTTACCTGTGAAAATAGGCCGAGCAGACGGTGAAGAACCGCTCTTAGCGGTCAACAGACACACCGGACTAATGGCGACCGCACTTCCTGCGCAGAAGCCAATGGGGTTGAACTTCACCCCGTAACGTTACGAAAATTTAGAAGCGTTTCTTATCAATTACTAACATAAAATGCTTCCCTTCAAAAAATAAATTTCACATTTCAAAAATAAAATCACAGTGAACACAACTTAGCTTGGCTAGCTACGTTAGCATAGTAGTTAGCGCCGGGGCTAACAACGTCCGCTATCTTTTAATAATTATAAGACAATTACAGTGGTCTGCATTAGAGTAACGTCAGTGTTAAATTTTCCAAAAAGAGCCCAACAATTTATGCTATCGTGGAATTAGCTGCTGTGTGTATATTGAAACACACAAACGCGGGGGCAAGCTAAGATGTATGTTATGTATGTTACGTCGTTGTTTTAAAGTAAACTAACAAAATCCAGAGCGACTGCAAATATGTGTAATTTCGCATAAAATTACTCACCGTTCGCGACGAACACAGCTAAAGACAGCTATGATAAACCTTGAACACGTGCTGTTGAATATGTCCGCTTGAGTAGAAGAAGGGAACTGTGAGCTGTTTACACATCATCAAGTTGTATTTTACATCGACAGAACTTAAAATTATATTGTTTTTTGATTAATAGAAGATTTTAAATTCAGACAAATCACGATTATATATTGAGTAAAGAGGCATAATTTATGTGTCACCCGAACTCAATAAAATAAAATTTTTAATTAGGAAGTCTAACAGTATTTATGAACTTGATTTTTCATTTCACAACAACATATATATGTAAGTAATGACTAAAGGTCACATTAATTACTTTTTAGAGTGATATAAGTCACTTTCTAAAATTCAGCAACAGTGCTACATGTTGCCAACACCTCCACATTTGTCTCTGTACCTGGATCGTGCACGCAGCATCTAAGGACTCCACAATCTACGTTTGTCTCACCCTAGCAGCACTTGTCCCTCTCCTCCTCCTTCAGTTCACTTCATCATAAACTCATCATCATATTCTGTTTGTGGCCTTTTCACATGTGTCACATGCCGTGTCTTGGCTTTTTGCGGAGCTGAAATAACTCCACACATGACTCCGCTGATGATCATCAACTGAGTGAGAGAGCACACATGATGCATTTATACAGCCATATTTAACAATCAAAGGATTGCATTTAAAAAGTACAATCACTGTATCTCAGCAGAGCATTAGCATTTCTAAATTTAAGGATTCAATTTCAACCACATTAATATAGATGATATCCACAGACAGAGAAATATTATAGAAAAACAACGAGGTAATGTCAATACTGCTTTTCACTGACATTAGAAACAGCCTCTCTGGCAACATGCTTTAAAGCAGGGGTGGGGAACTCCAGGCCTCAAGGGCCAGTGTCCTGCAGGTTTTAGATATCACTCTGGGTCAACACACCTGACTGAAATGACTAGTTCATTACCCGGCCTCTGGAGAACTTCATGACAGATTGAGGAGGTAATTTAGCCATTTAAATCAGCTGTGTTGGCTCATGGGCACACCTAAAACCTGCAGGACACTGGCTCTTGAGGCCTGGAGTTCCCTCACCCCAGCTTTAAAGAATCTTCTCAGATGCCTGATTCATACCTCCCAATCCTGTGTATTAATGCATCGAAAACCATTTTTTCTACGTAAGATAACAGATCTTGCAGGAAACAAAGTTACTCTGTAAGGCATAGCAATTGGAGGTATAATAGCAGGAATGGTGGCTCCATGCCCGGATGGGTTGTAAGCTACTTTAGGACTGGAAGAAAAAGGTACACTCTGAATAGATGTGTTTTACAAACCAATTTTGTTTTTGTTTTTTATAACAAAGTTTTTTTTCACAAGCTAATAGATGGTTGTCAGACTATGTTATCACTGACTTTTTATGCCTTTATTCAAAGTCCATGTCAAACATTAGGTGAAATCTGTGTTTTAAAAAATACTTAGAACACTTGTAAAAATGCAGCGCATAATATGTTCAATTTTAATGGATTTTCTGCATAAACTCAGGGACAAAAGATTGGATACATGTGAAAATTTCAAATTACATTTGTAACTTTTCTTCTTTTTGATTTTTCACAAGTTGTGTTCAAATTCACAGAAAATGTGTGACACATGAACCAACACATTTTTTAAACACATCATTTCTAAGAGTATAATCTTAGAGGAAACACGTGCTGTTTTGTTCCATTTGATAACCTGGAGACTGTAGTAAGTAATTTTTTTTTAAATTAAACAATATCTATGTGATTCTGGAAATATCATGGAAGGTCCCACCCAGAACTGACACAGATGAGCTTAAGAGGAAGATGGATTTGGCCATCAGAGCCAATCAAAACCAAGCCGCTGAACAGAAAATGGGATTAAATCTCAGCAACTGTTCCAGGTACTTAAACGAGATTTCCTTCCTACTGACTCTATTTGAAAGGTGCTGCTATGATATCAGTCATGGGTTACTGACAAGCAGGGGATTGATGTCACTGAGAAAATGAGAGACACATGCTCATATGGTTGTCAGTCATAAGGTAGGGTCACTCCAGACCGTGTCCTGCTTTATTATTCTTTTTTTACTTTAACCAGGACCACAATTTACAGAAAGCACATCATGCATCATCAGCACATTAGAATTTACCCTCTTCATTTTAACAATATGTGAAAAATACAGTTTTCCACAATGACTTATTTTGAGAGGACAAACCCAGTACTAAAAGACTGTTAATTTAAAAAAAAAACAAAAAAACAATGCCAAAGCAATAAATACTCTAAAGTTTGATCCTATTTTTTTTTTAAAGAAAGTAGGAGAAAAAAGAAAAGAAATACTGTAAATCAGAGGCCAAAAGTCATCCTAAAATGTTCCATCGACTTTAGGCTAGTTAGCCAAAAGAGAATTTGTGGTTTGTCTGTCTTTGTGACTCTATTTGTGTGAGTGGTTGTGTGTGGTTGTGTGCACACAGGCAGAATTTCCTCCTACCAATTAGCCATGACACAGCTGTGCTTTTCCCTCCTCATCTGCTCCTTGGTGGGTTTCAGTTGAACAATAATGTACTTTAGAGGGTGCAGCGTTGCCTCCAAAGCTCAGCAGTCATCAATATCAATGCATGATCTGACACTTGCGTGCACACCACACACACACACAGATAACAACAGAAATTGGCATTAAAAAAAATGGAAGAATCAAATGTAACAAGGAAGCCATTAGTCTGCTCCTCTCTCTGCTCTATTGATGTATGGTCATGAGATGTGTTGTGGCACAGGACCCGAAAATATTCTCTTTATGTAACTGTCCCTGTTGTAAGGCCATACAAGGCTGTGTGAGGCAAAGCGTGATGGTGGGTCGACTTCTGACTATGCACTTGCTCTTGTGTTTGCGAGAGTGTGTGCATGCCCCATGTGCGCATGCATTTGTATGTGCCTGTCTGCCTGCTTGTTTGAGAGACAGACCATGCTCTTTCCTCCGTGAATTATGCAGAGCAGGGTGAGGATGCTGGGCGGGTAGGATCAGGCAGTTACACAGCTTTTGAATTAGAAGGGTCTAAACAGCCGCCATAAAACACAACCGCATGGAGCAGAACGGGAGGAAGAGGATGAGACCGGAGTGGCAACTGAAAGAACTTTAGGAAGAGAGGATGTGAGACACAGAGGAGAGGAAGGGGGCTTGGGACGTGGATTGGACTTAGACCACTAAAAGGGGAAAGAATATAAGGGAGTAAGAGAGAATGAGACTCTGGGGTTTATAGGGTTTTATAGTGGTTTAAGGGGGGATGTTCTGTGGTCGACTATGAAATGGGGAGGAAACCATAAGAATTAAAGAGAGGAACAGACAAAAGTAGTAAATTTCTCTGAGACTTTTGTGATATAACTTTTACATAAATTTACAAATTTAACTGCAGTTTTTACAGTGTTCTCCCATATGTCTCACTGCATATAGAAAACACACCTGCAAATTATGAAATATTACCCTGAAAAGCCATGATTAAGAGACAAAGATCTCTGTTGTGAGAACAGGGATCACTAAACCACTTCCTCTGTTTCTTTCTCTCTCTCTCTCACACACACACTGCACCTGTCTCTCTCGCTCTCTCTCTCTCTCTACAGGGAGTGCAGAATTATTAGACAAGTTGTATTTTTGAGGAATAATTTTATTATTGAACAACAACCATGTTCTCAATGAACCCAAAAAACTCATTAATATCAAAGCTGAATGTTTTTGGAAGTTTTTAGTTTGTTTTTAGTTTTAGCTATTTTAGGGGGATATCTGTGTGTGCAGGTGACTATTACTGTGCATAATTATTAGGCAACTTAACAAAAAACAAATATATACCCATTTCAATTATTTATTTTTACCAGTGAAACCAATATAACATCTCCACATTCACAAATATACATTTCTGACATTCAAAAACAAAACAAAAACAAATCAGCGACCAATATAGCCACCTTTCTTTGCAAGGACACTCAAAAGCCTGCCATCCATGGATTCTGTCAGTGTTTTGATCTGTTCACCATCAACATTGCGTGCAGCAGCAACCACAGCCAGACACTGTTCAGAGAGGTGTACTGTTTTCCCTCCTTGTAAATCTGACATTTGATGATGGACCACAGGTTCTCAATGGGGTTCAGATCAGGTGAACAAGGAGGCCATGTCATTAGTTTTCCTTCTTTTATACCCTTTCTTGCCAGCCACGCTGTGGAGTACTTGGATGCGTGTGATGGAGCATTGTCCTGCATGAAAATCATGTTTTTCTTGAAGGATGCAGACTTCTTCCTGTACCACTGCTTGAAGAAGGTGTCTTCCAGAAACTGGCAGTAGGACTGGGAGTTGAGCTTGACTCCATCCTCAACCCAAAAAGGCCCCACAAGCTCATCTTTGATGATACCAGCCCAAACCAGTACTCCACTTGCTGGCGTCTGAGTCAGACTGGAGCTCTCTGCCCTTTACCAATCCAGCCACGGGCCCATCCATCTGGCCCATCAAGACTCACTCTCATTTCATCAGTCCATAAAACCTTAGAAAAACCAGTCTTGAGATATTTCTTGGCCCAGTCTTGACGTTTCAGCTTGTGTGTCTTGTTCAGTGGTGGTCGTCTTTCAGCCTTTCTTACCTTGGCCATGTCTCTGAGTATTGCACACCTTGTGCTCTTGGGCACTCCAGTGATGTTGCAGCTCTGAAATATGGCCAAACTGGTGGCAAGTGACATCTTGGCAGCTGCATGCTTGACTTTTCTCAGTTCATGGGCAGTTATTTTGCGCCTTGGTTTTTCCACACGCTTCTTGCGACCCTGTTGACTATTTTGAATGAAACGCTTGATTGTTCGATGATCACGCTTCAGAAGCTTTGCAATTTTGAGACTGCTGCATCCCTCTGCAAGATATCTCACTATTTTTGACTTTTCTGAGCCCGTCAAGTCCTTCTTTTGACCCATTTTGCCAAAGGAAAGGAAGTTGCCTAATAATTATGCACACCTGATATAGGGTGTTGATGTCATTAGACCACACCCCTTCTCATTACAGAGATGCACATCACCTAATATGCTTAATTGGTAGTAGGCTTTCGAGCCTATACAGCTTGGAGTAGGACAACATGCATGAAAAGGATGATGTGGACAAAATACTCATTTGCCTAATAATTCTGCACTCCCTGTATGTGTGGCAAGGAACACAAAGCACTAAGTGGGATGGATATTTTTGGTTCAGCTGCTTTTTTGTCAACTTCTCTCCCATGATTACAAAGTGACATGAAAATAGTCATGTGGCATCACAAGTATTAAATTTAGAACACTTTTTCCAATTATAGATCCAGGTTTACACAAGTAGTGAAGCCTATTTATTTTTAGATTTTTCCTCTGTTCAATACCCATCTTCTTTCCCTCTTTACTTTTTTGTCCTTTTTGAGGGCCAGGCAGTGCATCAGAGGCAACCATTTCTACCTTTTCTCATCTTCTTCTTCCTCTTTTGTGTTCTTCTGCCAGAGTATCTGTATTGTATTGTAGAGAAGTTTAGAAAATTTATTTTTAGATAGTTCCCCGATTCCTTTCAATAACTTCCATTTCTGGACCGCGAGTGCTCAAGTATCAGGTCAAACATGGAGGTGTGTTACTGCACAGAGCTGAGACTGTGAAAATGAGGAACTGTCGGGGGCTTTTCATCCAGCTAAAGCTCAAAGCATAATATGGTGTGAATGTCTGCCATATTGGTTTTCATAAAGAATTTAACTAAATTCAGTCTTATCAAACTGGGAACACATGATCTTCATACCAAATCACATAAAAGTTATAATATGGATTTTTGTTTTTTAAAAGCTTTTCCCAGCCAAGCTGTCTAAGAAGCAAGACAGCTTTTGTCCTCTGCCAGTGCCAAACTTGGTAGATCTATCTAACAGACTCCAAGTGGTTCTTTCAAATGGAGAATCCTCTTCACACACTAAGGTTAATTATGGAGTTCCACAGGGTTCCATGCTGGGACCAGTTCTGATTACAGTTTACATGTTTTCTTTTATATATATACTATAAACATATTCATCATATTGTTAATAAAAAAATAAAAAAAAGAACAAAAATAAAATTAATGTTTACTCATTTCAAAAATGCACCCTGCGACAGACTGGCGACCTGTCCAGGGTGTACCCCGCCTCTCGCCCTATGACAGCTGGGATAGGCTCCAGCGCCCCCCGCGACCCTGAAAAGGACAAGCGGAAGCGAATGGATGGATGGATGGATGGATGGATGTTTTCTTTTTCCTCTAGGCAAGGCAAGGCAAGGCAAGGCAAGTTTATTTGTATAGCACAATTCAACAACAAGGTGATTCAAAGTGCTTTACAGAGACATTAGAAACAAGAACAAATAAAAAGCAGGATTTAAAATTGATTAAAACAAGCAAATTAACTAACTAACTAATTAACAAACAAACAAACAACAGTATATAAAATCAAAACAGATAAAATCAGAACAGTAGATAAAATCAGTAGTTAAATGTAAGTTTTGAAATTTAAGCTTAAAGTGTGGATTTGGTGCTTTATTCAAATGCAGCTGAGAACAGGTGAGTCTTCAACCTGGATTTAAATAAACTGAGTGTTTCAGCTGATCTGAGGCTTTCTGGGAGTTTGTTCCAGATATAAGGAGCATAAAAGCTGAATGCAGCTTCTCCGTGTCTGGTTCTGACTCTGGGAACTGATAAAAGACCGGATCCAGATGACCTGAGGGATCTGGATGGTTCATACTGGGTCAGGAGGTCATTGATGTATTTTGGTCCTAAACCATTCAGAGCTTTATAGGCCAGCATCAGAACTTTAAAGTCTATCCTCTGACGGACAGGCAGCCAGTGTAAGGACCTCAGAGCTGGACTGATGTGGTCCACTTTTTTGGTCTTAGTGAGGACTCGAGCAGCAGAGTTCTGAATGAGCTGTAGTTGTCTGACTGATTTTTTAGGTAGACCTGTAAAGATGCTGTTACAGTAATCAAGCCTACTAAAGATGAATGCATGGACTAGTTTTTCCAGGTCCTGTTGAGACATCAGATCTTTTATCCTTGATATATTCTTGAGGTGATAGTAAGCTGACTTTGTTATTGTCTTAATGTGTTTTTCTAAGTTTAGGTCTGCATCCATCACTACACCCAAATTTCTCGCCTGGTTTGTGGTTTTTAGATGTATAGATTGAAGTTCTCTGGTGACCTGTAATCGTTTTTCTTTGGCGCCAAAGACTATTACCTCAGTTTTGTTTTTGTTTAGCTGGAGAAAATTGTGGCACAACCAGTCATTGATTTCCTCAATGCATTTACCAAGAGCCTGTACAGGGCCTCGGTCTCCTGGTGACATTGTGATATATATTTGTGTGTCATCTGCATAGCTGTGATAGTTTATTTTGTTGTTGTTTATAATCTGTGCCAGTGGGAGCATGTAGATGTTAAACAGAAGGGGTCCCAAGATGGAACCTTGGGGAACTCCACATGTGATACTTGTCTGCTCAGATGTGAAGTTACCTATTGATACAAAGTATTTCCTGTTTTCTACGTATGTTTTGAACCAGTTTAGTACAGTTCCTGAAAGACCTGTCCAGTTCTCCAGTCGTTTGAGTAATATGTTGTGGTCAACTGTATCAAATGCTGCACTGAGATCCAGTAAAACTAGGACTGACATTTTTCCACTGTCTGTATTCAGACATATGTCATTAAACACTTTGGTCAGAGCGGTTTCAGTGCTGTGGTTCTGTCTAAAACCTGACTGGAAGGCATCGTAGCAGTTATTCTGTTTTAAGAAGTAACTGAGCTGTTGGGAAACTGCTTTTTCAATGATCTTACTTAAAAACGGGAGATTTGAGATCGGCCTGTAGTTGTTCATTTGTGTCTTGTCAAGATTGTCCTTTTTCAGTATAGGTTTGATTACAGCAGTTTTTAGTGATTCTGGAAACACACCTGATAATAAAGAAAAGTTGACGATCTGTAACAGGTCTGACTCTAAAGTCTTTGAGACCTTTTTGAAAAAACTTGTTGGCAGGACATCTAAACAGCAGGAGGAGGAGTTCAGTTGACCTAAGATGTCCTCCAGGTCTTTGCTGTTACAGTTTTTCTCAAATGCTAAAACACATGTCACAAACGTTACCACCAGGTCCCCCAATGTCTAAACACAACACCCTTCTCTAAAGCTACATAAACACAACCACACCTTCCCACTGCAAAACTCAAACTCCCACACCAAGAGAGCAGCTCGAAGCTGTCAAAACTGTAAACACTATACACAGCATTACACACTACAGCAAAACTATTGAAAACACAATGCCCAATTTGTGAGAAGGTTCTTTGTTTCATAACTGCCAATGCATATTTTAGAAACTATACAGTAACGGATCATCGTAGATCTCTGCAGAGGATTAGGCATTTAGATTTGTGAGTTTCATATGAGTAGTATAAATCTATAGAAAATCCTGCATGTACGTACACTACTGTAACACAACTCAATGCAAAAACAGAATCTATTGCACACAACAGTAATCTTGAAAACATGAACAGGGTGTGAAGTTTTTTTATTTACGTTATTCACACCACACACATCACAATCACTGTGCGGCATCATGTCGCTGAGCTGTTGCTCGCATCTCGTCCGTAATGATGGTGCGAGGTTGTCTTGCTCTCCCTCCTGGACCTTCTCCTCTCCCATGTTGGCCTTCTCCTCTTCCTCGTTGGTCGCTCCTCTTCCTCCTCTCATTTGAACTCCTCTTCCTCATTGGCCTGCTCCTCTTCTTCCAGGGCCAGCTCTTCTCCCTCCTCTGCATCAAATTCCTCTTCCCCTGCCTTCATCCATTGTGTTTGTTTGGAACCTTCAGCATACTGTGCACTCTGAACTTGCTTTTACATGTGGGTACAGCATTAGCAACAAGTGTCTTCAATTTTGAGTCATTGTGTGTAGTGAATGACGCCAGGTGTGTTCCCTGTGTTCAAAGATTGGTGACTGTGGCAAGCATTTTGCATCACATGGGCTTTCATTTGAGAATATGAGCAGAGTTGTTTTGCAACATGTGTTTTAGCAAGGAAAAATGTGTTTAGATTTATGAGTACAGAGGGTTGTGTTTTGTGAATTGTGTCTTCATGTGACATGTGTTTATGGTACTGGAATATGGTGGCTACATTTGGTAAATGTGTTTAGACTACTGGTCATTTGGGTTACAGGATTGGCTTTTGTGTTTTAACATTTGAGAAAAACTGTAATAGGTTGAAACTGTTTCATGGTGTTTAAACAGTTTTTTGGTGGACACAGTACATATCCTGGATCTGCTGTTGATGTACCAATTGCTTGTCTAATTTTTTGGATTTTTTCAGTGAAGAATTTGGCAAAGTCATTGCAGGCCATGGTCGAATGAAGTTCAGCTGCCACTGACACAGGAGGGTTTGTTAGCCTGTCAACTGTAGAAAATAAGACCCGAGCATTATGGCTGTTTTTAGTGATGATGTCAGAGAAGTAGGACCTCCTTGCATTCCTCAGTTGTAAATTATAATTGTGAAGTTTCTCTTTATAAATGTCATAATGAACCTGGAGGTTTGTTTTTCTCCATCTGCGCTCAGCTTTCCTACACTCTCTTTTTTCATTTTTCACCAGTGTGGAGTTTCTCCATGGAGACTTTTTCCTTCCAGAGATAACCTTCACCTTAATGGGAGCAATAGTGTCTAGGCATTATCATTAGAAGGCATAGCATACATCCACACTGGTATTCAAATGATACCCAGCTTTATCTATCCATGAAGCCAGATAATACACACCGATAGTTAAACTAAATGGTTTAAAATGGTTTAAAGGCAAAAAGACCCTATTTGAGGAAGCACAAAGAAATTGCAGCATGTGTTGGTATTAGCCTTAAAAATAGTTCTGGTACCAGAGGTTCCAGGGCTGAGTCTTCATTGATATATGAGTCTTTTTTTCCTTTAAGCTTGACTCAGTGCAGTCCTTCACACGCTTTGGTTTCTGTCACTTCCACAGTCACATTAACATCACCCTAAAAATTATTTTTTCCATTGTACTTTGTGAGATTTTGTTTTATTCAACTCCCATTGTGTTTTATGTGCTTTTGCAGCTTTTTTCTATTTCTGGGTGTTTTCTGAAGTTGCAGTGCTTTTGACCTCTCAGGGTCACCGTACAGATTATAGTCAGAAAGCATATCACATGGTTATTAGATTTTGAAACCGTCGAAAAAGGAAACCAAACAGGAAGCGTGATCATATATCAAACATTGTTTTTATGTGCTGACACTAAACTGAATATATATATATTGTTGCCTGAAGTTTTTTTTTTTCTTGAAAGCCTCATTTGACTACCAAATCAGTGCTTACAGCGCTTTAACTATAATTATACTGTACATATTTACATGGAGTTCATAGCTAAGCTGAACTGCTTGGCTGCCTATGGCTGCTTGTAGCTATATTTCTGTTTTGTTCTTTTATTCTTTCACTCTTTACCCTCCTGTTTCTCCTGCTGCCACTTGTTTTCACGTGTAGGTATCGGTCAGGGTGTGCCAGTGGTGGCACTGATCGTAGAAGGGGGTCCTAATGTGATCTCTATAGTGCTGGAGTACCTCAGGGACACTCCTCCAGTTCCTGTGGTGGTGTGCGACGGCAGCGGCAGAGCCTCTGACATCTTGGCCTTCGGACATAAATACTCAGAGGAGGGAGGGTAAGCACTCACATGTACACATTTTACAGGAGTGGAACGGCAAGCATGAATAGCGTATGAAAAAATTGGATGCACTGTAGATGTCAAGGGATTGTTTTAGATCAAAATATCTTTGAATATTTATGTGAGTTTGTATGCAGAAACTTGGGGAAAAAAATGAAACTTGCTTTAATAAAACACAAATGTGAGAATTTGTATTTCAACAAAGACTCAAGAGATTTGGTAGCTAAGAGTTCCAGTCAGCCTTGGTTTAACCTTCTGATATAATTTGCCTGTTTTCCTGTCACTCTGGCCCCGTTCTTGATACTCTCTTTTCTTTTTCCACACCTTTCTGCCTCTGCAGCATAATTAATGAGTCTCTAAGAGACCAGTTGCTGGTGACCATTCAGAAGACTTTCACCTACAGCCGCTCACAGGCTCAACATCTGTTCATCATTCTCATGGAGTGCATGAAGAAGAAGGAACTGGTGAGTCACTCCTTCTCAAACACTCCTTATGCATTTGCACATATACATTGTGGTAAACACATTGATGCAGAGCTGCAAATGCATATGTGCAGATGGAGGAAATGCAAGCTGATGAACAAAATATACATGATACATTAAAGCACAAGCAACCTGACACAGAAACACACAACATTCAGATACACTATTAAACAATTTATAACATAGTTATCACTATTCACCTCTGTAAAGATGCCTCAAAATGAACAAATATGGATTTGTCTAATGAAATGTTTACATCTTGAAACTGAAGCACTTATTTCTCCATCTTTTATGTATGTAAATCATGTAATGTCAAGTCAATGTAAATGTATTCAGATGACTTTCAGGACCAAATGGCCTTCAACTTGAGAATCTGTGCCCCCTTTTAAAGCATTCCACCAGAACAAATGTCTTGTGAAGGAATGCAGTCACACACATCCTTTACTCCTGGGAAGGAGTCCCAGTCCCTTTGAGAGTAGTCACATGACGCAAAGGTCTTATTAATGCTGTTAAATACTGTCTGTGGAGTAGGAATGTCTATCTGTGTGTATCTGTATATAATTATGTCTACACATCTACTAATGAAAAGTCATTTGCACTGCTCAATTCTTTAGCAAAAATAGAGAAAATTTGCATAACTTTCTGAAATGTGTTAACAGTGAACATTATTGAATGTTCCTGAAAAACCCAACCTAAATGTTCCTAATGAAAAGAAATGACACCACTGGGCAGCCTATTACATACACTGCTATACCCAAGGACTCTGTAGTGGTCCAACTCAACTGTGCATCCTGTTCCTGAGAACATCAGCTTAACTTTAAAAAGTTATTTTAAGCCAAAACGCACAAATTAACCAGAATGTTTTGTTAATAAATTGCAAATGTGTTCAAAAGACTGGATCATAAATGAGGAGGTCAGTAAAGCAAGGCAGCTGGTATAGTGTAGTGTTGTGTTAGTTGTAGTTATATGTTTATGCTCTGTCTAATGGTTTCTGTTTTTATTTTTTTAGTTATATCCAGTAAAAAACATTTTTAAAAAATCTGACATTTACTTCCTCAACATTTATTTCTAAAGCTATTTAAATCTTACTGAAGACAGACAGGTGAGAGTTATTGCTCAGACTAAGTAATTTCACTTCAGTTTTGTATTGAAATCAAATATTATACAGTACAGGGCAAAAGGCTTGAGCCACTGCTTATGTCTTTTTTCTTTTCCAGGAAAATGGGAAAATGGTGCAATGATTTATTGAAACATGTGCAAATTGTACGGTATGCAATATAAAATTCTAATGAGATGGAAAATCGATATTTGGTATGAGCTACCCACTCACATATATGCAATTGTGGCAAGGCTTGCAGTTTTGCAGGTTTGATAAGACATGCTGCGAGTAAAAGTGTACCACAATGTTACACCCAATCTACATGCACTCCTGCACAACCTTACACTCACTTTACAGCATAACACTGCAATATATTCACTCTGATACAAAAACACCCAGCAGCAGTACTAAGTCATTTGCTACTTGGTTGCTTTTGCCCCAATTTGGTTTAAACATAGTTCACTAGATGCTTTGTAAGGAAGGGAGTGTTTGCCAGATCAGTGATTTTTGGTACTGCTGGCAGATCGTGGCATTTTGCCTTTTAATTTGTAATCAGTATCATGCACACACACACTTTTCTTTACTTTAGTAAAATGCTTGAGCTTGAATCCAACACATATTTTGTGATTCAGTCAGTGTAATAATTACATTAAGTCAAAATCTATAGATATAGTACATGCACACACATAGTATACATGTAGCATTTTTGCAGGCAGCTCAGCTTTGGTCATGGCTGTGCAGCGTGTAAGTGGATTGATTACACTCTCAATGGGGTTCCAGTGGCTGACTGATCCTCAAATTAATAGATCCTCTGAACATAGTATACAAAAGCAGAACAATGACATGTGAATCATTCAGCAGGAGCAACTGTAAGGCCCAGATAATCCAACGCAGCCTCTCCCCGAACTCACAAAACTGTTATAAAAAGGGCATCTTTGCAGTGCTGTCAGTCCACAAACAGGACAGTCATTGTGATCTCCACACTACTGGATGACTTAAACATTTATATAGCAGCTGTCAGTTCACCAGATGCACAGGTTAGTCCAGATCAAAGCATTTCACAGGTTATTGACAAACTAGTAATTAAAGCTTGAAACCAATCTAATAAAAGAATGAAAGAAAATAAGAGCGCAAGAATAATTAATTTTATTTATGCTCTCACACACAATAAAACAATCCCTCAATAAAAAAATAAAAAAATAAAAAAAAATCATAAAGTGAATATAAAAATAACTGAAAATGTGAATTAAAGGATTTCAAGGTAAAAAAAATATATATATATATATTACCAGAAATAATTAATAATAATAATTCTAATAATTCTAAAAATATATATAAATAAAATTAAATAAGCAAATTGAATGAGGTAAGTAATTTCTATAAACCACACTAAAAAGCCAGCATAAAGAGGTACTTTTGTTTTTTAAAGACTTCCAGCTGCTCTCAGATCCTCTGGCACACTGGCTTGGGGCAAAAAAAAATATGCTTGATAGGTTTGTAGCTTGAACCCATCCGCTGGAACGTTGAAGACAATATAATTACACTGCTAAGCAAGACACAAATAGGCAAAGTTCTTCATGTTACTCGTGCACGGGAGAGACCGGACAGAGTGCCGTTCCTTCACTTGACCCCAGTTGCTCTCGTCCGTTCTCCCGTACCACTGTTCTTTTATTGAGGTTACATGAATATGCATAAGTTCATTAACATATGACGTCTACATACACACAAAGAGTACCTTGCCTGTGTGTGTGTGTGTGTGTGTGTGTGTGTGTGTGTGTATCTAGATGGTTCATCCTAGATAACACGGTGAGGAAGTCCTGCAGTTCATCTAAACAAAGAGCACTTAGACTAGAACAGACGCAACTACGTTAATCCTACCATAAAACAATAAGACACGGTATGACCTCTCATGCTCCCAAAGTGCTGTCTAATACACACAAAGTTTGCAGACTATCAAGGATCAAAACCTCTACCAATCTACAACTAATTACAAAACTCTAAGCATATATAAGTAAATATTTCTAAGCATAAATGACAATCAACAATACAAATCTAACAATGCTAAAAGCTGTCTCGCTGAAGGTTTTTCTTCTGCACTTTGGAACAACTGAAGGACTTGTGCCAGAGGACATTAAGAGTCATACTGCTTCAGACTAAGTATACGAGCCATAAATACTGAAGCAATTCCACGAATTTCTTTAAACCAAGTTAAAGAATTTTAAAATAATACAGAAACTGACAGGCAACCAAAGTAAGGTCTTAAAGTGTTCTGTCTTTAAACACTTGACTGCAGAGTTTCTGAATCACCTGCAGTCAAGTTATAACAGCATTTGGGTTTAGCAGAACATTCCAGTCCTGTTTGATATACACACATCCATAAGTTTCTCTGTGTCACTTAGATATAAAATATTTATGAGCTAATAAAAGGAAGATTAGGAAAGAGACCCTACACAAGATCTAAGTTATAGATTTTTGTTTCCTGCTTGTTGGCTTGGGGCAAGTCCAGGAGAATTCTTTTTTTTTTTACTTGTTTCACTCTCTGAACTTAAGAACCTATAAATAAACATTTATTTTGGTTCACTTTTATCCAACTTGAGCTTTAATGAGTTTGATGATATCTGGACAAAAATATATAAAACACAATTTGAAATGCAACCAATTGGTCGTCATCAGATGCAGGGGTAATAAACCTTCTGTGTAAACCTGTGCGTGTAACTGATGCATCTTTAGGCTTAATGGAAGAAAAAACTAAACCGAAAGACATAATCATCCTTGGCTTGTAATCTTAACAGTGCAATTCAACATTTATTAAGGACATAAAAGTTTGATTTAAAAAGTTGACTTTTGTATTTCCCAGCAATTTCTGCATCTCTCATAAAAGTGTCGTTTTTGTAGCCCATCTGCCATACAGAGAGTATCAAAGGTGTTTTTTTGAAAGGAGAGAAATGGATATGGTTATCTCTCTGCTGCCTATTACCTTTCTGTTTCTCTTACTGTGATGATTTTACCACCCTCCTAACTTGCCAAACTAATAGGCATCACATGAGCTTCCCCTCCACTCGCGCTCACAGCATGTCTCTGTAGAATACATTTCAGGCTGCATTTTTCAGCTGCTTTCTTCACGAGTATATGACAGAACAGATGCTTCCCTATTTCTGCCCAGCTGCCTATAAAGACATCGTAATAGTTCACGTTCACTTGCTGTAACCACTAACCTAAAGTGTATTTTTAGCTCTCCGGGCTTTTCTTCACCATGTGTTTTACAAATACAGTATAATTATTGTGTTGTGTGTTTTGAGCTCTGCCAAACACAACCGATCTGCAGCTCAGTAATATACCTCCAGCTATACATCCAGCTTTTCCACTAACCTGCTTCTTATGTGATGCTTTGAGTATAGACTGAAAACTCTTAACTTTATTGTACCTTTAATAATGAGTTTTGACACCTCAGTATATATCAATAAAAAGGTGTTTTGACAACCATTAGAAGGATCCAGGTTTTTCCAAGAGCAGCTACATAAGAAGAAACCACCCCCACTAACTTCTGATGATGCACACCCAGGTATTTGTTCTGTAAGCAGGCTTGAAATGTGATAGAAACCGTTCACTTTTCTAAGGAAATATTTGAAACTCAAATTTTATTTTCTAGCCATATGCAAACTGCACAAAAACCACTCACTTGATAACGATAGAAAGATAGAAAGCTGTGGTACATCTCTCCTTAAAGATCTGTCTGTATGTGAACTCTGCAGAACCACAAACTATTACAATTACTATTTACCAAGTGCACTAAGTATAATATAATGTGGTATTACGGTGATTATTCAGCACCCATAGAATTAGGTAGTATCCAACACCCACGGGAGTAGTCAGATCACACAACAAGCTTGTCGTCATATCCGAAGCAGTAGCGAGTTAATCCTGAGTCTTTGCACTGGTCTGAAAGGGGCAAGTGTGGAAGAGAAAGACAAAGAACAATTGTGAGTCTATATGGCTCTCTGTCAGAAGGCCTTTGCTTTGATTTTTGACTCTGTGGCAGAGACACCCAAGTAGAAAAGATCTAGACCGCAGGTGACTGGCTGTGTGTGTGTGTACTGAAGAGGTCTAGTGAAGAGAAACAGGAAGACCAAAGAAAGGCTGTGTCTTATTTTGCTTTACCTTATTTCCAGCATGTTGGTTTATTTATGTGGACAGTTTGTGCTTCAGTCATTTTCTTGTTGGCTCTCTTTTGTTTATTGCACTTAATGTTTTTTACACTGCATGAAGAGGGCCTAAAGTACACACTTTTTCAAGACATTTTTGCCACGCTGGAATGAAGACAAGGTAGTTTAGGGGTAAAGTTAATCGGTGACTAATATGCACCTTTTGAGTTAGATGTAAATTGCTCTCACATGAAATTTATTGCATACACTCACCAGCCACTTCCTTTAGTTGCGTCTTGTTTGTATTGGGTTGGATACGCTTTTGCTTTCAGACCTGTTTTAAATCTTCATGACATAGATTCAACAATCTGCTGGGAGGACGCCTCAGCGTGGACTCAACTCGAAAGTGGACTTTCTGGTCCACGTTGAGATGATGGCATCTCACTGTTGCTGCAGATGTGGGATATGTAGAAGCCATTTGAATGCAGTGAACTCACTATCATGTTCAAGAGACCAGTTTAAAGTTTTTTGGGCCTTATAGCATGGCACCTCATAATGCTAGAAGTAGCCATCAGAAAGGTACACTTTGGCCATAAAGGGATGCATGTGGTCAGCAACAACACTCAGGCTGACTGTGGTGTTTGAACAAAGCTTAGTTGGTACTAAGAAGCCAAACGTATGCTGAGAAAATATCCCCCATACCCTCAGGCCACCAGCATCTGTGTGATCTATACAAGGCAGGGTGGATCCCTGGTTTCGTGTTTCCTGTTTCCATTTCCTGTTCTTAACTGACAGGAGTGGCACATGTGTGGTCTTCTGCTACTGTGGGCCCTTCTTCACTTGTGCATTCCGATTCTGCATACCTTGGTTGTTGCAAGTGATCTTTGAGTGATCCTTGACTTCCTATCAGGTCAAAGCAGTCTGGCCATTATCTCTGACCTCTGATCAACATGTCAGTTTTGCTCAGAGAACATCTGCTCACTGGATATTTTCTCTTTCTCACACCCTTGTCTGTAAACCCTAGAGATGGAGGTGTGGGAAAATCCCAGTAGATCAGCAGTTTCTGAAACACTCAGGCCAGCCTATCTTGCACTAACAACCATACCATGTTCAAAGTCACTTAAATCATCATTCTTCCCATTCCAAACCTGAGTTTGAACTTCAGCAGGTTATTTTGACCATATCTATATGTCTACATGCATTAAACTGCTGGCATTGGCTGATTAGCTATTAGCATTAATGAGCAGTTGAACAGGTGTAGCTAATGAAGTTTGCTGGTGAGTGCATAATAAATGCATTGACAGACGTCAAGCCATATCTCACTTTTTAACGTGTCTTGGTGAAGAACAAGATTTAGATAGGTGGGGGGTCCTTAATATATATCACTGCAGCGTAGTTGCATGAAAGGATTCACCTCAGACTTCCCAAATTTATCTTTATTGTAACTCACACTGCTGTTAGTGCTTTACAACCCACAGGCTTTTTAAAATGTCATTATTCTGGACAGAATAACTGGACAGAATTAATCTCTGCCTTTGAAATAAAATGAGGGTCAGGCCTGTCTGCTGGGTGGTTTTCTGGGGGACTTATTTCCTATAAGACTTAGAGACATTTGGGATTGGTCAACATCTGTCCAGCATTTCAGATGAATTAGGAAGCCTTTCAGGCATTTATATCAAGCTAACAAATGCTCATCAGTTATAACCGCTATCACCCGTTTTCTCTTCCTCCCTGTCCTGCATGTAGCACTCTGCAGTAATAGTAGAGCTGGTAAGCTCTGAGAGAAACTGTAGCATAACCATAAATAACTGCAAAATAGCTCTTAAGGGCACTTAAATGTGGGAAATACATCAAATGCTTTAATTGTTTATTTATGCATTTTTTTTCTGTTGTTGATCTTGGTTGATGATAAATATCTCACACCTGTGACTTTAGTGACATGAACACATGACAGGACATAGTGCTGAGCCACCCATAAAGTGGTGTTTCTTGCTTTCATGGCACCAACCAGAAGAGATTTAAGGCTGAAGCACAAAAAAGAGTTTATATTAAACTGCCAACTACATATTTTTTACTTATTATTGCTGTTCTGTATCATTAATCTTTTTATCATCAGTGTCATTATTTTCTTATGTATTATATTAAATTCTCTATCAGATGAACATTAAAACCACCTGCCTTATGAAGTCTAGGTGAACCAACAGTGCTTTGGACATCACATCCCACAGTAACATCCACATGAATGGCAGAACCCTGGGATTCCCAGCAGATCATTGCATTGTAACGGGATGATGGGACTAGACACTGACTGTGTCAGTTGGGTTAATGTTGTGTGATTGGTGTGATTACTGCACCCCCCCCCCCCCCACACACACACACACACCCCAGCCCACTTGGCTCTCAGAGTATGTCCAAGCTTTGTATAAATAAAAGTAAAACCATCTCTGTTTCTTTAATTCGGATTAAATATTGAGGAGGAACCACCAGCCCACAATGTTCCTCCACAGTCCTGACAAGAGATACTAAGAAAGAGTAGGAGGAAAATGAGAGCAAACGAGCGACTTAAATAGACCATGAGGGAGAGGGAGAGAGCAAGTGGGAGGGAACATGGTAGGGACAGATGGAGGGAAAGAGGAGGGGATGTAGGGAGGGATGAGGCAGGGGGGGAAATGGTTTGGCTATATAGCAAATGGGAAATGAGGTACGCAGAGAGTTTGAGGCACAAACAGAGGGAGACAATTCCTTGGTTCATTATCAGCAGGGCAGTTTATCAGTTTAAAATTTCATGAGTAGAGAAACTTATTTCCCTCGTTCCTCTGTTTCTCGCTGTACTGAAAGCTATTGGTTTATGGTTTCTCCCAGAAAGAAAGAAATATACATGTAAATAATTTATGGTTAAAATTCATCCAGATGAAACCATTAGCAGAGTTTTGTCAGACTTGAACTTTTACCATTGTTATTGCATGAGCCGCAGAAGACGATTCAGAAACCCGTGATTGTGTGTTTGGCCAGTGTCAGCAGGATCTTTGCCTGTTAAATGAAGATGAATGTTTTGCAATCAGCTCAGCTCGCTGGAGTATGAAGAGCTGTTTTCTGATCCTCAGGGTATGCAGCATAGCACCTCTGAAGATGCAAGAATCCTGCCTGTTCCTCTTTAATTTCACATATCAATCTTCAATTTGCCAACACAACATCTCGCTCCTTCTGGCTTCCATTTGCTTCACGCACGCTTCCTCTTTCCTGCCGCCTTTTCTCTCAATCCCTGCCTCCACTTGTCTCCCTCTTCTTGTCATTAATGCGTCTTTTCTTAGTTCCTCTATTCTTGTCAAAAGACAGCTGGAATCCACAACAGATGGGTGAATTTATGCCTTGAGTGGAAGAGCAAAAATATTGAAACTGTGTCTACCACTGTGCTAAAGTTGTTTGCTCCCAGTAAGTACTCAAGAGCGTCTTTCAGTGTATGAGGTGAGAAAAAGGAAAAGCTGCCTGTTTACTTTCGCTCACATTTATTGATGACTCTCTGTGGGATTGCTGAGATTAAAGCAGCCTTGCATTGTCTCAGAGGATATGTAGCTCAGCTTCTGAGCAGCAGTTTCCCAGCCATAGCAGGTAGCTCATATGCACGGGGTCACCTTGGGGATGTAATTGGAGGGAGTGACGAGGGATGAGGCAGTGGGCAAAGGATGAAGGGGCAGCATGCCAGTGAGAGGCTGCTGTAAGATTAGTGATTGACAAAAAGATGCTGGGTGGAAGAGAGAGCAGAAGCTATAATCATCGTTCATCTACCACATTATCTTTCATTGTAGTCCTGAAGGAATTTGACCAAGAGTCATGTGTGTGTGTGTGTCAGGGAGTGATTGTAGGGGAATTCTTCAACCCACTAATGATAACTACAGGGTATAATGGACAAAAAGCCAGATTGGTTGAAATTAGACACGCACCCAAACACACCCTTAACAGCTGTAGATCTAGCTGCCCTCTCTGCCTTCAGATATTCTTTCCCTTTTGTCAGTATGAGCAGTTCTTTCTGTAAATCATGTTGTCAGAAGGTCACACATTTCACATACGCCATTTGACTTTTTCAAGCCTCTACACAGGAGCACAGATGAGACTAATCAGTCTCTTAAACTCATAGTCATGCACGCACACTTGGAAAGACTTTAACATGGGATCTACAGATGGCTCCCTAAATGTGTTGTCAGTGTCTATTAGAGTGCAGGCAATGAGTCTGGCATTGTGGCAAATGATGCTCAAGCCACTGGCCACACTATGAAAATGCACACAGGTGCACTGTAACTCCAGGAAGCTAATGAAATTACGCTCTGCACCAGCGACTCACTGGTATCAAGAAGATCTCAATTGATACCTTTACATCTCATTACACTTCTATTTCACCTCTGGAAAGACCCCATGATTAGATGGGCACATGACCACCACATGCACATGAGCATGCACGCACCTAAAAGCTACCCTTATTAGCAATTAGTTTTTGTTCAAATGAGCAAAGAGCCAATATAAACAGATAATGTAAAATATCAATGTGGACTTGAATTACTTGTGTTCACTTAGTGTGAAAGCGGGAACGAGATATAGAGGGATAAAGAGGAGGGTTAGCCTACAACATTGCAGCATTGCCCAAGGGATGCAGCGGCAACAGCAGCAGCAAAGACTGCGGATTCCTGGAGCCCCACGAAATGAAGGCATTTGGGGTGGGGGTGTAGATGGGAAAGAAGATGTGCTGCGGGGAGGGAGGTGGGAGGAGATGGATGGCTGGTTGTAAGGGATTAGAGGAATAGCTCATCAAGCATTCAGAACACGGATTCTCTCATGCTCCCACAAGGTGCCTTTCACACATGCACACATATGAGCACGTGGGCCCACACGCTAACGCCATTACGTGTGCGCTGTTGCTATTTCTGACTTTTAAAAAAATCAAGAAAACCCACAGCATTTCTCAAATTACCCTCTCAGCTGACTTTAGCTCGCATCCATCGCACCATTTGTTCATTCTCACACATGATATAAAATATGCAGCAAATAAAGATCTAAACTGGGCAGTGAGTAAAATATTCCCTTTAAGCCTAATCCGAAAAGTGTACGACACAGCGGAAAAAAAGACCAGAATGAACTGTGTTAGGGGAGAAAACCTGCAGTTCTTATTCATTTGAACCTCCTCCCTTTTGTGTTTTTACTCGTTCTCCTCAGTTGCCTCCTCAGCAAATCCCTTCATTCCCTCTTTCCAGTGAACAGGCTGCTTGTGGAGTTCTCTCTATAAGAGCCAAGAGAGAGGGGGACTACCGTACAGTACATGAGAGGATTTCGTCAGCTCTCCCCTTTTCCTCCACCAAGCACCTCAGCAGAAGTGTTTTTAGTGAAGCAGTTTAATCCAGCAAATAAGAGCACACACGATGTAGCTATATTACTTTCTTTATATGCTATGAGCATACATTAAGACATTTGCTCCAACAAGAATCACATGACTCAAAACTAAAGCTGCTTTGCTTTCACAGGAACAACCTCACCTCACTCCCAGACGCTCTCGCTTTTCTGTCTCCTTGACTTTCTTCTGTGTGTGTGTCATTGTCTGGTCATTGTCTCACAGATAACAGTTTTCCGGATGGGATCGGAGGGTCATCAAGACATTGACCTTGCCATTCTCACTGCGTTACTCAAAGGTGAGTATGTTGGTACGTGTGTGTGTTTGGTGTTTGTTGAAGCATGAGTCCACAGTGAGTGACTTCAATTTCACTCCTCAAATGTTGTTATTTGGCAGTTTCTTTACATGAAGGGAAGATGACTGTTTCAGAAAGCGTTCCTTCCTCATACACTGTTCCAGTTAGTTGCTCAAATCACACAGGTTTCTGTGGTTACACCTCATAGCTCTGGAATAAAACACAGAGAAATCTGTCTGATCTCATCAGCCAGTCACATGGCAGCAACGCAATGCTTTTAGGTGTGTAGACAGAGTCAAGACGACCTGCTGAAGTTCAGCCTGAGCATCATAACAGGAAACAAAGGTTTAACATTTAAGTGACTTTGAGTCATGGTTGTCGGAAAGAGACGGGCTGGACTGAGTATTTCAGAAACTGGGATCCATTGCGATTTTCCCGTAAATCCATCTCTAGAATTTTCAGAGAACTGTGCGAAAATATCTGGTGAGCTGAATTTCTCTGGGTGAAAATTCCCTGTTGATCCCAGAGCTCAGAGCAGAATGGACAGACTGCTTCAAGCTGATTGGAAGCCAACAATAAATCACATAGTGATTATACAGCCAACATATACAGAAGAACACTTTAAAACGTAAGACACATCAAATCTGGTAGCAGATGGTTTTCCAGAAGCAGAAGAACAGGTGCCACTCCTGTCAGCTCAGAGCATCAACAGTTACCCCAGAATTGGTCTATAGATATGACAAACTTTGCCTGTTATGTTGAGTCTAGATTTCTGCCAAAACATTCTGATAGTAGAGTCAGAATTTGACGTAAACAGCATGAAAGCATTGAGCCTTCCTGCCTTTTATCAATGGATCAGTCTGCTGGTGCTGGCATAATAGTGTGGGGGTATTTTCTTGGCTTGCTTGGTGCCCCTTGTACCAGCTGAGCATGGTTTAAATGGCACAAGCCGCCTAAGTATTGTTGCCGAAAATGCCCATCCCTTTATGACCACATGCAGTATAAAGCATCTTCTGATGGGTGCTTTCAGCATGATGACACGTCACAAAGCTCAAATCGCCTCAAACTTTTTTCTTGAACATGACAATGAGTTCAGTGTATCCAAATGGCCTCCACAGTCACCAGATCTAAATCCAATAGAGCATCTTTGGGATCTGGTGAAATGGAAGATTCACATCATGGATGTGCAGCCAGCAAATCTGTAGCAACTATGCTATCATGTCAATATGGACCAAAATCTCTGAGGAGTATTTCCAGGAGTATTTTAAGTCAGTCCTGAAAGCAAAAGGTGGTCCAATCTAATGCTACCAAGGTGTAACTAACAAAGTGAGTGGTGAGTGTATATTTAGGTGTCTAATTGTTTAAGTAATTACTTAAACACAAAGGGGTTGCAGCTCTAGTTTCCCAACAGCTACAGTATTAAAGCCATTACAGGCAGGCTTACAGTGAGCTCAGCTTTCTCATTTTGTATGCTAATTAAAAACCTGAGATAAAAATAACACCTGTAAAATCATCAATTAGCGCAAACACAGCTGCTTATTACCTCTGTGGCCAGAGACAAGTAATTCCAGGATGACACTGCCAGTCCCCAGTAAGTGCCCTGTCTTTTGTGGCATTTTCTTTGAAGAATATATTTGCATTTAAGTTGCACTTATGAAATACATTTTCATGAGGTAAAAAAGTTCTTTGTGAAAGCCATATATCATCTAAGCACAGCTCATGTTGTAAAATATCTTATATTTACACATGTACAGAACCTTATGTGGCATGGCCGTTCAAGGGCTGCTGTCATGGCCAAAAGATTTGGACCACGAGGAGTTTAAACTCTCTTTTAAAGGAGAACCACTGAGTACTCTGGGACTGCACGTCAGATCACCTTATAAAATATCTCATAAATTGCTACTCAGAGACAAACTAATAGTGATTTAAAGGCTCATATCCTTGTTGTTTCCTCCTCCATTTATCACACTGCAACGCATTCTATTTAATCAGCACGACAACATGAGGACTGACACTGAAATATGCACAAAGAAACACTGAAGAACAAACCATTATCACTAGCCCTGCGTCATATGCTGTTGGTCTTTGCTGTGACAGTAAAACACTTCACACCCACTGAGTTATGGACTACAAGACTTCTAAAGTAGCTCTGGCACGGAGAAGTTTACATTTTTAGGGTATATCCCACAACAGCCCTTTCCTGTTTAATGGTTTGTTCCTCTCCAAATCACTGTTTGTAAGTATTCATTAATACTGGCCATGAATGATTCACAAGTACTGCCATTTTTGAGATGCTCTGAACAGTTGTCTGGGCACAAAAATTTGGAACTTGGAAAAAAAAATGCTCAGTCTTCCCATTCTCCTAGATCCAATACATTGACTGTGAGTGGACATAATGCTTTGGTTCATGTGCGTACACTTGTAAAAAGGCTCATATTCGAGCTGTTCTGTAACAAATTCCTATACATTTGTTAATAATAATGAAAAATTACCAAAGTAAACCACACACACACACGAGTGGGAGAGAGAGGGGATCCATGGATCCATTTGCTCAATTGGTTGTTCAGTAGGTTGTATTGATTGTGGTTTCTGTTGCTTCTTCTATGCTCACAGGAGATTGCATGCATTTTCTCTTCCTGTCACACACTCACATACACACACACACTAGAGACTAGAAGTACAGACATCATGCCTGCATGCCAAGGATCAGTGATTCCTGTGGGAGTGCTTAGAAATTCAACACATATGATTGGCTGTCTCAGGAATTGTTCCCTAGAGGAACATGCCAGTCCACAGACAAGGAAAAAGTGCAAAAGAGTAGCTTGCAGTCATGATGAATAATTTCTTTGGCCCATCCATTAATTATCTTCATTCCAAACTCTTTTTCTCCCATTCTGTTACCTTTTCTATATATACATAAGGTTATTGTGTTTAATGAGATCTGCTATTCATGTCTATTCACATTGTTAGAGAAGCTTTTGTGAATAAGTGAAGGAAGAATGTGAAATCAAAGAGCAAAAAGGCAAAATAGCAAAAAGAACATAATTAAAAAGAAATTAGAAAAATTAAAAATGAGTTAGGGGCAAAATTGTCTTATGGTCAACAGCACGGGGGCCATTTCAGATGCAATTCTCATTCTGCAGCTGCATGAATGAGATGTGTTCAAGGCTTTTAGTGTAAAATGAAATCGGTCACATCCTGCCTGAGAGCTTTTTAAAACACTGGATTAGACTCCTTCGCCAAGGAACTAAGCCACTGCCTGGGGCTCAACAAAAAAACAAAACATCACAGTCAGGAACGCACAGAGTGGAGCGAACTGAGCAAGAATCGAAGAAAGAGAATTTAAGGGGTGAGCGCAAGCCTCTGTAAGAAAGATAGAAAGATTAAGAAAAGTGGAAGGAGACCTCGCAGAGAGGAAACAGCAACTACACACAGATGGTGCAAGTGTGGTGAGGTGGGAGTAATTGATGGCCTGCTGTCTGGGGTAGTCAATATCCTAAAGATTGGGTACATAAAGTCAGTTGACTTCAGTCCAACCCTGCAGGCAGAGAGAATGAAGTCGCAGGCCTTTGATAAAGCAGGACCTCCTTTCCTTTTAATATATACACATATCCCCTAAAACTCCTATTAGTGGGCACTGCTTATTATCATCTTGTCAAACCGGGGATATTATTGTGCTTTAACTTACAGTTGATTTGTCAGAAGGCTAAAAAAATCAATTTCTTCCTTTGTGTTTTTCTTGTTTTTCTCTGTTTGCACTACGTATTGTTGGGAACAGCAGGCTGTGATCTTGAATTACGTCTCATTAGTCAGCATTTGCTGAGATGTGTTGGTACAAACAGGTACAACGACAAAAACTAATATCTCTCATGGACTGACTGTCTAGTCACTTCAAATGCTGTAAGTGCTTTTTTTTTATGCAACCTTGAAAAACTGAGTTAATTCCAAAATACAGTATTAGACGACAGAAAACAAGAGGGGAGAGAAAAAGGAAATGACAGGAGTCCATGAATACATTCGAACCACAGTGCAATTTCATTATGATATTAATTTCAGTCACAGTCACCATTTAGAGAAAAATAGCTCAACAGATTTACACAAATCTTGTAAACAAGGTATTTTGTTCCACCCAGCATTACACTCAATTTAATCCACTCACACTCTTTTGTTATTATTATTATCATTTTAATCTTGCATTTGTATACATTGGAGTTTCTTTACTTTGGCTTCTAGTTATGTTACTGATATGTTTTCTGGAGGATCGAAGTGAAGGATCAGAGTACTGTAAATGTTTTTGGACACAGAAATCAAAGGAAAAATGTGTATTCCACATTTTCTGCAGGGATGAGGTAGAGTGTTAAAGAAATGCTTATATCAGTGAGTAAAGACGGGTTCTTCTGTTTTACAGACGACAAGCGCAGCAAAGGCACAACACTTTTCAAAAGAGCTTCAAGTAGACCAAACCTTTGTCTTGTCACAATAACATTTTGCAGTTTAGCCAAGCACTTCAGCAAAATAATTCATGAGCGTTAACCTTGGCAGTCCCACTGCAGCACTTTACAAATATACAAATTCTGCAGAGTAATAAATCAACACAATGTCCATTTAGAATAATCATAAAAAATTATTTCTTTTGGTTGACTCTGACATATTAATGTTGATATATTGATCAAAGATATAGATGTGGCAGTGAGGACATACTAGAATATATACTTATATTTTATAGCTGTGTTTCTCCTAAAGAAAAACTTGTATGTGTAACAATCCATACCAGGTGCTAATGCTTCAGCCCCAGATCAGCTGAGTTTGGCTTTGGCGTGGAACAGAGTGGACATCGCACGGAGTCAGATCTTCATCTACGGACAGCAGTGGCCTGTAAGAAGCAGATACAGTATAAGCCAGAATATATGTGATGTATACATACTGTGTTATTACTTATATTCACAGGATGTTTGAACCTGATTTATTCGCACTGACGTCTCAACTCTGAGTTTCACAGTAGTTGAATTTGAACTTAATGCTAATACTGCTCTAATAATTATAACAATAATAGCTCATGATGCTCAAAGTTGTTTACATGAGAAGAAATACTTGATGCAGTTCTTGTGTATAGGATGTGATATCACTGTATACTGCGTATGTCCTAGGTTGGTTCCCTGGAGCAGGCGATGCTGGATGCCTTAGTTCTGGACAGAGTTGACTTTGTCAAGCTACTGATTGAAAATGGAGTCAGCATGCACCGTTTCCTCACTCTTTCCAGGCTGGAGGAGCTCTATAACACGGTAATGACAAGCATAAAGTGTTGAAAACACGCTTTAAAAAAAAAACAAAACCTCATTCTGTTACTTTTTTCTTTCTTTCAACAGCGCCATGGACCATCAAACACGCTGTACCACCTCGTCAGAGATGTCAAAAAGGTATGACCATCACTGCCGTCCCAGTAGCTCTGTTGCTGTTCAGTATGGGAATGTGGTATATTAAAGAAGACAAGTTTGACTCCATAGAGTTGCAGTTGCTTTTTTTGTGGTGTGTGTTGTTATGCTGTTTGCATCACTCCGTATATATCTACATTTTGCACTAGTTGCTGTAAACTGCAAATAGATGCCGGCCGGCTTTTCTTTTTCAGCTGGAGTTGCGGGCTGCAGTGGCTATGTAGTGCTGTGCACGACTCTCATCCCTCTCATGATTCCTCAGTTTACTCCTTTCTTTATCAAAGGCACACACCACCACGGTAAACAAACACTACATGTATTAAATATTGTTTTATCCGCAGAACTCGGAGCAATACTGAGCAAAGTGAGACCACAATGGAAATGCTGCAAGGCTGAAGAGCTTAGTAGTCCCACAGTTTGTTTTAGTTTTAACTTGTATTTTAAATGGCCTGTAACGTGATTTCTTGAATAGTGATAGTTGAGACACAAGGTGATTCAGAGAGCTTACGGGGGGTGATAGAAAAACATTTATAACATTTAAATAAGGGGTGTCAAACTCATTTTACATTGTGGGCCACATGTGAAGAAGTGTAACTGCACATTTAATCTGTGAGATATTTTAATATAGGAAAAAGAAGTGTAATTTCAGCAGCACGTCTCAGTTTTTGTACATGATACAGAAATGTGCTTCAGTACATTAAAAAATGTCACTGCATGACTTCGGGCTTAAATTGTAAGGAAAAAATGTGTAAAATGACAGAAAAAGCTCTGGCATGTCATAGCCTACACAAGGTTTTTTTTTTTCTTTTCCTCTGAAACCAATGTAAAATCTTTTTTGTTTGTTTTTAAATGTTTACTATATATTAGATAGCAAAAAAAAGCTTAAACCCCCCCCCCCCCCCCCCCCAAAAAAAAAAACAAAAAAACAAAAAACAAACTTCTATGGTGCCTTAAAATTGCTCATGATAAAAGGTGACAGCATATATTTTACATTCAGCACATATTATAGTTTTGAAAGATGATAGAGAGGTCAACAACCATTACCATTAGCATGGAGACATACTCATTAATTATAGTGTTACTAATTGCAGTGACGCCACATGCGCCTCTGAAAGTGTCTGTAATCTCCCCTCCTTTACTTCTTCCCCTATCTTTGCACAAACTTCGATCTCATGCTGGTGTAGAAAGCAGGAACACGCAGCGTACAGTAACTGCCATCTCACTGCACCATTTCACCAATGTGCAAAACATACACTGTAGTGCATGGCATAACGTTACCATCTCCTTTCTGCAGAGCTGTGTGTAATTGCAATAGTGTTGCTGAGTGTTTGTGTGTCACTGTTCTATCATGGTATGGTGCTAATTAGATTTAAATTTAGATCTTCATGTCATAGCTGCTTCCTTTCTTTTTCATTGGTCTTTGAAGACTGTTAGGCTTTACCGCTGGCATTTAATGGCTATTAATTAGATTTAAATTGCAGGTATTTTGCTAATATCAGCGCTATGGGTGAATGCAGGCTGTATTCAAGTTCAGTCTGCAGATCAAGAAAAGCGATCGTCATAGAAATGGGTTTCTGTACTACACCTAGTAAATAATCAAATGAATAGCAGAGTAAATGAACATTGTAGCTTTATGTACAGGTTGTGGCTTTAGTGTTGCTTTTCAAACAGGGGTTGGGAAGGCATCCTAATGTAGTAGCAGTGTGCTTTTTACCCTCAGTTTGCTTTGCTATTTACAAACTGAGAGCTCAGGAGATAGCTAAGAAGGGTAAGAAATGTGGCTCCAGTACACAGCACAGTATATATTTCACCAATGTCTTTACAATTATCATCAGAGAGGTTCACATAGTTTGGGCAAAAGGTACCTTTGTCAAAGCACCTGGTTTAAACTAGAGCCGTAAATGTTAGAGGCAAGTTTTAAAAGTTTCAGTTAATCATTAGTAAGTCCGCTAGGACTCAAAGCTAACTACACAAGAATATTAAGAACTGTTCTGTAAGAGCTCAGAGTGCATTCATAGAAGCTATTAGCTTGACCTTTAACACCAATTACAGGAGGGATCAACAGCTACTTGCTGGTACATGTGTATATACTGCACATTCATTTATTAGTGTAAGAGAGTGGAGAACAATTATTATTGAAGTTTTTTTTTTTTTTTTTAAAGTACATGCCATGACTTTTCCAACATCATTGATCCTCTTTGAAAATTTGTCTTCAGGTAAAGGTGATAAAGTCAAACAAACAACATGCTAGTGCATCTCAAAAACTTATCATAGTGTGAAAAAGTTTGTTTTTATTTTCCTATTATGGCTCATAGCTCGTGAAAATACAAATTAAAATATTTAATTTCAAATTTGAGCAAATCACTATTCAAACAGTATAAATACAGAAAACGCCTGCTGACTTGGCAGTTGTCCAGATAACTTTCCACAAGGAGGGTAAGCCTCAGAAAAGGCTGCCTGTTTGCAGAGTGCTGTAGCAAAGCACATTAATGAAGAGTTGCCTGGAAAGGGAAAGTTAACAAAAACAGAAATGAGAAGACTGTCGAGAAAAGTCAGTTCAACAACTTGGGAAAGCTTCACAAGGACTGGACAGAGGCTGGTATCAGTGCATCAAGAGCACCACACGCAGATGTTTTTAGGAAAAGGTTTTCAACTGTTACATTTCTAATATCAACCCACTCCTGAACAAGAGACAAAATTAGAAGTCTCTTACCTGGCCCAAGGAGAAAAACAGAACTGGACGGTTGCTCAGAAGTGCAAAGTTCTTTTTTTTTTTTAGATGAAAGTAAATTTTGTATTAGATTTAGAGATCAAGGTCAAGGAGTCTGAAGAGAGGCACAGAATCCAAGCTGTCTGAAGTCCAGTGTGAAGTTTCTGCAGTCTGTGATGATTTGGGATCATCTGCGGTTGTTGGTTGTTGTCGGTGGATTGTGTTTTATCAAGTCCAAAGTCAACACAGCCATCTACCAGGAGATTTCCATCTTCATGGAAATGCTTATTACTTTTCATTTTCCAGCAGCACTTAGCATCTGACTTGAAATAATTTACTTTACATTTACATGAAAGTTTACCTGTTTGAATTAAATTACAATGAAAAAAACGTTTTTCACAATACTCTCATTTTTTGAGATGCACTAGCAGAGTCCAGTCCAGAGTCCTGTAAATACCTACAAGTCTAACAAGGGACATAAAAAGGTCTCTAAATAGTTTGAATGAAATCGTTCAACTGGGCAGCCTCAGTAAATTTAGGCAGTGAGCAGTCTCAGTTAGCCGCCTCCAAATATTTTGTCACATGAACTGTGACAGAAGAAGAATGGGGCTGAATTCTTCCACAGCAATGTAAAAGACTGATGAACTCATTTAGAAAACTATTACTTGAACTTAAGCGGTTCTACAAGGTTCAGAATCATGGGATGCATTTAGTTTTTCACAGGTTTGTATAGGTTAAAGATTTTTGGAGTAATGTTCTCTGGGCTCAGATTTGAATTGCATCAAAAACAAATTGTGGGTGAAATTTGAAACGGTGACTGCAAGAAAATGGAAAGATTTGTGCCTTTAAATTTACAAATTCCCTTGAGCACACAGAGGTTAATCCTATTTAAGTCTTTTGTGTTGGGTTTTTTGTACTTACTTTTACCACAGAAGAATATCAAGTAATTGTTAGCAATTAAATGTTAGAAAAGATAAAGAAACCACATTTTAGAATCAAATGCTTTCTTATTTACAAGTGCTAAAAAAGTCAACAGTTTCTAGTGGATATACTTATTTTCATCCATGAAACAGTGATGGGTAGCACACAGTGGATTTCTAGGATACCACATCTGATTGAAGAACAGTCACGACAGGTAACTGGTGTCTCAAAGGAGCAGTGGCTGCCAGGGTAATTGCTGCAGGGTTGATGTTGAGGGCATGAGGAGGAATAGCGAGTGTCGACATGGTTATAGTCCACATGTGAAGGTGCTTCTGTTTCAATAGTGAGTCTCACCTTCCATGTTAATAGCTGTCCGTCTATCTTTCCACTCTCTTCCAGGCTAATGAGTCATTTATACTTTCCTTCTCCTTTCTTCTCCTCGAGACTGCATTGAACCTCACTGTGAAGATCTCATTACATGCCTAAATGCAAATTATGACAAATCATTCACTTTTTTTTTTTTTACATGCTTTGTAATTGTCCTCAGAAATTACACTCTCTAATTCACGCTGCACCTGAGATTTAATTCTCTCCTCATTTTCAGCTCCTCTATTGAATATAAAAGACTTGCACTTTGGGGCTTTATCGTGTCACATTGTAGAAAGAGTAATGGGATCCCTGAAACTGTGATCCTTTTTTTTAAAAACAACTTCATTTTTTCATTTTTTTGCTTACAGTATTGATAAAACTGTTTCACGTTTCTACATGGAAAACAAGACCCGTGTAAATATCAAAAGCCAAACAGAACAACAGTCTGGTTGAGACAACAATTTATTAAAGAGACTGGAAGAGAGATCTTGCCCGAGAGTTTCTGTGTATCTCATTTCTCCTGCTCTTGCTTATCATGCCGTTTATTCACTGACATTATGTGTTCTTTCCAAGCAAGAGTATCCAGGGTTCAGTTGGATCTACTTCAAGGTGAATCAGATAATCAAGTTTTTCTTTCATAGCCAAAAACAGTTTGATATGGATTTTGTGCAGTGAGTGTATATGGCTGTGTGATTTTGTTTTGTACTCTTGTTTCCCTTCCTGTGTTAATCAGTCGGTGTGGGTCGTTGCCTGTTAACCCTGTTTGGTTTTTAGGGAAACCTGCCCCCGGACTACCGGATCAGCCTCATTGACATTGGACTGGTCATTGAATACCTCATGGGCGGGGCATATCGGTGTAACTACACCAGGAAGAGGTTCCGAACTCTATACCATAACCTCTTCGGACCCAAGAGGGTGAGTGAATGAGTCTCACCTAAATTATCCTCTTAGTGTTTAATCAATTTCAGATCTACTGTCATTAATCCAAGGAGCAGCACCAGCTAAATGAGCCTCATTATCAAACGTGTCCTCATAAGGATAAGTGGATAATAATATATTTCTTATACTAACATATTTATCAGAGAGTCTAAAGGTCAGCTGCGCTTTGCGGATGGTAATTAATTAACTTTTAGATGCAAGTTTTGATGATTTTTACCTGACAAATGGCAGAAAAGGAGATCTGCAGTGGGAGGTCAGTGAGACACGTGACTTTTTTTGGACAAAAAGATGGGAGCGGTTTTTAGTAATTTTGTTTTTTATCAATACCAATTCCAGAAAAATATTAGTCTGAAAGTACAGCAGAAAAATAGGTAGGAATAAAAATGACTGAGTCCAACATTTATGCTGCACTTTTTGAATTTATCACAAAAACCAGAGTTACAACATGAAAAAAATAAACAAAAATGGAGACTTCTTTCTGTTAAAAGGGAGTTTTTCCTTCCCAGTGTCACCAAGCCTGTGATTTGGTGCTATCTAAATATATCTAAGTGCATAATTACTTATGTAAGTGTAATTGTCTGAAATCAGAAAAAGGCACCAATATGTTTAAGGGATTAATTTTGGGTTTCAACTGAGAAGAATTTAGTTAATATGCACATACTTACACAAATTTAGCTTTTATTTGTGTGTCAGGGTGCTGTTGATCAGCACAGGTTAAATATATGAGCATTGCTTCCCCTGTTATTCATTTACACATCAAGTAAAGTAGGAACATTGCATGCCCTATCATAAGCCTAATGCAACAAATCATCTTTGTGTAGCAGTTGCTCTTCATTATGCGCCGTCATCATCATCAAACTGCACACAGTTCATTACAACCCCACCAGCAAGTTTTCTTGGTGATTAGTACACACAACCAAAGTGACAAAGTGATCTCTGAAATCGTGCTTTGTTTGATGGTTGTGTTTTATACTGCTGCACATGTTGCACATTATATACATTTCACATTCTGTTTTCTCATTCTGCCTCGAAAACCTGCACACTTGTGAGGAAAATGTAAACATGCATAACTGTATAAAACACAATACTTAATGATGCACTTTGGTATTTGCACATTCAGTCGTGTGATTGTGAGCGTTGTGTGCAAGTGTGTATGTGAACCTTTGTGCATCTGTTTATCTTACTGTACAAGACTGCATGGTAGCCACAAAGCAGCTGGAAAGGCACAGATAACGTTTGAGGTAAGAAACAGGAGAGACAGAGCAAGGAGGCAAAATGAGAGACAAAGAAAGACAGAGTCACCTCCACTTTAACTGGGATTTTCTAGACCAAGTGAATGCACAGCCACATAGTTATGTGCATGCACACATAAACACATGTTAAGGAAGAACAAAGTCTTGAAATAGATGTAGATATCAGAATCCCCACAAGAGATTTGGGTTATTTTTACCAACTCAGATGATGGCTCATGAATACATAATTCATACATGCCCTGCTTTAATGCAGATACACAGTACTGTACCAGATCTACAAATATAAATTCATTTAATACATGCAAGCAGAAAAGGATTAGATATTATTGCCATATATACAGTCACTCAAATGAGCACAAAGTGCCATCCCTAAGTATCAGTTCCATTTTGAAGCATGCAAATAAAAGTCAGTGATTTACTCTGTTTAAAGGATCTTGGCCTGTAAGTCTTGTGCATAAAAAGTAAAGTGTGCTATAAAATACATTCAACAAGGTCTCGCTGTGTGTTAATGTTTCTTTTTCATTTCTAGCCCAAGGCTCTGAAACTGCTGGGGATGGAGGTGAGTCTTGATCCAATCATGGTTGTTATTTAGTCATTCCTTCACTGTTCCTAACCCTTATCTCTCAAGCCTCTTCACTTAACTGATCTACAGTTTACTCATCTAAATAAGTGTGCTCATGTGTGCCGTGTGCCTCTCAGTAGATGAAGGGAAGCTCTAGATGTATATTTAATCTATTTTGCTGGTTAGTTTTATACATTTCTGAGTCAGCTGAGTGCTTTTCACACAAACAGCCAATAAAACAAAACAAAGTCATTTTGGTTTACAGCTTTTTCTCAGATTTATGGACTTTTTAAAAAGCTGGAGACTCATGCTCCAGACAGTTTAAATGCATATATATCTTGCAGTGCATTTCAAAGCAGTCCTGCTGTATTCAGCTGAATAAGCTATGGATGACCTGATCAGATTCATGTGGTGTGTGGTGTAATTTCTTAAAGCTTCACAAAGCACTGTTCCTCGGAGGTATTTATACGCATGGAACAAACATTCCTTTGTTTTTCTGTATGTTGTGAATTTATCCCCCATGTGTCGGTGTGTGTTCTCTGTTGTTTTTGCCACGCCATTACCTTTCTATCTTCACAAAGCCTATTTATCATCTAGCCAGTATGTATGTCAGAAATACTGCTGTTAAAGGGTGACAGCTGTGAACCCTGAAGGGTTTCTTTTGTAATACTTGCAATCATTTCAAGCATTGCGATAATTTCATTTCTGAATATCACTGAAATTTGCTAGCTTATACCAGATATTTGTCACTATCTGTAATTGCTGAATATTTTACTGCTCTGCAATCTTTTATGTCCAGCTGATCTCTTGCACTGAAAGTTATTTTTCAAATGGATTTAGCTGTTTTCAACAGTCTAAATGTGAAATTATGTCATTTAATGACTGACTGGCAGCAGCTATGTCTCCAGAGACAGAGAGCCAACTTGGTGAAAAGCCAATAAATTTACCTCTTGTAAGGTTTTTTACTATTAATTGAACTGAAACTATATTATAAAGAAGTTAAATTATGTTTAAAATCATGCGGAGATGTACATGAGCCCATACCCGCTCTGCGTTATCTAGATTGTTTAGTATTTGGCACATTGTGCTCTAGCTTGTCTCTTCAAAATATAACTTCCCAAGCATTTATAGAAGATCAGTTTAGGCGTCTAGATGCAGTCGAACCAAAGTGTTCTTCAGAGGTTTACATCATGTAAAACTTTCAAATTTCTTGGCTGACACTTGTGATCAGTATTTACAATCCAAACCACATATATGCATAATGTTTTCCTTCTATACAGAAAAGATCTGAAAAATTCCTAAGACATACTTTTATACAGATGCTTCTGTTTCCCCACTAGGATGACATGCCAATCCGAAGAGGTCGTCAGAAGACGACACGTAAACGAGAGGAAGAGGTAGACATCGATTTGGACGACCCAGAAATCAACCACTTCCCTTTCCCCTTCCACGAGCTGATGGTGTGGGCTGTGCTCATGAAACGTCAGAAGATGGCGCTGTTCTTTTGGCAGCATGGTGAAGAGGCCATGGCCAAAGCCTTGGTGGCATGTAAGCTTTGTAAGGCCATGGCACACGAAGCATCTGAGAACGACATGGTGGATGACATTTCCCAGGAACTAAACCACAACTCTCGGTGGGTGACATGATATATTTTCATGTTATCCCAATCTCTCTCCGTCTGGCTCACTCTTTATCTTTCCCTCCCTCTGCCAGCTTATTCGGTTTAAACAGGATATTCAAGTATAGTTTTATATATAAATAATGTATATTGTAGTACTTAGAAGAGCTGGAAAACATGGAAACATGCTGTAAATGATTAATGTTAACGCTGAGCTAAGAGTCTAGACAGGAGCGTCTACCTCATACATCAGTATATGTAGGTGGATGTACATACACACATGCCTTCCCTCATACAAACTGACCTGTTTCAGACTAGCTCTCATGGGATGTAAGTGACGCACATAAAAAGATCTAATAACATGCATCACCATTAGTTAAGGATGGGCATGTGACATTGAGGTAATGCCTGAGATGAACACACACATTTGAAAAGATAACCTTGTAATTGACATATTTGGAGTTAATTGTCCAAACAATATTTGGATTCCTGAGTGAGTTTGTATCATATTCTGCGTCATATTCAGGATAATATTCAATTATGAACCAAACATTTTTTATCCATCCATTGTATGTGAAGCCACTAATGCTGCTATATATATATATATATATATATATATATATATATAGATATATAGATATATATCTATAGATATATATATATATATCTATAGATATATATATATATATCTATATATATAGATATATATATATATATAGATATAGATAGATATAGATATATAGATATATATATAGATATATATAGATATATAGATATATATATAGATATATATAGATATATAGATATATATAGATATATAGATATATATATATATATATATATATATATATATATATATATATATATATATATATATATATATATATATATAAAAAATAAAAAAAATTTGTTCATAATTGAATGTGATGCTGTAAAAAATTAATGTCCTGAAATGAAAGTATGAGAAAAGTATTGTGTAGGATTTTGGAACCCAATTAAAAATTTGATATAAGCGATGGTACTGGTACAGATGTTGCTTTGAACATCTGAGAAAACTGTTGTGTTTCTGCATGTATTTGTGTTGGCCACATCATATTTCTTTCATTTATCAAAGATATGTTGCATTTAATATTATCCTTGTAAGTCATCTAAACATTCACCTTGTAACCAATTCACACCGCACAGTTTTTATGTTTGTACATGTGTTTTATGCCATAATAATACCCTCAGACTTGGGGCCAGGTGGCCAGCAGTGTTATGACCAGTTGAATAACATTTTCACTTTTAGGCAAAGTATATTGCTGTCTTGATTCATGACTCAGTGTGCTTGTATACATACTTTATATATTTTCCCAGAGAGTTTGGCCAGCTGGCTGTGGAGCTCCTAGACCAGTCCTATAAACAGGATGAGCAGATGGCCATGAAGCTGCTGACATACGAGCTGAAGAACTGGAGCAATGCCACCTGCCTGCAGCTGGCTGTAGCAGCCAAACATAGAGATTTCATCGCTCACACCTGCAGTCAGATGCTGCTGACCGACATGTGGATGGGGCGCCTGCGCATGCGCAAGAACTCAGGGCTGAAGGTAGTACGCGTCGGGTAGATGGTTGGGTAGAAGAGTCTGTGCATTTAAAAGCAATGTCCTTCTCTAGTTTAAAAGATTCATGGTTGTATCCCCTCAGACTGCCTGTAAAGTAACGAGATACCTATCAGTTACTCTGTAGGTGATACACCTGCATAAGAAGTAAAACCTACCTGTAGTCAGCATAGCACATAAAATATAAATATACCGTAACTTTCAAGTAATTTAAAAGCAGTATTTCCATGATGTAGCTTGTCTGTCAGAGTGCTGGCATGCATATTTTTCAGCTATAAGATGGATAATCTGTACGTAGCTTGGTCATGCTTCAGAGATTTTTTAAACTCTTGACTATCTCTTATGAGTTATAGGCTGCAGAAGATGTGTGCAAGTGGAAGTGGAGGAAGTCTATAATGAGGACATAATATACAATAATGTAGTTATGTCCTTGTTTCATCTCGTGCACGCTGTGTGCATGTTTATCCTCACTACATACAATTGGCCTGAACCATACGAGTGAAAAATTAACCTAATCCAGAAAGTTCTGTTCACGGGGAATTAAAAAGGTCAAATGAGGAACACCTGAAGGGGCTATGATGAGTCATTGTTCAGGATTTAGAGTGCATGCTGGACTGTGAGGAGTAGGCAGGTCACCACTGGCGGTAAAAAGCGTACGCTATCCACACCTGCCTCTCAGTTTAGCAAAGACTTACTATTACTATTACTTATCAGATGGACAAATCTGAACCTACACCTGGATTGGTTAATACCAGAAAATTATGTAATATCAAATGTTCGTGTTCTCAGTCACTTTGGTCTTCCAGGGTGACCAGCGACACTATTTCATAGCAGATTAACATCTTAAGGTGAGTTTATGTAGGTGAAATGATGTACTGTACTTAAAGATCAACCCAGTCAAGGTTGCTTGTGATGGTGGGAGGAATGGCCATCCAGAGAAAAGAGGTTTATTGGACAATAATAAGCTCGACACTGTCAGTGTGATCAGTGCCGGACTGCTGGCTGAACTTCTGCCACAACTTAATTAGTATAAGCCTTCAAAGCCATCTTTTTAGGTCAGAGGGGACGGGAGAACTGACCTTAATTTAGTCACAAAAAAACCCCTTGAAACAGAGTGCAATGTATTTTACATTGACGCTCGTGCGGTGAACACCCCTTTTAAGTCAAGGAAAAGCTTTTAGTTAAGACTGGTGGTTAAGATTAGAGAAATATTTGCTCATGTGGGTCTCCAAGACATCTGGTGGTAGAGTGATAGGCAGGGAGCTGCTCAGTTCAGAGGTTAGACTTATTTATGCTGAAGAGTTGCACTGGGATTTGCTGAGGCTGAGATCACACTCATTCATACACCGAGCGAGGGGAGTGATGGGTCCGGCTTTCTAGCATCTCAGAGCGAGAGGATACTGCAAGTGCTTTAAGTGTGATTTGGCCTTTGCAGGAGAGCGAGAGAGAGAGAGCGCAAAAGAGAGATAGAGAGAGCCCTACTAAGGCAAACTCACTGGAGCAGTAAGACAGAAAGAAGAAAAAGTGGAAAAAACAAACAAACCGAGATGCATCAAGGAGTTTGTGAAATACGGAGAGTATCATTGTTAAAAATGTTGTCATAATCATCCGTGTGCACAGCTTTTGAATGTATTTATATCACAACTGGAAACTGGAAAGATTTCAGTGGACTGTAAGCTGTACACTGCTTTCTTTTTCTTTTTTACTGTGAAGCACTTTGGTTTTAAACATGCTATAGAAACAGACTTTACTTACTTACCTTATACATCAGTAAGTAATGGTGCGGTTGCCTTAAACACCCTCATAAAATCGGGGATACTACCTGCTTTACTGTGATCCTTTTCATATTCTATATTTAATCCATGCTACTCATCTAACCATCTAACTTTACTGACAGCTATTTTGGTAAATTATTGAATCCGTTTTTAATCTTAGCCCTTAACATATTTATGACGAAACAAACAAAAAATAAAAATTCACTCTTAACAAAAAGATAACTCATTACCCTGATTTTCATCTTTTTCTCTTATTCTTTACTTCCCACTGTGATCACGTTTGACTTGCTCTTGCTTGCCTATTAGCTGCTGAAGTGTTTACAGCACAGCTGCCATTTTTTTTTAATAGCCGCCCGAGATGCGTGTGTCCCCGTCATCCATCTTGGCAGCACAGGATTCTTGCTGCATGTCCTTGTCTAATGCCTTTATAATTGACCTCCACCGTTAGACTAGCTGTTGTAAATACCACAGCTTTGTCATTCAGCTAAAAGCAGGTCAGGACAGGATTGGGAGGTGTTCGTGAGAGCAAATGCTTTATTATGTGAGGTTCACATGTGTAAAATAGAGCGATTTTGAAGGTTTTTTTGCTCCAGAGTCTTTGTGTCCTAATTTCCATGGCGCCTCTCATGAAATTAGTGCTATAGCATAACACTCTGTGATTTGTCACTTCCAGCTCTTCCTTCCACATCCACTTCCTGTCTCCCTCATTTGATCACACAGGTAATATTAGGGCTGCTGCTCCCACCATCGATCCTGAGTCTGGAATTCAAGAACAAGGACGAGATGTCCTACATGCCCCAGGATCAGGAGGCCTACCTGCAGGAAAAGGAGGAGGAGGAGCCTGAAAAACCAGTGAAGGAGAAGGAGGAGGAAGACATGGAGTTCACAGTAAGATCTTACTGTGAGACGCAGTACAACTCCGTGGTGAGAGAACCCACCTCAGCCCTGCATAGTCAGAATCGATACACATATTCAGACTATGCACACACAAACACACACGCTTTGTTCGATCTTAAAACTGCACCCAACCCTGACACTGTTTCCTTTTGTAAATATCTCTTGTGGGCAAGTTTTTAAACAATGTCGGTGCTGTCCACAATGAGATGACGCTACACACACTCAGACACGGATATATGCACACAGTTCTCCACGCACACATATTTGTTTCCCTATTCTGGCCAACTGGACACTTCCTGCCAAATTGGCCTTTCTGTTTCTCATCGTCTCAGCAAAGACATGATTGTGGAGTTGTAGCGTCTCAGTCTGTCGCCGCTTGTGGGTTCCCTCGTGTATCTTTCTCTTTCCGTCTATCTTCTCCTCTGTTTCTCTCTCACCCATCCCCTTCCCTTCTCTCTCATTCTCAGCCCAGCTCTCTCTTTGCTTCTTTATTACTTTTGCTTTCTGTCTTTTTTCCTGCAAATCTCTCCCTCCCTCTTTCCCCCTCGCTCTTTCTCTCCCTCTCTGGTTCTTTCTCTCTTTTTCCCTTTTTCTTCAAGCTCAGGTCTGATTGAGGTACAGTACTGTATGCTAGCCAATTGCTTCCCCTCACTCTCTACCATCAGTGATGGCTTGCTGCAGCATACCACTCAGCATGGCAGCTGCTGAGCATGGGAGGCCCAGGCTTTTGCATTATATAACCATGTCCGCCTGCTGCTGCAGAGCTTAAATCATGCAAAGTCTGAGCACCTTCTCCCAGCTCACAGCAGAAGAGTTGGTCCATCTGCATAGACACAAAAAGTACCGAAGAATTAGAACTCGCTCCATTTCAGTCCAGGTCAGTTCTAGCGACGATGCCAGGATCCAGCTTGTGTGTTCGAATGAAGACTGGAATTTGAAAATCAATTTCAATGCACAAACTGAATCCGTGACTGTCGCGTGAAGCGGCTGAACTGAAGTTGAATGCCTTCCAGCACCACTGTGCATATTTTCCATCTTGCATTGAGCAAGCCAGCAAGCCAGTGCAAACATTCACGAAACGGGTCTTTTTTTTACACTTGCAGTCCTTGAGGCACTCTGGCGTTAAACAAAGATTCCCCGCTGCTAGAGAATGTACTTGTAAAGAGCCCCTTCCTGTTGCCCTGGCTTCTGACTGCACAAATGCAGCGTCACTTACTTATGAATCACACAAAGATTCATACATATATACACGGACTGCTACACCACAGAGGGAGATTGTATTTTCGTGATATGATGATCAGATGCTTGGCATAGAACACACTGTAATGGATGTAAAAGCCTGTCTGATAGCTAAAATGCATGTTTAGTGCAGTTAAGGCATGGTGTGATTTACACACTGGCGTCTGAATTTGTTCATCCTGAAGGCCCTGTCTGTGTGTGCCTTGGAGAAAACTTTAGCTCTATATGTTTCACATATTTGGGGCATAAAACAAAATAGAAATCCTCTAGTTCTTACTAAAAGTGCTCCTTTTCTTCTAATTTCATAGAGGTGGTTTTTATGACGAGTCTACCTATTCAACGCCCTGGGATGTACACCGACTCCTCATTGCATATTTGAACCATTTAGACCAGCTTTAAAACTTTAAACGTTGCCCAGGTCTGTTACGCTTGTTGACTTAGAATACAATTCCTCTCAGAGGTCTGGTGTTGCTTTGACATTAAGACCATGACCCATAAAAAAGTGGGCTCCGAACCCTCTCTCATGGATAAGGAAATGTGTCACAGATTGAAGTGAGATATCTATGTCTTATCTTTCCTTTTTTCTGTCTTCTTCCTGTCAGTACCTTGTCTCTTTTTTGCCTCCTAATTGTTGTCTGAGACACAATCCATGAGTGTCCATGTCTGCGTAATACTCTGTTACCAGCCTTCCAGCCTTCACCCAAACTCCACCTCAAACACACATTTCACATTTTGGAATGATTGCATTGCTTGTGCTTGCTTCTTTAATTATGATATTAAAACAGTGCTGTAGTCCATAATTTAACCCTCTCCCCCCTTCTCCCTTTTCTCTGTTATTCAACTCTTCCTCCTCCATCCCAAATACTCATCCTCCTATCCATCCTTCCTCTGCATCTCTACCGACTCCTCCTCCCCCACCTTTCCCATCCATCACATTTCCCTCTTCCCACACTCTCTATACTTTAAATCCTCACACCTCTCACTCCTTCCTCCCTCGCTCCATGTGGGGTTTGCATTCGCCCAGGCAATGCTGGGCAAAGTAACCACAGAGACATCCAGAAAGAAGGATGTTGAGGAGGTTCAGAACCGCCACCGCCTTATCCCCATGGGACGCAAGATATACGAGTTCTACAATGCACCAATTGTCAAGTTCTGGTTCCATACGGTCAGTGTCAGTTTCAGCAGCACCACCTACATGCTCTGCTTCCTGTTGCTACTGTCACTGCTTACTGTATTTCTGCAACAGCATCAAAAGCCTCTACTTTCACGCTCCCTCCATTGTCATTAACCTCCCGTTCCAACCTGACATTGCCTGGCTTGACGGTGTGGGAAAGTATAGTATGAAGTAGATCTGGAGGCTGATGGAAGCAGCATTGAGAGAAAAGTATAGGAGGATGAGGGTGGGTAAGGAATTGAATCACACAAGAAGGCTTTTTATTGACAGTGTGAATATTGACTAAAGTTTCTGGGCCATTGCCACTAGGTTAACTACTACAATATATAAATATTAAATTAAGCTTTGGATTTTTCAATTATCTGTTTTAATAGAGCAGCTTACATGTAGAATCTGTAACTGTTTATGTATAGCTTGTGTGGTACAGTATCTGCCTATGAGCGTGTGTGCTTTGTTTGATTCTGGCTCATTTATTATTTTTCCTTACCCTATCTTGGGTTGCCTCAATTTGCTTGCCCAGTGAAAACATCTCTTTAGCACCGGCAGGGATTTCGCTGTTTATTTATGCAGAGAAAATATTTTCACTGCTCTTTGTTTCATCCTGTTTTCCTCTCTCTGGCTATTCGCTCTCCTTCTCTTCTCCACCCCCCACCGTCTTACCCCACTTCTCCTTTCTGCCCTTCAGGTTAAAGAGAAATACTCTGTGGTGCCTTTCAACTATTGCAGATGTGTTCTCTGAGCCAAAATGGAGTTTTTAGTCTTGTTCCCAATTTAGATTTATACCTATGACCTGATGTGTGCTGTCCAGGTTTAATAATTAGCTATTGTGTGAAGCAAATGTGCATGTGTAGAATGAACACCGGTAGAATGCTTGTTTTGCAGATGGAAAAAATATGCGTGTAAACCAGAAAGCCAACATGTTTTTTAAAAGATTCAGGAGACACATAATGGAGGTACCTTGACCCCAAATATCTTTTATCAAAGCCTGAAAACTGCATTAATGGGAGTTGCAATGAGGGTCAGGACTTCACTCAATATGTGTTTAATTTGGGCAAACCCCCTTTCACTGAATCTGTTTGCAGAGAGATAATTGATCTTCATTCGTGTAAAGTTTGCTAATGTGTCTGAAGCGCACAAACTCATAACCATGCTGATTTTTCTCTGCTGTTGCATCACTATGCAGATGGCATATGTGGGCTACCTGATGCTGTTCAACTACATTGTCCTGGTCAAGATGGACTTGTGGCCTTCTCCTCAAGAGTGGATTGTTATCGCTTACATCTTCACCAATGGCATAGAGAAGATGAGAGAGGTACAATAGACTATAAATGTAGACCTGTAGTGACCTCTCTAAGCAAGTCTTCCCTACCGGCCAGCCAACTGAAGACCCAAAGTGTCTCCGGCAGCTTATTTAGTGAGTTCAGTGGTGGAGGGCAAAGGCTAATCATGATGTCCATATCATCTAAGTCTCATAGCAAATAGGTAAAATGTACATATATCAGAGAAATAGATGTAAAAGAGTGTTTGGTAGTGGAGATGCAGGCAGGCCACAGAAATGGGAAAACCATGAAAGCAAAAGAGTAAAGTGAATAGAATATAAAGGTATGTGGCCATATTATGTTCATCCTCTGTGGCTTTGTTTTTACTGTAAGTATATGAAATGCATTCATCATTGTGTCAGCTCATTCTGAGCTGTTAGATTCTCCGATAGGTGAACTCATGCTGCCCTCTTATGGTGGTTGTGATAGAGTGCATTTTTCTGTTGTGCTATTTTTGTCACTTTTTAGAGTCACTGTTTATTTTACCCTTTAGCGTCTGTATTTAATTAATGCCATTTTCTGTCATCTCTGCATTACAGCATCCACATTTCTGTTCATTTTCCTCTGATTGCTGTTTAGATCCTGATGTCTGAGCCGGGAAAGTTGTTACAGAAGGTGAAGGTGTGGCTTCAGGAGTACTGGAACATCACAGACCTCATGGCCATCCTCATATTCTCTGTCGGCATGGTGCTGCGTCTCCAGGAGCCACCGCTCATGAGTTATGGACGGGTGATTTACTGTGTCAACATCATCTATTGGTACATCCGGCTGCTCGACATCTTCGGCGTCAACAAGTACCTGGGTCCCTATGTGATGATGATCGGCAAGATGGTGAGAAGAGGAAGGGGAAGTCAACTCTGTGTGTTTAGGCATCCCTATTATAATCTGCAGTATTTTTCATATTTTCCTTCCATTATCTGGCCTTCATGCCTATCTGTTTACCCTCTGACTTTGCCCAACATCATCTACAGTATACTGACTGTAACAGCTTACTGAGTTTGATGATTGCAAAGGTTTAATCTGTAAGCGGTAAACAAGCTTCTGTGCCTCTTAACTTTATTGTTTGATCGTAGAGAGTTCAAGATCAGAGCCGATACAGACATGGAGATAAAACAACGGGGGGAGGGGGATCAAAGAGCCAGTTCTGTATCTTTCTGATCCTCGACTGTCCTGGGCATGTCCCTGTTTACCGCTGGACGCAGACTCTTTGATATGAAAATCAGCAGTTAGTTAGAGTTACTTAAATTGACAGTGATTTACTCAAATAATTTGCATATGTGATGAGCAGGTTTGAAGTCAACGTTGTTCACAGGCATAAACAGGGTTTTTTTCTGGCTCTGAACAAGCTCAGGGGACTGACTACACATGCAAGCACTTCCTGTCCACATACAGTAAAAACAAATGAGTGTGTTTCACCTAATTTAATATAAATCTTTTTAGATTTATCTTATTATCTGAGTAATTGAGTCATTTTTTTTAATTACACCGCCATTGCTTTTACTTGGGCTCAGGTTTAACCATCTTTTGGTGCCAAGCACTTATCTATGCAGGCTAATAAAGCTAATAAAGAAATGTAAAAATTGCATTGTAGTTACAGCCAAAAGTATCAACTGTGTTCTTACTAGTTTTGATGCTTTATTCTGCTTATTAGTGTGCCTTGCACTTTTCTTTCTTTTTAGTAATAACAACTTTGGTGACAGCTGTAGCTCCAAGTTTGCTTTAACAGGGTATCTGAATGCAAGATGAGCGACAGTCTGAGTGCATCAAAAAAATGCACAAAAGTGTTCGAAGGATAAATAAGCCCAAAGGGAGAGTGTCCCCTTCAGCCCTGAAAGTGCTCAGAGATTGCTCTAAATTAAATGCATTTTAAATATTGACTTCAGGCTTCGTTCCAAAACAAGTTAAATTAAATTTCAGTTGACCAACTTACACTGGGAAGAATACTAATCAAAAAATGCAAATGCAGACCAACTGATTTTCCTGCAGTGACAGACACGCTCATTACCTATTTCCCCATCCAGTGTCATTATTTTCAAAATATCCTGTCCTCGTTTTCTCTTTCCTTTAACCACTCACCTCTTCCCTTCTCCTCTTCCTCTCTCCCTCTGTCAGATGATCGACATGATGTATTTTGTGATCATCATGTTGGTGGTGCTAATGAGTTTTGGGGTGGCACGTCAGGCCATTCTCAACCCTAACGAAGACCCATCCTGGATGCTAGCCAGGAACATCTTCTTCATGCCTTACTGGATGATCTACGGAGAGGTGTTTGCCGACCAGATTGACCGTAAGTTCAGGGGCGAGAGTGTAAGCTGTTAGACAAAATGCGTTTTTGTAAGGAGGAAGGAGGGAGGAATGACGGAAGCAGTATTACTGAAAACACCAGTCTCAGTATGAAATTAGATTTCATTTTCACTCATTTCTTCACAGCTTGAACTATTACTTGAAGATGTTTATGTGCGCGCGCATGTGTGTGAGTGTGTGTGTGTAACACATACATAATAAAACTGTTTTCCTCGGAGACTAATTGCATCTGCAGTCATGTAGAGAGAGTGACATTCTGACTCAATAAATTATAAATAGACTGTGAGAAGTGTGTATGTGGAAATGTCCAGAGAGTGAGAGTGCGTTTTGTGTGCTGCTCCGTTCTTATCTTTTTGTGTGGTAATATTTGGTGGTGTGTACAGAATGTGAGGAGTGGCCCAAAGAGAAGAGATCTGAAATAATGTTTTCATTCTTTGTTTCAGATATGCATAGTAGGAAGGTACAGCAAAGGCTGAATGAAAAACTCTGGCTGGTCGAAAATTACTTACGCACTCATGGAACCTGGCGTAATAATGGTCCATCCCACATTGCCCAATGCAGTCAAAATCCCAGTAAATCTATAGCTATAGAACTTAATTTAACCACATCTACCTCTCCCACCTCTCCTTCATCATCGTCACATTAATGCCATGTCATGCCCACTGCTACCACTAGAGGACCACTTGATACAAACGTGTGCATGCAGCTCCATGCTCTAAGGCTGAAGTTGCCCTCATGTGTTGGCATCTTGGGTCAGCTACTGAATATCAGCAGTGTTTTCTACAAATAACAGAGCGGATTTTAAAAGAATCCAAAACTCCTGATTCCCTGACACTATCAGTCTTCTCCAGATCTTTTATTGAGACAACTAGTAGCTTGACCTAAGGCCATATCCTGCAAGCAACTTTAGACTCACAAATTTTTGCACTGGCTGGCAAATGGTAATGTTACATGGCAGCAGCACTATTCAAATGTGTCTGGTCTTTGTTTTTGGCAGGCTTTCACATCAGGAGGAAATATCAAAGTTTAAAATTTGATATTCCGTTGATGTTTCTTATCCTCTCGTTGTTATTCGATTTTTAATTCGTCCCATTTGAAGAAGTGACCCTGCCATGACAACTCCATCTGTCACATTAAACCATGTCACCCTCCCCTTACGCCGGCTCAGCTTCTCACCGAAGCAATTGCAACATTGGAGAAATATTTCAGCCGATAAATCCGACATTTAACGTGACTAAGCACTGAGACTCAAAAGCTAATACAACATCACGCAGGAATAAAAACAAAAGCATCCACACATCAGCACCACAACATATTTATTAACCACCTCTCATCATCTATAATCTGTTTTTTCAAGTGGTTCAGTTGTCAGAGTTTTTAAATCCAAATTTTTTGGAAGGTTAAAAAAAATTAAATGGAAAAATTACTTCAGTTCTCTGTCTTTGGGCTGCATTGCGTGAAACAATTGAGCACCAAGCAATGATGAGTATGAGTAGAATGAATCTCAAAAGCAAACAAACCAACAACAAATGCTGAATGTTCCCCAGATAAGCCACAGCAACTGAACCATCACAGATGGAAAAAACATTCTAAATACATCTCAAATGATTCAGAACAGTCAACCATTGCTGAATGAAGCTATGGCTCGCATATGTGACAATATATTTTAAACACGGACGACATGTTTAAATATATTGTAAACGCAAACTGTGGTGACACATGACAAATGTGTTTTTTTTCTGTGTATGTGTGTATTTTGTTATCAGATGCACATCTGTGTACATAAACCCCTACCATTATGATTTCCACTCTCTCCTACCGCCACTTTAAGAAAAGAAGCATAATGATGAATTATGCTTCTTGTTTGTTTGCAAAATAAGGAAAAGTGCATTTTTTTAAAAAAAATATATATATATATATTTTGAGGTCTGCTTGTCTCTTTTAGTTGATCGAGTATACATTTGAATGTTTGATAGTTTCTTCAATTTTCTTAGTTTTGCTTTATTTTAATTCTGATTATATACAGCATCGTCTGTTTGTTATCTGTTATTATGTGTCTGCATGTATTTCATTTATTTTTTGTGCAAAACATTCTTCTGAAATATTATTAATGATGAATGGATGTCTTTATCTAAAGATATAGTTTGCCTTCTAGTAACTTGTTCGCTTGTTTGTATTTATTTTGTGGTGATGCGCAGCCCCCTGTGGGCAGAACATCACTACAGAGGACGGTGTGGTGGTGGCTCTGCCTCCGTGCAAGACGGGTGCCTGGATTGTTCCAGCGATCATGGCCTGCTATCTGCTGGTGGCCAACATACTCCTGGTTAACCTGCTCATTGCTGTGTTCAAGTATGTAAAACCCTCCAATAGTTTTAGCTTTTGCACTTTAAGTAGACACCGCAGTGTTTTAGAAATGCAGCGAAGCACAAAACTCAGTTATTTTTGGCTGCATGAAGGCAGAAATTATTTATTCTTGTCCTCTAGCTCTCATAAGAAAGGATGACAAAGATGAGGATTCACCTTAGCAATATTAAATTGTTTTTATTGATGTTTTTTTCCCTCATATTCAAAAAAATGGCATCACATGTAACTTTTATTTGGGCACTGAGGCTGGTAGCTAACTATAGTATCATAATGGGATGGTGGTTTTTCCACATGGACATTATCAGACTAATGGTCGGTTGCTGCTCTTTTATATAATCAATGAAGCAAATGCAGTCGTCCTCTTCTCTGCATTAGTGTTATTACAAAAAAAGCAGACAATATAAGACACAACAGTTAAACTGAAGGTTTAGTCAGATTTTCTCCTCAAAACTCTCTTGATTCGGTTTATTTTAGCTTACAGCAGATGTAATCTTTCTCGGCTTGTATGGCGTCTCTATCTGTGATTGTCTGTAGTAATACATTCTTCGAGGTCAAGTCCATCTCCAACCAGGTGTGGAAATTTCAGCGCTACCAGCTCATTATGACCTTCCATGAACGTCCGGTCCTTCCTCCACCTCTCATCATATTCAGCCACATAACTATGGTCCTCAAGCACCTGTGTTGTCGATGGCGCAAGCATGATGACGATGAAAGGGACTATGGACTGAGTGAGTTGCACACATACAATAACAAGCTTTTTGTAATAGAACTCGTTACATTTATTCCATTTTAGTGCAATAAAAGTGTCTGTTTACGAAAAAAGAAATCTCTTCAGTATTTCTGAATAGTTAGCGTTAACACACTCAATCCCTTTCATCCACAGAGCTTTTCATCACAGAAGACGAACTGAAGAAAGTCCATGATTTTGAGGAGCAGTGTATAGAGGAGTACTTCAGAGAGAAAGATGACAGATTCCACTCATCCAATGATGAGAGAATCAGAGTCACTTCTGAAAGGTCAGACATGGCTGCACTCAAAAGCAGTGTCCGTATTAAAACCATCAAACAATAGAAATATAGAACATATTTCAATACTTATTTCCATTTTTCTTTTTCTGTACAATGGCCAAGAGAGCCCAGCGCACTCTAGCAAAAGAAACTAAGGGCAAAGAGAGAAAAGAAGCTGATCAATCTGATAACACAAAAGTGAATTTAGAATTTCCTTTGGCGTACAGAAATGTGTAGCTAAGAACACACACTGTTTTCGCTTCTCTACTCTACCCCCTCCAGTGCTTTTATGATGTTTTTCTCTCATTTCTGTCTCCTCTGTCAGGGTGGAGAATATGGCGATGCGTTTAGAGGAAGTCAATGAGAGGGAACACTTCATGAAGGCATCACTACAGACTGTTGATATTCGTCTGGCCCAAATGGAAGAGCTAATTGGACGAATTACTGGAGCGCTGGAGCGCATGACTGGTGTCGAGCGCGGGGAGGTCCAAAAAGCACGTTCTCGGACTTCGTCTGACTGCACAGACTCTGCATACATACTCCGCCAGGCTGAGTGCCCTGAAGCCGCATACATTCTCCGTCAAAGCAGCTTTAACAGCACAGAGGGGAACTGCTACCGCCTCCAGGAGGCTCTAGAGGGAACAGCTGAGGGTTCCATGTCTCCTCCTTCGCCCACTGGCATAGCAACACGGACCAGAAGTCATTCATTTTATGTTGGAGCTGGTCGTGCTGCTGAACGGGGAAGTAGAGCTGAGCGAGCTGAAAGTTTCTTCAAAGACCGCTCCCTCAGTCTCCACAGAGCCAACAGCTCACAATCTGTGTCCTCAGCTGCCGGCCCCAAGGAGTCTAAGCCCCTCCCACTGGCGACGTTATCGGTCTCCCAGCAGCACCGTCCGTCATCCTGCATTGATATCTATGTCTCAACGTCTGAAGAGGTGGGGCCTGCGGAGGTCTTTCTAGATCCTCTCCGTATGGTCCCACCTCTCCAGAGAGACTCCTCGCTGCAGTCAGATATAATAGAGACGGTGCTGCCTGGAGGCCGGGAGTTCAGCAGTGCTGCCACCAGCGGTTTGGGCGACAGGCACTCGGAGGGCGGTGCAGGCAGCAGCGGAACTGCTGGAGCTATGTTTGATGATAGTGCTGCAGCTGATTTGTCATTATGCTCAGCACATCTCTTACCAGACAGCACATTACCTCCTTGGGATATGGAACCATCCCCACCTCCCTCAGCAGGGCTGCTCGAACGTTCTAAGAGCAGCCGCTACCTCTCTACCGCAGGCACAGGATTCCTGGATGAGCCTCCTCTGGTCAAGTCACACAGCCTCATGTTCACACCAAGAAGCTGTTATGGTGGGATTGGGGCCGGAGTCCAGGTAAAGGCCGCGGAGTACACCAGCATCACTGACTGCATCGATACACGCTGCGTCTCATCTCCATACACCCCCGCAGAACGCTCGCAGTCACCTGGAGGTTCCACTTCATTCCCCTTTGATAAGCCGTCGGACGTTGGTTCCTCTCATCCAGAGAGAGAGGCAGAGCTTAGTCACACAGAGTCTGATCCTGAGGACCCTGATGACCTGGTTCCACCCCCTGATACCCCTCGGCTAGGGGTCCTAGGTGGCCCCAGTGGGGCCCCTCTCTGCTCCCCCTTCTCCAAGCTGGAGCGAGCAAACAGCTGCTCGTCAGACGACTCCCATCCTTCGCTCACGCTGGCTCCTCCGCACCGGAAGAGCCTGTCGGTGAGTGAGAGGATGGAGAGAGGACCGGGTCTGGGGGCAGACAGGGGGCCTGGGCCTGGGGGGCGGGGTCTGGCAGGAACCAGAAACCCCTTCCTCAGGAGCAAGTCTGGAGCAAGACCTGACACAGCCAAAACTGACAGCCTCTCAATGAGGAAGCTGGCAGCTCCGTCGGCTTTCCGCAGCTTCGATAGACAAAACTACACGTGACAAGGATGTGTAAGTGCACTTGCACACTGTTAGGACCAGAGAGGAGTATTGTGAGGGCCGAGGGCTAAAGTGATAGCAGGGTGAAGTTGCCCTTAGATGCTAATCTGGACGAGATCTAAGGTTGTTTTTTTCCCCCGCATTATATCTCAGATTAGAAAAATGTATTCATAGTCAGTATTGAAGGGCAGCTTTACTCTGAATCATGAATCTGCAGAGAAGGATTGGAGATATAGGGGTCCTACTGTACACCAGTCAAAACAAAGAGCTATGAATCTAGACTAGTTTTTACCTCTTGTAGCTAAGTAACTCTCAGTTTGGTGTTATGGCAATGGAAGGTGTATTCGTACTGTATGTCTTCCACCCACCACCTTTACTTCAAGTAGACATCTTTCACTGTGTTACATCACATATCAGTCACACTAGTCACACACAAAGTATACTGTTACTCCTAGCAGCTTTATATGGTAGACACTGTCAAGTCTGAGAGGCCAAGGGAGAGGAGAAAGAAAGAAATGACACCCACCTCTTTTGCCAACATAGAGTCATTACTACTGCAAAACCTTACCTTCAAATACATTTTCCCTGCTTCATATAATCCTAACTCGCATAAACTCAACCCAGAAAGACACTAACATTTCTGGCCACTTTGTGAAGAGATCAGAAGTCTTTGGACTTCACTGCACTTCAAATTACCTCTAAGTACTCAATCTTTCACATAATAAATAAATATTTCATTTTTGAAGGATACAGTTCTTTCTCTTCTGTTTGTATATTGTAGCATCAGAGAGGAAACGGCTAAAGCACTCATCTTTGCCAGAAACAAAGCAGCATTTGAACACACTGCAGTCAAAAAGTCGGCATGCCACCATGTATCTCCTGCGGCCGTGCTTGAGGCACTGTCCTGAGGCATCATGTAAGGGCGTGAAGGAGAAAGGCGCTCCGCGTATGGTGACATCCTCATGTTTATCCGCGCACACACTTGGTCAGTGAAATCCTACATATCACTTGGAGAGATACCTTAGTTTATACCTGACTCCAGAGAGCTTTTACAAGTGCAATTGCAATAGATGGGGACAAGGGGGCGTTATGAGCCTGTGTGGGAAGCAACGCTTGCTGGGCAAACCTGATGTGAACCTTAGTTGCCCGCACCTGACACCAAAAATCTTTTCACTCCAAGAATCGTAGCTCTCTTGTAGCCCAGCCCTCTTCCTTCAGGTTTCGGCAGTGGCATTATTTTTGAAATGGTTTTTACATCCGCCTGCACCTAACAGATCCGTCCTTCATCTATCCAATAACTGTCATCCATTTGTTTTTCTCCTTTCATTCTTTTTTTTAAATTGAATTCAAAGCAGGTCACTGCAAAAAGAGGCTTATTTTAAAAAACACACAAAAAAGCAGTTGCCTAATACTAAAACAAATGTTGAAATAAGCATACAGATCATATTGAAGGACCTTGAATTTATTTCTGATTGATTTATATTTGGAAAAGCTTCGGAATGAGTTGCCAAGTATACACATTCTAGCTGAGATTTATTAAGAAAGGCATGCATTTTAAAGCGGCATGAAGGAGGAAACATAGGGTCATTAATATTAAAAGATGAAAGCCAGATCAGTGTTTTTAAAAAAGTTCTCATTTTTTTTATTGTAAAGAAAGAAGTCTGAAAAAGAAGATGTCTTTTTCCGATAGCTTTGTAAAGACAAAATAGCTTCAATCAATAGAATTCTTACTGATTTTTAATGTTTGTTTTTATATTTTCTCACTCTTATGATTCAGTTTTAATCATGTTGCTCTTCTTTTGAGATTGATTCTATTTATTGACATTTTCTTGCTCCTTATTGATAATTGCAGTAAATGCCTGTTTGAATTACAAAAATCAATATTTATATCTTCTCAGTGATATTTTTGTCGAGTATTTTCTAATTAAGCTTTTCAATTTAATAAAAGATGACCATCTACATGCACTAAATGACGATGTATTATATTATTTATTAAATATATAGACTTGTCTGATATAATGTACATTTCGATCATATTTAAAGTATTTAAAGTAGTTTTTATTGTATGTTTTATCAACCAGCTTATGAGAATTTTCTAATGTTGACAAGGCAATACATAGTTGCCAGTATACCAAACTTAGGGTGCCTTTTGGGCATGGATGGAGTATGTGGGGACTGAAGTGATTCATAAATCTGTGAATTTCCTCTTTTCATCTTTGTCTTCTGTTGTGAAGAGGCCAAAAAATCAGTGGTTATGTTCTCACAGACATTTGTTGTTCTCTTTGGACACATCTGATGTACAGAGTGGGGCAATTGTTGTTATCTGTAAACTGTATCATTGCTTGTATGGGTATTTATTTGAATTTCTTCACCAGAACACATAAAAGATCTCACTGACAACAATAGCTTTGGAGGACAAAAAAACAAACAAACCTGCGCACGAAAACGAGGGTGAGGATGTGATATAAACAGTAGGTGTCATTGCAGTAACTGGTCTTTCTTGCTCGAATTGGATTAAATCATGTGGTACTACCCAAATCTAATGATCCAGGACTGTTAAAAGCCCCCAGGTGATGTCTCTTAATTTGCGAGCTACAAAAGACATTAAACAACTGTGGTCCTGGGCAAAGCGCCACACCACGTGACCAGTTACTTTTCTAGGTAGAATCTGGAGATTGTCCCTTTAACTTTGTAATCACAACAGAAGTTGCAGTTAACCCCAATTGTGTGCAGTGGCTGGATGGCAAACCTAAAAGATGAGAGTTTTAATTTCCTCAACACATATGTAAGTCATAGCATAGTTTAAAGATGAAGGTCAGTGCTCAGGGACAACATTACCCCAGTGATGCAAGATGGAAAGTTAATCGTTGAAAGAAAGAAAGAGTCCAGTATAATCACTGTGCTTAATGAGTCTAACCCAGAATCTTTTTGATCATAGAAAAACTATATATTTTTGTGTTTAGGTGTTCAGAAATGGCAATACAATGCATGAATGTCTTCATACCTGATCAACTTGTTCTACCACAAAAGTTGAAAACACCAACAGTACAAACAAAAGTGAGGAATGTCTTTGCAGTCATGCTTAGTTGACTCTTGCATTTTGAACCAAACCAAACTCTGTCTAAAATGGAAACACGCTGAGTCACAGCTGTTGCAGACGGGATTAACTAGGCAGAGGTCACCTCAGTCGTTGCAGGGCCAGTCAGAAAACAAAATGACCGCGTTGGAATGAAAGTTTATGCCCTGCTATTTGACCTTACATTCTCTTTTATTCTTTTCAAAGTTCCTTATCCTCATATACGAGAGAGCATACAAGTCCGAAGCATGTAGAAACTTGTTAAGATTTGTACATGATTGTGTTTGCGATATGCTGACGAGACTGTTGTGGAAGGTACTGACAGGAGGCATGCGTGTGTGCGTATGTTTGTACGTGCGTTTAATTAAACTGCGTGTGAATCGGAAGTGTAGATGACACTAATAACTGGGAGGCATGCCAACACAACACAACCCAACAGAATCTTAATGTACAGTATTTTTTAAATATTTTACTACACTGTCTCTTAAAGTTTTGGGGAATCATGAGCATATGTGATAATAATAATCAACAGATTTGCTTCCCTCCTATGAAACCTGTGACTCGTAAGCTTTAGAGTATCACGCACATGTTTTTTCTGCAATAACTTCTGATGTTGTTCGACTAAAAGGGACTTATCCCTCTACTGGTCACACTTTATTTAATGTCCTTTAAATGCATGCAGTTCTTCCACTCAGAGTGTACAGAGATGATGTGTAATGATGACTGAGAGAAAGATAGAGAGAGATTATAATATGAAATTAAAGTAGTGAGTATTTGGATGCAAATACAAATCTGTATTCTTCAATGTGAATAGGATCATGTCTGGCATGCATTGTTAAATAAACAATTAAATAGATTTGTGTCTTGTCTGTTTTTAATTCATGTGGATACTCAAGCAATGAATGACAGCACACTGAGTGCCCTCACCACTACCAGCTGCTTTGGATGGTTTAACACAGGTATTTAAATGCATCCATCTGCACTGCTCCTTGCATCTTCACCATTAACACCCACCTTCCTCTTGCCTACCTGTGTCTTGCTTCTACTGACTTTCTCCCCTCTTCAGAAAAGAAGAATGAAAGTTCCTACACTCGCTACACATTATAACACCCCAATATCTGATTGGGACAATGATTTAAACTCTGAAGTTAAACGGCTACAGGAACATCAGCATCTTTGACTCCCTTATGATGTATCTCACCTCAATTTTATTTATATGGCACTAAATCACAACAGCGGTCACCTCAAGGAGCTTGCCCACTGCGCAAAGTGACATCGGCGTGACAAGTGATGGATCAATATAGACATGATCTGCACGTCTATCCGACATCCAGTGTTTGGTGGGCGATATTGTAAAGACTTACAGTAGTAGAGTGAGAAAAGCAGCTCAGGTTACCCTTAACCCTCTTAAGGGAACCCAGGCTTCAGGATCCAGCCCTAACTAAGCCTTGTCAAAAGGAAAGTTTTAAGTGTAACCTTAAAAACAGAGTGTCTGTCTCCTGAATCCAAACTGGGAGTTGGTCCCACAGAAGAATACCTTGAAAGCTTCTAGTTTTAAGCAGAAACTAATAAAAAAACAAAAACAAACAAAAAGTCTTTGTAGGATACATAAGGCAACAAAGGCTCATAAGGCACTGGAGCACATCAAGCTGTTCTGCAGATATGGCAACAAACCCCTGCATTGACTGTCCTTTGTAAAACTTCTTACACTGCCATAAAAACACAGCCTGGAACTGGTCCCAGAGTATAAATGGTTTTCACACGCTTTCTTCAGCTGTAATAGAAATTCTTCAGTAATCAGCTGAGTACTGAGTACTTGAATATATTTATGTCATATTGGCCAGGGCCTGCATGACACCTGTGGTTTATACAAACGTGGTTTTACATATTAACGTGAAGGTTTTACACTCCCTGCCGTGCCCGCGCTGTGCCTGTAGTCCGCCGGGCTGTGAGTGTTTGGAAACCGGGGAGGGGCGGGGTAGCCTATATTAGCACAAGGGAGAGGGCCAGCAGTGGTGCGTCAGCTCATACTCCGCACGTGGAAGAGAACATTTTGTACTGAGATTATGCGCGCGCCCTCCTCCTCCTCCTCCACCACCTCTCGGTTACATGACACGCATGCGCTCACACGCTTTAAAAAAAACAACCTTTGCCGCAATCGCCGTACAAGACACCACAACAACATGACCCAGATGCACCGTGCACTATTGAACTCTTTGCACGTTAGTGCGAGGAGGAAGCGGGGAGCAGCAACTGCGGCAGCCGAGGAAGCGCCTCCTCTTCCCCAGAAATGTTTACAGCTCTGCTGCAGGAGGAGTGGGAGGGTGGCTGCAGAGACTACACTCATCTGGCCAAGACCCTAGTTTCAACCAGATTTTTGTTCCTGGAAATCTGGGGGTTCTGCTGGAGCAAAATGGGGCGGAGTTCCAGCATGGGGCGATCGTGGAAAAAGAGCAAGAAGTCCTTGTACAGTTTTATTCTGTGATGCAGAAAATAGAACTTATTGTTATGTTATTTCTGTGCAGTTGACTTGAATCCTACTCCCTCATAATCCTTGTTTTTCATATTGATTCAACACAAGACATGAATCTATATGAGCTATATCTATATATATATCCATGCAGCAGAGGGGCAGTAAGCTTCGTCTGAATTATGCATTTGTGTTGTTTGTCACCAGGCAAAGTTCAAACCCATATTTTGAGAACACCGAGTCCTGTCCTATAAAAACGAAGGGCCATACCTCTCTGTGGGTAAACAGAAAAACAAAACCAAGGAAGAACATGTGTCCAACTATTGACTACAAAGTTCACGTCAGGGAGAACTGTCAAGAGCTCACATTGCTCAATCCCTGCAGCCCCTAAGCTGAGGATTTTCTAGGAACTTTGACCAGAAGTGAACCACCCCCTGCACTTTTTAACTAAAGGGGTCTTATTTCACTTAAGTGGGCTGGCAGTATTATACTCATTCCTTTTCTTCTTTTTTCTTTTTTTAAGCAAACTTTTAAGAGACAGTGGGAAACATGTAGTCTGAAAATGTTGAGGCGCAAGGGAAAGGTGCTGCCTCGTTTAGTTCACAGTGAATAGTAATTTGGCAGGATTAAGAAACACATAGTTCTAGGGTGAGCGTAAACTAAGGAAACTATCAGAATGTAAACATTAAAAATGTTTTTATAAAGTCACGGGAAAAAGTGTGACTGTAAGAAAAACAGTAGCTTTATCTTAGATGTCTTTATCTCACGAAACAAGCTTACGTGTCAATATTTCTGCCCTCTAAAGTGGAACTTGTAAATATTTAGCAGCTGTAAAAACACAGGGGCAAACTATAACCACAAGCCATTTTTTCCATACATAACAGATCATTCATAATTTTACATATATATACATATACAGTTTTTTGTGTCATCTTTTAAAAAAAAATCTGCTGGCTCGTGCTAAAGCATGCTGTATGTTACTGTGTAGGGTAGGAAATTACCAGAAAAGCTTTGACTGTAAGAGAATGACAGGGATGATACTTAAGTGTTTTGTACACATTACACAGGTCAAATTAGGTGGGATCACCGAACGATGAAAGAGACAAGTGACTGAAGCAAATCATCCAGAAAAGAGGAAAGGACACCATTTATTGCTTACAAAACTTAAACTTCAGAGAAAGAAATTTGTAATTATTATTAAACTTGTTATTAAAAAGGCATGTAATTATAAATCTGACCAAATATAACCAATGTTCATTATTCATTTTCCATGTATTTATTATCCAAAATCACAAAGGGTTAGACTTTTGTTTTTAATGACGACACTTTTACGTATCTACATATAGATCTACATGGACTTATATTTTTCTTAATGATTCCTCAAATCCATTTTTACACTCTAACAACCATATTTACCATTTTCCTTAAGTCCCTGAAGGTAACATGAGTGTGGTCTTGCCCTTTTCACCAATCCCAGTCTTGTGATTAGTCGAGGGTCTTTTCACTCACTTTAGTCAATAGGCAGTCCCCCAAAAACCGAGTCACGTTTCTTCTCATCCAATCACAGTCCAGTTTAATTATGACACAGTGGGATTCCGCGAAATTGTTTCTTGGAGTTGAACTAAAGTGCTGCTCTCTGTAAAATAGGACAAGTTGACCCGTGTGTGTCTGCGCACAGGGACGTGGACACAATAGCGCCGTGGGCAAACGCTGTGATTTTGATTCGTCCGTTAGAATTAAAAGGATCTGGAGGAAGAAAGAGAAAGGAGGTTAGAGAAAGGAGGAACCGGGGAACATTTTCAAAGCGCTATCTTTCCTGAGCGGGGCGTTTATTTATCCTCCGCGCAACCCCGACAAGAAAAGCGCAGTCTGCGCGGAGTGGTCACATTGAAGACGACACGTGTGGATGATTAACCGCATGTTTCCTGGGAGGACTGCGGACTGATTACTGTATCCGCGTTGTCGGATAGTTTTTCCTCGCCTCTCAAGATCTATTGTTTTGCTTCTGTCCTCCCGGCTCTGCTTCAGGGATCGTGATGTCGTCGGAAGTCGACGTCTCTGCAGACCGCGTCCCCAGCCGACCACCGCCGGGGCGGATGGAGGACGTACTGAAAGAGAGCCAGGAGAACAGGACTTTACTGATGGTGGCGAGGATTTTGCTGGACTTGAACAAATGCAGCCCCAACGCTGTCAGCGCCGGAGAAAACAGATGTCTCGGGGGCAGCGAGGCCGGCGCGCAAGAGAAAGCGGAGCGGGGGAGTCGCCTGAGCTGCGGGGACAGCCGCGGCTCTCCGGCCAGCCAAGCCAAACATCCCCGGAACACGAAGGCGGCGGCGGCGGGGAGACTGCCGTGCTCCGAGAAGAGACACTGCTGCCCTTTTGCTGGCTGCGGGAAGATGTACGGCAAGTCGTCCCACCTTAAAGCCCATCTTCGGGTCCATACCGGTAAGTAAAGTGAGAGGGGATGGGGTGCTCTGCGTCACTTCGACCCTTTTTCGTATTTTTCTTATTTATGACGTAAGACTTTTAACCGAGAAAGTAAGAGTAAAACGTGACGGACAAGAGTCCAGACCTGTGTCTCGTGTTGTGAGACTTTTAGGGGCGTGACCACGTGTTTCTGCAAAACCACATTATAGGAAAGGTGGTCTCATGATCGCCTACTTGTGGGAGGGGGTGTGAGGACCAGAGGCTGGCAGAGAGGTGGAGAGGCAAGGGGGAGGAAATCTTTGTTTTAACGTCCTGTGGACACGCGGCCAGAGTGCGATCTTGGGTAAACACCACGTGCGGACGCCCATATTTGCGAAGCTTTATTGTTGAGATGTAATAAATGACGCCGGAGCATTGGGCATCATGAGACCCAATAACGCCTCTAATGATTTTAGCTTTGTGTTCCTGCCACCACTCTTCATCATACAGCACTGGCAGTCGGAGTAACAGTGGAAGAACATCTGCCGACACATTAAATAGGTCGTGATTCACACGCGGATCACTGCGACACTGTTGTCCCCACGTGTTCTTGTCCGGAGGTAACGCACACTGCGCCACCATTTCCTCATACGTCATCCACCTCCACTCCCCTCGCGTGGGCTTGTAAACAAGAGCTGACATGTGGTTCTGCTCAGCACGTGGAAGCGCTGTTGAGGGAGTAATGTGCCCTGTTTCACCTCAGGGCTATCTTGACTGACGGCTCCGATGTCAACATGTTATTGTTCTTAGCAGCAGTCTTTCAGCAGATCTTAGTTTCGCTCCAGACCGCAGCCTGTGTCTTATTTTCACCCCCCCCCCCCCCCTTCTCCTTGTCACACTTGATTAATCTCGCAAATGTGTGTCTGTGCTTTAATTTTGATTGTTTCCTCTTATCACAATACGTTTTTTCATCCACTCTGATTGTTGCTATGCAGAATACAGCCTCCAAGTCCTCTGGGTTGTTTGTTGGTCTCTGTGTTTTTCATATTCTCATACTTGTGTGAATGCAAAGCAGGTGCCACAGGAGACTTTTTATAATCATTTTGATTTTTTTATGTTTTGTAAAATAAGTATTAAAAAAGTGAGTATTTGTTCACACACAGCAAACTCAAAGTAAGTCCTATAATAGATTTCACAAAAAAAGGTCGACTCTTAGTTTGTTTTCTTTTTAGAAGGAAAGAAAATGTGCAAATGTAACTTGATGACATGATTGATTTTGTGGCGAGGAAGGAGTGGTTTGGGTTGGTTAATATGATTAGTTGTAAATGTACAAAAACAAAAACTGGGTGTGTTTCCCTCAGGTGAGCGCCCCTTTGAGTGTACCTGGGCAGGCTGCGGCAAGAAGTTCTCCCGATCGGACGAGCTCACCCGTCACTATCGCACGCACACAGGCGAAAAGCGCTTCAACTGTCCGATGTGTGACAAGTGCTTCATGAGGAGCGACCACCTGAAGAAACACGCCCGGCGACATCCAGGCTTTCATCCCAGCATGCTCCAGGGCTCCGGCGCGGCCAAGAGAAGGCGTTGCTCCGTGTCCGTGTCCTCCTCTGATTCTGGAGACCGAAGCCCCACCGGGGTGTGAGACACACCCACATACTGTACATGTGCACACAAAGGTACATACTGCACATACAGAGTGTGGTGCCTGTACCTTTTCTACAAATCCTGTCGAGCCAGACAACCAGCCAGACCACAATTCAGAGTTTACTACACATGTAAACGAAGTAAACATGACAAATCTGACTGTAATCACACTAGAACTTCTCCTCTCATTCCCTGAGGTGATTGTTATTTATTAAGGGTTATTTCAGGGAAGTTCAGTTCTTCTTCAACTTTATTGTCTGTTGTCAAAAAAATGTTCTTTTTTCTTGAAAGAATCTGCCGTCCAAGTGGAAACCATGTACCCATAAAGTGTTTGAAAAACACTGCATAAGTTCACTTTGCATCGCAGACTTCCCTTGCAAATGAAGAGAATGGGAAGAACGCAAGTCCTTATATTCCTAGCGCTTAAAGAAGTTCTGGAAATAGTCCTTTAATGAATATTGTTATTGCATACATAGACTTATGCACACTTGAACAGTTGCTTTTCAGCCAGGATAATGCAAATGCACAACACAGCAGTATTATCATGTAAATAGATCAAACTAACTTCAGATGGGTGATATACTAAGTCTAGTGTAGTTACATGTTATTAGAGAGTAATAAGAAAACTATACTATAGAGAAATATAGAGCCTGTTTATTTAATTTCACACATTTTGCCATGGACTTCAGGTATAATCAGGTGTGTTATGAGCTTGTAGGGATAAGCAGTGTGTTTCCTGTGTTGAAACACACACATTGCAATTAAATGCACCAATATACCTTTATAGTACCTTGTCGAGGCCATAATACACAAGCAAATCTCAGCATTTGTGTTGTTTCTTAGTAACGCTTGAAAACATAACAGGGTAAAACCTTTTAGACGATAACGTGGTAACATTTTTTCACTTACTGTTTAAACACTACTCGGTGTTCTGACCACAGTGATTTATGTTTAGTAAAAGTCCGTGCCTTTTGACGGTTTTGTGGCAGAGGGGAATTTCTACGTTTTTCAATACTACCTGAATTAACATCGTCAGATTCTTTGTGTTGCTGTTCACTAATACTTTAAAGCTCAACGACTGTCTTCAAATGCCAAGAGTGCCAGTTTTGTTTGGACTGCATTTTTTTTTTTTTAAATCAGGGAATAATGTGATGTGTGGACACATGACTTAAAATTACACCCCCTGGTGTTGACATGGAAGCACAACATTTCTCGTAGGATAGAGTCCTAATTATTATTATTATTATTATTGTTATTTTTATTCTTATTGTTTGTCCTTCCATTTGAGGAGTGCTTTCTTGATTAGTTCAACAAATTCCATCATGTAGCATGTTTGTATGTATTTTCTTTGGTACAGTGTATGTTTTATTTGTCTGGGGATCTTTTATAATATTACAAATGGAATGAGAGGTCTTATTAAGCCACTACAGGAGCCAGATGAATTATTATTGATGTCATTAGTTTTCTTTTGTACTTGTCATGCGATGCATTCAAATGTCCAAATAGAGTCTGTAGCTTGTAGAATACAAACTACATATATTTGTGAAGTGAAATGCTTATTTTATTTTATTTTTCTTCTTTTCTGGCATTATGATGACTGTGATTGGATGCTGGTGCCTTTCAGGTTGAAGCCCTTACTTCTGATGCTACTGTACTGTAATCAGGGACTGTCAATGCAGATCCCATGCTATCGCAATACACATACCTGTGTAATAATTGTTGCTCAAATGTTTTAACATTAAAATTATCCTTTTGGGTTTTTTTTTTCTTTTTAAGCATTCGCCTCTTTCTTCTTTTTCGCATCTCACACCCATAGTCACACTATGCAGCCATTATTATATATTACCATAATAAATTATGAATAATGTTATTATGGATAACCAAGCACATCAGACGCTGTTTCATTTGCATTTTGTTTATTTGTCGTTTTCATACACTGCACATAACATTGTTAAATACTGTAATGGAAGTGTTTACGTTACAAGAAAATCTTTTTTTTCTTTTTAAAAAAAGAAAAGAAAAGAAAAACACTTATCACTTGTGTCTAAATGTAAAAAGAAAAAAAAAAGCATAACTTCTTAGCAAATGCTCTTCAAATAAACTAATCAAGATGGAACACAGACATCTTTTAAGTTTTTTCTATACTTAAGGCATATAATTGCAAATCAACAGCTAATTTAGAGGAGAGAGGGTCGTAAATGAAGGGCATTAGTGCTCCAAGTCAACGATCCATGATGTTGCAATAAACGATTTTCATTCTGTTTGAAACAGAAATCGATGCTGTCTCACTTATTATTTTGGCATTGTAGGTCTTTATGCATGCATGTGTGTGTGTGTGTGTTGGGTCATCTTTCTAAGATGTATACCACGAAACAAATTCAACAAAGCCAGGTTATCTTTGTGTTAGTTGGCTTGACAAAACCTAAAATGCCACAACAGTGGCTGTCAGCTGCCTTTGTTAAGTCTGGCTTTCGTTTTTTGGCGATCAGTAGTATTTACCATGGTGATTTAGTCAGGTTAAAACAGAGCAACCTTTCTAACACTGAAATCTCTGACTTTAAGCTTAAGATAGCTCATTAATCTCACTTCGAAGTACACCTCCTCTGGTGTGTGACCCTGTGTTCACCTAATGATCTGTGGCACTGACACAGAAATGGGAAGGAGGGTGTCCGGTGATCATCAGGTTGCTTTGGCCTTGATAACGTGGGGATCAGAGCAAGAAACAATATGCAATCATCCCTTTCTACACAGTTCATTTTCACTGCTCTGCAGGAAACAGTACAATGATAAGGGCTCCCCAAAAAAGTAAAAAGCAAAATGTGCAAATTGAAAACAATGCAACAACAGTAGCGTGTGATTGCACAAATTAACTGTGGTGCAAAAAAGCTACTTGCTCATTATTTACCATTGGATTATTCAGTCAGATGCTCTTCATGCAGTTTGTTCCTCAACTATTCGATTTCATACATTCACTCCTAAACTCTGTGATGCCACATCTCTCTTTGCCAATTAGGCAAAGAGAGCAGAAGTATTGAAGGTGGTGTTAATGAGTGCAATGACCTGGTCTGTGCTACATATTAACCCCTTAAGGTACAACAACAATACAGTTTCCTCTGTTTGGAGAATCAGACTTCTACGACACAATCAAATATCTGAGCATCAGCACATTCAATTTTAATTATCCCTCAGGTTAAAAAAGTAAGCGTTTAAATAAAAAAAAAACTAACAAACAAACTAGAAAATAAAAAATATATATATGCAACTCAGAATTCAGGTAAACAGAACAGCTGAGTCAGTTATGATAATGTTTCTTATTCTTCTGGGAAACTGAAATCACTTTAGAGCATCAAACAAACTTTTCTTTTTTGTCAGCTTTTATCAGTGTGTTATGTTAAATCATGTTGACCAGGAGAAGAGCTCTCAAACACAAGTGCAAGTCCTACCATAGGAGGAAACCACCACTTTACTAATCTTTTTATTACATATTGATTAATTTCAAATATGTTCATTCTCCTAGATTTTAAACCAAGGTTTCTATAAGGTAATTTGATTATTTGTTGTTGTCAATATCATCATAGCACTTACGATATTCTAACAAGGTCTCACTGTCGCCACTGTCATGGCGAAGTAAAGTCACAGCAGATAAAGACGGGAGGGCAGGGGAGCTCATGTTGTGTGGAAAAGAGCGGGGGGGTGGGGGGGGGGGGCAGAAGGCTGGAAAGGCAGAGTTACTGTATTTGACAGGTGGTAGAGGAGGTTGCCTGGCAGCACATGCAGGTAGGGTTGACTGATTTGGGTGGGATCAAATCCAGGTCCTCGTCGTCGGGGATTTCGTCAAGGCGGTAGCCATCTTTCAGCAGCTGAATGTTCAAATCTTGATTGATTTGCTGAAAAATGAGAGGACACAGAGAGAGGTCAGTGAGTTACAGCATCATTTACTAACCCTTGGGTTGCAGATTGCCGGGCTGCAGAGCTTTTTGCAAAAGCTGGAATGTGCAAAAAGTAATGAAGACCAAACATGTAACTTTATGTGCTGATTCCCTTCCTGTCACACAACGAATTACTAAAATCATGTGACTCTAGTGAAAAAATAGTGGTGGACAGGAGTTTACATCCACCCATCATGGGCGGGAAGGTCATGGTAAGAAAGAGTGACCTTTATCCTTTAGATCCAGATGTACAGCTGACTCCTGTCCTGTCGAGGTGGCTCTTCTATGTGGCTGTTTGGTTTGTCTAATGTAGAAGACTGAGAACTCCTCATTACACTGCATAGTATACACTACGTTGTTTAGTTTGTGTTTGGGAGAGTTGTCCTTGGGACAAACCATTATGATGATGATGATCCTAATTCGAGGAGGCCAATGTTCACATTTTGGACAGAGAAGACAGCTGGTTTGAAAGAGGATAAAAGATGGCCTCATCTATGTGCACTGTGAACGATCATCTTTGAACAGAGGGGGTGCCTTATGACACCAGCTGTCTGCCACCTACAATCCAGTTTTGAGATCTGTTCCCAGATGCCTTAACGCCCACTCACATCTTGCATCAGGTGATCTCAATGGTTCAAATGATAGGGTGAAGCAAGATCTCACAATCGTTGCACCCAAAACCTCTCCTGATAATGACCCACACCCTTTTCACATCTTGGCTCATGTGATGAGGCACATGATCAATAGTGGGCCAATGACCCTCTTAAGGGACAACTCCCACTCCCACTTCCACAAGCTCCTTAGAGTTCTTTTGGAGTCATTTACATTTCTGGTTTGCTGGCACAGATCCGGCTTTTAAGCATAGTCAAAAGATTTTCGAACAGACTGGGGTTGGGGCTTTGGGAATACCATTGCAGAAACTTAATGTTAACCTGCTTTTTCCACTCTAAATTCAGTTTTGATGCGTTTGGGATCATTGTCTTTTTGGAAAACCCAGTGTGTGTTTAATTTTCAACTGCATAGCTTTTGATTTGCAGTGAAGTTTAAGAAAATGGAAGTTGTTTTCCATTATTTCACTTCGTGCAATATACCAGTTTCTCTGACAGCAAAACAGCCCCGGAGCATGATGCTACCACCACCATGCTTGACAGCTGGTACAGTGTTCTTAGGTTTGAAAGCCTGAATCTACAATCTACAGTTCTTCTTAGATTTTCGCTGAGTTCTTTGGAAATCTGAGTATTGATCAGTCCAGTGACTGCTGTTAAACAAAACCTGTTTAGGATGGCAAACAGAAACTACCATTTGTAGTCAATATATGCTGTATTCCACCCTGGAAAAGTTTATAGAAATATATGGGCTCAAATTGTGGTCATAAATATTTTGTACTTGTAAATCAGTTTTGTATGTGTAAAAAGAATTTGTGTGTGCATAAAAAAGATTTGCATGTGGACATAGACAAAAAACACTTGTGAAACTCTGCACTCAGGTTTCAACTTACAAGTACGGATTTTGACCCTATTTTTCTTCCTTTCAGCTGATTGGTCAATGTCAGGTCAATCACAAATTTAACTATCGAATCAGAGAACAGATGGGTTTGGCTGTCGGAGGGGCACTTTTTTGAACTGCAGGTCCTTGAAGGGTAATACAGTTTGAATCTTTTTTACGCACACACAAATCCTAATTTACCAGTACAAAATATTTATGACCACAATTTGAGCCCATAAAAATACCATGACATGATGAGTAGATGCAAACATCTAGTAGTAGGCTCATCTAATCTGTGTTTTTATTTATTTATTTTGTTGAAGTAGCTGTTTAATGTTTGACAGTCTCAGACAGCTTATTGAGATAGTGTACTTCTTCGCTTTACTGCAGAAAATTAGGTGAGAGGATTAGTGCCACTCTCGTATGTATAAGAAAAACTTAACTCAAGTTAGCAGGCAGGTATTTTAATTTATCATAAAGGAGAGATATTTGTGAGAGCAGCTACAGGCTTAGCAGAAAGGTAACAAAATCTACACCTCAAAAGTTTAATAATCGGCATGTTTTATCTAGTTTGTATGATGTACTGAATGACCCAACCTTTAAAACCATTCTTATATGTGCTCAGGTTATCTAATTCCTCTGAGTGTCCACTGATTACCAGCAAAAGGTCCATTATTTCCTAAAATGTTGAGAATCCCTTTAAACATTTTAGGAGTTTCTTTGCAAAAAGCAGGAAAAGCGTGTGTTTGTGTTTTAATTGTTTTAATTTGGTCCTTAAAACACTCCTCAGGACATCATTTGTGCAAACTGCATGGTTGGGAACATACGAGTTGGAGGAAAGTAAAATTCCAAAGCACACAGGAGGACAGGTAGGGAAAAGAAAAGAGAAAAATAGATATGTTTATATAAATCACTGGTAAATCAAAATCTGATTGTACTAATGCAATAAAACATTAACATTAACAACAAACATTAGGACTGTCTATGCTCGTGATTTAGACTGGCTAAAAGTTCGAGTGGTAACCATGGCAAAGTGAGATTGGGCACTTTCACAGATGGCTGGAAGCATCATCACTTGGAGCGTGATAACTACTGTTCCTGCTGTGATTTTTTTAAATAACCAAAATAATTCCTTTGTTTGCACAAAAAGTGTGCAGTCATTTTATCTATATGCTGTTCTGCACTCTATCAACAATAAGCACAACAAACAACCTCTGTTCGGCCTGCAGTGGAAACAGTAACTGTATATGTACTTGTTACACCCAGGTTAGCTGGAACTAAGAGAGCAAATAACTGCTTTAAAGTATGTAACGTGCATTAGCTATTCATTTCTGACAGCATGTTGGAATTAGGATCTGACACTGTAAAACTCACCCTACAAAACCCACAAGCTTAGACTCGTCACAGACAGGTTATAAATATGAGGATGCGTCTGCGATTTGCACTTATAGTGGCAGCAGCGTTACAAACAAGATTTGCAGGAGCAGACATGCAGATATCACATTTCATTTGTATCCAGCTTTGTGTCTAATACACATTTGTCTGCAGATATATCTGCAGTGTAATCATGCGCTTGCAGGGAGTGTACATGCCCACAGAATTGCCATGGATAGTTTTAACACTGGCTTGTAAAACCCTAACACTTAGCCTCTTAATAATTATGGAAGATGGGGGGAAATATGAGAGTAAATACAAGGGGGTGGGATCCACTGATATTTGCTGAAGCACAAGCTCTTACCTCGGCTGAAGAGTATCCCGACGAGGAGTATCTAGACATGTCAAAGTCATCGTCACTGAAACAGAAAAACACAGGATACTATATTAATATCATTAATGTTTGCTTATGTGCTTCTCAGAAAGAAAGATGTTTGTGTGTCCACCTGTCTGTATCTAGGGCCACCAAAGGCTTCTCATCCGGGCTCTGGTCTAAAGACGAATAGCCTTTATTGGGAACTACCAACCTGCATTGAGGGGAAAAGAGAGAGAGTTGAGATCAGGCGCAGAGGAGGAAAAAACAGTTTCACAAGCTGTAAGAAGTGAGCAAAAACAGGACTGGCAGAGATGTTGAAATAAATGAAAAGTAGGCCTGGAGGCAGCGTCACAGCTGAATCACTGGAACAACAGAAGCGTGAAAGCAGTATAATGTCTAACTTCAGACATCTTACAAACCCTACATCAGTACGACTCTTTTTTTGTACAGCCTTAAAACACATTTTTGTTTCCACACATGGCACATTTAGAAAGAACAAAATAAGCTTAATTTCTACATTTGAAATACTGTCACACCTAAGCATCTTTATTTGTATTTTTCTGTGGCTTCACTTCAGGCTGGATCATTACAATTGTTACAGTACTCCTATACTTAAAGCTACTACAGTTACACAATTACACCACATGAATCTCTTTCAACACGTAAATTGCACTGTATGAGGTTTGCTGTGAGAAACTTCTAATTACTGAGATTTTGTTTATCAATAACAACCAGCCAACAGAAGTCTTTCTCATAATTTCTCAACTGACCCCACGATGAGACTGCTTGCATCTTACCGTGTTCTGGCCATGACATTGTTCTTCTTGGGCTGCTGGTTGACTGGACTACCTACAGCGTTGCCGTTCTTCAGCGAGCCCTTCCTAGCCAGCTCTCTCTGTTTCTCTGTGTAAGGAACACAGAAGCAGGCAAAGGCATAAAGGTTGAGCTTTGAACAATAAATGATCTGTATAAGAGTGACGGAATAAGTTTAACTAGTAAACTACAGTAAGGTAAAGTAATACTTGAGTTAAATGTTGCAAATATGCACAAATATGCACGCATGTTCATGTTTACTTTATTTAGGCACACTTATGAGAATCAGGTGTGATGACCTGATTTAGTTGAATTCTATATTAAGTCAATCTTTACTTTAAGAAGACTGAGATGGCATTTCTTACTTAAGAAGACAACGTTTTGGTAAGCTGTGCAGCAGAGTAACAGACGTGACTTCAGGGCAGATCAGTTTCTGCTCACTGGAGAGATTTGCTTCAATGATCAGCTGACCAAAGAGTGCTGATTGTTGCTGTGTGAGCTTAGAGAACTGTTAAATTTGTTTAACATATTACAATTCAAAGGCCTAGAAGTAAAACGTATTCAGAAACTTTGCATGTGACATCAAAAACTAGAACCTTCCCCTTTCGGCATCAGCTACTGCTGAACTAAAATCTAAAAACATTTGAATGTCAATGTATTTTCTTAACCACTTATAGGCTGGGGTTGTAGGCGAGGCTGATGCCTATCTCAGCTGACAACGAGAACAAGAGTACACCCCGGAGAGTTGCAAGCTCCTCACAGGGCTAATACAAAGAGACAAACAACTCTGCACACTAACAACTTCACCTACTGCCAATTTAGCTTCACCATTTGATCCATGCAGTCACTGGGAGAACCTGCAAACTCCACACAGAGAGGCCTGGCTCACCAGCATTTTTCAAACCTGACCCTTCTTGCTGTGAGGAATCTGCACCAAATACGTTTTGACATGACATATAGATGTAGATTGTATTTTTGTTTTGCTTGTTTCTTTATCTCAAGGTCACAAAAGCAAAGTGATGAATTTAACAAACATGCACACCTAATGAAATCAACATAGCTGCCAAGGTAGTTTTTATAACAATGTTTAATTGGACGCAGGACCAAGAAACGGCGAGAGAGAGAAGATAGTGGTAACGTATACATAACTGTAGCTGTACAGCCTAAAAAAAGAGCGTTGACTAACAGAGTAGCTCACTAATTCTTAGATATTATTGACTCTGAGTAAACATACAGTAGCAAACAGTAAAAATAAAAAACATTAAAAACTATGTGCTCCGGCTCGCCACTGGACTCTGTCCAAGGTGCTGAAATGAATCTTTAAGAACTGTGGCTTTCTATAAAGACGGCATGAGAGGGGCCAGAGAGGCTGTTATTCCCTGCGTTGAAGACAATCACATTGGGTTTTGGGAACATGCAATTGGCCTTTTGTTAAAAATAATAGACTAAAAGATTAGTGGACAGATTCTAAACATAATCAGCAGATTCGTGAATAAAGACAATAATCTGTAGCTGCGGCCCTATTACAGTAGTAACCGCATTAGTTTTTACTTAGCAAGGCATCAAGAATAATCATAGAGGCCAATGTGCCATTAATTAAAATGCCTCAGCACAGCTATACAGTATCTATGCTGGTTCCTTTACGATCTGTGTCTACAGACTACGCACCATTTTGTGTTTGACAGTCAATCAAACAACACTCCAACAACCACAGATGGACAGACAGACATTTAGCCTGCAGTTAAAACTGTATCTCTCACCTATTTTCATCTGCAAAGGTGAAGGCTTGTAGTTTATAGTGACAGGCTCCCCCTCTCTGGTGTCTGAGTCAGCCTCTGAAGCTGTGGACGAGGCAGGGTCCTGGACACAAGGAAGTGCAGAGATGTGTTTTACTGAGGCAGCGATGAATAATGAATGTCGTTTTGTAATGCAGAGTAATACCCACCATAGCTAAGCAACGGGAATAAATGGTAATAAACACAGATCTGTGATTTGTGCCAGCAGTCTTAAAATAAATGTGCATCTTACAACTAGAGAGCAAAGGCAAGAGGGATGAAAGGCTTTATAAACAACAACAAATGAGGAACGGTGGGGACTTCTGGTGTGGGGGCACCTGGAGACAGCAGGTCAGGTTGCTTTAGTCTAGTCTGGTTCCCCAGCGGCCCCGGCGGCGGGCAGCAGAGGCCGCCCTGCAGGCTGCAGTAACCCCGGGCCCCGCTACAGGCCACGGAGCGCTCCGTTAAACCGTTTACACTGAGATTTGTATGTAAAGGCGAACCTTTAATGGCACGTACAAACATATACAAGCGATAAGGAGCCCCCTGCTAATCCCGTCAAAGTGACGCAAGTGGCGTCGATACCAGAGTAACTTGCTGCATGGATGCTGAGGATGCAGCAGCAGCAGTGCTGGGATGGGATGCTTGTTTTCGCCAGACATGACGGATGCTGCGCAGCAGACCGGACGCTGTTTGCGTTATGCCGAGCGACAAAAACAAACAAACAAACAAACAAACAAAACACAACAAAGCTTGTTTGTGAGCAAAATCCACGTCCCCTCGTGTATTCCGCCGTCGTTTATTCGATTTCACTCCGTGGAAGCAGCCGGGAAACTTGATGGAGAACGTTCTAATGGCATTACACATGGCAGGTGATGCGATTGTCGGGGTCTCAGTCTATGAATGGCAAGGCCTCAAACACTACACAAGTATGCGCGGTTGTAATGCCATTTTTAATTAAACAAGGCAAACAGATCAAGCGCCGCCGGTCATTTCCAGACTGTTCTAGACTTACCAGCGGCTGCATCTCAGCCTGCATCTCCGCCTCCTGTACAGCACTCGGCACTTGAAATCTGTCTATTTCTTCCATCATTTTGGCAACGCGCCTCTTCCCTCCCTTCTCCTCCAAAGTGAAAGATGGTAGCGGATCCTTTCGACGAGTTATCGCCGAGATCGTAAGTGATCTCCGATTTCTAATAATATTTGTAGTTTTCCGGTGGAGAACTACATCCCAGCAGGCAGTATGTCGGCGATGGTGTGACCAGTTGGATGACGGTGACTCCACCACCCACTTCCGGGTCTGGCATCCCAAAATAGGGTACGGGGACCCAAGAGGGCCTTCCAAAGAGTATGGTCCCCAACAAAGTGTGCAGTTGGAGGATTATGTGAATGACTCGTTACACAGTATATGAGTATTTCCCCTTTTCTTGTTATTCACTCGATATTTGCCATGTATAGACCTGCTCAGGCACAATCTCTAAAGAATTATTTAAGTTTAAATATTAGTACATTTGCTCTTTAATAACTTTAATAACTAATAAATTACTTTAATAATTCTTCTGAATCACTATTTCAGTATTAAAATATTCCAATTTTTCATTAAGTAAATTATTGGAGAACCTACATAAATGAACTAAAATGTATATTAAGAAATAATAAGCTGTCATTCCTGTTGGACAACATTTCCCACCCCATGCAGGAGACTCACAGCACAGAGCAGCTTCTTCAGTGGCAGGTTGCAGCACCCACGATGTGGGACAGAGAGATTTCACAGGGCTTTCCTTCCAGCTGCTGTCAGACTCTGCAGATGATCACACAGGTGCAGACAGACACACACGCACATCCCATACAGAATTGTAACTGTCTCCCTGATGTGCAGTATTACCAAGTGCAATTTTTTCCTACTATAACAGAGCATTTTATTCTATTTTGTACAGTATTTTATTCTATTGTATATAGTATTTATTAGTATTTAAATAGTATTAGTATTTACTCGTGTTTTATAGTATGTTATTCTGTTTTATCGTACCCTATTCTATTGTGTTTTTCTTAACTTTTACTGCTTTTAAACTTGTACTTTGTGCCGTGACCAAAACCAAAAAATTTCCTACGTGTGAGACTAATAAAGTCTTATCTTATCTTATTTTATCTTATAAAATTATAAAATAATGGAAGCACCAAGTGTCAGCTTGATGGTTTTGTCAATATAGAGAAAAATCAGTGGGAGGTTGTGTCCTATAAAAAACACTGTGTCCCAAATGCAGTGATTCAAAACTAGTAGCTCGCTGCTAAGTGTGATTTTTCATATACTAAAAAGCAAACATGTGGCAGAGCACTGCTTCATTTAAATGGAAGTGGAGTTGGATGGCACTATGAATGGTAAAGAGGTTATCATGCAAGAGGAAAACAAAATCAGAAAGTTATAATAGCTGCCTTGTTTTCCTAAATAAGGAGGCTTGTGTTCATTAACAGAAAAGCAATGATCAGGAGACAACTAGACAGTGGTCTTTTGGAGTGTTTTGGATATGTTTCCCTTTCAAAGGTAAAGAAATTACTGGAGCTCTAAAAAACAAACAAGCAAACAAACAAACAAAAACTATGAACATATGGGGAAAAGTTCTTTGTCTTCGTAAAATACAAAAACAACTTTGATATAATGATGGAAAGAACTGTTCAGAGTGAACTCATGTCTTGCATGTCATTATTATTTACCCACTTGCTGAGCATGACATGTGCAGATATGAAAGGGAATTCTGTGTACTAAAAATTAGACAAAAGCATCACATTTCACTGGATGATGGATCAGTAATAAACATATCGATACAAGAAACAGTCAAAGCTACCAAAGAGCTTTTGATGTTTAAAAAGGTAAAATATGTTTTAAATGACTGCAGCAAACATCTGATTTCATTCTCACTGAGTTGCATTTCACTTACTGGGCACCAGTCTATAGCCAGTGGGACCACAAAATAAGTAAAAAGAAGCATGTCTGTACAAAGCAGATGGTTATCTCCAGTTACATCTGTAAGTGTTTAGACAAAGATTTTTTTCTTTGTGTAATTTTGTCTCTCTACAACACCACAGTGGATTTTAAATCAAATAATCAATGCATGATTAAAGTGCAGATTTTCTCATTTTTAAAAGGTATTCCATTGAGTGTTTAGGAATTACAGCAGATTAATACATAGTAAACATGATTGTTTGTGAGTCTCACTGCCTGCAGTTATGTCTACAGTAACGGAAAAGAATGTGCTATTGAAATAAGATCAGGTCATTGGGCTGGCTATTGTATCATATTTCTTTGCCTTGAGTAACTCTTGTGTTTGCAGTATGCTTTAGCTCATTATCTATTAACCCAACCCTGGTTTCTAAATCCTTTTTCTACTCATGTGAATGTCTCTTGATTGTAGATCTCACCTCCTTAGGAGTGTTTCTGACTTGGTTAGATGTTGCAAAGGGGTTTTTCTTAACCAAGCAAAGATTTCGCAAGGTCTGTGGTCTTTCAGACCTTTTGGTGTTGCTGAGTATTCCTTCTTTTGAGGACTGTAGCAGATTGTTTTTGCTGTCTCTCTTATAGATTTATTTGGTTTAGTCAGTCATGATGGCCTCTTTCACCTGCACTGACATCTTTTTGGAGTTGTTAAGAGTTCAAGTGAAAAGTTCAGTACTTGGGATCTACTCTGGATTTTTTATCTACTTACCTGGCCATAAACGTCTTGTCTGTAAATTGTTCCAAGTGCTTCTGAGCCTTTAATGCATAAAAGGGGCTTTTGTTCCTAAACACTTAATGCAATAATTTTGTTGAATCCCTGTACTTAAAGCTAAAAGTCTTCACTTCAAATATATATTGATTTAAAATCCTTGTGGCCATGTATGGAGGCAAAATTACAAAAACTGTACATTGTACATATAATTATGCAAATATCCAAGAAAACCTGACAGTTATATAGTTTCACAAAACAAAAAGCAGTGAAATTTAACGAATCACAATTAATCCAGTACAATCTAAGGTATTCTGCTACTTCACTTAAGTACTTTTACTCCAGGCTTCTTGAAATACAAATATAATGAAATTTTAAAGTAGTCTGTAGAGGTAATAGACTTAATAAGTTATTACCTTAACAAATGATCTTGTTAGGGGCTGATACTTTTGATGCTTTAAATACGTTAATTAAAAAACACATATTAAACAGAATCCAAATGCAGAGCCTTTAGTGGGAAGTAATTTTTACATAGCTGCATATTTAATTTGTGGATTAAGGTCTCGTCTATGTGGAACTAACTACAGCTTGAAAATTTAAAACTGTTATTTTGGGTCTTTAAACTGCCAAACTTCTGTCCTTTACCTGTAAAAATCCCTGGCAACAATTCCTTTGCATAGTGTAAGTTGTTAAATTCATTACAAAAATAAATAAGCCTTGTATTTTTAATTAGCATTCTTCCTCTGTGCCTGGATGAGAACAAATAGAAAGAGCATCACGCAACTTTAAAAAGCCTTCGCTGAATGAAACAATCAAATCGCCTTCGTGGAGCCCATAAATTATACATTCTTAGGAAAATAATCTCTGGATAATGATGGCTTGCCAGCAGACCATGCCACTCGTTCTCAGTAAAAGTCACTGACACGTCTGACTGCATATTGTCCTTACCTGGAAATACCAGCAGAGAGCAGCAATAGTATGCTCTGCTGCACAGTAATAGAGAAGGATCGTTGCAGCAATCATCCACTGTACAGTCAAAAGGGGAAGGAAGCCCACATTAAAGGTTAAACCAGCAGGTGGCAGTCTATATCTACAGAAGACAGGGCCACAGGCTACATGGAGGATGAATGACAATGAGATGTGTGCAGGGTCAAGTGGGTTGTAGCATTTTATTCTGATAAATCCAAGCGTTTTGAGGTCCTTCCCAGCTAATCTGCTTATCTGTGTGGCTTTCTTAGTTTGAACAGTATAAGGTGCTATTAATTCCTGAGGCACAAAATGAAAAAGGTATAATTGAAAATTAATGAAAGGATAAAAAAATGTATATATATGATTCTTATTTTTCTTCTTGCTCTTCTGTTCCTCTTGAGCTCACACACACTCACCTCTGTTCCATTGTGTTTGCTGTTTCTTGCATACTGATGCTATGCCCATCAACACCATTATATGAGGTTGTTTCACGCTATAATTAGACCTCTTTTGACAGAGTAAACATTCCTATTGACTAAATTGAACTAAATTGCTACCATTTCAATGTCAGAGCCGCACAGTTGTCAAAGTCTATTTAATGGTTGTATGTCTCTGTGCATTTAATGGTGTTGAGTGACTTTATCAGGGTCCTGGCATGAAGTTCTGATTAGGTGTGATTCGGAGTTTGTCATGAATTATTCATGCACAAGAACAGTAATACAACACACATGCATACACATCCACACTCGCACTGCTCACTTTACGGCATGGATTCATACTTTCAGCCACCTGAAAGGCTTTATTTGAAGCCGCTAAATTAAATGATAGATTACATAAGATTCTGAGATCTGAAAGAAACTCCACAAAATTTTTGGCCATGCAGCATCCAAATTATAGATTAACATTTGATCCTTTGGCGATTGCTCTGCAGCACACCGAGAGACACGCATTTAGACGTGGCCACTAGCAATGACTCAGTGTGGCCTGATGTGGGTTATGCAACCCCTCCAGCAGTGCAGATGGAGTTGCAGATTACTGGTCCCTCATATATTTATTAGTAATCTCTCTGTCTCTGATATTTGCAGCTATCATTATATAACACCATGTTGAGTTCAGTGACCCTCTTCCTTCTCAGCTACAACTGGAAGATGGAGGGAATTTGCTGCTGTGTGATGCAGCATGGTGAGAGTGATGCAGAGTTCAGTGGCTATCTTCAATCTCAACTCGATGAACTCACAGTAAGCACCAAATCTGAGATTAATGAATCAGTGTAAGTATGACAGTCAGGAGATGGATGACTGGATGGACGATTAGTGAATGCCTTTGTTTATTGATAATAAGCATTGTCAGTTATAGTAGTGAATGCCTTCAATGGTCTTGAAGAGAAAATCACATTTAAAAACATCAGTGCAGTGGTTCAGACACTGTGAGTCAGACTGTGCTGACCTTCATCATCCAAGCAGCTCACTGTGGGGTAGATCGCTGGATCTTTTCTGGCCAGTTTGCCGAACTTTGGCATTTGTCTCGTTAGATGGGAAACAAATAAGGGAAAGCCTGCCAAAGAGACAGCGATAGAGAGGGAAATTGGCAGGCAGATAAATAGGAGTGAAGCAGATAAACACTGCACAGCTGACGAGCGGCTTCAAGTCATCAGCCCATCTGCCTCACATGTGCTATAAACCAATGTATTTACACATGTGCACACATGTAATCGCAGCTTTTGTCTCTCAAGCACGCACACGCTAATCTGACATTTAGTTAATATATAGAGAGATTTTTAATCTCTTCTCAGAAGATCTGACAAATGCATGACTCTTTTTAATCTTGTTAGTTCTTCGACTTTAAAGAGCCACAAAAACAAAAAAATCAGCAAAAATCAGTGTAAAAGCACCATGACTATAATTATTCCAGTAGAAATTCAGCATCCAGTTTTACATATGTAACAAAAAAGTACTCAGTATGGCATATAGGAAGAATGAACTACATTACTGATACAAAGGATCCTCTAACATCTTTAGTGTGTCTGTTTAATGCTGAAAATGGAAAAGGTGGACTGGCTCATGATTATTTTATATATAGTTGGCTTAATCGACAACAATTTAGCCTATTAAATTTCCTTATGCCCGTTTGTTGTTTCTTCAGTTTACGGTGGAGCAGAAGATTCTAAATATTGCACATAGCATGAGTACAGTATTTTGGTAAGGCAACGTAGTTTTTTTTCTGCTCGTGCCCTTTAGTGTGCTGAAGCCATACGGAGAAAAATAATGACCAAAATATAAGAAACACCATATAATGATGTTAACTGTCACTCAAAGAAAAATGTATCCATAGTAAGCACTCGCAAGTTCCCCAACCCCACGGCCGTTATAATGATGCTGGATTGTGGTTACAAGATAAGAATTACACACTTGTAGTTCACTAACAACAGGATGTGGGTCACTGCTGAGGTCAGTGTGTTCCACATTGATTACTTCAGTGCAGGAGGTTGAAGTCAATTGTTATTTTAATTCAAGCACTAATGTTTAAATAATTTGGAGGGAAAATGATGGTGATACACACTGAAAGGGCAGAGCAACACTGATTGCAGACCACATTAGTTAGAAACAAGAGTAAATGAGTTTATTGTTGATACAAAATAGACTGTCAAGATTGCATGGCATGGAGGACAATAGCATTAATCTGTAAGGCAGCAACAAATGATTAATTTCAAGATCAGCTATTCTTTTGAATGTTGTTTGAGTGATCATTTAGTTCATTACAAAAAAAGAAAAAGAATAAAAGAAGCATATTCAGTACCAAAGATAACTTAATCTCATCGTGTGGCAAACATAAAACAAAGCTGCTTAGTTCACAATGATGCTGAATGATACTGCGATTGCTTTTTTGTCCATGTCTCATTTTCCTTAAGTACCTATCCAGCAGGGATTGCTGGAGCCTACCTCAGCTGTCATAGGGAATCTGGGTACACCCTGAACAGGTCACCAGTTTCACTTTCACACCTTTGGAAAATTTAGAATGAACCAAATGTTGGTGTATTTGGAAGCCAAGCAAAACTGTGACACTCAGTTCAAGGGCAATCACATGAAATATAAAAATCTTCACATATAAGAAGCTGCATTATAATTTGAATTTATATGATTCAGAAATATTCCAGAATTTAGCCACTAATAATCAATCCAGCAAGTGTAACAGCATCAGCATTATCATTTGTACAAGTATCCTCTTTAAAGTAAGTAGAACACAAAAGACAAAATCATATATGTATTAAGTTAACCTGAGATCCTAAACTACAAAATGAAAGCATTAAAACACAGAGCCCTCTCAATAGTTGAAACAAAATCTATTGTGTGCATACATATATGCATATACGTTTTGTCATTTTGCCAGTCAGTCTGTTGGCTCTTATCTCTCTTCCATCCGCAACATAATCTTTATATCACACAGTTAACAGCTGGAGAACATCCACTACAATAAACACACTGCTCACTCCTGTTCTGTAAGTCGTGTCATTTCCGATGATGGCTGCTTATAAACATTTTGGAGAAACCCACAGAATGAAAGCGAGGCACACCAGGACACGAGTAACGCATTTTACTGTTACATTTAATCCCGTGGGAGTTGGATCAGTGGAAGCAGAGACTTGTGTGTCAAACAGGGAGACTATCAAACAGGGCCCTCGAGCTTTCTTTTCTGTCAACAACACATCAAAGGATCCCCTTTCCTATCCTTCCCTTGCACTTCATCAATCCCCACCAAATATAAACCAAACTTTATCTCTGTCTGTCTTGACTGACACACATCCTCCAGCTACACCTTTATTCTTTCTGCCTCGTTTGGGTTTTTAGTGTCTACCTGTCGTGTTTCTGCCGCTCTGTTGCTGACATCATTAGTGTGCAGCTATGGGGAAAAAAATATCCCAGCTGCTGTTGCTTTTTCTCTTTACTACTAAAAATGTGATTTTATGTCTTCGTGCCTCTCGACCAACGTTGTCACCTCAGTTCCTCTCTCCCAGTTAACTTTGCTGTTCGTCCTCCACATCCGCTCTGTGGCTTCAGATGGAGGGTTGAAAAGGAACAGAGCAGAGGAGGAGATCATGGTGAATCTGTGCCGAGCAAAACCAAACTGACTGACAGATGGACAGTCCCCGCGATGCACAGCAGAGATAAGAGGATTGGGCCCGCTTGTTGTTGTTGGTCTTGCCACAACTCTTAATGCAGTTAGCTTACTCTGAGCTTCACTCACTGGCACAGTCAAGATGCAGAGATGTAAACAGTGATTTATGTAACACAAAAGGAGATACAGACGGAATGTAACGGCATGCATATATGATGTCCAGCTCCATTAGAGTTCATACCTATGGGTCTCGATTAGGCTGCAGTCAGCATATACTTCTGTTCATCCTTCTTCTGCTCCAGCTTTGCTGCAAAAGCAGGCACTTTCTCTTGGTGTGAAGGTACTTTGCAGGCCTTGTAGAGGATGACAAACAGGATGACGATGAGAAAGCCTACCACAGAGTTGCAAACAATGGCCACGATGCTCCATATAGACAGGCCATTTCTCAGTTCATGCTCCATGGTAGGTGGGACAGTGGTCTCCAAGATCCTGGTGGTCAGCCTGAGGTCTGTTAGATACCCCAGCTCCACAGATTATCCCTGAAAAGAAAGGAAATGCATAACATGAACATGGTCAATCCATATTTCATGCACTTTTGCCAGTACACACTCAAGCTGCGACACACTTGGCTGCAGTTAACCTGCCTATCATATGAGCATGCTGCTTCCATGAACGAGGTCAGCTCAGTACAGATTATTTCCTCTGACAACTTAGACTGTAGGCCAAGGTGCTTCATTCCTGCAGGTGTTATATATGGAACAACCTACATATGTATCAAACAGGCTTTTTTTATGTTGAAAGTGTTATTTCAGTGTTAAATAAGGGATCTTACAGAATATTTTCATAAAGATACACAATGGAGTATTATTATTTCTTAGTGCTACTAATGTGAAGGAAAAGTGTCAGACAGATGCAGAGAAAAAGCATTGTAGGACCACTGTTAAATTTGAATAATCAGTGTGTAACAGGAGGGCATTACGGGACAAGAAACTCTCTTTGTGTGTCACAACATCCTTTTTTTATCAGTTTCCTTTGTACTGGCAGAGAGCAAAGAGGTTATTAAGCTGATAAAGAAGGTGCGGGTAAGCACTTTTTCTTGCTGAATTATTGTGGATGAGTTTTAGCATTGATGTGTTTTCAGGAGGAATATGTGGGAATATAGTTGCCAGTTTTGTGGCTGATATTAAATGGGTCACTGAGGTGTACTGGTGTGTGTGTGTGAGAGAGAGAGACTGACAGAGTGAAAGGGGGGGAAAGAGAAGCCAGTTCAAGCATGAGATGGAGGGTGTGAATATTTTCCCTCTCAGAGTTTAACAGATAAAAACTTGAGCTCATCTCCCCACTTCTATACCTCTCTCCCTTCCCTCTAATGCATTTCTAATGAGACCACATATTTCCTCTTCTCCCCAACTGAGGGCAATACCACAACAGTCCAAGCCTACTGTTGAGAACTCATTTCAAAGTTATCCTTCCCTTTATAGGCATTTTATGACCAAGCCAAATAAAGATGGATAGCTACAAGATACAGTAGATGACAGTGATATATTTGATCTTCTTTCCAACACACAAAGCTGGTTTCACTTTGCACCAGATGGGTCCCTCTCAGGATGCTGGTGGGGCTACTGTGGGGAAAATTATCCTCATAATGACTAACTGGGACAACTGTCAATAAAACTGCCTGCACAGTTTTTCAGGATATTTCCAAAACAACCCGAGGAAGTAGGGCTGTGCGATATGTCCCATATGTCTCATATCCCGATATAAGAATTCTATTGTCTGATAATGATATAAATCACAAAAATGTAACATTTTCTGTAAATTCTGTGAATCTCGGGCAGCTCGTCTTGCGGGAAGTGTTTCCAGCTGCGCGTCATGTAGCTGGAGTCGAGTGTTTTAACCGATGCATGAAACTACACATTTTTAGACATAAGTTGTAACAGCCGCCGTTTTCTTTGTGAGCATTTAATACACGGCGTGCTGCGGGGAAAAGCCTGTTCTAACGTTTGAGTCTAAGGTTTATTTTTTTAGCACCTGGCGGCTCTTTTTTTACTTCTCATCCGTAAACAATCTACTCTTTCACGTGATTCAGTTTATTTTGAAAAGTCTCAACAGGATCTTGAGCTTTATTGTGAAAGGTTTATGTGGAACATAAACAAGCGGACACGCGATGGTGTTACCTAGTTGTTGCTAAACACAACGCATAAAAACAGGCGCTTGTCTGTCTGTAGTGTGGTTATATTAAATATAAGAGAAAGAGAGAACTTTAAGAAATTAATATAGCCACTACAGTGACCATAAAAACGATGAAAAAAAATATTGCTGTAAACAGTTTATTTTGTGACACCATGAAACAAACGATAGCATAAAATGAAACAATAGACGTTTCTATATCGTCACCCGATATATATCGTTATATCGAACAGCCCTACGAGGAAGGGTTTCTTTTTTCCCACAACAGTCACACTAAGTGTGACTACTGGGTTTACATTTCCAATCAGAGCCAAAGCGAGGAATTTGTAGGTTATTAGATAGCAGTGGAATGTGACGGGGAAGAGTCTGCATGTGTCTACTAGAGAGGGGGGGAAATCAAATGAGTGTAAGCAATATATTAGATCAGAGCACTGCATGCTTATGTTAATTTCAGACAATCACTGGTGCATATAACAAGAGGAGTCATGTTGTTATTCATTATCACTAATATAACACATTTTCATAACTCATACTTCCCAGAGAAGGTAATTGTGGTCCACGTCTTACTAAATACAAGGGTAATTTGTTCTCATTAAAAAGATGAATACATTTTAATAGCAATGCTGGAAGAAAGCAAAGGCATTCAAAAATAAAAGAAATACATCTGAAAGTATTGACAGGCTGTGACCTTCGGGTCCTTAAATGACACTGCAATGCAAAGAGCCATCAGTAGGCTTTAGAAACACTTCTAAACAACACAAATTGTTGCTGCATCCTCACGTGAAAGTTGAAACTTTGACACATGAAAAGAAAAAACAATATAAACTAGGTTAAAATTTAGCTGACTTCTCTAGGTGCGAGCTCATTTTGGATTGACTGAGGCAAAGTGGAAAACTGTCCTCTGGTCGGCCAATCAAAACTTTAGAATTCTTGAAAAAAATACACATTGAGCTCCAGGCTGAATCACTCAGCTTACTTTCATCATACAGCTCAAAAGCCAGAGATTGTGAGACGATGAGGCTGCATTAGTGCACATGGTTTGGGTAACTTGGCCATCTGTAAGCCCCGTTCACTTTTAAATACACAGCTTTTGGAGCAGCACATTTTGCCATTCAAGCTTTCTTGGGAAAGCATTGCTTATTTCAGCGAGACAGTCCCAAACCACATTCTGCATGTTGTACAGCAGGGGATGAGCTCTACTGCCCAAGAGTCTTGGTGCTAAGCTAGTGTTACAGAGTATAGCATGGTGGAAAAGGATGGAGAGAATCCCCACTAAGCTTTTGGGTTGGCATTTCTTTAGATTTTGTTTTGTATTAATTGCATGCTTTGGTGTTTTTTGTGTTTGATGTGAGGTGTGGGCCACACCCATGTGGGAGTGGAGATTCTACTCTAGTCCAGCTGCCAGCTATTTGGAGTTGAATACAGGGAGCAGCTGATTGGGGAGGATTGGAGCCCTTCTCTATAAAGGGGAGAGGAAACAGGAAGTAGGGGTTGTCGTTGTTTTTTTTTTTTTGTAGGACACTGGTGAAGCAGGGAAGCTTCGAAGATCCAGGATGAAGTGTGCACATTTTAATGGAAAAGATTTTTAACCTGGCCTGGTTTTGCTTTTAAAATAAACTGAGGATGTTGGAGGGAGGACTCATTCTTATTGGGATGTGAGTGGATGTGCTGGAAGGCAGGAAAACAAACACTGGACTGGAGACTCTCTGTGCCCCTGACAAGGAAACTGGACCAGTTTTGGGGAAGTTCCAGCTCCCAGGATGTGATGTGGAGACCCAGCCTCGAACGAAGTCAGGCCTGAAAAGGTGGGGCGATCGTGGCTCAAGAGTTGGGAGTTCGCCTTGTAATCGGAAGGTTGCCGGTTCGAGCCCCGGCTTGGACAGTCTCGGTCGTTGTGTCCTTGGGCAAGACACCTCACCCGTTGCCTACTGGTGGTGGTCAGAGGGCCCGGTGGCGCCAGTGTCCGGCAGCCTCGCCTCTGTCAGTGTGCCCCAGGGTGGCTGTGGCTACAATGTAGCTTGCCATCACCAGTGTGTGAATGTGTGCGTGAATGGGTGGATGACTGGATATGTAAAGCGCTTTGGGGTCCTTAGGGACTAGTAAAGCGCTATATAAATACAGGCCATTTACCATTTACCAAGGTGGGTGGCAAGCCTTTTTGAGGAAGCTGCAGGATTGATACGTTTTGGCTGCTTGTTCTTCCAAGTGACCACCTTTCCCCTGTTTGTAACCAGGCTAACAACCCTGACCGCGGTGGCTTTGGGCCTTGGATTCCTGGCCAGAGTTGTCTTCAGCCAGTAGTTTTACCCGGAGAAAGAACAAATAAATCTTGTGTAACCCATTACAGTGTGCGTGTGGTGGTTCGTTACTGGTCAATATTAGAGCTACTACTTTCTTGTACGAGGCCATTTTGGGCCTTACGTAACATTAGCCTTCCTATTTTTCCCCACCAGTCAAAGACTGAAAAAGTCTGAGGTTTTATCAAGGTAATATAGGTCAAATGAGGCACCTAACTGTTAAGCATTTGGTATCCAATATCAATCAAGAATGGGAAAACATTTGTCTTTCAAAATTGATGTCTTAGGCTCTCTGGTTCTTACAGAAGAGGTGATGCAACACACTGATAAACATGGCAATAAAAACTTTGAAATTCTTTTTTTTTTTTTTTTTTAAATGGACTCTGCGCTCCAGGCTGAAGAGGAAAAAGGACCATGGCCTACTCCGCCAGAGGCATATTTACCAATCCAGTGGGCCAGCTTGTTTAAAACACATATTGCATCATCAAATTCAAAACGACCACATGTTTTTCGGATAGCCTTAATATTTAGAATTTTTAAAATCTAATTTTATTTTAATATATTTTTAAAAAAAAATTAAATATAGAACTCGAGAAAACATATATATTTTAGGTTTAACATAAACGCGCACAATCAATATAAAGATAACTATAGTATGCAATGTCTCTGAGCTCAGTGACTCAGAAAAGAGTTAAGATTTAAGTCTGAAACCAGAGTAATTCAACAGTTCAATAGAGCCTCCAGGTTGTGTGTTCTCTGTGAATGGTGTCACATACAGGCCTTTTGCGGCAAAATGCAAATCTGATGCAAATGTATGAAAATATGGCATGCTTACAACATCAAACAAGAGGACAGTGTAGGCACGAACAAAAACAAACAGACACCACATGGAAAACAGAAGATTACTTATGCATAATGCATCACCTGGCTGCAGACTAGCCGAATGAGCGACCCCCCACCCTCGTATCCTGTGACTGAAGTTCCTAAAAAAAAAACCCAAAAACAAACAAAAAAAAAACACTTAATACAGCAGCCTACTTGACACTCCAATCGGAAGCCTCGAGTCCACGCATTTGTTGTCTTGGTGCGCACCCCAAGAGCAAAACGGATTATAAGGAATGACTTCCAAATCTTCAGCAAGTTCACCGCGACGTTTCTTTAAAAAAAAGGGAACTTTTACCCCGAAGTAGGTCACCAAACTGCGATCCCGTGGGGCGTAGTTCAGCAGCAACCAGTGGGCCTGGTCACTAGCGGAGTTTCAGACTTGTAATCAAGTCGGTTAGTGACTGACTGCTGACAGGCGCAGGGCGACAGAGCGGAGATGCTTCTGTCATTGTGGCTGCTCATCATCCCCGCCTGCCCCTCCCCTTTCCTCCCCTCCCTCAGCCTGTTACTACAGACTATTTATAAAAACGCTCCTGGAACATCCCATCAAGGGCTTTCCCCCCGTCACAACGGTGAAGATCCAGTGTGTGCACAGTGCAAGAGGTTCAGCCTAAACATTCAGTGACAAGACAGTGCAATGCAATAAAAGAGATCTCGTCTTGATTAAATGGACAGAACTTTGGTCTAGCTGCTGGAACTTTGCAAAGAAGTTAGGACAGTTTGAAAGAATCTTTTGACACAATCTGAGAGTGTTGTTAAAAATATGCTTTACTTATAGAAATACACAATAAAGCTGCAGCTATATTCTAATATTAATGTTTTTTACTGTATATGGTTAACTGGAGTCAGTCACAACTACCTACTAAAAAGCACGCAGCTGAGCAGAAGCCACACAGACCTTAAATTCGTTGACTCCATTTTCCTCATTGGTATTCAACACAACAGCAGGGTGTCCCTGGGGGATTCTGCTCTATTCTCTCGGTCTCCCTCTCATCCACGGTATGTGTGCAAACACTTGTCTGTCCTTCTTTTCTGGAATGAAGGACATCTTTGAAAAAGTGAGGGCATTTTGGCCCAACAGTGCCGAGTATGTTAGGGTTCGGGTGATCATTTGGTAATTGTGACGGTTAGGGATAAAGGGTAAGGAGCAACAGGGAATGTCACTGTGTGTCCTCACAAAGACTGAAAGCCGTGTGTGTGTGTGTGTGTGTGTGTGTGTGTGTGTGTGTGTGTGTGTGTGTGTGTGTGTGTGTGTGTGTGTGTGTGTGTGTGAAAGATGGGAGGGAGCTATCCTGACCCAGAGTTCAGACAGACACAAAGAAATCTTTTGTGGTCCCACGCTCACTCTCACTGCACTGTTAGACATTTTATTGTATTTTTACAGCAACTTACTGGCAACACTATTGCCAGTAAGTTACTGTAATTACTGATCTACAGTATCTTTACTGTTGTGATGTTTTACAGTTCAACCACTTTACTGTAAACATATATTACAGTATAACAGCTTTACTGTAAACGTGGTTTACAGTTAGAAAGACTTACCGTGATTAAGTTTTATAGTATCACTGTACTGCAAATGTGGTTTATGGTATAACACTGTAATTGTGTACAGTATAATTTGTTTAGACTGTAATTGTGTTTTACAGCAAATAAAAATAATGTTAACATTCATATTCAATATAAGAACATTTACAAAAAACAATATAATTCAATAAAGTAGTCTCAGAATAGTGAATTAAACCAACATTTATTGTTGATATTTTTTTTAACAAGAAAAACATTTTTCAACTGAATAAAAACAATGTCAATAACCAAAATAAATAGAAGCGTACATGAAAACTACACAGTCCTTCACCTTTCTGTGTCTGATTTTTTTAAGGAAAACAGTTTTTCATTCCACTAAAAACAGGACAAACCCACCAGCATGAACATTAAATAAACTATTACAATTGTAAAACAAAACTCATTTACAAAATGTAATAATTATCAGTGGGTCCCAGGAAATAGAATGTGACATGGGATTTAGATTTCCGTTACCAGGATGGTCGGGTTCAGCGTAGTCTTTATCACCACCTGTCAAAGACACATCATCAATATTCATGTTTGCTCAGGTTATTCACTTGTTCACATCTGTCTGAGATCATTCATACTGTTGTATGGATGTGTGTACAGTATGTATATAATTATCAGCTATGTAAAAGATATTATCATCTCTGTATTCTTACCTAGTTGGAAGTCCTCCATTCAAACTCAGAGAGCCGCTGGAGGAAGGTGGTGATCCGAGGGCTGATGCTTGTAACCTTCCTCTTTACGACACGACCTGTCTTGCAGCTTGTACCAAGTTTTGCAGGGCATTTTGTTCCCATGTCTGGATTGATCCTCACAAAGAACCTTTTAACGGAAAAAAGGCTGCTTTATTTTCAAAATTAAAACATACATTACATTACAGCAATCACCTATATGTTTCTGCAACTGTAGTCAAGCTATCACATATATTTCATTCTTAAATGGTGTAAGCTTTAATGGTGTAAAGTATTTACCTCTGTATCATCTCCAGTGTGATGGATGCTGACTCCTGATACTCAAGGTTGAAAACGTAGTATGACGCAAAGAAGACAGCAAGGGTGCTGGCAAAGTCATGCATCTGCTCAGGCTCATAAAATGCCTTGCCCTCCAAACTGATCATCCAGCGGCTTGCAGACATGAAATTATTCCCTAAAAACAGACAAGAGTCCAATAAGACAATGTGCTCACCGTTACAAATAAGGTTTCCACAAGAATGCTGGATAGCAGGCCTCACACTGTACAAAAATAGAATCCACACAGTTTGCTGCTGTTTCTCTTATTATTTATTATGTAATGAAAATTATGATCAATTACAGGAAAAAACTGCCTAATGTTTTGGCATTTTGGCCTGTGCTGAAATGTTAGGCTGTTTTTTCCTGTTGGTCATTGTGTATAATAAATAATAAGAGAAACAGCAGCAAACTGTGTGTATTCAATTTTTATACAATATAAAACAGACAAACCCCTGTTAAGTAAGTTGTTGTGGGTACAAATACCACAATAATTACATAGATTTTTTACAAAAATATTACAAGAGGATTGAAAGTATTTACTTACCAAGCGCTATTACCCTTGGTGTGATGGGTAAGGTCATCTCTCTCTCAACAGACATCTTGGTGGAAAAAGCATTTAAAACACAAACACTGAGGCTACATCACACTGTCAGCGCAGCCAGCAAGGGCAGGAGAACAGCAATGCACCACACTGGGCGGGAAAAGACAGAGAGACAATTGTTAATTTAATGTTGCATTTATTTAACCCTTGAAAAATATATTTACATAAGTAAATAAAAGAAAAAAAAACACACAACCCATCTTTTCCAGAATAATTCAACTAATTGCTCTTTTGACCAACCTAACACAGACGTTACACGGTTTTCCTATGAAAAAGACCCTGGAAGACGTTGTATTAAAGGGAAAAAAACATGCTCCCCTTCCCACTTAAAAAAATAATAAATATTAAACTTAGGTTGGAGTTCCTCACGCCACCAACCTAATGTTATATTAACTTTTTAATGTTGTGTACTGCAGCTCACACAAAATTAAATAAAGCAGGCTAACCTACATGAGCAAGCTCAAAACTGGATAAGATTGTTTTAGCAGTCTCTAAATTTCCAAAAAAAAGTTGTCTTTCTTTATTCTCATTAAATGTGTATTTTTACCTGCTGCTTTAGCTGAAGCTAAATGTCCCACTGTTAGCATGGCTAGCTTCTCAATAGTCATAGAACAGAAGCGCAGGAGAACAATGCACCACACTCGGCGGGAAAAAGACAAAGACTGTCATTGCGCCTGTGTTCTTCGCCCCTCCCCGTGGAAAATATATATCTAAATATATATTTAAATAAGAAAAGAAAAAAACACACACAACCTATTTTTTCCAGAATAATTCAGCTAATGTGCTATTTCGACCAAGCTAACACCGATTTTAAGCCCCCCCCCACACAAAAAATATATATGCTCTTAAGAATTAATAAACGAGTATGTTAGGTAGGAGAGTCCTTTGCATTACCTTATGACGTCCCGTTTGCAGTTTCCACACAGAGGTCCAACAATAACGAGGTGCAAAATCTTTTGTCCTCTCGAGCATATCGTAATGAAGAGTTAACAAAGTTGGACTGTCTTTCCTCTCCTGTCAATCACTGGATCACAGGTCATGTCAGTCAGGATATGGAGTGGTGGTTGGTAGAGGTGGGCGGGGCCAGCATGCATTCAGTGTGTGTTTCACTAAGTTGGGTTGACTAGTTCCCAGAAGAGTTCTGTACATGTTGCACGTTCAGTAAATGAGCAATTCAGTTACTGCTCGACTGAGAAGCCTCCGCCAAATTATTACAATATTCTCCACTGACTGAAGTTCGCCTTTGGCAACGCAGTGGCAAGCACACATTTGCAGCAGCTGTGCATGTGCATACAACTGCATGCAGCAGATTAGATGATCAGAATTCTTGAACCTTACACACAGGCAAGTCCCCTAAAAAGTCAAAACCATAATACTTTCACTGGTATCATACTGACAAATGGCATAGGTTGGAGGAAAATCTGGAAATGGTTGGCAGTGAAAGAGTTAAAATGTAATGCACTATTGCAACCAACCACTGAAAGAGTAAAAATACACAAACAGTATGATGAACCATTCAAATCACATAATACAGTAGCACTACTGCTAATGTGTTAACGGTAGGTATAACTACTACCGCAATTTTAAAAAATACAGTAAGTAAATGTAAATAACCTTAATATACCCATAATGCAAAGCAAATTACAGTAATTAACTGTAGAAATGTTTTCAGGTAAGTTACTGGGCATTTTGTGGTATTTTACTGTGAAAAATACAGCAAAGGTTAACAGTGTGCCGGTTGCACAGAGAAGTTTTTCAGGGGAACAAATCCAGACTGCAGTAGTTTAATCAGTGGCTCATACACTGCTGCACATTTAAGCTATATTTCAAGTACTGAACAGGGGATGGCAGTGTAATAACTGCTACAAGATCTAGTTGATAAATGGAATTAAAATGGAATTAAATACAGCAGCAAATGTGCTAAAGATGTGATTCATCCTGGAGCATCACATGCTACCTGTCATGTTTGAAAGTTTTTATTAATAATAGTCAAGATTTATTGCTTTCATCTAGTTGCTATTACATTTTTAGTCCATTCATGTCATGTCATGTGTAACTATCTATAGCTGATTTGATGTTGTGATATTCCTCCGCTACATTATCTTGATTATTACAATAATGAATAACAATTATATTTGTAATCTGTGGGTTTTAGTTGTAAACTGTATTAAAAAATCGGTATACCCTTAGAGTTGCCTTATCAGGTATATTTTTAAGGATCACTAAATTAGTGTAGGCTCAGCCTACATGGGACCTCGGCGGAAATAATTAGAATGGATCACAGGCTGATGCTTCATGTGAAAGCCCCAAAAGATGTGTGATTCATTACATCAGAGATGAGATCAAATACAGCCTGAGAATCATGGATATGCAGCAAAACAGTGCCTTCATGTCTGTGCTTCTGTCTGCTCTTTACACACACACACACACACACACGACTTCATTATTACTCGCTCTTGCAGGACGTGTCATGTCTAATGAATGCGTCACAGGCATTCACATTACCTCCATTAACCTGCCAAAGCTTATAAGTGTGCGCATATGTGTGTGTCTCGCCAATGTGACAGAGAGAGGGAGAGAGAGAAAAGAAAGAAAGAGTGAAACAGAAAAGACAGTAGTGAGAAGCAATTAATTTTTTTTTAATCTTCCCCTCCCAACCCAATCCATCCCCATCTTTCTCTCATTACTGCTTCTATCATCTCATCACAGCATAAACAAAAGACAGAATCTTAACCTTTTTTTTTCATTCTGGCCTTCTTCATTTTCAGAGCACTGTTTTTAATGAAGAAATTCCCAGCAGAGTATTGCGGTCCCCTGTGCTGAAAATACAGGATAGAGTATCAAACCAGGACAGGTTCTTGCAGGATAGTCTTTTTTCTTCTTCTTCACAACAAATATCAGTCACTTACTCTCAATATGAAAGTTGCTATTTAAAATATCACTGCATATTTATTTTTATGAATCACATGCTTGACTACAGTGAGCTATTTGAGGGAAATATCTTGTGTTTGCTGCGTTTGTTCCAGGCATAAACAATACACAGAATCCTGCTTTGGAAAGCTGTCAGAACCAATTTAACCTATCAAGAGTGTACGAGGACACCTGCTGGACGACGGGTGACATTGTTTCCATGCCTGGCAAACTTTTATGAACAGGGTAAAATAATTTGCTGTAGAGATGCCCAGTTTCTTTCTTTTATTTTTCTCTCTTTTTTTTTAATGAAATTTGAATTCGAGTTTGTCAGACCTGAGTGTGCTTTAATGTGATGGGTATTGAAATAACACACAAAATACACGCAGCTCTCCAGGTCTTCTTTAAAAATTTATTTATTGCCATCTTCCTTAGTTGCTCATCATAACCTGCAAGAAGGAATGAGTCATTACTTAAAATAGGAAAAGAGGAAAGAGAATTAGAACAAGAGATGTTTGTTTACAAGCAGCTGTGGTTCTGGTTACCTGGTCAATCCAGTCGTTGAAGGCAGAGACTCTGGTGAAGACAGTGGGTTTCTTCTCATAGTTGCAGCCAAGGGCGGACACAAAGCTAGCAATACCGTGCACCTCCCAGACACCTTCAGCGTTCTGACAGTTCAGAGGGCCACCGGAGTCACCCTGGAGAAAGTAGGGAATAGACATAGAAGTAGATAGAGAAGATCTAATGTTTTGTGCATTTTATTAAAATAGTGTATGGTATGGCAGAAAATAACTGCAATCAGGACTGTTGTTTATAGTTATGATTGAAATTAAATTTTTTTAAAAAGTCAGTTCTTGTCAGCTTGAACATAAAATCTCTGAAAAATGTGATTACCTGTGTATATTTGTAGTTGAACACATTACATTCAAATTTGCTTTGAGTTTTCAACACACAATAGAAAACAGCTCTTCCCATGTACACAAACACACACAGTGCAAACTTACGTTGCATCCAGCCACAATTCCATCTCCGCCAGCACACACCATGGTGGTCCTTACAGCGATACCCCACCAGTCAGATTGGGAGCAGGTGGCATAGTCTGCCACAGGCATCAAAGCTTGCTGCAGCTTATCAGCTATGGGGCCTCCGGCTAAGACACACAGGCAGAGCCTACATCATCCACATACACCGGCCTGCAGTCAAAGCTGATTTACAGCATTTCTTAAAGCGTCAAATTCACTGTCTGACCCACATTTTTCAATTTAGGAATAATCCTCCTCCCTAAAACTTCCAGCAAAAAATATCATGCATTTGATTTTCATCTGAACTTTGGAGGTTACCCCAATTAGATATGCTTACTCACAGCTCGTTATAAATCCATGCATCTCACAGATGCACTAAATGCTCTAAAGGACAATAAAATATCCCGTAGATACCAAACTAAGAAAAAAACCAAAAACAAAGTAAATACCTCAACAGACACATAAACATAGCTCGGCCTTCTTTAAACAGCGACTTACTGTACAGTCTTCCCCATCCAGTGATGTAGCAGGGGTAGAGGTTGGACAAGACAGTGCCAGCAGGGGGGATACATGCCAACTGCACCTGGTCGCTCAAAGTCGCAGACTCTGACAGTTTGATCAAGGCGATATCATTACTGCAAGAGAGACAGAGGGAGAGAGACTGTGTGAGGGGTTCGTACTGACAGGCAATTTAAAATTATCCTCCAGAGCAAAAAGCAAAGAGAGCGAAACACAGGCAGATAAGATAATGGGAAAGAGTACAGTCTGTATTCCTGCGTCCTTTCTGTTTGCTATTACTGTATGTCTAAAAATACTGAATAATTAATGTATTCAATTACAATCTTTACAATCTTTGAACTCTATTGCATGAAAAAGTCAACTTGTTTTTTTAAAGAAAATTAACCAATATAATAATATTTTTAAATGGTTCAGTCTTTTTTTCTCATTTACTCAGCAGATCTTTGACATGTATAAAAATGTCGACATTCTTCATGGATATGATTTAGACTGAAGCAAGTAAATGTAATTCGAGCCCTGTTCCCATACGCTATATTGATACACTTTTACAGAGATGATGATGTACTATATGTAGGAGACTGTCTTTGCTCTCAGTATTGTGAGGTGGTGATTGTGTTACCCGAAGGCCACAAAGATAGGGTTCCATTTCTCATGGACAATAATCTTCTCAGGCAGGATAGCCTTGGAGCCAGCCTCTTCCTCCACCAGGTTGTATTTGCCCACATACACCCTGTAGGACAACGCGGTACTGTGGGAGAGAGCAGAATGTCAAGGCTGGAGTCTACCAGACAGAGGAGTTTGTACAAATAGCTGAATAGTGCGGTGATTGGTTGAATTGAATTCCCACAGGATTTAATGTGGGGTTGGGGACCAGAATTTAATTTGTCCACTGGTGGTTGTGTTTTTGTGTTTTGTGTCTTTGTATTCCTCTGCTGCTCATACTTAATACAGTGAGCAGCAGTCATGACCCAGTTGGCAGCAATCAGAGTTCCCCCACAAGTGTGCCTCCACTCGCCGTCCTTGTCATACTGTAGGGAGATCTGGAGGTGAAGAAAGGACAGCAAAAAGGACGGAGTATAAGCAGCAGGTTGCTGATGAATAGATGGACTGCACTGTGTGCAGATTAAATTCAAAAGCCACTCTTTTAATTAGAGGATTTCCAATAGCCACTGGGTATGACAACAAATAAGCCAGATGCTCTACCCATGAGGTTTGCCGGTAAGTATAAAAACACAGACAGATGTGTACATATTAGCCTACCTGCCAGGGCCAGCTGTGAGGCCTGGCATCGACTCCGTTGACCACACGGGAAGTCAGGGGCGGAATGGGTGGTGTACCACACCCAAGGGCTGGACGAAGAGGGGATAGAAGTGAGCTTTAGAGACACGGGAAAAACTTTTAAACTGCATCATTTTTCTTTTTGATAAAGGACCGCAGGGGGGCGAGCTCCCTGTGTGGTAATGAGCAGGCAGGTATCCGCGCTTACATTACTTGCAAAACGGCAGAAACAATTACACACAGAATTAGAAAATGCCAGATGTTCTTACCGCCAGCAATGAGCACTGAGGCCAGCACAATGGGGATCATGTTGATTGATGCTTCTGTTGAGGGACAAGAGGACACACGTTCTCTTTTAAACTTTCCCCCACAGGCAACGCCTGCTCTGAATGCAGCAACACGTACTACCATTGGTTTGGCTGCACCTCTCCGGGATGAAGATGGACCAATGGCAAAGAGGGTCAGTGTTTGTCTGTGTGGCTGACGGATCACACAGGTGTGTTTTTAGGAACATTTCTCATGGCCTTCCTGTAGAATTACAATGGGTACAATGTACAGAAACCATGTATGCACAAGAGCGCCAAGAGTTTTCTCATTCATAAAAGGAAAGTGTGTTTAAGTTTGTAAATACTGAAGGTACATTCACCTCTGTAGCATTATGATTCTGCATTGAAATTCACCTTTACACTTTCTGTGATTAAAACCTTTTCCCTGAAAGCTGGAATTAAATGCTTGCATAACACCATGGGAAGCCGACATCTGGCACTAGCTTGTTTTCTCAGAATTGAAACACACACACATGCAAAAAAAAAAAAAATCTAATTAAGAAGCATGAGTAAGGTAAAGGACAACAAAGTTATGAGAAACAGATGTTGTCATTGATGCAGAAAATATTGATGGCTGCGTTACAGTCTTTTCTTACACCACAAACAGCTCTAATGCAAATTCTGCAGCGTCAGAAACACAAGACACATTGGCCATATGTATGAGCATATATGTCAGCTCAGCATCTTTCAGGTTTGAACAGTCTTGCTATAGCTATGCTGTATATCAGCTGTTGTGAAGTTAAATGTACTGATGAAAACACCGACCCACCTCGTTACGATGACTTGAATGAATGGATAGAACCTGAATAAATTATGAGACTTGGAGGACACAGATACAACTTCTGAGATATGAAAGTGTCTGGGGTGACTCAGCAGGCAGACACACTAAATCTGTCTAGGTATTTAAATTATTAAGGTTACAGGAGTCCTGTCTTACATTTGAGACTTCCTGAAGCAAACACTGTGCTGTAATCAAAATCAATGTCACACTACTTCAGATGGCAGACTGGACTTCTTGCTCATGAATCATTTAGTTTCCTGGTTCACCACTAGATGGGACAATTTATCTGCTTAGACACCAAACTGATCTATAGTCATTTATTTAAAAAAAAAGAAAAAGAGGAAAGAAAGAAGATTAACAGAAAATCGTGTTGTACTTGATTATGTATGCATTTGTAATGTGAGTCATTCAGAAAATCAACTTCTGTGAAGTGGGTCTGAAAAAGAGGTCCGACAAGACTTGGAGACATATTTGTTCTCCACTGAGAACACCTTTGCCATGAACATGTGCAACTCGTAACAACACTTGAACCTACAGAAACAACTTTGCTTAAATGTTGGGTTACAGCTGCTCATTTAGAGTTTACAAAACAAGCAAATTCTCCATGGGAAGAAATAAAAAACACTTGAAAGGCAACTACAGCAAACAAGCTTAGACATCCCCGGCTTATGTGTGCTTGTGTTTGCGTGCATGTCTGAGTGTGTTGGCGCGAGTGTAAGTGCACCTTAGTGTGTGTGTGTGTGTGTGTGTGTGTGTGAGAACTCCTCTACAGCTATCATATGTATTTATATATATAATTATTTGAAATCTAATTAAAATCAGTCTTCTAATTAAAAAAAACATTGTTATACTTATTACAAGCCAGTGTCCAAAGCAGATGCCTCCTTTCCCCTTCCATTTTCTGATTAAACCTCCTGTATTCATTAATTTGATAGTGGCAAGATAATGAAGTGAGGTGGATGTTGAAGTGATACAGCTGTACAGAACGGGGGGGGGGGGGGGGGGGGGGGGGGTGTTTCTGTAGGAAAACACATAGACCTGACCTAAACTCTTACCCGCCTTTTTATTTAGCCCAAAACCTCTGATTACCCAAATATACTCCCTACCACTAACTCCTGTTTATACGAAGTAGAAGGTAGCCTGTCGTGTGCTGAGACGAGGCTCACTGCTTTTATGGCTGAGGAAAGCACAACACCTCATTTACTGGAACCCTACCCACCCCCCCTTTCCTCACCCCACTCCTGGGGGTTTGTAACAGACACAGTTCAGGCCGCTTCCCCCCATCAGAAGTGCAGCTGAACTCCGAATGACACCGAGTGCGAGGTTTATGGTTGGTTTGTGTCACACTGGGGCAGTAAACACTGCACTGGCCATTGCCGTTGTCAAGTGGCACAAACAAGAGACATTTTGCAGTAATGTATAAATATTATTGTGTGCTTTTGGCTGCAGCCAGCTGTGTGGTTTTTGAACTAATTTTCTCTTGCATACCTCTGTCACTGGTATGTGGTATGCCTGTATGAGTGTGTCTTTTGGTTTGTAGCAATAGTTCAGCCCAGTCTGAACCCACTAATGTCCCAAATGTTTAGCTTTCTGCCTTTAAAAAAATACACAGCTGTACTTTCCAGTGGCTGCCTTAGTTGCCATAGGCAGAGTGCTTTGAGCCAGAGGGCTCAAGTAAATCTGTCGGCTGTCTGCTGCTGATTTGCTTTTATCTTTGATGCTGATTTTACCAGAAGCCCTTCCCTGCTTTCTCGTTTGGGTTGATTGTTGCATGTTTATTTTATTTCTGTGTCTTTGTTTACTGCGGGTATAAAATTCATTGCTAACTGTGCTTTAATACTCCCAGGACGGGGAATACTAATTTCATTAATTCTCGTGAGCACATCATGACCAAACTGGTCTTACAGGTCTTGCACATACTTGCCTGCTCTCTCATTTTCAGTGTTAGAATGAAGAGGAGTAGTGGGAATTGGTGCCGTCTATTAAGATCTGTTTACAGCGTTCATATGTTCTTCACCTAATTTTGCATTTGTGTCCAGTATGTTTATGTCACTACAGTTTACACTCACTGCTGCATAGCTTCTATCAAACATGGCATTTTAAACATGCTGCATATTCCCGCATAAAACATCTCCCAAAACATCTTTTGCACTCGTATCTGCACGTTAGTTCGGAGTAATGAATTTTTTGTGCCACTGAGTCTTTTTAGAGCAAGAGTGGAACATCGTACATGCAGCTACCACTGGAATTACACTAAAAATATTCCTCATCACCTTTGTTTATACACATACTTTTGCAGTCAGCACCAGTTCATTGCAGTCTCTACTTTCATCAGTCCACATGAAAGAGATAACAAGCAGTGTAACCTACTGCTACGTATAATAACATTTACAGTAATTACAGACATTTTATATAATTTGATTTTAGTACAAATACACAGGGACCTTGACTGCATTGGAAAACACACATTATGTGAAGCTATGCAGAGCAGAACAGGATCAGATGAAAGCAGTAAACATGCTCTCACTGTGGGCAGTGGCACAGACATTTACATTATTAATAAAAAACCGGATCATAACGTTACATGGCTTTTTCAGTTCATGAGCTTATCCTTTTTGACTGATTTCACACCCAGAGCAGCTCATTTCATTTCATTCATTTGATTGTATGTAGGTAAATAGTGAAAATGTTTTTTGTCTGTTTGCTAAACTTAAGACATCAAGGCTAACATATTATGAAGATGGCCATGTTTTGCTTTTTTCCTGCTCCACTTGTTAATGATTTACTAGACTTGTATTCTGCTAGTACTGTATTGTTTAGTGCGTGGATTCAGTTACTTAACAAGGGTCCAAAGGTTGAAGGTTTTTCTCCCGCACTGCATAAATCCTGTGTATTTCTCTGCTCAAACACAGACCAACAAGCCATGTCCAAGACCGCAGAGCCCCAAACACGCAGCTGTGAGTAGAAACCTCTTTCCGATAATGTAGCCAGAAGATGTGCACATATGCGTAAGAAGAATGAAATGGGACTGAACCCGTTCTTTTCCTGATATATTTTATTGCATTATAAAATATGTAATAGCTCTGCGTTTAGTAACTGGTGAATTGAGCTCACTGCAGCCTGTTTTCTACATAAACACTAAAACCTCGAAGCCCTTACAAGAGGCTGCTTTTTGTTACCCGTGACTAAGAACAGAAGTAAATCAAAATCTCAAGTACAATAAAAAAACAAATGTGTCGAGATATGTGGCGCTCTTAGACTTTGTTGCCTCCGCCTTTTACAAAAGAGAGGCAGTTTGATAGCATCAAATGTTAAAAAAAAAAGCCTTTCCATACGGTTCCACACAAAATATAGGTGTGCATTCAGTTAATGCAGTTAGGCCTGCTAGTCATAATGTTGCATTTCGAAATCAGAGCTGCAAGTTACAAAAAGACGTGCTGGCATTTTGTATTGTTCCTGCTCCAAGGACTGCTGAAGCAGAGCTGGTAAAGAATATGCACAATGTCTCATTAACAGCTTTTAGTCATTCTCAGCTGTTAACTCCAAGAGCGGCTGACAGGCCCCTACACAGTGACAAAAAAAAAGAAAAGAACATAAATTAAAAAGATGTGCAGGATTATAGCAGCAAATTCTAACGAGGTCATTCATTTGTATCCTGACTGTACTGTTGGTGCTAGAAGGGAAACAATTCATTAAAGAAATAGCTGTTGCAAATAAGCTACTGTTGCATTTATCCCCCCCAAAAAAGAAAAAGAAATATATATTTAAAAAAAAGAAAAAGTAATACCTGAAGCTATTATCAACAACAGTTCTGGGCTTGCCAGTGCTGCTGTTTTGTTTTCAAGAAACTTAATTTTGAATGTAACAGTAGGAAGCTCAGAAAATAGCCTCCTAAAAATGACAGACACACATTTAGGCGTCATTTGCAATGCTGCTGTAATCACATTCGAAACCCACCCAAATCAACATAGTAAGAGATTGTTAAAGCCTACTGTGGTTATATCTCCCATCACACATTCCCATTTTTATTGCCTGTTGTATTCGTGTGACAGCAATGAGCGAAATTCTCGCTCTGCTGATTTGTCGCAATAACGTGGTCAGGAAAACTGCGATATTGTACGCTAAGCTCAGCATGGCGCCCCGTGCTGAACCCTGAGTGTTTTGCTTTTGCTAATCACGTCACTCTCATATATATTTTACAGTTCCCATTATGAGGAGAGATATGAGGTAGCGAACAGGAATGGGTTATTGAATAACAGATAAGACAGGCAGTGCAGGTGTCATTTGTAGTGCATGACCCCAGAGAGCCGTGTTTTCATACTAGCAGGAGCTGTTAAAGCACAAACCGTCTCCTATCAGAGATAATGAATGTTTCACAAAACCACTTCCCTTCACATGCAGAGTTTAAATGTTTGAATTGAGGATAACCAAACATCGGAAGAGCCAACAAAGGACATACAAGATGGAGTTGTTTACACAATTATCTCACAATAAATAAAGGTTTGCTAATTAGTCACATCCAAGGCCCCCAGTTAATGCCATCACATGGTTTATGGAAAGGATCTAACCTCACTTTCTCCTTCAGAGTCATTTAAGAAATGCAAGTGTGCAGCAACATGTTACCCACCAGTGAACCCCTATGTGCATACGACCAGTAATATAGAACACAGTGTATACTATAATGTGCTTTACCAGCCTTTCAGTGCTTCTTCTCTCCTCCCTCAGTATCCAGTAGGCAGAGATGTCCACAGGCCAGTGGACTCGAGTGCTTGGCGCCTCTGGTCCGTTCTGCAGAGGAAACCCCCGACCCCATCCCTACAACCATAGAGGGAACAATTCCACCTTGGATCAATGGGAGCTTTCTGAGAAATGGCCCTGGGAAATTTGAATTTGGAACAGACAGGTATTTAAGGAACACTATGAAAAAAAATACATGTATTATCATGGTAGATTGTAAACACATCCCTGTACTGTAGATAGAAAAGATAGTTTTCCCTCAGTGTTTGTTGAATAAGGCACCGATTCCTCAAATAATCCTTTTTTTCCACTCTCTTGTGTCTCATAATTCTCACAACATTCCCTCTACCTAGTCTTACATGAATATCCTGCCGGGAAATTAATTCTCTTTTTCGCTCTCAGATACACCCACTGGTTTGATGGCATGGCCATGATGCACAGGTTCCACATCCGTGAGGGCAATGTCACTTACAGCAGCCGCTTCCTTAGGAGTGACTCATTTGTCGAAAACTCAGAGAAGAACCGCATCGTGGTTTCAGAGTTTGGGACATTAGCCATGCCTGATCCCTGCAAGAACATCTTTGCACGCTTCTTGTCACGCTTTCAGACTCCGAGTACGTGCGTCTTCTTTACATATTGCATTTTCCCGTGTGTACTCTGCTTCTGCAGTGTTGTAGCACTAGCGCTGCCAAATACAGTGTTACACCATTTACTACATCAGGTTACCAGCACAAAGTAAAAATCAAACAAAAACATATGTGAGAAGAAAAGTATATATGGATATTCTTTCTTCAGCGCCCAGGTTCTTGACTCCACAGCAAAAGGCTTTTGCAGACAAATGAAAGCTGGGACATTACATTGTGTTTTTTATTGAGGTAAAAAGAACACAAGTCAATATTTGTGAGTTTGGATCTCGTCGTGTGTATGCTGTAAGGGAATGGGGATCAAAAGGATGGCATAAAGTGCTCTGCTAAAGAGCTGCATTTGATATGTTTTGTCTCCCAGAGCCAACAGATAATGCCAATGTGAACTTTGTCAAGTACAAGGGGGACTATTACGTGAGTACAGAAACCAAGTACATGAGGAGAGTAAATCCACAAAGCCTGGAGACAAAAGAGAAAGTGAGTCAGTGAGAAATGTGTCTTTTGACTGCATCTTCCAGCTTTTCTATAGCGAGGTCAATGACCAGAATGGTGTGTATGTTATTTTTTTTAATAAGGTGGACTGGAGTCAGTATATCGCTGTCAACTCAGCTTCAGCCCATCCACACTACGACCACGATGGTTCCACGTACAACATGGGCAACTCATACAGCAGAAGTGGTAACCTGTCTTTGCTCTTTCCTTCTCAGTAGTTTACTATGTTGAGCTATGATTGGAATTTATATGATGTTCACACCCCAAAAGCCGCATTCCTGTAATGCATCTATATCCTCCTACTTGCCACACACACACGCACACGTTTATTTGCTTCCAACAGTGGTCCCACAATAATCTCCTGTTTGTAAGCTCCCTGTGGGTGTTATATACCAGGTATTAATAGGATAATCTCTGGTGACAACTTTACAAAGCCTTGTAAAGCCCTATTGACAACCATAAAATGCCATATCGGGTCCATTTTCTCTCCAACTTTCATCTTCTGAGTTCTCCAAAGCAATACTTTGCACCATCTGGTTTCAGGGTTCCTGCCATCAAAGTACTCAATCGCTTCAGTCGCCCCCTCCAAATACTTCCTGCAGCAAACATCAACCGCTGCCCTTTAGGGAGTCACTTTGATTTCAACACATGCATAGTTCCTCGGGGCCACTCATTCATTTTTCACTTGCATCATCCCCCACCCTTGCTTCTTGTTACAATCAACCTTGACAGCTTGTGTGACTCTGGCAATCCCCCCATGTCAGCATTAAATAGCATTTTCTTTTTGGGATCAACTGTCCCACAAACAGCAACATTCGACTCCACACAGAAGCTGCTACTTTTGCTGGTTTTGCTGGGTGTTATGGCAGAAGGTGGTTCTATGCTAAACAGCCTTTTACCTTCAGTCAAAATCAGCCTCAGCTCGACTTTATGCAATCTACTCAATAGTAATGCAGTCCTTCTATGAGGGCATGGATGGAAAGAAATCCATTCTCACTCATTCTGACAACTGTATTTAATATAATGATGACAGGTCAAAGCAGCTCCCACCTTTATGCTTTGTCTAACCACGCTACATTCAGAACATCTTCTCATTTCCATTTTCAGCCTGCTTTTTCCAGTTTTCGACATGTTTCTTCTTTTTCCATGCTCTTGTTAGTTAAAATGAGTACTGTAAAGTTTATCTGACCTGCATCATCATTATCTGCATCATTACCTCAGCGTCAAAAGCCTCTTTCAAGCGCTCACTGTCTCCAATTAACTTTTGATGTCCTCTTCATCTTCATCACACTCAGTTCAGAATATCCGCACAACCACCTGGCACATGCACGTCAATCCATTCGATCCAGGCCACCGTCTCTGTGCAACAGACCTTCACCACTGTGCTTACTTTCTCAGTTAAGGAGAGTTACACTGTCATAATATTAAGTAAAGGCAGTGGTTTGTTAAAGTTACTGCACTAATTGCTCAGAAGTCTCTCCAGTTTTCTAAATCTCAGTGCGCTTCACCTTTCAGGCTTCGTACTGACCCACCGTTCAGCCTGCCCAATTTGTCCATTTTTGTCAAGTCATCACTTTCGCTGGAATTAGTATTTTGGTATTTCTTTGCTGATTGGAACAACCACATCTGCTTCCCCTTCCAGATCACTTAATCAAGGGTTGCTGGTCTTCCGAAGCCTGCCAGTTATACTCTTGCACTCTATGAATCTGCCATGAACTGCCACTGATCCTCAAAGAGGACTTCAGGCTTGTTGACTCCAGTTCATCTGTCATCTTTAATATCAATATTTTTTGTTGCTGGTTTTTTGATGATGAAGATGATAGATGAAATAGGAGTGGTGTTTGGAGTGCTCCTTGCTTGTAAATTGTCTGTATGCCGGCTAAAGATAAACCTCAAGATCTTTAAAGTTCTGTCCTCAGGTTTGTCTCTATGTATCTTTGTGGGTTTACGCTTTGAAATAAAGTCAGCCTAATAACACAAGGTGATTTTGGACATTCTTTAGGATTTTTCTACAACATCATCCGTGTGCCTCCTCCTGAGGAGAAGGCAGCAATGGAGGACTCAGCCGACCTGAGTGGAGCCAACGTGATCTGCTCCATCCCTGCAGCTGATCCCAGGAAGCCTTCCTATTTCCACAGCTTTGGTGAGAAACACACTACAGCATAATAAAGAGTCCCCCACTCCGCACTTTTTAAAGTTGTCTGCATGCTGGATGTAAACTGAAGTGAAATTAATGAATTCTGGGAGAGTTTTTGCTTTTTTTCCAGCACTGGCTGGGTGAATCTACTTCAGTGAAACTTTTTAATGCTCTTATTAATCACTGATTTTAATTCCAGTCTCGCCCTCCTTTTTGTCATTCACAGTTCCTTTGTCTTTCCTTTCAGCTCTCTATATCTCTCCTCTTTTTAATTCTACCTCCAAGTTTCACACTTTTTTTCAGCGAAGTATTTACTGTAGTTTTTTCCACGGCTTAAATCTGACAGGACTGCTAACAAGACAGCTATAATTTGCATGTTAATGTTTCATTGTTTGTTGTCCAAATGTTATTCAGCTTCTGCTTGTCTACACTCAAAAAACAGATTCAGGTCCTCCTTTCAAAGAACACATGCAAATTATGTTAGTTGTTCACAAATGCAATTAAAAAATACCAAATCAATTTGATTTTCTTTGTGTAAACCTAAAATTATTCAAAACCAGCACAGGCTGATTCTGAACACAAAATGAATGAGTTTGTTGGGGCACTGGGGGTACACTCAAAAAAATCTGTTGTTGGATGAACACAATTTAATCATGGCACCCTTTTTGCACACAATTTAACCAAGTACAATAAACCCTTTTCGATCATGTCAAACCAACACATTTAGCATTTGGTGGTTTAATGTAATCAGATTACGTTGGATCAACATACTATACTTACATTGATTTGAAGTGATTTATTTAAGTATGTAGAGTGAAATTTGTTTTAATTCATTCTACACAATTTAAAAAGTTTAGGAAAACAGAATTAAATCTTGTTGTTTCAACAACTACTTTGTTAATCAAGGCAATGATTTCACTCATTTCAACCAAATTATTTCAATTAGATTTGTTTACATTTGTTACACATTTAGAAACCCACTACTTTACAAAAAAAGTCACAATCAGATTATGATAACATTATCTTTATTAACTGGATTTAGTGGACAATATAAAAGCTTACCATTTTTGTACACCTGCAAGCATTATGCCACTACAAAAGGTAAAATGTTAGAATACTTATTTACATAGGTAATATGTTGGAACCAAAGCTTCCACAACTAAAAACAGATGCAAAATTTGCTCAATATATCGACTGCATTTTAAAAAATTAAACTAAAAGATAAAAATACATCTCCCACTTGGCAAGTTAAAACATGTGACAAAATCGAATTGTGTGAATTTGGAAAAATAAAATAAAATAATTAGAAATATTCTGGGGGCAATACAACAACAACAAAAAATTCCATAGGTGATGAAAATCTATATTTGTTTGGTGTATCTCATTGAAATAATTATTAGTTTGACCAATTTTTATATTTCTGTATTTATTTTTTTAATTTTGGTTGCAGTCCTCCACAGCTAGCAATATAGTTTTGCTGTGTTTTAAAACATGCTAGCAAGCAAAATGGAAACAATAATACAGTGAACTTAACAGGTGGCAGTGGTCTTAAACTTTACAGGACCTTGATACATAAACACAACATAGTACTTCTGTCAGTACTTCTGATCCATTTTGAGCCATCTATATAAGGACAAACAAAAATCATCTGCAGTGCTGTATAAAAGGTGAATTGCCCAACAGAGAGAATCCAAAAACTTAAAAAAAAAATGTTTTAAATGAAAGAAAAAAAATATAAACAACTCAAATATTAACATTATATATTGGAAATCACCATTGCACCAATGAACCATTCAAGACCTATCAGTCATTTTCAAGTGCTCTCACCCCATAAGCTTGTTTTTCAGAAACTGTACCTTTGAAGACAGCTTTTGTCCATCAAGATTTAAAAGTATCTTCTGGAGGACTTCAAAGGTGCATTTAAGTTCTGGTGGGTAGCTCAGGTTCAAACGGTATATGAGTCCAAACAACAGAGCACATGCTTGTGCAATGTTACCCAAATCAGTGTTAGCCTCCACACCCTCAATCACGACACCAACGTCCTCTGGGTCATCTTCAGGTTCAGCACCCTCCTTCTGGATGACGTACACCCCCATCACAGTTTGCTCCATGCAGCTTTTTGCCTCGCTGTCCGTATCCTACATGAAAAAGTATAAGACAACAAAGTAAAATTTAAGAGATTGTTTAAACAACTGTTTCTATGCTGTTCATAAAATCCAAGTAGTCAAAGTAATAAACAGAAAATTACACCACTAAAGTAGTTGTTAGTAATTACTCCAATACATAAATTATAAAATACACCTCTTATGTCAAAAGAGGTGGCATAATTGACCTCTCACCGGGCCATTGTCCAATTACACATTATAGCAACCGTTACTGTGTCTGACAAACATTAACCTCAAGCAAGATGGAGAAGCGGTGTGCCCACCGATACGCCGAGAGATTGTGTCTGGAGGAGTTGTGTTCTTTCCATTCACAAAGTCAAAAACAACGTGAATGGATTAAACAGTGTGTATGGCCCCATTCCCAGGTAAATGTACCGAACATTATGAAGCATGTCTGCTCGCACATTCGGGTACCCATTGGTGCGCAGAGGAAACCATTTGTTTGTCGGACGTAGCAAGAGTAACTTAGGGGGACAGGACTCGAGAAAAGGCTAACTCAGCTGCTAAAATAAAACAGGTATAGAAGTGTTAGTACTAAACAGCTCAAAGTTCATAGACATTTCTATTTACAAATACTGATGACCATAACAATGAAAAAACAACAGGACTTGTTTTAATCCAAGTACAGATTCAAAAGCAATATAGTCTTGATGCATGTTAAATGCATTGTATGTTTGTGTATCAAGTTTAAGTAGGCATAAATTTCTTTCCTTCCAATACCAAATTCCAGAAATTCTTTATTGCAACGCTTAATACTGTTTGGTATTCAAGACATCCTTTCCCCAATACCAGGTGTCTTGTTGCTAATCTCAAAATTTTAATTTTAATGATTTGCATTTGAGGCAACGTCACAATTTGTATGAGAATGTTACAGACAACATGCTGTCACAATGGCTCACCAAGTACTCCTTTATTAACTTCTCATAGTCTTCGTTTAGGTGGATGCACAAAGACTTCAAGATGCATGCTCGTCTGGTATGGATGTTGTCATGCTGGAGAGGAGGAGGAGATAATATGAGCCAAAACCAGTCTGTTTTTCTTAAAGCTAGGGTAATCAGTTAACTTGCATAATTATTCTTTAGGTTAGAACCTGGCATGTACCACTTGTTAAGCCGAAACAAAATTGACAACTTCATCTCCAAATAAAAGTTATTTTTGCTGCCTATGACAAAGTCTACTCAATCCTAATACAAACCTTGGAGATGGCAAGCATGAGACCTCTTATTTTCTTTCCACGTGTCCCTCCTTTGGTCAGAAAGATTTCCATTAAGCGTGGCGCGTATTGGTCAAGCTCGGCAAAGAAAGTAGATAGCAGAGGCTTTGTGGTGATTCGCAGAAACTCCTTCTCAATCTGCAATAGAGAACAAATACATTGATTAAAAACGCAACTGTATATTTCACTCACTTCACATCTAAGCTGACTAAAGCTGCTTTTAGAAGACCATGCAGACATCAGTGCTGTCTGTGTAGGACATGAATCAGTCTGTGTCAGATACTGAATTTGAAATTTCCACTAAAGTCACAAGTAAGAGGCAAGTGGAACCAAGATCTAGGCCATTTGCTTTTTGAAGTTTGCAAAGACTGCTAAATTGCACCAGTGGTAGTTCACTCTTTGCAACACAGTATGCTGTTCTAAACAGATTTTTCAGGTTTATTTTTAGTATATTATTTGCAATTGGTGTTTGTTCTGGGAAAGATATTGCAGACTGAGCAATAATCCATTTCTAATGGGGGCCTTTCTTAAAATGACTGGTCCCAGTAACAAAGGCGCTTGTCGACTCAGAAATCGAGGGAAAACCAACAACACACCCGGCAGAACATTATGTTATTTACACGGGTGCACATAAGTGGTCCGCATGTGCGCATTCGCTGTCAAAATAAAAGACGCGCAACAGATAAGAAGTTGCAACGCACGTTTGCATCCATATAAAAGGCACTGTTTTTGTCCGCTAGAGTGGGATTTTCACGGCACATTCTGCAACACATCTGTGTGTTCATCATTTGTTTGAAGCCAGCTCACCTCCTGCAACCACTTTTGCGAGAATACGCGCTTCTTTTGTGGTTCGGACTCCTTCTGACATTTCTTTGGAGGTGGAGGAAAACCAAAGTAATTGCTTAAAGGAGCTTCTTCGACATATTTAAGAGTTCTAAACAAATATGTCCTCCTCCAGAAAATCTTATGTATGCAAACACGCGTTGCAACTTCTTATCTTGTGCGCGTTTTTTATTTTGACAGCAAATACGCACCTGCGGACCACTTATGTGCAGCCCCGGTTATATAGCTCGTCATGTTGCAGCCACAGAAATTCTTTTGTCCATGAAACCATAAAGCTGCACTTTCTTTTTGCCTTATAGTCTGATTTGTCATAACTTTTCCGTTTTGTGGTAAGCTTTTCTTTGGCTGTCACTTCTTCACCCTGACCTGTCTTATTTGGCTAAGCAGAACTACAATTAATATCCTGCTGCTTTTACACACGCACTCACATAACACTCAGCGATTGTCTGCGCGATCAACCTCTCACATGTTTAAGCTTGCTGCGGGAGATTTCACTTGTCATGTTTGCATAGTAAGCTAACGATTGATAAGACGATGTCAGAGGAATTGGTGCACAAATTATCATCACTCACAGATCAGTGCTGTCGCTCTCTATACACAGGTCGCGCGATTGCAAAGTGAAAGCAAAAAACAAGCGCAAATTCAAACGCGATTTCAATATGTCACATATTGACAGTGGCTCACCGATGCCAATGACATAATTACCCAGCTACATTTCCGAAAGAATGCAGAAGCATTGACATATATTTTTCCTTCTTATGACAGCCCGACGGGCAGGGCAGAGATAGATTTTGGTAGCCCGACTGGAAAAATCGCTAGCCCTGGGACGTCGGGCTAGCCATTTTGCGAGCCCTGTACAGTGTTTCAATAATTGTACCTACTACTCTCCCTGATGGAACAACGCTTGCACTGCCACATACAAGTCACTGAAAGAAAAAAAGAAAAGCAGTTTTAAGGATAGTTTTATTGGCACCTTTTTTTCACTTTGATTAAATCATAAAACTATCATAAAAAATATATGATGGTAAAAGGCTTACCATGTATTAAAGAGGAGGCACAAACAATCAGAAAAAGGGGTCAGCTTTCTTTGTGGTGTTACTATGGTAAAGAAAACAGAAAAAATTATTTTATAAAAATTCCACAGTGGATTTTTTTTTACTTTGTTGCAAATGTATAAAAAAAATACAAATACATATAAATACCTCTTGCAATAAAAAATTCACAGATAAATATCCAATCTGTTGCCAAATGTAATAGCAGTGTTTCACACTATGCAATAAAGATGCTGGTAGTTGCGGTATAGGTCCGACAGGCAATTTTCATAACTATCCGCCATTGCCTTTTCCTCTGACCTCGTGTTTATGCTCTTTTTCCCATGCACTAGCATCAAGTCAATTCGAAGGATGCAGCCCCTGAATTTGGACACAGCTAATATTTAGCAAATCGCGCATGCTAGTTTAACTTGCATTACTGTGAGAGGCCGAATGCTTAAAATAAAAGGAGAGAGAAAGAAAGAAAGAAAGAAAAAATGCAAATGATAATAAAAAAAAGTGAACAAAGACCATGTCTTGCAATAACCGTCATTTAAAACCAAAGTGAATGCTAACAGAGCTAGGTAGAAGTTCAATGAGACAACCATACTAGCTTTAGCTAACTTCATTTACTTTGAAAGTGAATTACAAACGTGTTAAATATTGAATTAAACATATCAATAACCGCTAAAAACACTATAAGACTAACTGCAAAAACGGGTAAAAAAAAAAAAAAAAAAAGAACAATGAAGTGGACATGCTAATAATAGTATAAATATACCCAGAGCGGATTATAAATCAGGTATTAGACGGTACCGATTGGCACCGTCTAATACCAGATTTTCACTGTATTTGCTCCACTCCCGCTGTCTAATGACAACTTACACATTTGGAATTAAAAACATTGTTAAACAATTAATGGACAAAACAACTTCGTTTGACTAAGATATTTTGAGTTATTTATTACTTACCTGTATTGTGGAAGATTCCGCAGAGGGAAATGGCAGTCCACTGAACACATATAACTTCTCCGCGTTCCCGCCTCTTCACTTTTGGGAAGTTTGAGCATGCGCACTAGGCATCGGTTTTAGAGTTGTTGATTTAAAATAATTACATTTAATTGAACTGAAGAATGCAAATCTAGTTCATTAAACTTTTTGTTATTTTATGTTAAACCAACAACTGATAATGATTTAAAAACCTAAACTCAATATGTTCATGTTAAATAGACAAATGTCTATTGAATTAATCAAACAACTGCCTTAGTTGACTTTTTTGAGTGTAGGGGGAGTACATTTTTGCACTTGCACATTTGTAAACTCAAAGAAAAAAATTCAAGCCCCTCATTAAGCCTAAACATTTTTTTTAATCTCACTCAACGCAAATGTAGCACTCCAGCGTTACTGCAACTATTATTCGTGTGGTGAACCTAAATTATTCTCCCTCAAAACGGTATTTGTCACAAGAACACAAAGTTGCTGAGTTACCCAACAGCCCGCCCTCTCCGAAGATTTTGCGCTCTTTCAGGATCATCAGAATGAATGCAGCTGCTCTTGGCCTCTCTCTGTACTTTTCGAACAAAACTACACCTTCAGGTAAGGTAACATTTTTATTTTTCATATATCCAATTGTGTATTACTTTATGAGCTGAATGTATGGCAATGCTATTTATCATAGAAGCTTTTAATAGTTGTTTTTCGAACTTTAGGTGGTGCTACCATTCTCTTCTCTGCTTGGATACTAATTTTTGGACAATATAGACAGGTCTTTTCAAAAGTGCCTTGTTATAGAGGAGAAATTGTGTAGCTGCCAACTTTTAAGTACTCAGAGCGTGTGCTAGCTTATCAGCAGCTAGCCAGCGGCCATGTGCTCAATGAAAGATGATGTCCTATAGCTAACTTCTTTCTTACTGTTTTTTTTAATATAATCAAATAATGTGGTATTCTGTGCTTATTATCATATAATGCCATTTTCTAGTAGAACGTATTGTTTTGAGGTGTCTCTAAAAGCACTGCATAGTTTACTGAGGGTGCTACCAAAAGCGAACCATGTGGCCGGAAGAGTAACTGTAGTCAGCACAATGCGCACTCCCGTGATGTTCAAACCTACTTATTATTATGAAAGATTTCGGCTACGTCTACACATGCATGGGTATTTTTGTAAACGGAGATTTTCCGTTTTCATTTCAAGAAATAATCCCGTCCACACGTAAACGCAAAACTGAAGGAAAACGCTGCTAGGAACATGCCAAAGCAACAGGTGGCGATATATATATATATATATATATATATATATATATATATATATATATATATATATATATATATATACATATACATATATATATATATATATATATATATATGTATATATGTATATACATATATATATATATTCGGAGCACTAGGTGCGGTGACTCCCAAGCTAGGCGAGTGGCTCCAGCAGATCCCGGGAACAACATCGGAAATCTCTGTCCAGAAGAGCGCAGTCCTGGGAACAGCTAAGATACTGCGCAGGACCCTCAAGCTCCCAGGCCTCTGGTAGAGGACCCGAGCTTGAAGGATAAACCGCCCGCAGGGGCGTGCTGGGTGTTTTTTTTATATATATATGTATACATATATATATATGTATACATATATGTATATGTATGTATACATGTATATGTATGTATACATATATATGTATACATACATATACATATGTATATATATGTATGTATACATATATATATGTATACATACATATATATGTATGTATACATATATATGTATGTATGTATGTGTATTTATGTATTGTTGGGTTGTTTCAAATTCTGAAGTGAAATCTGATTTTACAGATTCCAGTTTGTTTTCAGTATTGCCTAGTAGTACAGAGGTGTGTGCTATTCAGATTTGACATTCATTACAAATGTACGTCAGCACTTTTTTGTGAGCACTTTGATTTTGTTAAGGTTGATTTGACCATGTGACATGTATGTTTATTCACAAAATATTCTGTTTCTGCTTTTAATTCAAGTGAATAAACCCGAGTTGTAAAAACAAATTCATTTTGTCATTATTTTAATAATTAAATTAGTTTTCTGGTAATGAAAATTATGATTTAGTTGAACTCAAAATAATGATTTCAATGCAATGAAAATCTAGCTCACGTGAATGACACTGTATTGAGTTGGACCAACCAAAACCTTTCACATCATATTAATGTACTTTTTTTCATTTTAGCAGTATTTACAAAATTGTGTTCTACTGACTCAATTTAATTGAATTGTCACGATGTATGTAGATTAGGTTGGACCAAAGTAGATGTATTACGTGGAAAACCTGCCATCAGTCCAATTGAGTTCATCCAATGACTTATTTTTTTGAGTGTACACACTCACCGGTGTCTTACTTACAACTAACTAGCGCCAGGCTGGACCCTCTTTGCCACCAGAACTGTCTGAATTCTTCATTGCATAGATTCAACAAGGTGCTGGTGTGGTGACCCACTAGAAGGCTCCACTCAGACCCAAGCCTGGAGGTGGGGTTCTGTTGTGTTTGGACGCTGAGTTAATGTCTGGAGGTGAATAAAGTTGGAGTGGAAAACTAGACCTCCTGTGTCGTGTGTCCCATGCCTCCATACTGGAAACATTACTTAGAGGTTTTGCTACATATTGACATGGCAGCATCATACAGTTGCTGCAGATTTGTCAGCCGCACATCCATGATGTGAATCTCCCATTCCTCCACATCCTAAAGGGGCTCTACTGGATTGACATCTGGTGACAGTGGGTTTCATTTGAGGACAGTGAACTCATTACGATATTGAAGAAACCAGGTTGAGAGATGACAGAAATTTGTGAAAGCACCCATCAGAAGATGGGTACATTTGGTCCGCAATAATATGTCAGACAGGCATATTTGAACGATGCTCAGTTGGTACTAAGGGCTCCAATATGTGTGATGAAAATATTCCACAGCACTGACATCAGCCTGAATCATTCATGCAGACAAGCTGGACCTATGCGGTCATGCTGTTGCGCTCAACTCTGACCCTACGGTCCAAATGTTGCAGCAGAAATTGAGACTTTTGTCCAATTTCGGTAACCCTGTGCCAATTGTAGCCTCATCATGCTGTTCTTAGCTGACAGAAGCTTAATTAGATTTCTGATAAATCACTTGTTGCACATTTATATACTAGTTCTACAAGGAACCCTTGATCAGTAACAGGGCTTATAAGTGGTTATCTTAGTTACTGGTGCTTTCTTATGAGTTGGAAGCAGTCTGGTCATTCTCCACTGACCTCTGACATTTTCCCCAGAAAATCGCCACTATTTGGATACTTGTGTGGGAAAGTCCCAGAAGATGAGAAGTTTCTGATAAAAACAGGCCAGCCCGTCAATGACCATGTCACATTCAAAGTCACTTAAATCACCTTTCTTCCTAATTCTGATTTGAACTACTGAATGTTTTGCTGCCTTATGATTGGCTGATAAGTTAACAAGCAGTTGAACAGGCCAACCTAACTATGGGGCTGTGAGTGCAGATATCTGTAAAAGATCTATAAGAATACTGTTGACCATTTATGGAAAACCATATTTGGTGAAAATTGTGATGAGGGGTAGGATCTGCGGGGAGAACAAATTCCTCTCATAAACAAACACTGGATGTGAGTAAAGTCAATATCATAAAAAGCTTTGCATGCAATATGAAGGTTATTGTTGTGGAGGAAGGTTTAGCAGGCTAATGACTGTGTGAAAACGAGTTGGGTTAATATGACTACACAGACCATGATTAGATGTTAACAATCAGCTGAAGCAAACAGTTCATAAATAAGCTACTGTTAATTAAACTTAAGCTGACACTAGCTAATGAAAGCCTCATTCTTTGGTTGCTCTAACCCAGTCTTGCCCCACTTGGCTTTTACATTGCTTCAGTTCCCTGATTATATCTATGTCTATATTACTGGCAGCCCACCCATGTGCTGGCAGACTTTCAGACACCAAGAAGTCCCACAAGTGTGGGAACATTGTTCAGCAATCCAGGTTGCGCGCCACATCTCTTGGTAGAGTTGCTGGATGCTTATGTTTAGTTTTTATGTGCAAAAGCAAATGTCTTGGTGCTAGACTTGAACCTAATGTTCCGGTTACATGCAGGTACATGCTGATGGTTGATAAACTAAAGGGAAAACAGAACCCTTTAATACCTATTGATAGAAATCTGGTGGCTTTGTTATACCGTGTTTCCCAGCATGGTGTGGGTCCACTTGTCTTCTTAGAGTGAAAGGTAGCTTCAAATCTAAAACAAGTTGTTTTTAGGGCTCTTTACCTTTATCCTGTGAATAAACACTTCCATCTATATGGCAATAGTCTCTTCAAGGAACATATTAAAATTATGTGAATGCTATTTTGTCCATGATTTTTGACAAAATGGTTGCGGTGGTGGTGCTTTTAAAAGAATTGTATCCTGTCACTCCAGTAGAGCACCACAGCAGTGGTAGAACCCATGCCAGGGAGCATTCAAGTTACCAATATGATTTTTGCTAGTTTTTCCTGTAATTTGTCACCAGTCTGTAAATAACTGCTGAAATAACGTGAGAGTTTTAGTCTTAGTTTCCCCAAAACAGCACTGATTAGTTACACTACACCTGCAACAACAGTAGAATTCATTGTTAAACCATGCACACGACACCAAGGTATATCTTTTATGTGTCTTTTAATGCAGCCACTTCTTACTGTGTGTGCCTCCCTCTCTAGTCATGTCGGAGAACTATATTGTGTTTGTCGAGCAGCCAATCAAGATAGATCTGCTGAAGTTCATGCTGTACAAAATACAGGGGAAGAGCTTTAGCAAAGTCATGACCTGGGAGCCTCAGCATGCAACAATCTTCCATCTGGTCAACAGACACACCGGAAAGGTGACATATATTATAACGCTTATTTACTGTATACAATCTAGGGTAAAACAGGAAACACACAATCACAACCAGCTGCCGAGGAGTCGGAACAGGAAAAAAAAGGAAAGCTGTAAGCTGATCTCTTCATGCACTATTACATTTTTTTCATATTTATTTTGATGAAACTACACTCTGATGGTGTAGCCTTTCCTCGTGTGTTGTTGCTCTCAATTTTTTCATCTCATTACACAGCATACCCATTAAGCATATAATAACAAACTTTCAAAATGATAAAGTGCAACTCAATAACATTCGTGCCAAGCAGGGAGCTTGTCTTCAATTGTGAAAAAACAGCACATCACCTCGTTTGTCTTTTTTTTTTTTTTTTTTAACTTTGTCTTGTTTTCTTGATATTGTACGAGTCTGAGTCCTCACTGGTTGATGTTTCTGGTCTGACAGAAGAGTGAAGTGAAGTACTATACAGGACCCATGTTTACGCTCCATCAAATCAACGCTTTTGAGGACAGTGAGTTCTTGGTTATGGACATGTGCTGTGGGGACGATGGCGAGCTCATTGGGGAGTTCACGCTGGAGAACCTCCGAAGAAATTCAGGAGAGGAAATAGACGAGGTAAATGCCTTGAGTTTGTTAGTTTGTTATCAGTGAACAGCTCAGATTGAAATGCTGGCTTTTACCAAAACAACAACACGAGTGACTTCCACATAATGGTGTTTTTGTATCCATCATTGTTCAGCTAGTATTTTGTTTTGCATTCATAACATTACCCTCATCCACCCTGAAACCTAAAATATGAATCAGCGAGGATTTGTGGAGGATTTGTCTGTTTCTTGGGCATAGACTGTTCAATTGCCTCTGATGTTTTCTTCTTTTTTTTCTTCCTCTTCTTCTTATTTGTCAGTTTCCAAAGAAATAGACTTTGGAAATATCTGTGATTTCAAATGTGGTGGAGTGTATTACTTTCATCAAAACATAGGAACATGGTTTTGTGACAGCACTTTGTATCTGTTTGGCTGTGATTGTTCTTGAGGTTGCATCGCACCTTTTATTCAAACACAGATAGTTGGGAGTCTGTTTTTTTCATATCCCTCTGATTTCTTTTGGCAGTTTTATAACTCATTGTGCAGAAACCTTCCAAGAAGATATGCCCTGCCTCTGTCCGTGGATGAACAAACTCCTGCAGATGAAAATCTTATCACTTTGCATAACTGCAAAGCCACGGCGAGGATGACAAAACCTGGAGAGGTAGGAGTCAATAGCATGAATTTCCTGCCTGTAGTAGTAATATTTTTAACAGTACATTACTGGTTGTACTGGGAACAGGTGAAGATGGAGGCCTATAATCATGATGAATACAACCAATTTACTCCCACACATTCTCATCAATTATCCAGCGTGATGAAAGTTACTTTCTGCAAGAGAGTAATTTCATGAGTTACAGCAGATAAAAACGATGTGTCCACTATTCAGGTGAATAATTAGAGTTTAACGGCTTATGTATCCTCACACATACTCGCTCTCCAACGCTTTCTTACAGCGGAATAAAGCTGAAAGAAAAATGTGATCTTTTAGTTGTCATGACTACCTGTATGACACTGTCCTCCGTTGTTGTTGTGAGAGTGCATGCAGCAACTGAAAAACATCTGTTAAAGTGCTCATGCGACCAGAGTCACAGAAAAAAAAGATAGAAGAAAACTGAGAAAAATATTGCTTGCTCGTTGCACGTGACATTACATTTATTTCTAAAGTAAAATGAAGAGAAATTCATTTATTGTTAACTAATGGATGCTCTGGCCCTTTTGCGGGAATCCATTAATTTCCCTGTCAGAGAGAACAATGCTGTACTGATTTGCAGGACCAAGGAAATCATGTCTGTCACTATGTCTCAATTTTTGGCTAAAGTCTTTCACTGATTTGAGCAAAACCCTCATCCTGCAGGTTTACATGACCCACGAGGAGCTTCACAATGATGAGCTGCTGCAGTTCGGTGGCCTTGAGTTCCCTCAGATCAATTATCACCAGTTCAATGGCAGGCCTTACCGCTACTTCTACTCCTGTGGCTTTGGACACATTTTCAGTGACTCCCTGCTCAAGATGGATGTCCACACCAAGGAGCTTAAGGTTTTCTATCAGTCAAAGGGTACACTTAGAGAAACCTCATTGTTAACTGAGCCGGGTATTACCACATCAAAGCTATTTCTACTTCTGTTTCTTTATCATAGCGAGGGCAGCAGTAGGTTGTGTGAGTTGGTTTTCTAACATGAAAAAGTTGAGAGTAAGGGGTATGTTTATGTGATCTTCTCCTGTCTAGGCGTGGCGTTATCCCGGCTTGTACCCGTCTGAGCCTGTCTTTGTTGCTTCGCCTAAAGCTACTGAGGAAGATGATGGAGTTGTCTTGTCTGTCATCATCACGCCCAGAGAAGTAATTGAAACCATTTATCTGAGAGAGATATTCACCTTTTATGGTATTTGTGCATCACTGTTACAGACAAAAAAGGCTAAAGTTAGTTTGTCAACACAATAAAAATGAGCAGACAACTGTGAAAATGTATGTGGCCCGGATATGGCCATTAGTATTTTCTTCTAGGCTAGCCTGACTGATCCAACCAGGGTCAGTGTGGGGCTAGATGCCATGTGCTTTACAATATTTTAAGAAACGCGTGGCCCACACAACATTTGACTGTGCCATAAACTTATCCAGAAGGGCCAAAAGTAGTCAAAATAATACCAAAATGTGCTACCTGAGTCCACACGGTGACGTCTATATAACTGTGAGTCATTTACCTTCACAGAGTGTTTCTTATTGTAATGCTTACTCTGAGTTTCTTTAATCTTGCCTGTGGCAATACTACACTAAACACTTTTAAACAATAAAAGCTAAATTGAAAAACCCATTGTGGAAACTAACTGGATCTAAACTGAATTTGAAAAGAAAACACACACATATAAAAAACTAATGAAGAATATAAACAGAAATTGGGTGTATACAATGAAATTTATAGAGGAAAAAATATACATAATAACAAACAGATTTGTTATACTCTTATTGCAACCTGAGCAGACATGTGTTTTTACTATGCATGGGAGAAGACAAATGCTTTGGTGCTCTCAGTATCATTATAGCAAGAAGGGAGATCTGTGACCTTTTTTTCCCCCTTCCAATAACATAATCTTCCTCCTCTGTATCTGTTTCCAGGAGAAAAGTACTTTCCTGCTTGTTCTGGATGCCAAGACCTTCTCTGAGCTGGGCAGAGCGGAGGTCCCTGTCAATATCCCATATGGGACCCATGGTGTGTTTAACGAGATGGGCTAGATTTGCCACTCTCTACAACTCTGTGGCAAATTGCTGAAATTGAACCAGCAACCAGCCACTTTATCCACAAAATAGAAAATCTCTGTCGATGTCGTTCCCTGTAAAACTCCTGAACTGTAAAAGACAGAAAGAAGTAAGAGCTTGGAAAAACTGCACACTCATGCCATTTGTTTGTGCCTCCTTGATGGGAATAGGTGCATGTCCCCACCGTGTGCTGCCATTACTGTTAGAAAGATGGCAATCTTAGGAGGCTAACAAGACAGAGAGCCCAGCATGGCATCGGAACACTGATATAGTTTGCCCTCTATGTGTCCTCGTGATCTCTTGTAAGAATTTAAAATTGTGCTTTCCTTTCAGTGCATACATTCAAATAAAATATGTTTCCCTTTTTTTTTCTCGGTTAAAGTGTTTTTGCATCATCATACCACTGGAAACGCTATACTCCCAGGGAGAACAGAACAGCACTTAGGATACATAAAAATGCATCAGAGGAAATTCAATTTCTGTCAAAGTAATGTGATAGAAATGGACAACGTCTGAAATGCCTGGAAAACAAATGGAACTAACTGGTCGATAGCCTCCAGAGAGTCTAGCGGAGGTCACATCAGAAATTTGGTGTTGTCCATCCAAAACAAAACCCCAAACAAAGTTGTCATACGCATAAACACTAACATTTAGGACTTTGCATAGAGTGGCTTGTTATTTCATTCTATTAAGCCACGAGCCAAACAGAACAGTGCCATACACAGACTCTACCCATTGTGTGAAGTGGCCTACTATAGCGGCACTTGTCTCGCCACAATTGACTTTAATGATACTTATTTCATTGGCAATTTTCCCTCTTACATTGATTTGAATGGGCTGATTTGAACTGAATTTAGGCTCTGCAGCTGGAAGCTGTGGCGTTTCAACTATATTATGAACTATACAAATTTTCCCTTTGACTAAAATCAACTTTTAGTCAAGAGTTTTGCAAAGGTAATTTGCAACAGCAGGTCCCAACCTTAAATAATTTATGGCTGTATGGTACACAAGCAGAGGTTTCATCTTCAGCGTCTCTTATTTCACCAAGTGGAATAAGATAGGATGGGATAAAGCCATAGTTTGCTGTTTGAAATAATTTAACACAGGGAATTGAAATCACTTACATTTTTGTCATGTTCCTCTGCTCAGCTGCAGCTGTGTCTTTTAATAAGCATGCTGTACATGTCTCCCAAGATACACATTAATTAGCCTATAATTCCTAATCTAATCAGTCATGCTTAACCTTTTCGAGTGCCTGCCTGTGTGCGTGCGTGCAAGTGTGAGCATAAGAGATGCTCAACTTTATTAGTACTCACTCCACTGGCAGCGACCAGCAGAGAGTGATCCAGCGACCTTTGCACTCAAATGAATCTTGGGTTAAATGTTTCATTAACCAAAAACGCAGCTGAAGCAAATCTCCATCCAATTTACCAAATGACAAAGACAAAATCATCATCATGGCTCATTCACGGTGCAATATAGATAACACTTTGGTGGCCAAATGGGCCAGATTCATGTGGGTAGAGCCCAACAGTCATTAGGAGAAAACTAAACACGATAAACAAACATGCTAGCATTCAAGTTTGTCTTCCCTGCTGTCAAGGTGACAGCTTTCAACTCTCTGAGCTCTTATTTGACCCACGAGAGTAAGCAGTAACTCACTCTGAACCCCCTTGCTGTCTCACTAAGCACAAGTTATTGCCTTAACTTTGAGTCTTATCTGTATCATTATTTCATATCCCATGAATTCATAACGATATCATCTATATTCACCATATTAGAGACACTTCTAAAAGACAGGGAGTGATTTCCCTCAGTAGTGAGAACCATGTCTACTATATCCAGATTTGTCATTCTCCATTTCACGGTCTTGAGCCATGTTGTCGGAGCCCAGTTATTTGACATATAGATTACGCACATCTCTGCACGCATCTGTCTACATGCTCTCTCGCTCTGCACTGCATATAAGTATGAGCCTATTTATAAAAGATAGCACAATTATAGACGCATGCAATTGTGTAAAAAAACCGCGATAAAATTGCAAATGCCTTATGAAGTCAGAATGGAGCAATTAAATACCCCTAGAGGAGCTGAATCATGCAACGTCAAGAAGAAGAAGAAAAAAAGAAAGCGAGGGGAGGATTTATCCACATTGCACTATTGTGGATAGACATAATATGAAGCCTCAATAAGACTTCACGTTTGTTTTTTTTATTCAGTGCATCCACTGCTAATGTTTCTTTCTTGATTTCATGCCTTTTTTGTTTTATTATAAATGCCTTCATCCTCGCGAGCCTGCTACTCAAGCAACTGTAGCCTTCATCCAGTTTATGCATGCGATCTTCGGTGAGAAATCACTGCTAAAATAAATGGATGAAATTGCTCTGGTATTTGAAATAGATGCACGAAAGGCAAAAGGTTGCCATTTTCAGGTGAAATATACACTTCCACTTAAAAAACATTTGAGGAATAGTCTCCAGCAGCCACTGCAGCTCTAATTCAGGACAGTTTCTGGATACTCATGATGGTGGATGATGCTTTACAGTGTCCTCATAATGACAGCGACTTCATACTCGAGAAATGAGAATAAGCCTGGGCCGATATAGGCAGAATGAGGCTGATGTTGCCATTATAACGGCAAGCTGTTTTCCCTCTTGGATGAAAGCCTGGGCTGACAGTCAGACATCATTATGAGCCAGTGGCCTTGCAGTTTGTCACTGTCACAACCTCTAAATAGAGACTTTGTTTTCAAGATTTGTAAAGATTTATGACATTATGGGCACTATTTAGGCGATGATGCACAACAAAGTCATTTTATTTAATGTGAAGCCACTTTGTAAAATGGCAGATTCTGCTGCTTGTGCGCTTAGCTATTTCCTCAGAGCATGACTATAATACGAGACATTGTGGTTATTTTCCCTTTCAAATCTTTCTCCGGAAAAAACCCAGATATGGTGTGAAGTGTTGAAATGAATGGCGACATTCTCATCATCATTGCAGCGTCCACCCTTTGATCCCAAATCCTAAAAATCAGACCTCAAATTTCTGTGGTTTGTAGAACCCAAGCCTAGATGTCAGCCAAAAAAATTAATTGTCCTGGTGACCTTGCAAAAATTCTTGAATAAAGCATTCCCTGTGTGCTGGCTGCCTTACTGTGATTGAAAAAAGCCAAGGTATTTATTATTCCTTCATAATTCTTTCCTTGATCAGTTGCAGTTTTGGCCTCGCTTCCCTTCAGCTGCACATTGAACAGAACTGTAAAGAATCTCTTATGGAAAGAAGATGGTATTCATGTAAGAGGGATATTATGAAACACATTCATTGTTGCATTAAAAGCATACGCTTTTAAACACCGGGGCCTGTAGCACCACGTGGAATCAAAGACATACCACACAGCTCAGGTGAGGTCCCTATAATTTCACATACCGTGGACCAGAGGTTAAAGGAATATTGATGATTGCTCTGTGGGATAACATTAATTATGGTCCTCTATGACCGCGTGCCTTCCACTGAAATCACTCACCAGCAGCGCCCTCTGCTGGTCCACGGGAGCCCCCGCTTTATAAAGTGCTGCGATGCCTCGACACGCATGCAGTCAGTGGAAAAGAAGCGTTCCCTCCCTTCTTGAGCGCGCAGCTTTTTGAGGGAACCACCGGTGAGGGGGAAAAAAACCAGTCAGCGTTTTGTAGCACTTTCAGATGAGTTCTTCTGCCTCCTTAGAGATACTGACATAGCTATCACAGACCGCTTTGCGCCAGTTTAAGGACTGTTTTAGGGACAATTTGTCTACAAGGGCCAACTGGAGCGGGCAGCTCTTATAATGCGGAGAGATCAAGTCTCAGTAGTTTGTCGGTATGAACGCAGCGCAGACGGACCCTGAATAACTGCTCTTACGGATTGACTGCTTGTTTGATTGCCATTTGATCTTTTTTTTCCCAGTGTCAAGGAATTCTTTCCTTTGTCGTGATTAGTTCATTATTAAGATATAAAATAAAATTGTGGATTACTTTTTGGGGGATTCGAGGATATTTTCGGAGCTGCATGTTTCTTTTAAAATTTGAATGAGGGTTTTTTACAGTTATCCTGCGCCTGGGTCACGGATCCGGAGAGGGGAGTTAATCCTTGAAAAGGTGGAAATATTCGTGTAATTCTAGCACAACTCATCCTTCTTGCGGCTGAGTCCAAAATGAAGTCTGTCACTGTGTGGATGTGCGTCTGCACCCTTGTTCTGCTCCCAGGTAAGAAGTTCCATTTGAGAATCACTCTCAGCCGTACACATTAGGACATTAGTGATGATGTACACAACTGTGTTATTTTACCACTTTAAAAAAATATTAATAATGGAGTTGTTGTAGAATAGCAGGTAATCAACTCTTTAAAAATAAAAATAAAGATGAATTATGTATAGCTGGCATCTGATGGCTTTCTTCTTATATTGGGTTTGATTTTGATTAGACTATGTTCGATTTTCACCCAAAGCTACAAACCGAACTTGGTCTATGCGAGTGAGTCGTTTGCAGCCCACATAACACACTCACAGCTTCCACGGTGAAAGAAGAGCTCATTATTGTAACGAGAAAACATAGCTTTCAGTCAGCCAAAAATATTGCACAAGATTAATATATATATATATTATTTTTGCTAGTTGGTTGAACATGACGGAATCCACCACCACAAATCGTCATCGCCATCATTATGATCACATTAGCATTATCAGTATGTTCCCCCAAACGCATGCATTCGCATTTAAATGACATCCCTGACGGGCTGACTGACAGCCCCACAATAATTTAACGTTTAACTTTATGTATGTCTTTTCTGACCCGCTGCTCTCCGGCTGATGCTCTTCTTCTCCTGATCTAAATGCACAACATCCCCACAAGGGGTCTCTCTTGTCATTTCACCAGAACTCTGTGTACTTAGCTTCGTGTGTGAAGGTGCATTTCAATCTCAAACTCTTGTCAAATGGCAACACTGGAGTCTTGCTCTGTGGATTACTGTTTACTCTGTGTAAGCTCATTTTCTGCTCACCTAGATGCAAATTAAGCGTAGTCCTTGGCATGATATAATTAGATATTATTCAGTGATCGGATATACCTTTGGTTAGATTTAATAAGAATCTGAGTCTAGTTCTCTTTTGCTGCATTAAATGCACCAAAAACCTGTCTCGGTAAGCACCTAAATAACCCGCTATAAAGTAAACGAGACATAGCAAAACACTGCATAGAGGAGTGTATGAGCAATGTGCACCGGAGGAATAACTAACTGGCTTGCTAAAAGATGCCTGGGCAGGTATGGGCCTATAATAGGCTGCAAATCTGGTTTGTTCCCACATACAACTTGTTGCATAAATGGAACAGAGGATAAAGCATGAAGATAGACAGATACTAGCACACATAAAACACTAAACCCCCAAACATTAATTTGCAGTTTCTCAGTCACCATTCAGTTTTTACCACCACATATTTTTCTTTCTCTCCACATAGATGAGGCAGCAGGTTCCTGGGGTGTTCCCTCAGCTTTGCCCGTGTCTTTGGCTAACAGTGCTCCAGGATCTTCAAGCATCAAATCTGGGCCTGGAGCTCAGCCAGAATGGGTGAACTGCATCGAGGCAAGTGAAATGTGTAACCAGGACCCTCAGTGCAGCTCTTGGTACCGAGTTATGCGCCAGTGCCTTGTGGGTAAGGAGAAAGATGCCATGCTAGATAACAACAGGGAGTGCCAGGCTGCTCTGGAAGTGCTGCTGGTTAGCCCTCTGTATAACTGCCGTTGCAAGAGGTCCTTGAAGACGGAGCAGCAGTGTCTACAGATCTACTGGTCTATAAACATGGGACGCAATGAAGGTAGGAGGCAGGTGCTTTCAAGGTCTCACAAAATTCATGCTACCAAATTTTAACTGTACATTTTGTGAGCAATATAATAAAGGTCCACAGTGCCCCTCTTATCCCTCCTTCAGTTCTTTTGCGTGAGCTCTGTGGTCATGTACAGCAAGATGCAAGTAAAAGCAGCTGTTTATTATCCTTTGACAGATATGCAGCATACTTTCATTGATAGCTATATATGTGACTCACAGTCTAGAGGATTCTGACATGTATTTTTTTATGAATCTACTGACGTCGAGTACCAGTTAGTTTGTTTTCCGAGCAAAGACAAGAAGTAACCACACCCACTGTTGATGCCCTATTCCCCAGCGCCCTCTTACAGGGATACCCAGAAGCCCCTGATGAAAAATATATGCTTTCCTACTTTCCACACCCTCTCAGATGTAATGGAGCTATAATGGAATTACATTAGATGGACATGTTATGGTAGACTTATTGGTTTTCACCTAAAGTGTTCCATTTTACCTTGTAATTACTTTACAGTCATATAGCACAGTGGGCCTTATGTGTCCACTTTTGTGGGACATAAAATCACACTCAAAGGCTGATTTGTTGAAACCCTTTTTTAAGACAAGCTTCCTGGATTTTGATTTGAGATATCCTACACCTAAAGCTTTAAAGTTGTGATACACAGAAATAGAACATAGAAAAACAATCCACACCAGAATATAAAATCAGAGAGCCCTACCTACATCTTTCCCCTCTCAGGCCAACGCCAGTGTGATTGGACAAAATTAAAAAAAACATCACTTACATCACTTAAGACTCAAAGTACCAGAATGTCCTCCAGTTTACCCATTTTACTGCCATGCCTTAGTTCTTGTTTGGTCATTTTCCCTCTGTACAATACTTCAACAGATCTGATTTGAAGATTTCTGCAATTGACCAAAGTTTACATACAGAATTAATTTCTTAAAACATAAGAAAAGAGGCCGAACGCGTGCAGAAGCTTAATACCCTCTCAGATTATATCAGTTACCATATACTCAAAGTTTCATATGTGCTTTTCTTGTCCAGTGTCACTAAAAGTGTGTTTCTCATTCCACATCAAGGGTAAAAACCACGCAAGCCTTATATTAGGACAAATCTGTCTGCTGGAGATGCACCACCCTAGAGATCACCCTAAAGGGGAACCCTAACCCAAGTGTGACATTTGTTAATACATGTGATCAAAGTCTATTTGGCAGATTCCAAGCGTCCATGTAAGCATGCAGCACATAATGTACTCAGCTGTTTTGACACGTGGGGTAATGATGGAGACATTTCAAAGTCTCCGAGCTTTGAGCATTTTGGGCTTTTGTGTGGTGATCTGTGAAGTGATTCGCCAGGCTGACTACTCATAGCGCCAGTAACACTTCATCAGACTTGTGGCAGCAGAGGGTCCCTGACATGAGTTCAAGGGAAATGTGATGACATGGATGTTCCTCAGGCCCTGTGTCTCGCTTCCTGTCTTCTTCTCTTTTTCTAAATGTAATGATCTTTCTGTTCTCCCACTGCGCCTCATTTATGCCCCCACCTTCTCCTTTCCCCAAAAAATAGCCGCACCAGTCAATGGGTTTGAATGCGTCATGTAAGTTGCCTGGGCTGTCAAGAATAGAGACCTCCCGTGCCTCCAGTGTGTCCTTCACAGAGCATGTGCATCTGAAGAATACTTTCAGCGGTGACCCATTTTGGTCCTGTCACCCTTAGAGATAAAACCTGCTTTAACACAAACAAAAAGCTCTTACAGTGCAGCTTTAATCTAATCACGATCCACTGTGCAGTCAAGCAGGCTTTTGTTAACTGGAAACAATCTGTGTACAACATCCATCTCTGGAAACAAACATGAAAAGCTGAATCCCAGCAGACCCTCATGAAGTGGTGCTAAACCACTTAAAAACTGTGTGGATAAAACAGGATGGTTTGTAGCTTTGGAAAATTTCTTTGCTGCATTAATACGGAGAGACAATTGGAGAAGAGAGAAACATCTGAATAGAAATGGACTTGGATTCAAAGAAATGTAGCCAGACAAGGTCAAAGGATATGAATGGCCAACAGGAAGAGAGATGAGATTTTTAAAGTGCTGTGTAATTTCTACTGATGTGACGAGCATGGATACGGCATAGAGAATGTGTTTAATACTTTGTCAATACACAAAGGTCAATATATATATCTCAGAAAGTGTAGGAATCGATAAAGAAATCTTATTGTAGCTAGAATTTGCTATGTTTTGCATGAACTGTGTTAGCCAGGGACATGAACTTGGCCTGCAGGCTTGAGAGCTAAACCACTTTGTCAGTGAAGAGAAAGCTGATGAGGACCAAGGATGGACTGGGATTGACACAACATCCTGCTCTCCTTTCACAAACCTCCCACAGATACTTCACTGCCTCAGGCAAGGTTAACCCACTATCCCAGCTTTCTGGGAGTAAAGACCTCTTGTCAATATATCATTGTAAATATATAAATATAATTATATATATATAATTTAAAATTAAATGTGTGGTCTTAAGTCACAAAAGACTGTTTCGTGATCCCAATACCTGACAGTGGTTTGATGCACAGCCTAGGATCTGTGACCCTCTACTTACTTTAGCCCTCCATACGAGTGTCTGTGAAGTAATTCCAGGGATGTATTTAGTTACATCTACAGTAAGTAACTGCTTTGAAAAGGTTAACTTAGAACAAAGAGTTTTTTTCCTCTACTGCTCACCAGAATAAAACATATTTGTAACCAAAAAGCTTTTTGTTCACTCTGTTGAGTCAGTTGCATTTTCTAATGCTTGTAAATGCCTTGAAAGGAAATGTTTTATCTTTGTACTTTATAGATCATAGCAGTATTATTGCTTATCAGCTATATGAGTGAGTTGGTCTACCTTACCAACAGGTTCTCTGATATGGAACTGCTTGGAAAATGGGAAATAGGTGCTGGGATTTATCGAAACATGCAGACATACTTGAAATACAGTGGCAAAAGCAGAGTTTTTACAATTCTAACAAGCTTGAAAGTCTATATTTGGTATGACGACCTTTATTTGTCAACACAGCCTGAACTCTCTTTGGCAAGCTTTTTTTTTGTCATTTATTTCTTTACGTAGTCTTCAAAAATAGATATCCTGGCTTCTTGAAGGACATTCACAGCTTTTTTGGATGCAGGTTGCATTTTGTTTCATTCTCTGTCAAGAGGATCCCATACTGCGTCAATAATGTTCAGATCCAGATTTTTGGGGAGGCTAATCCATGACTGATAGTGTTCACTTGTGAGTTTTCTTTTTCTTTCCAAGTATGTTTTTACTGCATTGACAGTATGTTTGGGATCTTTGACTGTCACTGTTGTAACTAACCCTAACCCGCACAACATGTCGATATATATGTCAGGTTTTTGGCTCTTTGGGAATCACTTTGTTGGTGTTAAAATACCAGAGCAATACCTACAAACCTGAGAGAATAGCTCAAAGAAGACATCGTTTGTGCAGAGATCGTGTCCTTGTGCCAGAGAGGCTGACCAGACAGCAATCAACACTCAGGCCCAGCAAAAGCATATTAGCCAGGAAGGGCTTTACTCACTGTCCATTATGGTTTGTTGCTAAAAGACTCCAAATTGGTCATCCCAATGGTCATGCCTGAGAAGCAGTATGGTGGCCAGGCATAGGCAGACAAATAGGTGAATTGGTGAGAAACAACATGTCTCAAAGAACGTGTGATCCTAGTAGAGCTACTGTTGCCCAGTGAGCTTCTAGGCAGGCCATGGCAGAAAGTGGCTGGAGATTTGTTCAACTTGAATGGCAGCAACTATTAATGAGCCCATATACCCACACTTTTGGAGTTTTGGTATTTCCTTGTAGACTTTATTTGAAATATCAAGCAAACTACCTGGTTTGCATTTGTCTTACATTCTTAAAATCTACTAAAAATTGTTTTGTTTCACTCTCAGCTGTCAGTTAGTCCTCAGGAAACCATAAACCACCTGTCATGGTCCTGGGTCGTTGACCCAGCGTTTTGTGTTTTGTGACTATTTCCCTCTGTTCTAGTTATTCTGTGTCCTCCCCCCTTGTGTCCGGTTCGGGTTCTAGATTTCCTGTTTTACTTTGTAGGTCTGTGTCTCGTTATGCCCATTAAGTTCCAGCTGTGTCCCCTCCTGTGTGCCATTTCCTCATTACCTGGTGTGTGTATTTATAGTTGGTGTCTGCCTGTGCTCCTCGTCGGCACTCATCCGTGTATTTCTGCGTATCTCTGCATTCATCTGCGTTCCATGGTGTCCTGTCTCTGCGTCCCTCTGCCCCGCACCCCCTTTGTACGGTCTCAGGTTTGCTATTTAGTTTCTCCCAGTTTAGGTTTCCGTTTGTAAAGTACTCATACCTCGTTGCCTGTTTTTGTCACCGCCACCTTTGTAAATAAAACATCACTCGTATCATCAGTTTGCTGCATCTTGGGTCCTCCTTTTCCTCCACACCACACGGCTCCCTCCGCCAGCCGTGACAGTACGAGCCGACCAAACATGGACCCAGCAGCATCCGCACCGTCCCAGGAGTTTCGGGAGGAAGTGATCGACAGCGTCTCCAGGTTGGTCAACCTGTGGCTGGAGCATGAGGAGGAAGAGCTTCACCACGCTGTAGAAGCTAGGCTACAGCAGCTGATGTCTGCTCACTGCTGGCTACTCGACTCTCTTCACCCGCTCGCACAGGACTTCATCCTTAACGAACTTCACCTCCACCCTCCAGCCGCTACCGCTTCCCAACCCAGCCCGGCGGTGAAGATTTTGCCCGGCCCGCCGGAGGTTTTGCCCGGCCCGCCGGAGGTTTTGCCCGGCCCGCCGGAGGTTTTGCCCGGGAGGAAGCGACGATCGCGCCGTCGGCGCGTCGCCCCACAGCCGGAGGTTGGGACTTCGGAACTGCCGGCTGTGGTGAGTGGAAAAGACACTCCGTCTGTTTCGCCAGCTCGCATGACTGTTTATTCCGGGGCTGTGTTTGTTGAGCCAGCTGCCCAGCCGGTAGCTCGGTTAGCTGCCCTGCAGCCGCTACCTCAGTTAGCCACTCAATCTCCACCTCCATTACAGTCACAGCCAGACCTATTAGACACCTTGTTACAATCCGTGGCTCAGTCAATAGCTCAGTTGGCAAGAGACTCATCAGCGTTATTACCAGCTCAGCCACCATCTTCACCAGCTCCGCCTGTACTACAAGTCCAGTCCATCCAACCGGAAAAGCACTGTTTTTCACCTGTTCATGTCAAGCAGAGAGACACACCACATAACGCAGTAGTCAGTCCGCAACAGCTGGCCAGCCCAGAGACTGTGACGCACTCCAGGGCCTCCCCAGAGGCTGGGTCCCAGCCCCCGGCTGACTCTGGACCCCTGGAGGTTAAGAAGCCAGCTGAGGACTGCATCCGGCTGTCGCTGCCTGAGCTGAGTCGATGCTCTGTGCAGCTGCAGTCTGCTTTGTGTTTGCCAGAGGCCCGTGCGCCTGCTGGTTCTGACCCGTACCTGCCAGAGGCCCGTGCGCCTGCTGGCTCTGAACTGTGCCTGCCAGAGGCCCGTGCGCCTGCTGGCTCTGAACTGTGCCTGCCAGAGGCCCGTGCGCCTGCTGGCTCTGAACTGTGCCTGCCAGGGGCCCCGGTGCCCACTGGTCCAGAGACTGTTTTCGCTGGGGGGCCCGAGGAGCCCGTCCAGCCTCCTGTCTCGCCTGCTGGGGGGCCCGAGGAGCCCGTCCAGCCTCAAGACTCATTAGCTGGAGGTTCAGGAGAACCTAGCCAGCCTCCTGTCTCGTCAGCTGGGAGGCCCAAGGAGCCCGTCCAGCCCCAAGACCCATCATCGCCACCAGCTGCAGCCTCTGTGTCTCCATCCTCGCCAGCTGCGGCCTCTGTGTCTTCACCCACGCCGTCACCTGGTCCAGCCACTGCTTCACCCACGCCTGGCCCGGCTTCAGCCTCTGCTTCTGCTTCAGTCTCGTCTGGTCCAGCCTCTGCTTCTGCTTCATCCTCGCCTGGTCCGGCTCCAGCCTTCGTGTCTTCAGCATCGCCTGGCCCGGCTCCAGCATCCTCGTCAGCATCGCCTGGTCCGGCCTCTGCTTCAGCATCCTCATCAGCTGCCTCGTCTGGTCCAGCCTCTGCTTCGGTCTCGTCTGGTGCTGCGACGGCCACGCCACCTTCGGGTCCCAAACTGCCGCCTCGACATCGGCGGTCATCTGCCAGGCCGCTGGTGGAGCGTCATCGTCACTATGGACGACCTCCTAGACGCCGCCGTTGCTGTCCGCACGGTCGGCCGCCTGAACTGTTTCCTCGTCACCGCCGTTGCTGTCCGCACGGTCGGCCGCCTGAACGGTTTCCGCGTCGCCGCCGCTGCCGTGTGCACGATCGGCCCCCTGAACTGCCTCCGCTCCGCCACCGCTGCCTTCCACTCGGTCGGCTTTCGGAGCTGTGTCGCCGACGTGGCCGGCCTCAGAAGATAAACTGTCCTGGACTTCTGAGCTGTGAGCCTCTGGGCCGGCCTCCTGAACTGTGTTTTGTCCTGGTACTCCAGCATGTGTGTTTTTGTTTTGGACAATTCCCTCGGTCCGCTGGAGCTTGTTTTGTTCGGTGTTGGTCCCTCCGTCCTGGGCCCCCGCCGCCCGCCCTGGGTTGGTCGTCTGTTTTTGTTTTGGGCTGTCTGGAGCCAGCCCTTGGAGGGGGGGTACTGTCATGGTCCTGGGTCGTTGACCCAGCGTTTTGTGACTATTTCCCTCTGTTCTAGTTATTCTGTGTCCTCCCCCCTTGTGTCCGGTTCGGGTTCTAGATTTCCTGTTTTACTTTGTAGGTCTGTGTCTCGTTATGCCCATTAAGTTCCAGCTGTGTCCCCTCCTGTGTGCCATTTCCTCATTACCTGGTGTGTGTATTTATAGTTGGTGTCTGCCTGTGCTCCTCGTCGGCTCGTCTGCACTCATCCGTGTATTTCTGCGTATCTCTGCATTCATCTGCGTTCCATGGTGTCCTGTCTCTGCGTCCCTCTGCCCCGCACCCCCTTTGTACGGTCTCAGGTTTGCTATTTAGTTTCTCCCAGTTTAGGTTTCCGTTTGTAAAGTACTCATACCTCGTTGCCTGTTTTTGTCACCGCCACCTTTGTAAATAAAACATCACTCGTATCATCAGTTTGCTGCATCTTGGGTCCTCCTTTTCCTCCACACCACACGGCTCCCTCCGCCAGCCGTGACACCACCAAATGCAAATTTCAGCATCAAAGTCACAGAACCACTAAACTTATTAAAATTTAGCCTCTACAACACATGAATGTGTGGACAAAACTTAAGCATACACACAAATCGCTGATATGTGAAAAACCTTTTTGATGCGTGTGGAAAATATCTGTGTGTGAGAGAAAACAGACCTCAAACCACTGAAAGAAGCATGTCTGCAGACATAAAGATAATGAAGAGATGCTGCTGCTGGGAAAGTGTACGAAATAAAAATCATTTCATCCATGCATATGTGTGTTACTGAGATGAAGACACAAACATGTGAACGTCTCTTTCTAGAATGGCAGATTATGAAGTCAAAGAGAAAAAGACTTCAGTATGAAAACAGTGTGCCTGCCCAGCATCCACACTTTTGAAACTCTGTAATCTATTAAATGTGTGTGCTGCGATGTTATTTCGCAGGCAAAGACATACTTTTGAAATTGCACTTACATCTTAAAGCATTTTCATGCTTTTCATGTTTTGGTTATTAAATGTGACTGTTTATCTCTTTACTTTTAAAGAAAGATAGGGCATTGTAACACTTGAGATCAAAGCTGGGCTGTATGCAGCTACCTTGGATCTAAATGGACAGAGATCAGGTTAAAGAAGTCTGAATTCAATAGTCAGAAGATGCTTTGACTGAAATATATGAGGCCCAGTCATGCTTTATAATCTCATCTTTTTAGAAATCTCTTTAACTAGCAGCATATCTAGTCTTGTCCAAGATATGCTAATATGTAAGAATTTGTACCAATGTGAGACGAAATGGAGCTCAAACCACTGAAACCAACGTGTCTTCATACAGATAATGAAGACTAACGAAGAGATGATGAAAACATAACATAAGATAAAATGGTGCGTTTTTATCTGTCCAGATACTTATGGCCTAAACCAGCGGTCCCCAACCTTTTTTGCACCACGAACCAGTTTATGCCCGACAATATTTTCACGGACCTGCCTTTAAGGTGTCGCGGATAAATACAACAAAATAAAACTAGTACCGGTACCGAAAAAAAGAAGATTTATTCATAACACACGTGAAAAGACCCAGGAAAACCGAGTTAACGATAAAAACGATAACAAAATAACACTGAAAACCGATAAAAACCCTGAAAACCATACATTTCACACCTGAGACTCAACTCTCGCGGCCCGGTACCAAACGACTCACGGACCGGTACCGGTCCAAGGCCCGGGGGTTGGGGACCGCTGGCCTAAACTGTATTTTGTGTGGATGGTTTACACGTAGGTCTTAGATGGATTAACAATTATGGTAGCTACCTGTTAAGTCAATTGTTGAAAACAATGTAAAAAAGAAAAAGTTGTGTGAGAGTGTGCGCAGTCACTCACACACACACACACACACACACACACACACGCGCGCGCACGCACGCACACACACGCGCACGCACGCACACACACACACACACAGACACACACACACACACACAACAGACAAATATTCTGTTTTTTATTTGAGATTCCTGAGTTTAGACATTTAAAACACATAATTCCACTCTTCAAGTGGTTAAAGAATATGAGCTTTCAATATTCATTCAGATTTTTTGTCATTATTTTTGTCATTAGTCAGCTTTTTCTAATGTATGTTTAAAAGATATTCAGCTACTTTCCAGCTTTGAAACTTCTTCTTCTGTGTGAATTTTAACTTTCTAACTGTTAAGCACTTTGACTTTCAGGGGACTGATTCTGTGTATTTCAGCTTATTCTCTAATTTATTATGACTTTAGGTTGCCGGTCCGAGCCCCGGCTCAGACAGTCTCGGTCGTTGTGTCCTTGGGCAAGACACTTCACCTACCGCCTACTGGTGTTGGCCAGAGGGGCCGATGGCGCGATATGGCAGCCTCGCCTCTGTCGGTCTGCCCCAGGGCAGCTGTGGCTACAACTGTAGCTTGCCTTCACCAATGTGTGAATGTGAGAGTGAATGAATAGTGGTATTGTAAAGCGCTTTGAGGGCTCCCGAAAAGCTCTATATAAATGCAATCCATTATTATTATTTATTTTATTTTTATGGTGCACAGTGGCTGTGGTCCTTATGGCCAGTATTGGGTTACATCAAATGTAGTAGACTAATTTGCATTTAAGCTCATGATGCTTAGATTAATTCACTGAATTACACCCCTATGCCATCTGTATACAGTCTAGTGTAAAGATAATATACACTATACAGTGTAGGAAGTGGAAATCAGGCAAGACAGAATTTCTGTACTTTTGTAACCAAAATATAATTTTATGTCTGTTAAACTGTGTTATCTTTGACATTGATGTAGATTCGGGTAAAGAGATGGGAACAAACTGTGTGTTTTTGTGACAGGCTGCTAGTAATGAAGTGTCTAAAAACTGGTTCTTTGCTAAGTTATCTGTTGTGCGTAGACACAGCACTGCTTCATCGCATAAGGGAGGTGAGTTTTCTATGATTCATAGGTTAATGTCAAGTGGCTTAACAAACAAAAGAAAACAAATATGCCTCTAAAAGTGTGTGTGTGTTTGCACCTCCCTGAGAAATTAGTATTGGCATCAGCATAAAGAATGTAGACCTCATTAATTACAACAACAGCAAGCACTGATACATAGTGCTTATTTTCAACAAATCTCTTACAGTGCTGACAGTTTGGGGCTTTTACTGCCCTCTACATCTGGTTTCATAACTGCCTATCTCTTGTATTGAAGATTATTTTGTTTGACTACATTGGACTTTTCATTAAACTCAAAAATCTTGTACAGTAAAGCTGCTGCAGATTCAGATATTAGATTTGTGATACATATTTAATATGTCTGTGAAGGTTCTCAGTCATCCAGGTCATCGCAGTCAAAGGAGCTTGCAAAGAAAAGCGTCTGGACTTCTTTAAGTTAGTTGAAGACGTTTCACCTCTCATCCGAGAAGCTTCTTCAGTTCTAAGGTCAAATGGTGGGGAGTCCCAGATTTAAACCTAGTGGGAGTATCCCCCCACTAGGTGCGGCTCTGGATCGTGGCAGAAATCGTGGAAATCCAGATGGTAGCCAGTGATAGTACTTTTTGTCTAATAAGTGTTACTGTGGGTGATATTTGATGCTTCTCCTCTGTTGTTCAAACATTCAAAAAATATGTATCTGCGTGATGATGTGGGGGGATACTCCCACTAGGTTTAAATCTGGGACTCCCCACCATTTGACCTTAGAACTGAAGAAGCTTCTCGGATGAGAGGTGAAACGTCTTCAACTAACTTAAAGAAGTCCAGACGCTTTTCTTTGCAAGCTCCTTTGACTACATATTTAATAACTTCCAAGATTCATAGTGAAAGCGTGTTCACGACGGTTCCTAAAATTTTAGGAAATTTGAGAAATTTTAGGACTTTATTGTCAGTAATCATATCATATTTAGGGAATAGCATAACTGGTCCTCAAACTTGACACAGCAATGTTATTTCTTGTGTTACCTAAGTCCTTCAGTTATCTGTAAAATGTGCAGAGGCAAAGCCATCAAAAGACCTTGGTTTGTGTGGGAGAAAACAAGCTTCTCAACGAAGGTCACGTTTTTCATCACTGACAGTTGAAGCCATCAAATGTTGGTGCGGCTCTGGATCGTGGCAGGAATCCTGGAAATCCAGATGGTAGCCAGTGATAGTACTTTTTGTCTAATAAGTGTTACTGTGGGTGATATTTGATGCTTCTCCTCTGTTGTTCAAACATTCAAAAATATGTATCTGCGTGATGATGTTTTTTTTCTATAATAACGATGTAGACTCACTAACAAAGAAAAAAGAAAGAAAACACCAGCTGCTATGTGTTCACCTTGGATTCATTGAGGACAATAAGGGAATATTGGATGTTTTGGTTTGTGTTAACCAGTAGCCAAGCAACAACAGTCAGTAAGTGTAATGTCTGGTTTGTGCTGCCACATATTTCAGACTGATGATGGGGTTCATGCTTTAGCCCTCAGTGTTAAACTGTGCGACATCCACCCTTTCGCACTTCTCTCACATAGCTCTGTCAGCCTTAAAACTGAAAATGTCAACGTATTTGACACTATACCCAGAGACTTTAAAGTTAAACATTGACCAAGTCAAACCCAGACTCACCATGAGATAGCCTGACGGAAAGGCCGTCAAGCTGAAGTATGTTCTGTGTCCATGAGATGTGACTGTAAATTACAATCCAAGTGAGTGTGACCAGTGTTTCAAAGTTGACAACGCGTGAGAAAAAAGTGTGCCGAGGCTGAGAAAACATACAAAGCGCCTCGACAAAGTGACAGCAGTATGATTCATAACCGTCATCTAGTGCTGCTTGATGTGTCTTCTTGAAATATCAGCAAGCTGACACATCTCAGCAGGTGTTTAACTACACTTCTGAAACATTTTACATTTCACACCATGTCCTTACCCTTGTGAATGTGGTGGAATAACAAGGCCATGAAGCTAGAATGTGGGGCCACATCTCCCATTATTCTAGTCTGCCTCCATTTGTCTTAAAATCTTGAAAATCTTTTTTCAGTGGTAGGGTAAATGGTGTCATGTTAATTGTGTTTTCTCACAGAAGATGGCAGCTGAATTCAATGCATCAGTGCAACTGTCCTTAATGGATAATGGATGGATTCTGCTCTGAATGGGCCCGTGTCAGTGCAAGGCGAGTGAATCTGTGCAGGACTCTTGAATCCATAAAAGAAGTAATTAAGAAAGAACTGTTGGCTGCTACACAGGGGAATATTGCATAGGTGGCTCTCAATTATGCTCCGGGGCTCGTGTGAATATTGCACAATTGAAGATTTAAACAATAAGTTCCATACCTCTAACATACACATTTTTTCCCCAGCCTCAGCTGTGAAATCACGCCCTGGCCCTCAAAGCAGGAGCCTTTGTGAATATCATTCATAGCAATTTAATTAGCTAACTTTCTCTTCAGTGAGAGGAAGGAGTGCTCCATTAGTTTGTTCCAGCTCATTGTGAGAGGAGTCTTTACATGAAATGACGAGAATGCCGCAATTTTGCGGAGTGATTTATTTTCTCCACTTTTATGAACGTCAGCATTGCAAAGGTCACTTGCTTAATATGTCGCTACATCATTCTAATGCCACAGGGCGGCCCCTAATGCTGCGGGACGTTACACGAAATGGACAGTGTGAGAATGCCGTGGACATCATGGTAGACTTCGGTGGTGAAGAGGAGTAATGGAGAGAGCAAGAGAAAAGACAGGAGGCGAGGGCAAGAAGCGAGGACGGGATGGTAGATAAATGATGAGGGGGCAAGGAAACTTAAGAGAGAAACGGAAAAGGAGTGAGAAGAAGAGAGAGAGCGTCATGGAGGGTGCTACAGGAGGAAGGGGGGTGGCGGTTGCAAAGGTACACAGTATTCCTGGGTGAAACCATCATTACTATGAGCAATGGTGGCAGTCACTGGCCATTACCTTAGCCATCCACTGTCATAAGCAGAACATTTTTCCAGCCTGCCCTGCATGTCAGGGTATACGGCGAGCAGGCTCTTGCATGCTGAATGTGTCCTCTTTGCTTTCTCCCTCCCTGAGCTGGAGACCCATACGGTACTCACTAGGTAGCCGCTTCATCATCAGAGGAAGGGACCTGTCAATAGATCCTGTGTGTGATCAATACGGTCTTTCACAGCTTCCCCTCCTTGTCCTTTTCATCCTTCCTTCTCCCCTAGCATCTTTCATCCCCAAATGTGAAAGGGATCAGTAAAATAGGATGACAAAACAGGCACTGTTTGTCCTGGTAAATCTGTCTAATGATTTTCTATACTGTAAGGTGAACTGGCCGAAAATTACTCCCATTCACTTTGAGCCTAGTATAGAGTGTGACAGTGCAGCTGAAATGAGGGCCAGGTAGTGGGGTTTAGATTAGCCTTTTATAGCGGAGTGAGTTCTCTAGGTTCTCTATCAGAGGCGGGAGTGAGTGGCGGGGCTTTCTGCTCTTTGAATACTGTCATGATGTGGGCATTAAGACTCACTCCTGCAGAAAGGTTCACAGAGGTGCTGAATGAATGCGCATCATAGAAGTCAACTACAAGGCCTCTTTTTCTCTCTATCGCTCGCCTTTAACTCTGCTCATAAAATAGCTACTTGCGTTTTTCCCTCTATTTTCCATATAGAGGAATTTAAAGCAGAAGAAACGAGTCGTATGTTTTATATAGCCATACCTTACTTAATAACCAGATTGTCTATACAGCAGCTCTAAATATCTTTACAGTAAGTATTTATGTTGCTTCATATTGAGTATTTAAGTCTTACTATTGTAAAATTGGAACTTGTATCACCTACAAAGTGTGTGAAAGGATTAGTCACTGTTTTTCCCTATCAATATTCAACATTTAGCACCTGGCGCCAAGCATAGGGATGATTTAGGTACGTGAGAGTGGAACGCTTTTTTTTTTTTTTTTTTTAATCAACATTGCATTCACATAGCCAAAGGAAGGGCTGAAAAAACTCAACATTCATTTTTTTTCCCTCTCCTTTTTTAGCTATATTTGCCCAACACGCCATGCTGGATTGAAATTGTGACTTGAAATATTATTCTGAGCTAATACCAATATTCTATTTGTATGGTTTGAAATTGAGTTTAAAATGTCAATATAACTTCAAAAGCTGAGCTGTTAACAGAATATACCCTTCAACTTTTGTTTTGTTAAGTGCAATTTTTAAAAAATGCGTTTGTGGTACAACTTGTCTTTGTCGAGATGAACACATAAGAGGAAATATTAATGCATTTTATTATAATGTGATTTACAGTTTTTGCCCGTTGCCTGAACACATTTTGCAAAACTTTGCTCATTGTGCCAAAACCCTAAACACAAGTAAACATGACACAACACTGGGAAATATACCATTCACATCTGCACCAAATTGAAACTCTACTCTCAAAACCTAAACTCTGCTATCAAAACCTAACATTCCTTTGTCAAAATGTAACTCTGTTGACAAAATGACACATACTTGCATCATATGCAAACACTTACAGAGCAGGAGGAACACACTAGTCTACTTTATATAAAGCACTGCAGTCTTTGATTTCCATTGTTCATTCAGAAGGTGTCACAGTCCGCTGTGACAGACCGTGTGGAGAGTGCGTGGAGGACTCAGGTGCAGACACGAGTGACACGGAAGTGAACTTAAACAAAAAGCGAACCTTTTATTGTGGCTGATGGATACAAAAGAAGCAAACCAGAATAAGGGCAGCACAAGAGCAATAACTAAACAGAAACCTAAACTGGGAATAAACTAAGGTAAGGCTATGACTTGGAATACAATAGACCGGGCATGGAAACACGGAGGGTGGGAACACAGACGACGCGACACAGACTGTACGAAACACAGAGACTAAATACACATGAGGGATGATCAGGGGAAGTGGATGCACACGGGGAACACAGGTGACACTGATAATCATAACAAGACACGGCAGGAGTGAACGTAACACTGATGGGAGATGGGCAAAGTAAAGCAGGAAGTACACAGAGGTTCAAACAGGAGGAGAGAGAGCACGGGGAGAACGCAGACATAACGGGCTGGGGAAAACATAGAATAAAGCACAAAGAGAGACGAGGGCTCATAAATACACAGAGGGGCACACAGGGGGTAAGAGTCACGAAGGGAAAACACATAAGGAACAACGTAACAGATCAACCCAGGAAGCATGGCCTAAATAAAGAACAAAATACAAAAATACATGAAAACTAAGAATACTGGGCCCACATGGCCCAGGACCATGACAGAAGGCATATTTTCAGGAGACACATTTGCAAACAACCAAAAAAGCAAATAGACCTACTCAATATTGTACATTGCAGTACCATGAATTCAGATAAAGCAAAAAAAACAAAAAAAAAAAAACAACCCATAATACAGTAATAGAAAAAACACTATACTGTAAACAAAAAATCATGACAATTGTGCATACGTGGGCTCATGGATCCCGCCGTCTGTTGGGGTCTGGCCACAGGACCTCATCAACATCGCAAGCAATGTCTTCTCCCGCTGGGCACCGGGGAAAATATCCTCTTCCATGTCAAAACCATCCATGGATTGCTGTCACCTGAATGTCGCCGCAGGCCTGTTCCATTGCCTGCAGAAGAGGCATGCAGGCATGTAGTTGGCGGTCATATACACGCCATCTCCAAGCCGAAAAAAATTCCTCTATAGGGTTTAAAAATAGTGAGTAAGGGGGCAAGCATACCACTTCAAGTTGACTTTGGTTGGAGAACCAGGCCTGGACCAGAGCAGCCCGATGGAAACTGACATTATCCCATATCACCACAAACCTGGGCTGATCTGGTCTGTTCTGTACAACTATATCATGGAGAGCATCTAGAAATGTGAGTATGTGTTGGCTATTGTATGGACCTAGTTTTGCATGATGATGCAGAAGCCCTCGAAGGCATATGGCGGCACATAATGTGATGTTTCCCCCGCGCTGCCCTGGGACGTGCACAATTGCCCTTTGGCCAATTACATTACGACCCCGTCGTCTTGTTTTGCTCAGGTCGAATCCAGCTTCATCAATGAAAATGTATTCATGAGGCTGTGCAGCTCCATCCATGGCCAAGATTCTCTGAAAAAAAGGGGAACATATCACTGTACTACAGTGCTACACATACAGCACCCTCACCCCATCACACAGGTACCTGTGTAGCTCTCAGAATGGATCCATGTGGTACTGATATGGTACATATTCAGCTGCTACTGGACTTCACCAATACTGTATTGTAAATGTAAGGGACAGTTACACGTACCCGTACATATTCAGCTCGAAGTCCTTTGACCCTGTCACTGTTCCTCTCGAATGGGACTCTGTAGAGCTGCTTCATGGTGATGCTGTGTTTACCCAAGATGCGTCTGATGGTGGTGATGCTCACATGGTCTATGTTGCTGAACACTTGCCTGTCTGCAAGTATTTTCCGTCGTAGCTGGTGGAGACGGATGGCATTGTCTGCCCTCACTAGGTCCACAACAGCAAGTTCCTGCCGTTGTGTGAACAGGCGTTGGCGTCCTCCCCCAGAAGGTCTTCGAGTCATTCTAGAGAAATACAACCACATATTGTCATCGGTTTGCTTATTTTTCTTACAGTACTTCACTGTATATACTGTATCATCCACTGTACTTCAATATAAGTAATCATGCTATGTTTCACAGAAACTACCACTTTGGCTGCAAAAGGAGCATTAGCACCCTGCAATACCCTGTACACTTGATATGGTAACTGTAGAACAGTACTATGAAAACCATCTGAGTAGAGTAGAAGGCAGAGAGGTGAAGACAGACCTGTTTTCTAGTCGGAATTTTCTTATTACAGATGCCACTGTGAAGCGGCTTAGATGTGGGTGGACTCTCTGCCCAGCTTCCCTCATAGTCAGGCCGTGGTTGATGACATGGTCCACCAAAGTTGCTCTTATATCATCAGAAATATGGGTCCGTGCATGGCCTCTTTGACCTCCTCCTCCTCTTCCTCTTGCTCTCCCTCCATCCATGCTTGCAAAGTTCTTGAATTGGCTAAACTGAGGGCTTTTTGTGGTTGGCTAATTGGTGTTCAGTTTTGCAAGTAAGTGCCTTCAGGTGTGTATTTGAGTGGTTGCAATTACCCGATGTGTTTTGTATTTTGGGTACATGTGTTTTCCAAATGGCACCCTGAAATTTCATTTTTGAACGAAGTGTCTTATGTATGAAATAGAGTGTAGCATGCAGGACCATGTGTGTTGCATAAAGGAGTAAGTGTGTTGCATAATTGCAACCAGAGTGCAAAGCAGCACTTTTGTTTAAGGTATGGGTACATGTGTTTGGGGTATGGTAACAAAAGCTTCAAGTTGTGTTACTTTAGTCTAAGCATGGGTTTATAGTGTTCAAGCAACGAGCAAAAACTGTAAAAAGGTGTTTTTTCTTATTAATTTATAAAAGTATTCTCTAAGATATGAAAGGAGCCCAGGCTGGCACGCCTAAACTCCACAGACAGCTCATTTACAAACTTTTCAAGCTCTGACAGCAGAGGCTTGGTTACATGCAAGCTGAGCATGTGCAGCAGCCTGCAGAGCTCTGCAGAAGACGTCCAGCTGTGCTCCAGGCCGTGCAATGAGTTTGCAATTAGTCTAAGATATCGTTTTGTTGCATATTCTTATTATATGAGTGGGAGATAATATGTGTGCAGTGTAAATGGGTGTTTCCTGCAACACAAACAGAGAACAAGGTGAAATGAATATTAAACTGATGGACAATAACTAAAGGGAAACCATTAAAAACAGATGGTGAACGACTTCTAGCTTCTGGCCATAAACCATTTGCCAAGAATGTCACGAAAAAACCATAGGATAGTTTCCACCTCAAGAGTTCAACTTCATTGATAATGCATATGAAAAGAAAGAGTGATGGTACCTAATAGCTTTGTAAGACCCCTTATGGCAGCTAACAGCCCTGTGAACCCACCGGAAGGCATTATTTTTCTCATGCTGTAACTAGGGAAGGGCTGATTGTCTTTCATGCTCCATCCTGTCAGAGCAAATGAAGTCAAACGGAGGCTTAATTACAGCGATAACTTGTTGCCCTGCGGCTAAAAAACATCTGATCACTAAACAGCTGTGAGGAATTTTCTATTACTTGATGAATGCGTAATTGGGTCCAGGGTGACTGTCAAAGAGCAGTTTTCTTTAAGTACAACAAGGCCTCCTGCTGTGGGATTTCTCAGTCCTAAGGGTGTGTGTGAGATTATATTGTGTTTTGCAGTTTTATGATTTAGTACGGCTTGTACCATCCATTAGCTGCAGCTACTGTTGTGGGTTCACATTATTCTTCCACCAAGGCAAAAGCTGAGGTGGATGTATGCGATCAGAGCCATCTTTCTGTCTGTTTGTTCCTAGTAAGATTACACAAACCTGTCAAAGTGAATTTAATGAGCCATGAACGTAGAGCATAAGCCGAAGAGGATCCTACTAAATTTAGGCGTAGATTCAGATCGCTTTTAAAAATGCACAATAGGGTATTGACCTTGGTGGATCTTGATCTTTGTGAGTGCCCTTATAGGATCAGTACAGTACACACTGCACAGACACACTGTAAAATTTAACGTGCCTAAAATGGCTTGACTCTCGGCTGCCTGTGAAGCTTTCCTACAGTGTAAGAAGCTGCCTGAACAAAATAGTAAGCAACCTAATAACAAGTTGTTTGCTTGTGGCAAAAGATAGAACATGCCTTTTTCCATTTGGCTCTGTTCAGTGCAAAGCATTCGATTTTTCTGTACATTATTTCCTTCTTTTTTCTTCTTTTTTTTAAATGCACAATAGCGGTAGGTGCTGCTAAAAAAACATGGAAGGGTGGTAAAGGTGGTTGTTTGCTGTGTAGGTGGTAGTCTTGAACTCTTGAAAGGCTTCAGAGCATTATAGCTTTTGAAGGTAATTGTTGTAATTAGACATACTGCGAGATCTCAAGTTCTGGAACCTCCCGAGTCCTTCTGTCTTGATAGAAATGTAAGGACAAGCATGAACAGAGTTGTGAGTGATGCAACTGTGGATAAAAAACACAATACAGTACATCAGAAAGCAGAACTTAGATTTCTCTATCTCCATGTTATCTATCTATCTATCTATCTATCTATCTATCTATCTATCTATCTATCTATCTATCTATCTATCTATCTATCTATCTATCTATCTATCTATCTATCTATCTATCTATCTATCTATCTATCTATCTATCTATCTACCTACCTACCTACCTACCTACCTACCTACCTTCCTTTCTATCTTAGAGTGAATATGTGTTTCTGTATGGACACTTTGAGGATTTAGGTAGTTTAGTCTTTCAAAGGGTTTTCTGCCCCCAATTGTGCTGCTTCTTTCTTCCTCTGCAATTTTGTGCATCTTTTCTTTTCTATTCTTTGTGTGTGTCCCCCAGCACTTTTTTATTTCTCTCAAACAAATGTGAGATCCTGAACTGAGCAACATGTCAATAGCTGTGTGTGCTCAAAAAGTGGCCGGCTGAGCTACTCTTTTTTTCTTATGATTGCCAGTTCCGATGAAAAGGGGTCATGCAGACATATATAGAAAGCAGTGACTGCAGATATGCACTGGTCTGTGTCGGGGTGGTCTTTAATCTGCAGAAAAATGGAGGAAAAATCCCATTAGTAATTCAGCTTTTCCCTGTTATTAAAATTTAGCTAATCTGTGTGCATGTGCACATATTTTTGCTAAGGGGTGAGGGTTTAACAAATTTATCTTTCATGCCAATGGATATGATCACAAAGCCAATGTTATCATGGTTGTATTGCTGTCTGCTGATTATTATTATCCAACGATTCATACAGTTTCTTGACCATCAATCCATTCATTGTCTTCCACTTATCCAAGCGAGGGGTTTGGAGATTATCACAACTGTCACAGGGTTAGAGGTGGGTTTATGCCTTGGACAGGATGCCAGTCCATCACAGTGCTAACACAGAGAGAAAGACAACCGTTCACACTCACATTTACACCTACGGCCAATTTAAAATGTTGAAATTTGGACTAAATATCTACTCCAAAGACTCCAGAGTCCAGACAGGTCCAAGGCAGCTGGCAGGTTTGAGGAAAGGACCTTCTCACTGTGAGGCAACAGTGATAAACACTGTGTCACTTTACCTTCTGGTTACCATCATTTGAATTATTGCTTATTGCTTATTATAATTTGCTGTGCAAAGAATACATAAATACCTCAGTAATAGCAATAATATGGCATACAGGCATACACGCACACACACAGCTTTCTACAATAGTCTTACCTATTATCACAGCAGTTAGCTGAAAGCATTTTTTCAGATTGCATCACATTTTCCTGAAATGCTCGAAGAGCGTGCTGATAAACAAAATGCACCATATCTATTGATTGGATCTACTGATTGGTTGTCCTAGAAGCGTAGTCTTTTACCAACAGGTTACGGATTTTCTCATTTGTAGCAGCAGGCCCCCAAGCCTTCCTCATAACACCCTCACTGTGTTTCTGTTAGGATCCGAATGCAAAGCTATTACACACTGGAGGGTTTGTCTCAATCACACTGAATGGCTATGAATTTTAAATGTGGGATTAGGGCCTACAGAGAAGCAGGCACATGGGAGAGACTCAGTCAGTTGAGTGCTAATTTTATTTTTTATTCATTTATTTATTTATTTATTTTCATAAAAACAGCTCAGCCAACACATTGTTAACAGGAAAGATGCATTGCTTATGCTTTAGTCCTTCAGCTGTTCTCCCAAATCAAACCAAAGCAGGCACAAATGCTCCACAAGCAAAGAATGTGATGATGACAAACATTTCTTTTCCTGTCGTGGAGAATCAGAAAATATATTAAGTAAAAATTAAAACAGCAACAGATGCAATCTTGCAAGAGAAATGTCCTTTATTGCAGAGGAGCTGAAGCACTGAGCCACCCCCACAGGGGAATGACAAAAGATAAAGACCTTTTTTCTGTTATACAATATTCAAAACAAGTAAACATTCTTGGAGCTTGGAAGCAATTTGTCATTATCTTATGATATTTACTGCACATCAATTTTCCCTTATCTTAGAGATTCTCAGAAATGGAAACATGTTCTTGGCAGTTGGACGCAGTAACATTTCCTTTCATTAACTCTCTTTAAGCATAGTCCATTGAGTTGAAGTGACCGAGGAAGGAATATGCTCGTTTCCTGTTATTCCCCTAACTGCATTCCTTCCCCAAATTATTTTAGCACATCCACAAACAGAATATGAAAATATGACCATACATGGAAAAGATGAGTATTGAGAAACATAATCATTGTTGAGGATGAAAAACGTGTAAAACTGTTGTTGGTCAAAAATATATTGCTCAAGGATAATGCTACATTTAAATCAAAGTCATGCTTTCAAATATCTGTTAAATTCAAATCAAAAGAGTTTATTGTTAGTGGTTCTTTGTGTGAGTCAGTAAAGTTTGAGATATGGATTGAATCTTGCTTTATTTTGTGTATATTCTGTGATATTGGGGGTAAGATGAATTCCTATGTGTTGTATATTTTCTGATGATTCAGTTAATTGTAGAGCTGTGGTCTTTTTGAGCAATAACTAATCTTTTTTTTTCATCCTTACTGTTGTTTTAGATGAAGACAAGGAAGACTTATCTCCATATGAACCTGTTGCACCCAACTGGCACCCCGACACAAGCCGTTTGGCTTCCATCTCTTCAGGTATCACAACACTGATCTTAACAAAATGATGAATTTATAATAATGCCCAGATTTAAAATTTCTTAGGGGATTTTGATTTCCGATTTTTTTTCAGCGTTAACATGCCAGGTTTGTTGATTATGATTTTGATTATGATTATGATGATGGCATATGGCAACAAAAATCTACTTTTCTTTAACCCAAAATATTATTTTTTACATTAAAATAATTTACTAAACTAAACTAAACAGCTCCTGAAATGCCGTAAGTTGCAGGATTTTCTCTTACTTAAACAACTGAAAACTGTACTATTGGAGTTTCTGTACACCCATCATTACCTAACAAAAGCAGTGTATATGCAATAGATATGTACAACAAAACTAATGTCAGCTACATTCACAGTTACATCATTTTCCAGTATGTTTCTAACTTCACCAGGCACACAATTCTTCTGTATTTACTCGTTTCTATAATTTTCCTTTTATTTGATCCTTGATCCTTTGCTCATACCGAGGCTGCTAGCTTCTGGCTGACTCTGAGCGCTGGATAGCTTTAGCCACTTTTCCTTTGTTAGCGTCTTTAAAATGTCCATTCTAGATCAGGTTGATTTAAGTCTTTTTAGGTTTGTTGTTACAAATGTTTTACTGGTGGTCTCTTCATAGTTTACTTGCTCACAAGTATTTGTTAGTGTAGGTGTGCATGTTGTACATGCAAGAAAGAGACTGGCTCATAACTGGACATACATGAGCCACCTGTCCTGGCTGAGAATGCAGAACACTGAATGATTGTGGTTCCTGATTGGTGTCTAATAATAATAATACTGGAAATGTTAGGTTAATAGCTGTTCTGGAGAGAATGCAATATAAGTTTAATAGGGCCTAAAAAATGTGCAGTGGGCTACTCGTTCCTCATTGGCCATCTACCAGTTATCTGTCCTTGCCTTTGGATAAATTGGGTGCTTATTGTTTAAGCTGTCCAGCATACAGTGGTTTTTTTGGCTGTGTGTGCTAAAGTATACACTTTCAGTGCACCACCCCACAGCTATTGATTGTGCATTCAGTTTGATTTCCTCTTTGGTTTACTAATTAAACAGCCTGGCCCTCAACAGAAGAGCTTTAGCTTCTCTAATGCACTAGTTACTATGGCCACTCTATCAGTAATCAGTGCAGATCTTAAAAGACACCGATATAATAATAAATGCATTGCAGAGAAGCATGCATTAGTATAGACGTTACTTGACACAAAAGGATTTCTGTTTAATGCTGGAGCTATAGGCTACACTCACTTGAAAATTCAGTCATATTCTTTCATTCAGTTCTGACAGAAATTTCCAGATTATGTTCCTTTTCGGGGTTTTTTTCTTTTTAGCCAAAAGCTATCTACAAACACTGAAGACTGCACATTTTCCTTTTCTCTTTGCTGATGTATCTTCCTTTGTTTTATAACTGGGAGGTACAAGAAAGACACGCTTTTTGCATAATCCCCTTAGCTTTAAATCAGTAGTGCCTTACTTGTTTTTGAAAATAGGTTTGTTTGATATATTGAAAAAGCGAGACCAGAATATATAAAAGTGCTGGCTTTGATTAGTTTGGAGTTTTTAGAGATGATAGAAAACTGCCTTCCCCGTTTTAAGTACATCTAAAAAATTCTGAAAATGCATACTTCTGCCAAGGCTGCACAAATCTCAAAATTTGTTACTTTAATAGTAGAAAATGTGACTGAAACATGCACACATGTTTATGGTTATATGAAGTCATCCTGATTTATTATTGGTTTTAGTTTGGCTTTAGATTAAAAAAAATGAAATCAAGCTCATGACAGTTGAATTATGATATTTTCAGTTTATGTTGTTCTTGCACCTCCTATAGGCAAAATACCATTAAATATTAATTTCATCTATATAGCACACATTCACAACAGCAAGGTTGAGATGTTGCAATATTATACAAAGCTACCCAACAATTCTGTGCGAGTTCGTTGAAGAATGTTGCAAAACAAAATAATAACACTTGTCAGACTGGTGGGATCAATAATGGGAGATCGGAATCAGTTAAACATCAAAAAGTATACTAGTAATGCTGCAAGCCTTTGCTCAGGCTTGGCTTCACTTTCTGATGTAAAAAACGTTAGAAAATTAAAGCTAAAAAGGTAATCATATTTATGATATCATAATGACAATAAAAAACTATGTCGATATGAGAGTCAAGAGTCAATCAATTACATGCAAAGAGTAATGCCATTTTGGTTCAAATTTAGTAATTAGAGTTTAAAAGGGGGAGGGTGTGAATAAGGGGTCTTTGCTTGTCTTTAGGTCACAACAGCATTAAATTTCACTAATCATGGTATGAAGTACAGAATAACTGAGAAGGGGGTATAACTTAAGAGGGAAATGGAATTTAAAAATACAAAGTGCTAGAACAACTCTAAAAAGTATGTCTATCACTATAGCAGGAATTAAATTCTGGATCAGTCTAACAGAAGAAATTAAAGAAAGTAACAACATAAACCAGTTTAAAATGAAATATAAAAAACATATTTTTAACAAATATAAGAATGAAGAAAACAGGGTTAACCCAGGGCGGTAATGTTGTTCGTAATAGTGTTTTAGTTTGTTTGTCTCATAATTTGTGAATCTGCAAACGTTACCACTTTATTTGTTTTGTTTATTTGTTTGTTTGTTTGTTTTGTTTTGTCCTTGCTTTACTTTTGCTTCATATGTTGTTTGTTTAATTGAAGGCTAAAAGAAAATTATATCAATGAGAGGTAAGATTTGAGGAGGTAGGGACTAATAAGTGTTTACTTACAAACAAAAGAATGGAATGACATTTTGTAATGATTGTGAAGCCACATGCTTAAAATAAAATTGAACTGAACTGAACTTGAAAAATACCGCAAAGGAAAAAGTAACTGAAGAAAATTGCCATTAAAAAATGAAGTTTTAAATCACTGTAGTGCGTGTGTGTGTGTGTGTGTGTGTGTGTGTGTGTATGAAATACTATTCGGTTGAGTGATAATTAATGGAACTGCGTGTCAATTCCATTAATTAGCTTTTTGATTTACTTCCTCACTCATCCCACTGTTTGTCATTTTCCTCTTTATCATTACAAGGTACTTAATTTTGTTTACTTAAATATCATTCATTTAAAAACTGCCGGCATGAGGAATCATGAAATTGAGTCTGATTGTGGTGTGAGTCTGTTAAAGCATGTGAATGTTTTTCATAAAAACATAAATAAGATATAAATAGAATATCAACATCCAGCATCAGCATAAACATGTGCTCTGTGAATGGGGTCAGCCTACTGGCTGACGCTACACATAGCTGTTACATGATGCTTTGCTTGAAGTCAAATGAAACTCAGAGTTTTGTTTGCTAAATAAAATAACTTTGTTTACCAAATGTTTATCATATCTAGTTCATTGTTCAAGCAAGAGGAGCCAAATATAAAAGCACGTAGACTGAAGAAAATGTTCAATTTTAATGAAAAATATAAATATATATAAAAAATTTGGAGGAATTACCTGAAAAGAGACATGCAGGGTGCATGCATACAAATTGGGAGATACACACAGGGAATCATAAAAGAGAAAAGAGAAAAACACAAAGAGGGTGAAAAAAAAAACCAGGCTCATGGCCATCACATTTCTGCCATCTTCCTAGTTGTTTAATATTCATGGTTCTGTTTTAATTAGCTTTATTATTATAATTTAGAAACCCACAATATTTGTTTGAGTCTATAATAATAACCAAGAAATCTGCCTCTGTGTTCATGTTTTTTGATTCAAGCTCAAAGAGTACACAGTGTTGTCATTCAAGTCATGTAGACTCATTACTAATTGTGATGTTAACCACAGTTGGAAGTAGAAATAACCAATCTCAGCTCACACCATGAAAACAGTGTGACTTTAATACATATATAAATTATTATTAGCTTGAGAATTTCCCAGTTTAAACAACTTTATTGTCACTTATGGCTAATTAATAATAATATTGTACAATTAAATATACATTGATTCGTTTTTAATTATGTCTTCTAACTAACTGATGAATTCTCATAAATGTAAAATTATTTCACTAGTGAGGAATGACTGCTGGTCTGTGGAAGCCATGATGTTGCCCTGCGATCTTGAATACAGTGGGGAAGATAGACATTGTTGTTCCACCTAATCGTGATTCATGTAAGTAGCTAGAGAAGATGGTACAAATTTCAATTTGTGTATGGACTTCAGATTTAGGATACGAAGGATCCTACCTATATTTTTTTAATCTTGGAAGGGGGTCCAAAAATACAAAAAAAGACAGCAAGTGAGGGAACTGACTGGAGTTAGTAAATAAAATCTTATCCTCTTCTTTTTTCCTCACTTAAAGCCTCATTTCCTGAACTGAATTCAGGGCTGTAATACTCAAAAACTTTTATAAACAGACTTATTTATTCCCAATATTATGACAATTACTTATTTTTGAGCAAATTAGACATTCGATCCTCACATCTGCCAGACTGCTGACAACAAGCTAGCTAAACAAACAACTGGTTATAAGCTCACATTATTCCAGCTAATGTTAGGCTCAGATATCCTAAAAATCTTATAAATAGTATGATCACATTCTCACATTGTATGAGAAAGTGTCAGAGTCCAACAATGTTAGTGCAACTTCAAAGAAAGTTTTACTAATGTCGGCTAACAGAGGCTAACAGCAGCTAACAGGGGAAAGAACAGCAGCACTTACCTATAGAAAAGTTCAAGATATCCTTAACAAATCACCTCAGTGTCACTGTTAGTGGACAAAAGTGAGATTCACTGACTCACTGACTCGTATTGGACTACTTCCACAAAGTTTTACAGCCTCGAGAGCAAATTGGCATAGACTCATATTGACAGCTGAGGTAAACTGCAGACTGACAGCCTCACTGCAGATGAACAACAGCCAGAGTTATCTGTCCTACAGCAGCTGCCGTAGCAAGGATTATGCACCTGAATTGAGGGTAAAAAAACTCTCATTTGACGGGTCTGCAAACCACTGACATCTAGTGGAGAGATTTTCCCGTAATGTACTTTTAAGAGTGATAACTTGTTGTGAGCTAATTCTTTTTTGTCAAAAACATAATAAAACACACAAGGTTACAAAAAAATGAATGAATAAAGAAAGAAAGAAAAGTTAACAGCTTAGAAGTCCAACTCCCTTCCTGAAAGAAAATACAGTACAATGCACCTAGACATATTAAGATACAACAGGGACTCATTACTCTATCCATTTTGCTTCAGCTGTTTCCTCTACTCGCTTCAAGGTGAAATATTGGATTTGCTCTCGAAAATCTGTTTAGCCACAAGCTTTCCTCATTATTTATCATTTCTGAGGGCAGGGTAATTGATTGTGGCACTGACATAAAACCACAGGCAAACAGATAAGTAATTACACACTTCTTTTATGGAAATACTTCTCCCTTTGATTGCTAAACCAAACAAAAGTATTCATAATCATGTCTATAAATGTTCAACTATATAGAGACTTGGGGAATATATGATATCTGGTTAGGATTGTTCTCAGATGAGAACAGGGAAATCTACACCCTCCAAGAGGAAAGGTAGAAAATTGAAAAATAATCTCTGCTATTTTAAAAGTTTTTGTGTGGAAGGGAGATAAGGGACATAAGTGGTGCTAGAATAAAAGAAGAATTCTGTACTACTATATGCACTCACACTGAATTAAAATGAAACAGAACATATGGAGACTGTTTCTGCATTGCCCCGAGTGATACCTGGAAAACTATTTCACACAAGCTGCTCCTTTTAATGGGACTGTGTAGTCATAGCCTGATTTTGCATATCTTTGAATGCACATGCAGTTTGCTTGCATTGTACACACAGAGACAAAAAAGACAAAGAGCAAATAGCAAATTTAATCCTGTGGGATCTGTCCCTTGAAATAAGGTCAGTGACTATACTTTTGCGTGTCCATATTTCTTTTTCAGCAACAGTGATGACAATGTACTCGAGTAAGGTTTCATCAGAAACACAGAGATGAATTGTGCTCTTCTTGCCCTGGCTTTGCTGGCACTGTGCACCTGCATCAGCAATGTTTCATCACCTTAGTGCTCAGCACAGTTGCATCTCGGGCTGAATAAAGTGTCCTTGTCAACACCAGTCTCTTTGCTGTGATGGCAGTATGGTGGCATTTACTAAATCCTCCTTTCCTCCGCTGCCATGCACCTTTCATCACAAAAGAGGGATGGTGATTATAGGTTAGTACTAATTTGTAACGTGACAGGCTATAAGCATGCCTCATCACAAAAAAGCATATTTTGACTTTGACAGTTTTTGCTGATACTTTAAGGTGGACATAATTATTGCGATGTCACATATCATGTACTGGAGCCCCCTCGAACAAAAGATGGTTGTCAGTCACAAGGTAGGGCAGCCAAGATGAAGCTTACCCTGCACGTTGTATTCAGAAAGACAACTGAGACCATAAACTCATCATGAAATCTTTATCTTTATCGCCAAGGGCGATCGTGGCTCAAAAGTTGGCAGTTTGTCTTGTAATCAGAAGGTTGCCGGTTCCAGCCCCGGCTCCAACAGTCTCAGCCGTTGTGTCCTTGGGCAAGACACTTCACCCGTTGCCTATTGGTGCACCCCAGGGCAGCTGTGGCTACAACGTAGCTTGCTATCACCAGCGTGTGAATGGGTGGATGATTGAACGTAGTGTAAAGCGCTTTGGGGTCCTTAGGGACTAAGTAAAGCATTATACAAATACAGGCCATTTACCATTTGAGGTTATAGATCAAGTGGGCAGAGGGGTAATTTTCCTGTAGACAACCATACAACTTAACTTCTTTGCAACCAGAGCAGTCTCCCCCTGGTGGGCATTTCTTAGACTACAGGCTTAAGTCACTTTGATGTTGGCTTTTGGCTGACAGTAAGCTTATTGTAAAAAATTATAGTGGGGGAAAAAAGACAGTATAGTGATCAAATTAATTAAAAATAATGCTTTTTAAATGTGCCAATGAGGAAATTAGGTTAGCAATAAAGTTCTTCCTTGACCTTATCACTGCTTTAAAGGTACATCTAGTTATATTTAATGTGACACAGCATAGCTTGGCATAGTTTAACTTTCCTCATCCAGCTGATACAAACATGCTCCCTGTCACATCCATCAAGTTCAGTGTCAGATAGATTTTGCCACATTTTGGCGCAGAGACCAGGTCTGGCTCCTGCAGTCTGGTTTCTGTCACAAGGTATGATACCTCCCCCCTGCACACCTGTCCACATTAAGCTTAAACAGTCAGGTTATTGGCAGATATTTTTCACTCCTATGACTAATGACACAGGCAATGCTGTCAGTTCAGGGCAGAGGTTGTGGTTACCTCATGAAGGAGATGATATATTGAAAGGGAGCCAGGTTTGTATAGGGGAGCAGTGGAAGTGTTCCTTTGTGGAGCAGGAAAGCTATGGAAAGTATTTTCCTTCGGGAGTGCTTTCGACAGCTTCAGTGAATGCAGTATGGCCAGCATTCAAGTCTGGTGATGCTAAACTTGTATTCTTAACCTGCTTAGTTGGTAGAAACTCATAGTTGTGAAAATGTGTGAAAATTTGCAAAAAATAAAATAATTATCCGAGCAAAATGCTTTAAAGAGAAGTTAAAGAAGGAATATAAGTCCCCTACAGACATGCACTCTTCTGATGATTAATTTTCTATTAATCATCAAAAATTTCCTGCTTGATGTGGATGAATGTGCTTTTCTGGAAAAGGTTACACCACCTTAGCAACCCAGTATCGTGGGAAACCGTGTAATAGACACGCTGGTCTACCGGGTCCATTTCACGCTTTGCATCTCCAAAACGTGAAATGGACAGGCTTGCAGAAGTTGCATTACTATATGCCAAATTTGCATTACCAGCAGGGGGAGATAATATATTTAAAGCCGCAAAGTCGGTAGTGAGCAAAAAAAACTCATATTAAGTACATTCCAGTGTCCTTAATTGTCAGAATCGATTAAGGTATATACATATACATTTACATGTATATACATGTAAATGTGTTAATAATTTCTGTTTAAACACTTTAAACACCGTGATTATTTTCATGCTGAAATAAAATATCTCCCTCTTCAGATTACTGTAACTTACTACAAATTCTGCATTTCTGAGGAAGCTGAGTAATCTTGTCCCAGTCATGTCTGATACGGGATTTAAGCTGTTCAACAGTTCTGGGTTGTTCTTTGTTGATGACAGAGATGCTGGCCTTTGAACTGAATGCTGATAACAACCTGGATCCTTTTACTTTGTAGTCTGGAGGAAAGTGTCCATGTTTTCCAAAAACAATTTTCACTTTTGGTTTTGTCTGGCCACCAAACCGTTTTACGCATCTCCCCAGTTCATTTTAAATGAGCCAAAAGAAGACAGCAGTGTTTCTGGATCATGTTCACATGTGGCCTCTTCTTTGCATGAAAGAGCTTTAACCTGCCTTTGTGGACAGCACAGTGAACTGTGTTCACAGACAGTAATTTCTGGAAGTGTTTCAGAGCCCAGGAAGTGATTTCCATGACAAAATGTACTTGTTTTTAATCCAGTGCTGTCCAAGGGCTCATGGACATCTAGTACTGATATCTGGCCTTCTCGTAGGGCAGATGTGTCTCCAGATTCTCTGAATCATTTGATGCTATTATGTCCTGTTAATGGTGAGATATTCAAAGTCCAGCTCAGTGAACCTTGGCTGATCTTTACTTCTGAGAAACTTTGCCTCTCTCAAACTCAATCATGCTACCGACCTGTTTCCAATTAACCTAATTGGCTGATAAATCTTGCTTCAGCTGTTTCATTTTTGTACAACTTACTTTTACAAGCCTTTTATTCTGCCCTCAGCTTTTTTAAATGTGTCACTATCATCAAATTTAAAATGGCCAAGATTTTTATGGAAATACAAACATTTCTGAGTTTAAACATTTGATATATTTTCTATGTTACATTGTGTTTAAAATATGTGTTTATGAGCTTTGTAATTCATTGCATTCTGTTTTTCTTTACATTTTACAGTGACCCTGTGCACAGTGACCCTGTCACCTTTAGTATACCAGAAGGATGCATGATGAATGCATTAACAGCTAACTGGGCATGTCTCTCCTGCCATTGTTTTTGAAAATTCCCCCAAACCTAAGTTTCTCAAATTACAGCCCACAGTGGCCCTTTCTATTGACGTTATAACAATAAGAGAATTCACTTTCATGCATCCACAGTTCATGTCAAACTGTGACAGACGCGTTTGTATTAAATTTCATCTCTTTTGTCATTTGACATGTAACACTGAAAAATATGGCCGCTTTTAGGAAATGTTAACAGCCCAGTCAATAATGGTTAAACAGTTCTTTTTTTAATTATACTGCTGATAGAAGCAGTCAATTCCTCTGAAAAGACACATTTTCTAATTGAAAATCAAAATCTAACTTAAAGTTAGATGTACATTTTTGGCTTCATAAACTGGCACACCTTGCCCTAAATACTAATCTCACGGGAAGAAAGCATTTGCTATTAGACACCCAAATTTGCTTCTGTGAGAAAAAAAAAATCATAAGTATTGATATTTTTTTAACAGGAGCTGTAGTTAGTTTTTAGCTTCCAGCTGTTAACAGAAGTCTTTTTCGAGAGTGAGACAGCTGGGTGCATTCACACATTGTGGCACAAGAGCTGTAACACCATTAATTACTTCCTTAGTAATAAGAAGAATTTTTTTCTCAGAAACTGCATGGATTGGGATTTAAAAGTAACTGACAATGTGAACATCACTTCAGACAGGTGAGCTGGCATGCAAACCTCCAGTTTATAAGCTACAGTATCATAATTATAGTTTGATCTGTCAGTATGTGTCACACGATTCAGTGTCAGATTTTACGCATTGCGCAGAATATGATGCAAGTGTTGTAGCTCGTTCCTTCACTGTGGTCGGTGTGTCTGAATTAAGCTGTGAAGGACATTGAAGTAAGCATGAACCTCTGAATGACAGAATGTCCTCACTTTGCCAGCAATGATAGGGCTCTCAAAAGCCCTTTTGAGATATATCATCGTACCATAAGTTATGCAACATAATATATATTTCAGCTAATATTTAGAGTGGCTGAACAAGTCATTAGGCATGAGAGAAAGTGATTAATCAGTTGCAGCTCTGTTTTCTATGGCAGCATCTGAGCTGAAAACAATTTCTGTGACAGAAAAAAAAGCTTGTGCTACAAAATTAAAGGATGTATAAAGGATGCACTTCACAGATGCTATCAGGTCAACAACAACAAAAAGACTGAGTAAATATGCAAGATGTGTAATAACAATATTGTTTAAGCACAATCATCTGCATAATAAACTAGTCATTATTCATCTTACACCTGCTCTGATTTTTTTGCTCATCTGCTCTAAATCTGACTTGAGACAGATTTAGTTTAGCACATCATGAGCAAATCAGTCAATGCTTTACACTTTTCAAACTTTTAATTTGAAGTCATAAATTGCCTTACTTGTAAAACATATTAACCGCATGATCTTTAGTAGAAAGCTTGGACACAAAGGTACATCGGGACTTACATGCACATAAACAGCAGTATGTGCATGCAGTGGGTTTTTTTTTGTCCCTAGAAGGATCTTCATCATCAAATGATAGGGGAAGCTAAGTGAGTCTTACCCTGAGGAAATCTGTTGATAATCAGTTTTCCATCCAAATCCAATCCTCTTTGGGTCTCTAAGAGTTGAGTCCTAAGTAATAAGAAATGCATACTTTCCCTGTTCTAATCAAATTCTGCTTAGCACCACGGGGAATCTAGCAAATCAAAGAAAGAGGGGGGCAACAGGAAGACACTTTTTTATTTGTTTATCAACCCACACTTACCAGTAACAGACAAACAAATGCTCCAGCAAGTTCTGCTAGTTCAGAGTTGGAATCTGCTTCTGCCGATATAACTGTTTTAAGGACACTTACTGTACCTTTCAACCTGCTGATCACTATGCTGATTAAAGCTGCAACAGATAACGTTTTCTTTCCTATACCAATACAGGCTCTGTACATTGAACCAGAGTTGTGATCCATAACCTCTGTTTTCTCAGTTACAACTCCAAAGACCTGTCCTCAGATCAATAAGACACCAGGTGCGAAGGTGGGAGAGAGAATCTCCTCTCCAAAGCCCAGATGAATGGCGTATCACACACAGGATGCAAAGATATCATTGACCGTAACTGTTAATATGCTCCTTGTGAAATATATTCTGCTCTCAGTGACTCGGTGGTGAGTTAATTAACTTATTAGGAACAGAGGGTAGCAGCGAATCCTGCACTGAGAGGTTCCTGCAGGAATTAAGTTTAACATCCCTTAGTTAGACCTTGTAACTCTCTGCACTAAGCCTCTCACCTCTCGGCTCCGTGGGCCTACCATCCAATTAAATCCAGAAAGCTGTTTCTACAGCTGAGAAAAAGGGAACGGGGCAACAGTCCTGCTCAGCATGCTGTTGAAATGTTTGACATTTTCACATTGTCCTCATACACCCTATAACAATTACTATTAGATACACAAACACTAAGTAATGGTGGGTGAGGTGGGGGGTGTTAGAATGTATCTTTGCATGTGTTTGTTAGTGAAAGATTCGTTTTGTGCACGCTTGCTGTTGTGCCTCCATGCATATATATTACTTTGTTTATATGCTTCATTATTCTGTGTGGATTTTCTAATCAGTTCACCCTCAGTCCAGCCAGAGCTTGTCTCTCTCTGGGTCAGTAATGAGAGTTGTTGCAGGCACACTTATCAGATGCCCTTTTTAATAGTCAGCGTTTTATTAACAAGTCAGAAATAAATAACAGTAAACAGCAATGTTTCAGTTTGTTAGTAAGTTTTGTTATTGCCTCCTTGTGTGCTGGTAATGACGAGACAAGAAGATTCTTGATACAATATTGGCCAGGCTGACCTAAATACACTTTTGTTAGACTTGAACAAATTCTGCATCAGAGCCAGTGAAGACTACAGGAGGTAGACTCAAGGGTCACTGAGCGTTTTCATACTAGGAAACGTCACTTGAAGGCAACAGAAACATCTCAAGTATTTAGAAGTGTGTTTGCCATGATTTAGAGATCCTTTGGATATCACTTTCCCACCTCCACTCACACACATTTATTCTCACATAAAGGTAGGTAATCCTGCTTCTATGTGATTATACAAGATCTCCTCTTTTTAGCAATTTCTCCATGATACCTGGGGACATTCAGCTGATCCGTAAGAATGATGACATCTACACGTTTAACTTGGCTAAAAGGGCTTAGGGAGATGATGTTGTAGATTTGGTGCACCATCTTCCTCCATATAGAAAACCCCACTGCGACATGGAGAATAGAACTAATGACTGATGAGCCCTTTGACACAGAAATGCTTGACATGCTCCTCGGGGTCCAGACTAAAGACTTCCCTAACAAGCTCTCGCGCGCTCACCCAGGGCTGTATTAAATCCAAACTGTGGCACCTTTCCTAATTACTGAGAACATACCCAGAGCCAAGAGCTTCTTGCTAACCTGGGCTGAACTTCCCTCTGCAGCGTAGTGTCCCTTGAGTATAGGATGATATATGAAATGCAGAATTCAAATTAGGCTGACGGAGAGCAATTACTGGGGAAAGAAGATCGCTTCCTCTTTGGGGAAGAAGTATCAAAATCGTGATACTGATTACACGAATGTTTTATCCACTTCCTTGCATTTATACAAGCTCTGTCCACTTCTTGTTCTCTCTCTCTTTTTATTATGCCCCTTTTTTCTTTATTTCTCACTGAACCAAAGGTCTTAAGTAATTTTGTTTCTCTCCATCTGTCTTCCTGTAGATGTCTCCTATCGCACATTTTATCCCCCTGCATCCTTCTCTTTAGTCTTTTCCTTATCTTTCCTTCTTTGCCCGCATGTGCTATACGTGCAGAAAGAATAGATGGTTGTTTCCACCACATTGCCATCAGTGGAGCCTTGTTTATGATGCCCACAGTGTAGAGATCCTTATTAAAAGCCCATTAACAGTCAAACAGCAAGATCGCAAAGTGACAACAGCGCTTTGAGAGTTTTTGACAGCAAACCGGAGCACGACGTCTGAGACACACGTTGTTTACGACACAAAACAGTCATTTAAAGACGATTTCAAACGTTTGCATCCCTCAGTTCAATTTAATACATGGCATTTGTCCTGCACTTGTGCGCTTAAAACATCCCCACAGACACGATCGTGCAGCCTGAAGGCAGCACAATATTTACGACTTGTTTTGTCCTTAATGACACTGATTGCATTTCTAGTATCTACAATAATAATCAGCCAGTGCAACCCATCCACTTGTCTGTCATTCAGTTGGCGTCCTCGCTCACTCATTAATGTATGGTACGACAACTAACAAGGTAAGTTAATAGATAGGTGTTGATTATTGTGATGGTGAGAGCTGTTGATTGCACTGCTGATGTGCTGGGTTAATTATTCTGAGCAAATGTCGCGCATCTCTTCTGAATCAGGATGACTTAATTGAAAGCTCTCCAGCCTGTCTCTGTAAGTGGCTGTCCAATCTGTTATTCTCTGTCCTCCCATTTCATCTTTCTATCTGTCATGATCAGCTCCTGTAATCAACTGCTCAAGCCTTCTCTTCCCTCTTAAAGCTTTTTCCATTTTTGTACGTCTCGTATCATTAGCTTATCAACATCTTTCGCCTCACATTATAGCAGAATGTGTTTGCTGAAAACTTCCATTGTAATGCACTTGGAAAATCAATTATGACTCTGTAGAACAACACCGAAACATTTCCCCTCCCATCTTCAACTCGATGCTTCCTTCCTCTTCTCCTCCCGCTCTTGCTATCATCCTGTTTGTGTGTAAGCACGTCAGAGCCATCAACTGGGCTTCGTATCTTATGTTCGCCCCAGGAGATCTTTTTGGGTTGTGCACTAAATTCAATCTCAGTTCCCCAATCAAAGGTAGTAAAAAAAAAAAAAACAGCAACAAAAAAAAACCTTCCATTGCTACAGCCTCCAAAGCGGCTTCGGCCCTGCTTGGTCAGATAAATCTTAGTAGCTCATCCTTCTCCTATTTTCTTTTCATCCCGGACCCCCTCAGTGGCCTACATTAAAGCCTGGAGATGGCCAGGAGAGATTTAGCAGTTGTAAACTCCCAGTGTAATGTAGCCTGAACCACTAGAAAGCCACCCCGCTAACCTCTCCCCCACCCCCGCCCCTCAGGCCCTCTTTAGCCAAGCTTGGCTCAGCTCTTGTTTCATGTCTCAGTATATTCACAGATCAACTAAGTCACATAAGTAAACGATCGGAACGCAACTCCGTCTGCCTTTCAGTCACTTAGACTAACAAATAGTGAGGGTGCTATGCTGTCTGACATCTGCTGAGGAGTGTTTATCCTCTCCCCTTTAGAGAGTGCAAAGATAAATAAGATGATTCAAGTATATTTTAATATCGGTTTGTCGGGTTAATGCTTTCAATATTTGAACAGAGAAGAAGAGCTTTCCCCCCGGTCTGTGACAAATACTGGAAAAGACAGCACTGCTCTGAACACCTACATCTCTTGAACTCAGGACATCTCTCTTAACACCCGGACCGTTTATCAGTGCGCCTGCTACATTAACCTTGATTCATCTAAATGAAAGCCCTGGTTAGCTGAAAGCTAGATTAAGCGTGCTTTTTTCTTTCTGTGATGAACCCCTGATATTCTACTTCTGTTATTCTTCAGTGGCTGTGAGTTTTGGTTTATCTGATGTGATCTGAAACGACAAAATCATTAATTTGGTGGGCCTGCTTATTTTTCCCCTGTGTCGCGATGTGATTCTATGTATCCCCATTTCTAGGATTGATAATGTGCGATGCACCACTTGGAAACAACACAAGTTCTGTAGCACACACCTCTAAAATAAATGGTCTTCTTCCTGCTCCTGGCTGTCTGATAGACACAGAGTGAGATTGGTTCTGCTGAATAAGAGATGAATCTCTCTGAGTGTCACCAAGCTGCCACGACCTCTGAAATATCATTATCTACAGGGTAGGCAGGTTAACTTCTCTAATATACCCTGAATACAAGAGAGGGGTGCCACAAGTGAACATGAACCTGCTTTATTACTGTTATATCTCAGAAAAGCATGGTTTTGTTTTTTTTTACTGCAGCTGTGGTATATCTGAGGACATCCTCCTAACATAACTAATGATGTAATCTTTTTTCCATGTGTGTGCTGACCAGTGATTGCACTGTCTTAGTTTGTGATGACACTAGAAATAAATGAGGGGACTCGATCTTAGATTAGTGGATTAAGCGTGAAGGGTTTACAGCAGTCATTTCAAGTGCTTGAGCTTACCATGTCTTGAGCAGACGCTACAGTATTTACTGCTATTTCCCATTTGCCAGCATTCACATAAATAAAAGCTCTTGTCAATATTTTCCCAGGGATGCCAGCTTGCTTTACATTTCTCCATTAAACTAATGAGTATGATAGAAGAGTCCTTGTTTGCTACATTTGTTAAATAACTTAAAATTGTAACTACTATTAGTGTTAAATTGAGGTAAATATTGTGATGTACTAATATGATGGTAATCGTGCCATGCTGTTATCTAGAAACAGATCATTTATCCATCCATTTGGAATCATATATTAATTTATTCATATTTCACTCAAGGTCTGAAACAGACTAAATCAATAATTCAGTTGGAGTGAATGGAGCTGGCTGCTAGTATCCCTCTGGTGGCTTACTGTTGGTAGGAGAAACAGAGGAACATATCAGAGATTCAAGGATTATTGTTTTGTTTGTTCATGGTACTTTGCAGCCAAGCCAAATCTAAACGATATCAGATTAATGATGTTGAGTCAGAGGCTCAGCGGAAAGATTTTTATTCCTCTCAGTTCTCGCACAGATGCTTGGTCAAGACAGGTAGCATACTGGGTAATGCTTTACGGCAACTGTGTCAGAGTACAAGTAAAATCTGAAAATGGGGACGTTTAATAAAGCATTTCTTTAAAACACAAAGATGATGGGAAGCCCGAGAAGCCTCGAGAAAAATAAGTACATCATCACCAGTGGGTTTCAGCTTTTCCACATCCAGTCACTCTGCTGTTATTATAACGAAATGCTACGGCCATAAAGCAGAGAAACACGTCAGCGTGGCTCCTTGGCTTAATCATCCTCAGTGTGTGGTGTTACGGACAATCGGTAATGTCTTTGTCAGTAAGAGTGCAGTAAAACTGATGATGATTCTGGCTCAGAAGAAATTAACAGTCACACTCACAACGGGATCCGTTCTTGAAGACTTCCAGCTCAAACCTTTCTTGACCCTGTTACAGAAACTCCAACAATTAGGCCCCTCCCACCCTTCAGAAATTTTAACAAATCCCATTGGATACAAAGCCGTCCAGTGGGATTGGACGCTTTGGCAGCCCAGTTATGCTTGACACCCTCACTTAAGATCAGTTTTTCAGCTGGCACGGTTGAAATCTTTCAATTCTCCACTGCTGTTCTTACTGTTTGCCATTTAACGTGTCATTGTGAGAGAGTGTGCGTTTACTAAAATATTACAATCTAAAGATAAGATGTATGTTTTTTGTTCATTTAGTTTGTAATGCATTTCACAAATGCATTTTTATTAATGTTGTGAGGATACCTTTGTGTAAATGTGGAGCTATAAAAAGGTGACGATTCTTTCAGTAAAATCATGTTTTACTAATAAAAATATTTTTTTATAAGTTTGCAGTGACATGACGTGAAGGCTTTTACTTCTTTTTAACTGAAATGTTTTCTACCCAAAGACAGGACATGTGACACTAATCATCGAAGTGTAAACGTTTTTTCTCTTTGGGCTTAATAAACTGACAGAGTTCTCTTTCTTGTATTTTTATGAACAGCAGCCGTCACAGTGACCCAGAAAGGTTTCCACTGTCCTGATACAGAGAGGGACTGCAACCCCTGCCTTGATGCAGCCAAAGCATGCAACTTAAATGGGAGCTGCAAGAGGCAACGTGCTTCTTACATCAACATATGCAGCAAAGCAGACTTCAAACCGGGAGAAACTTGCAGCAGGAAGCGCTGCCATAAGGCCCTGAGGGCTTTCTTAGACCGAGTGCCCAGTGAGTTCACCCACCGGCTGCTCTTCTGCCCCTGCCAGACTACAGGCTGCGCTGAGCGACGCAGGCAAACAATTGTGCCCGACTGCTCCTATAAAGATAAGGACAAACCCAACTGTCTGGAGCTACGGAAGGTCTGTCACCAGGACCCTCTGTGCAGGTGATGGAAACAGACAGGGTTGGGGTGGCGGGTTTGGGTATATATAATGGCCAGAAGAACATTTTTCTGTGCGGTATGTGGCTAGTGTTAGAAGTGCTGTGAAAAAGTATTTGCCCATTCCTGATCTTTTTTTCTTTTGTCACACTTAGATGTTTCAGATTATTAAACAAATTTTAATATTAGTCAAAGATAACCAGAGGAAATACAAAATTTTGTTTTTAAATAATGATTTTATTCATTAAAAAAAGCTTTCCAATCCTTCTGAGTCCTGTGTAAAAAAGTAATTACTTGTCTGAATCAAGAAATCATTTAAATAGAGCCTGTCTGACAAAGTGAAGCAGGCTAAAAGATCTCAGAAAGAAACACATCATGCCACGTTCTAAAGAAAGTGAGTCACTGACATCTATCAGTCTTGAAAGGGTTACAAAGTAATTTCTAAGCCTTTGGGACTGCAGTGAACCACAGTGAGAGTCATTATTCACAAATGGAGAAAACTGTGAAGCTTCCCAGCAGTGGACGGCCTTCCAAAATTTCTCCAAGACGACGATCGAAGATCAGTGACTCATCCAGAACCCAGACCAACATGTAAAGAACTGCGGGCCTAACTCGCCTCAGTTAAGGTCAGAGTTCATGATTCAAAAGTAAGATAGAGACTGGGCAAAAATGGCATCCATGGGAAAGTTTAAGGAGAAAACCACGGCTGACCAAAAACAACACAAAGCTCGTCTCACATATGCCAAAAATATTCTGATGAAAACATTCGGTGGACTGATGACACAAAAGATGAAGGGTTTTGGAAGGTCTGAGTCACATTACATCTGGTGTAAAACTAACAGCATTTCATAACAAATCATCATAGCAATAGTCAAACATGGTGGTGGTAGTGTGATGGTCGGAGGCTGCTTTGCTTCTCCATCACCAGGAAGATTTGTTCTCATTGAAGGAACCATGAACTCTGCTCTCTACCAGAAAATCCAGGATGTCTGGCCATCATGTTGTGCCCTGAAGCTCAAGCTCACTTAAGTTAGCGCAGCAAAGATACAAAACACAACAGCATGTCCACCTCTGAATAGCTTGGTTTAGGAGTGGCCTAGTCGACTGAGATTCTTTGGCATGAACTCAAACACATCGTTCATGCTTGAAAACCCTTCAGAAGAGAGCCAGTTATCGCAAATGCTTGATTGTAGTTCTTGGTACCAAGGGTGGCACAAACAGTTATATGGTTTAAGGGGCAAATAGTTTGTCACACAGGCCCAAGTAGGATTGGATAGCTTCTTTCCTTTAAAAAATTACATCATCATCATTTGAAAACTGCATTTCATATTTACTCAGTTTATCAAATATTAAGGTTTGTTTAATGATCTGAAACAATAAGAAATCAAGTAGCTCTGTGTATGGATGAGGATACATGCTTCTGTGTTAGCAAACCGGCTTTGGTTATTTGACTGAAAGATCTGGCTCATCTGGTTCATAATAATAGTAAATTGATTGACAAGTAAAAATGAAGCACTGAATTAGTGCATTGTTTTCGTTGGCTTTTTCTGTCTTCCAATGTCATATCTTAAAGGTTTTTTTTGTTCTGCCCTACGTTTGCCAGTAACAGTAATTAGACTTTAAGGGAAGCTGTGGCTATTAGATGCAGGATGAAGATGTGAGGCAAAGTTGGAGGAACAGTGCTCAATTAAGCTGAACAAAACATTAGTGAATCACTCTGGCTGCGTGGGGCATCTATTGGATTCAGAGGCCAGATTCAATTCACTTCCACCCAGCCGTGGCATGTTTCTTTGTCTTAGTGCCACTGAAAGCAGGTGAAGCACAACAGTTGTTGCCAAATCAGCTGTCAAGCTCTTTTCGTTCTTTTTTTTTAACCTCCGTACCGTGTGCTACATCTGGCCATCAACAAGCTTCATGTCCAGCCAGTTGTAGAAGTACTCTGAATTCATTTGTCTAATAGAAAAAAAAATTCCAGTAATTTTAAGCATTTAAAAACTCATTTATGAGCCTAATGGGGTTCAACCAATCATTAGACCCTTGAAAGCTCACTGCTAAAAAAATAATACTCGTGATATGAAAATTAACAGAAGGGAAAACTTTTGGCTACTTTTTCATTTCCCAGTGTGACAAGTGATTAGGCAGCTGATAGAAGTCTCTTTCCAATTATATTACAAGTGAAAGTCGAAAATAACTGGTTTGTTATCTACTCAAGATCCCTGAAACTCAGAAACAGCCTCTTCTTTAAAAGAGTATTTTTTTTAAATAATTACTGTTTTAATCTTTGTGGTTTTTGTGTCTGAAACAAAAACCACAACATTGAAAAAAAATCACTTAAAGCATCTTTAAAAACCTCATCCGCTAATCTCCTTATTAAAAAACGTCGTAGGTGTGAAAGTCAAAGTGACACACTGTTTTTCTCACTTTTGGGAAATCTCGACACACGCACTTATATTCTTAAAAACAAGAATGATACCATTGCAAACACTGAAATTAGTCGAGCTAATGACGCACAGCATTTTTGGAGAGCAGCATTTCTCTGAACGTGCACTTCCAACCTTGTTCCTCAGAGGTGAGCAGCCTTCGAATCGAGTGTTAATGGCAAAAGCATAATTTCTCTCCACCAACACTAAATCCAATCGCACTGTTAAAGTAGTGAAAGTCTATCACCTCTCCTCCAATTTATGATTGTCTCGATAATTACCTGCTTGCCTGCTTTGTGTAATCTGTTTTCAGGCTGAGTTGCTTTCTTTGACCTTTAGACCCTGAGGTGTCTGTGCTGTGTGCCTCCTTATTGAGAAAGATGAAATAGAACGTTAAAGCTCATTATCTGTTGCTGCGTAATGCCCCACCGAGGTCAACAGCTCGATGAGCGCGTACGCACTCACACAGCGTGGAGGCACCTGTGTATCGACAGAGCAATTCAGGAGCTGCACATGCACACGCAGATCCTCGCGTACAACCAATTTGAGCTTGAACGTAATTCTGATAATCCACTGTTTGTGCATTCCCCTGCAGTGAATAAGTGCTGCCATGCAAGAGAATGTCACTACGATTCAATTACACCGGGCTGACACTGTTCTCAAATTGGTGCTCTTTTTTTTCGTGCTGTGGGATGCCTGTTATCACGCCGTCCTGCGACGTATTCCTCTGTCTGTTGCATGATGTCACACACTACAGGATCGCTATATGTCCTTAAAGATTGTGGAAACCTTTAGCTTTTTTATTTGATCTGATAATTCACTAGAATATTAAGACATCACCCTCTTAATTAACACTTGTTCAGTCGCTCTCTAATTTACTATTATCGAGTATGCTGTATAAGCAGAATGATAAAACTACTTTGTCATGCTAATGAAGACGAAGTCCCCAGTTTGCGGTATGTTTTGCGAAATCCTGGTGATAATCACAATGAACAGTCTTCGAAGGAGCCCTCTTTTTAAACACAGAACACAGCAGTGCCTCGGCAGAGGAAACTTTCATTGGCTCCCTTCTTCCCTCTCAGAGATTTGTTGATAAAACCAGCGGAAGATCACTCAAAGACAGGCCTGTGTTCCCCGGGGATGCCTGTCTGACGCCAAACAGGGGATGTGCAGCAAGCCCAAACCTATTTCGTTTTAACACAAGGGACAGTTTGAGTGAGGGAGGAGGGAGAGATAATGAGACGGAGAGAGGAGGAGGAGGAAGAGGAGGGTCTCAGAATCGATTTGGGCCGCACAACTATACTGCAGCAGGTTGGAGGTCAGTGGTTTGGTCACACGGCTGTGGATCTCTGCAGCAGACTCCACAGGCCATTTCAAATTCAAGCATAGCTCCCTGAAATATACTCTGCTAAAGAAGGGTCACAGCTCAAAACACACCCTCATCTATTTTATTATTTATTGTAAACTCTTAAAGACTGCAATTTCCTACTTTACACTAATAAAAAGCCCTCAGCTACTTTATTTTTGGAGTTTTACCTTGAGCGTGTTGGATGCCAAATTGGCGACGATTTTACCTTTGGGGACTATTCAGATCGCTGCAGGTGGAGCCTAGAGCTCAATCAAACAAAGACTAAATATTTGAAAAGATTTCAAATAGCTAATCTTGGCTTGGGCTTAGATGGCATATTGCTCTGGAAGATTTCCTTCTCTTCCTCGTCTCTGAGGAGGCAATTGTTGACATACCCTGGGGCTGTAGATGGACAGAGAACAAGCATTAAATGGAGCAGCTCTTATTTCTTACAGCTTGTTGTACTTCCACCACAGTTATTACATTATTACCTTCCATAATCCTGCGCAGGGAGACAAAAACAGATTTTTTTTCCCTATTTCCCTTGCTTCCTCTCCTCTCTACTTCTCCACCTTGTGGTATCGCAATCCTTCCTGTGGATCCAACAGCTATTCATTTGGGACTGCCGAGTCCTCAGAGTGACAATAGGCTATATTTGGATGCACTGTTTTGGGGTACTGTAGTGTGTGTGTGTGTAAGTATGTGTGCACATGTATTCATTCAGAGAAATTCCCTGTCCATTTCCATGTCACCTTATGCAACACAAGCTCAATGAAGCCCATCCCAAAGAGCACTGAGCTGTGTATGTGTACTGTATTGATTGTCTAGGCGATCAATGCAACACTTTTATCTTTGATTTATTTCCCCTGGTCTTCAGGCTCACTGGGTGCTCTTTGATTGAGTTCTTTGGCCACTGGGTTTCAAAGTGGGCAGCAGAGAGAGACAATCGATCCCTGTACAGGTAACCTGACCCAGTTTGAGAGAAATAGTGTTATCAGTCTACTTTTGCTTACAGAAAAAAAAAACAGGGTATTGCATCCTCCCCCCTCTCACACATACACACAGAGCCCTGAATCAACAGTCTTCTCTGTTGCATCCAACAATTCAAGCCTCCACTGCGGGAGAACAGCGTAGGGGGAATGACTGCCCCACATGGCATTAACCTGAAGTTTCTGAGATGAAGCTGAAAGAAATCGCAATGCTGTTGCCCTTTTATCTGAAGTTTTGCTCTCACACATTCACTCACATACACCTTTGTTCTCTTGCACTTGTGAGGAATCTCACCATGATCCCTGGTCTCTAATCCTTAGCTTTCCAGTCACACGTAGGTCAGTTCTGCAGTTTTAATAAGCATCCAACACGTATATGCGTGGAAGCTGTTTTCTCTGAAAATGAAGTAATACAACATCTACAGGAACAGCGGCCACAGAGATATAATAACTATTTCTCAGGAAGATGACTACTACAGTGTGTGTGGGAATATGTATGTATGTATTAATCTGTTAAATGGTCCATTATGTTCACATTTATTTGGTAACTTAGCTTTCTCCTCCAGATGCTTTGAAGCTAAAACAATTAGCTGAAAAACATAAAATCCCTCTGAGGTAAGTGGAGCAAAGTCTGGTGATAATTCTCTGCTGCTTTATCACTACTCCCTACCTATTTACTCCAGCAGTTCTATGTAGTTAAAGCAGTAGCTTTCTAGAACATCAACCGGCATGATGTAGCTTTAATATTATTCTACTTTCTGGTCCACTTGGTGTCTACTTGTTAGACATTCAAACATGGTGGAGATATTGTGATGGTCTGAGGCTGTTATGTCACTTCAGGACCTGGATGACTATAACTGAAGGAATCATGACTTCGGCTCACGACAGAGATCTGAAATGCAGTTTCATTCACCTCTGAGTCTCTCAAAGAAAACAAAACGAAGTGGCCTAGTCCAGCGGTCCCCAACACACGAGCCACAGTGGTCCGTGAGTCGTTTGGTACCAGGCCACAAGAGTTGAGGCTCGGGTGTGAAATCTATGGTTTTCAGGTTTGTTTTTCTTATCTAAACTCATTTTCCCAGGGTCTTTTCCTGTGTTGTAGTTGTGTGTCTTATTTTGGAAGAAAGATTTACATGTAACCATAGCGACCAGAGAGCATTAAGGGGCAGAGAGGAGGATGTTACTCTCAATGTTGTTGGCGCATTTCAGGAGGACGCTGCTAATAAAGTTACACAATTACACAGTGAATTAGAATGCATTATTATATTTACAAAATACCACAGTTTGTGTCTTGGTCGTATCATTTTATTTTGTTGTATTTATCCGCAACACCTTAAAAGCCGATCCGTGAAAATATTGTCTGTGGTGCAAAAAAGGTTGGGGACCACTGGCCTAGTCAAAGTCTGGAGCTGAAGCCAACTCCAGTGTAGCTGAATTAAAATAATTCCCCAAAGAAGAGCAATGTGAAAATTTCACTGGTATCTCAAACACTTGAGTGCAGTTCTTGCTCCCAGGGGTGGCACAACCTTTTATTGGGTTTTTGATTTGAATAGATTTGAATAGCCATGAATAGATTTATTCCTTTAATAAATTAAATCATTGTTTAAAAACTGCATTTTGTATTTACTTGGATTACCCTTGCCTAATATTAAAATGAGTTTTTGTGATCTTAAATATATGCTGAACAATAAGAAATCAAGAAAGCAAATACTTTTTTCACAGCACTGTACCTTGTAGTGTAGGGGCAATAACAAGTTTGTGCAAAACAACAGAGGGTATGCAGATAAAATTGACATTTCTTTGACTGTGCTGGACTGTGGCCTACTTGCCACTATAGAAAGTTTAATACTTAAGTGTATACAGGATTGATTAGCTGTGCAGCAACAAACTAAACAAACTAAAATGGAAGAAGAAATACTTAATGAATGAAGCAAGGCAGCTAAAACACCTTCTATGTAAGTTTGTATTCTGTATCATTGTATCCAGTGTTAATATCTAATTATGACTTATATTGCAGATTTAAATCTAAATCCATTCTTACAGGTAAAACTAAGGTTAATCTCTTTAACACTACTGAAGAAGAAAGGACTGACTGAGCTGTCCTCGCTTTCCAGAATTTTTCCCACTCTCAACATCTGAGGACAGCGTATAAAAGCATACGCGTAGACAGAAGATCTTCCTTACTTATCCTCAAAAGTCTGGGCTCAAGGCAATACCTGGACTCTGTCTTTTTTCTGGTAACATTACAAGCCATCGAAGTGAATGTCTTTTCTGATAGTGTTAAGCTGGCTTTGCAAGCAAAGCGTGTGTCAATTGGCGACCTTTTCCTTGTGCATAGTACAGTTTGTGGCTTTAATCAGGCATCGGCTTCAGCGGATACGTGCTTAGCTTGCTGGATACACATGAGAGCACCACAAGGAGTGAAAGAGAAGTAAAAGAGAGTATAAAAGAGTAAGGGAGGTAGAGGGAGTGAGATGGGGGACTCAGTGGAACAAAAAGAGTTGCGCATTTCATTCCAATGTATGGATTAGTAAATGCATTTACTTTCCTAATTCTAATCTCGGAGGGAACATGGTATAACGGAAAGCTGTAGTGATTACTAAATGTTCTCGGACCAGAGAAACTTTCCATAGCTATAAGTACAGTCGGGGGAAGTAACCCTTTCTTGTGTATGAGCTGGAGATGATTATATTGCTTGCAACTTTGCCTTAAGGGTCCTTTTTAGTTCCTCTTTCAGCGTAGGTACTCCTTGAGTGTGCTCCAGTGGTACCATATCTATTATTAATGCCAACATTATCAATAGGGCTTCCGATTTATCTACTGTACGATCGCTGTGTGGTTTTGAATGTGTCAATTAAGGCCGACTCGTTCACCTCTTAATCACTGTTACTTTCAGATTCTCTTTATACTTACAGAGACTTGCTAAAAGCTGCTGCATGTAATGCTTTCTATAAACATTTCCACTGAATCATTTTGCATGTGGCTGATATTTAATTATTATTATTTAATTATTGGTAACAACAGTATGTCAGCATTTTGCTTTTTTTTTTTAGGAAAAGTGAATCTACTTGTTTGATGTGTTCACTTTGACTGGTTCGTTTGTCTTTTGGAAACTCAAACAAGTACAAGTTTAAACAAACTATTCACTTTTTATCAAAGCTCACACTGCTGGACAGCGTGTGCCATATATCAAACATCTTTCAAAATTCTATTTTGTTTTATTTATATATTGCTCGTTCACATCTCAAGACATTTTGCAATATGTTGTAAGTTAAATATGGGCTTCTACAATATTAGATAAGGAACCCCAACATTTCAGCTTTGCCCATTGAGGAAGCTCATGACAAACGGAGAGGAATGTCTCATTTTAAACAGAACGAGATCTTTAGCAGAGCTAGACTCACAGAGGAAAAGCCATCTGTCACAACCATTTTGGGGCTGAGGGGAAAGCGAGCACAGAGCAGAGGAGGACAGAGCGAAGGAAACAAGAGGAGAAAACAGAGTGAAGAGAGTAGTTGAGAAGCACTCCTCAGTGCATCATGGGAAGTCTTCCAACATCCTGAGCCTTTAGCAGTTTAACTAAGGGGTGGTTCGGTGTCACCTGATCCAACCCTAACTATAAGCTTCACAAAAAAGGAAGGTTTTAAGCTGATTATTAAAAGTAGAGAAGGCGCCTGTCTCCTCAACCCGAGCTTGGAGCTGGTTCCACAGGAGAGGGGTCTGATAGTTGAAGGCTCTACATCCTATTGTACTTTTAGTCTGAGAGCAAAGTGCTCTGTTGGGATGATATGGTACTACAAGGTCTTTAATATGTAATGGGGCCTTATCAGAGAGGAGAAAGATCTTTTAATTGAATTCTGGATTTAACAGGAAGCCAATGAAGAGTACGTAGCTTTCTTGTCCCTGTCAATACTCTGCAGTGTTTTGGATTAACTGAAGTCTTTTTAGGAAGCTTTTAGGACAATGTGGTGATAATAAGGAATTACAGTATTTCAGGTTAGAAACAGCAAATCCATGGACTAGTTTTTCAGTATAATTCTGAGACAGGATGTTTGTAAATTTTTCAATATTAAGTTTCTTTTATATTCTTCAACTCACAACAACAGTCGTCTCAAGGTGCTTCATACTGTAAGGCAGCAGTCCCCAGCCTTTTTTGCGCCATGGACCAGTATATGTCCGACAATAATTTCACGGACCAGCCTTAAATGTGTTGGATAAATACAACAAAATAAAACCAGTACTGGTACAAAAAAGAAAGATTTATTCATAACACACGGGAAAAGACCCAGGGAAACCGAGTTAATGATAAAAACGATTAAAAAATAACGCTAAAAACCCTGAAAACCATAAATTTCACACCAGCAAACGACTCACAGACCAGTACCGGTCCGTGGCCCGGGGGTTGGGGACTGCTGCTGTAAGGTACACAACCTACAATATTAGAGGAAAAAGCAAGTATTACACAATCCCCTATGTGCAAGCACGTGGCAGCAGTGGAAAGGAAAAAGAGTTTAATAATTACTAATGATTAAATGCAATAGTGGTGTTTAAACACAGGGAGGGCGAAAAGAGAAGTAACGCTCAGTGCATCATGGGAAGCCCCCCGGCAACTTAAGTCTATTGCAGCATAACTAAGGGATGGTTCAAGGTTCCTTACAGTGGTGCCAAAGGCCGAGGTAAGAGGCCAGTGAAGTATGTGGTTAGTCACAGTGTGTCTCTGGTTTTTAGAGCTGAATACAATCATTTCAGTTTTGCCAAATTTATAACTTCCCTTAACTGATTGCACTTAACAGAGGCAACAAAACAGAAAACATATTGTCAGACTTCCCTTGATGTATTGTCAGAGTTATTACTCACCATGGAAGAAAGAAAACACACTTGATGGGAACTTGGTATGGGTCTTTAAATGAAGTCATAGTCGTTACTTTTCATAATAACAAAATCAAATCTAACGGTGACAAAGGTATTATTGAATTGAATATTACTCCTGCAGACTGGGAGCAGATTGCTTTGTAATGTCACCGGTACAAAATGAGTTCACCAGCAGTGTTTGTACGTTCAATCAAAATCCAACTCTTTAAACTGAGCAAATGCAGAAGAAAATCAAATCTATCTTTGAAAATTCTGATATTGATTCTTCTTCATATGTTAAGATCCAATAACTCAGCACTGCTAGTTTACAGTTTTGTGACCTGTAAAATGACTTTGAATGCATGAGAAACTGAGGCGGTAAAATAAGCACTGATATTAAAGCCAGTTTCCTGGTCAACAGCATTACTATCGTCCATACGCTGCTCTCTTCAGATGGTCTATCAGATTTCAAATGGTTTTGATCTTGTAGTTAATAATGCAGGACAAACTGTGTCACCAGTCAGTTTTTGTTGGTTTCAATTCTCTGCTGAGTAAGGGGTTGAAAGGTTGTTTCATTTGACAGCTAAGCTAAACTGCCTTGCGCTTTGACTCAATGCCATCTGTGCACAGTTGGCCTTTTAAAGCATTGACTAGGAATCCCAGTGAGTACAGTAGAACTAAACGAGGCAGGCCTCTGTCCAGACACATTTTGGAGAAAATAGCAATGGGTGAAACAGACAGTCACCTCTGACTAGCGCCATCTCAGGGTCACCGGAAGAAGCGTAGGGAGAGAAAGCAGGAAAAGGAGACACTGCAAATTGTCTGTTAGTCGTAAGAAAAAATAACTCTGACAGATGTTATTCTATTTTAATCAAAATATATTCATAGCACTCCACTCACAAGGTAAGTGCTTCATTGTTAGGAGTTTCATAATAGTTTTTTGTCATGTATTGAGCGGTGCAGAATAAAAGAGTGTCAAAACGGTTTAATTGTGAAGAAGAAAAAAAACAACAACATTGCCGGGCCGCATTGTTTGCTTTGGCGTTTAACAGCTAGTGACAAAAGAACTTCTGAGTGCTGTCGACCGAACCACGGTAAAATTTACATGCCATGAATTTGCACATGAGCATCTCTAGCTCATGGCAATTGGTTTACACAAAAGTGACAACAGGACATTAATGAAGAAGTAGAAGAGAGGAGAAGCGAGGAGAAGATAAGGTCAGATGGAAAAAAAAGAAAGAGGCGAGGTAGCAGAGGGGAAACATCTTTTGTTTTTTTCTTATTTGCTTCATGTAAGAGATATTATGTTGGCAGCTATTGTGTCATGGTTATTGTTATGCTTTCTGTAGATGACTGAGCGATATGGTCTCTAAAGACTCTCTAGGCTAAAGACTGTGGGAAGCGATAAGAGTGAAAAGCCATAATTTCACATTTAACAGAAAGTATCAGCCGTAGAAAAAAACTCATAATTGTAGACAGAGCACAGAGGGGAAATTCTCCAAACCAGCCAGGACTCTCAATGAACTGTTGTTTTTCAAATGAAGCTATTAGACGACTTTGGAGTTTGATAACTGTTTTTCCTTGTTCCTCTCCTCCTTCGCAAGGAAATGGTTTCCAAGACTGACAGTCATCTGATTTAAGTCACATTGTTTGTCATGGGCATCGAGTGATAGGAATAAGAATCCATATAAAAAGCCATTAGTTTTCTATTACTGCCAAGCTGGATGGACAGGCAGTCAGCGCTCAGCCGAATCACTGTGTTTAAAGTGTCAGGTTGGTTGAAAGAAGTCTACCTCTGTGGGGGCTCCCCCTGCCACTTCCCTGGGGGCTGAGTGGCTGAAATGACCATAAAACTCTGTTGAGCTAGACAGCCTGTAATTTCAGCAGTGAGAGGCGCTTTGCCAAGGTATAATGGAAAGCCCGTGGAAGCCATGAAATGCGCTGCATCCTGGTGTTGGAACACCATTGTCTGAACACTCAGGACACCTCTCTAAACTTTAAATTACTGTTTTTAAGCCATCATTGTCTGAAAGAGCTCTGCTTCTAAAAAGAAACACGGTGCTTGTTCAGTTTCTTTAATCTCCCGTGGTCTTTGCCATTCTTACAGAAATCTGACGTTCACATTCTGTATTAGTACAAAAGTAAAAGACCTTTTGCCCATAAGATACGGAAAAATGGCGCTTCGAAAGGTTGCTTTGTGTAGGCACAATAGAGTTGTTCTCTCTCCCCTCTGTCGTATCTTTTTTATCATCTGTACCATGGTTGTGGGTACAAGTGCCTTTTTCACTCTGAATGGAAATGGTTGAGAGGGGCCTTCGAGTGAGGAGGACAAGTGCTGAGAGGGGTTGCTTTGCATTTGTCTGTGTATGTTCTTTTTTTATTATGAAGGCTACTTATGTATTGTGTGTCGCTATTCGATAGTGCGCGTTTCTGTGTCTACACTCGTCTCTGTGGCGATGGCGGCGCGAGCATAGCGTGGTCAGTTTACTGAAGCGAGGTTTCACATGTGATGTTAGCAGCATGTCATGTCGAGAGGCTCTCTGGGGTGATTTGTAAGGAGGGTGGATGGAGATGGAGTAATGAAGTGTGTCTGAGTGGGGTTTGCTGCTGGAAGTCCAAGCGCCTTTTACGCCACACTGGCTACATTTCTGCTATGATGACACAGACACACAAACAGACAGACAGACATGGGAAATTGTTATATCATTATCCCACATTTAATCTCAGCCAAATATGCTTCTCTCCTCTTTTGAAGACTAACATGACGGCATATTGGTTTTTAAATCACTGCAATAAAAGAAGACCTTTCTCTCTGATAGACTATGCTGTGTCCTTCACAGAAGACAATTTTTTCACAGAAGACTATGTTATTCACAAAAAATAAGATATTAAGTATCATTCCATCTTAGTTATTTCAGAAAAAGGTATAAAAATTATAAATATGTGATCAAATACCAATTCCACTCTAGAATATTTAAGTCTAGCAGTGTGTGAAGACAGAGCCATATGTATATTTTGTTTACATTAACATTGGCCCTTTGAAAACTATTGTGGTGAACAGTAGTTTGCACCATCAGCATATTGTTCTTGTTTTTTAAATGCATTGTATTCATGCATCCCTCGTGCATAAATACAATGCTATAAATGCATAACTCTAATTTTCTTACAGCGTAAGTACAGTATGTGTAACTATTCATAAATAATTTTAGAGTTTTGCTGTACAAAAGTCAAAATTCACATATCTTTTCATGCTTTTCTTTGAAGAAAACATGTCTAAGTTTATATTTTTGGAGGATTTTTATCTCAGACATTTTCAGGCAACTCAACAGGAAAAGACTTCATGTATTTTCCCTGAATGTAAATTTGAGGTAGCTTTATGGAGTCAAGAGGCAGTAAGAGGACAATGCTACTGGCACAAGTGGAGGTACATTTTTACATCTTGTCAGCAGTGGTTGGACAGCAAAACAATAGGAGGGGGAAAAAGGAGCCACAGGAATAAACAGTAATGTGTCTGTTATGGAGAGCTGTGTCGGTCGTGTATACAGTGGCAAAGCTGTTCTCAGGCAAATGAAAGACACACTGAAACTTGTCTGACTCCAGCATAGACATATGCAAATGAAGAAACAAGCAAAAGAAAAAAAAGAAAAAAGAAAATCTTCATCTGAACAACCTGAATAAAAAACTTTAACTAATAAACAACTCAACTTCTTTCTTTTTTTATGACAACTATGAGGAGATCATTGTGCGGTCCTGTTACTTGTTGGATCTTTCTGTGGACTTTAAATCTTCCTGTAGCATCTCTCTCTCTCTCTCTCTCTCTCTCTCTCTCTCTCTCTCTCTCTCTCTCTCTCTCTCTCCGTGTGTTGCCAAAATTCTTCTTTGGAGTTCTGCCGTGAGTGTCTATGTTTCGCAGGAAAATTGACAAGACACAGCTGGTGGATTTTTGACCTCTGATAGATGGTCTTGTCTCTCCAGATGGTCTCATGTCTTGCTGTTGCGGCTGTGTACTATCCTTTCTAAAATTCCAGGGTTTGAGCCTTCATTGATATGTTGAAACCAAGATACTTTTTCCAGACTGCTGATTTTGATTTCAGAGTTGATGTCTTGTGGATTGTTAGGTATGAGCTTGGCCTTTCCTTTTTCTGATACCCATACTAAGAGCTGAGGCTTCTTTACCAAGAGGTTCCACCAAGCTTGGGAGTTTTCTTTCTTTCCCTTCAAAGACATGAATATAAAAATGTGGGCTGGTGATTGTTCTTCCTCCAGTGTTAACTGTGCCTTCATGCTGTTTCAAGGCATCTTTCATAATTCTCCAGGTGTATGTTGGAGAGGGTGGTTGAGAGTAGATACTTGATGATATTCCGACTGTAGTACCAGCTGCCCATGCTGTCACTCAAGAGAATAAGGCTTATATGCTTGTCATACAGGTGTTTGCTGATTCAGACCAGGTTGACGTTATCCACAAGGCTGCATGCCACATCCCATCAAAGACCTTCTTGAAAAAGAGCCCGTAGTGGCTGTGGAGCAGAAGGAACAGCAGGTTACAGTGGGGCAAAAAAGTATTTAGTCAGCCACCGATTGTGCAAGTTCCCCCACTTAAAATGATGACAGAGGTCAGTAATTTGCACCAGAGGTACACTTCAACTGTGAGAGACAGAATGTGAAAAAAAAATCCATGAATCCACATGGTAGGATTTGTAAAGAATTTATTCGTAAATCAGGGTGGAAAATAAGTATTTGGTCACCTCGAACAAGGAAAATCTCTGGCTCTCACAGACCTGTAACGTCTCCTGTAAGAAGCTTTTCTGTCCCCCACTCGTTACCTGTATGAATGGCACCTGTTTGAACTCATCATCTGTATAAAAGACACCTGTCCACAGCCTCAAACAGTCAGACTCCAAACTCCGCCTTGGCCAAGACCAAAGAGCTTTCGAAGGACACCAGGAAAAGTATTGCAGACCTGCACCAGACTGGGAAGAGTGAATCTACAATAGGCAAGCAGCTTGGTGTGAAAAAATCAACTGTGGGAGCAATCATCAGAAAATGGAAGACATACAAGACCACTGATAATCTCCCTCGATCTGGGGCTCCACGCAAGATCTCATCCCGTGGGGTCAAAATGATCATGAGAACGGTGAGCAAAGATCCCAGAACCACACGGGGGGACCTGGTGAATGACCTGCAGAGAGCTGGGACCAAAGTAACAAAGGTCACCATCAGTAACACACTACAACGGCAGGGAATCAAATCCCGCAGTGCCAGACGTGTTCCGCTGCTGAAGCCAGTGCATGTCCAGGCCCGTCTGAAGTTTGCGAGAGAGCACATGGATGATACGGCAGAGGATTGGGAGAATGTCATGTGGTCAGATGAAACCAAAGTAGAACTTTTTGGTATAAACTCAACTCGTCGTGTTTGGAGGAAGAAGAATACTGAGTTGCATCCCAAGAACACCATACCTACTGTGAAGCATGGGGGTGGAAACATCATGCTATGGGGCTGTTTTTCTGCCAGGGGGACAGGACGACTGATCCGTGTTAAGGACAGAATGAATGGGGCCATGTATCGTGAGATTTTGAGCCAAAACCTCCTTCCATCAGTGAGAACTTTGAAGATGAAACGAGGCTGGGTCTTCCAACATGACAATGATCCAAAACACACCGCCCGGGCAACAAAGGAGTGGCTCCGTAAGAAGCATTTGAAAGTCCTGGAGTGGCTTAGCCAGTCTCCAGACCTCAACCCCATAGAAAATCTGTGGCGGGAGTTGAAAGTCCGTGTTGCTCGGCGACAGCCCCAAAACATCACTGCTCTCGAGAAGATCTGCATGGAGGAATGGGCCAAAATACCAGCTACTGTGTGTGCAAACCTGGTAAAGACCTATAGTAAACGTTTGACCTCTGTTATTGCCAACAAAGGTTATGTTACAAAGTATTGAGTTGTATTTTTGTTATTGACCAAATACTTATTTTCCACCCTGATTTACGAATAAATTCTTTACAAATCCTACCATGTGGATTCATGGATTTTTTTTTTCACATTCTGTCTCTCACAGTTGAAGTGTACCTCTGGTGCAAATTACTGACCTCTGTCATCATTTTAAGTGGGGGAACTTGCACAATCGGTGGCTGACTAAATACTTTTTTGCCCCACTGTATATGCTGTTTGGAAGGTTGGTGGTTCGACCCTATGAGGAAGCACTTGGCGACAGTGGGAAGGAAAAAAACCCTTTTAACAGGAAGAAACCTGTGATAGAATCAGGCTTAGGCACAAGCAGCCAAGTGCCATGATGGGCGACAGGACCAAAGACACACTTTGGAAGAGGGCCCAGAGATTAAAAACAACTGATGATTAAATGCTTTGTTGTCTTTAAACTAAGAAATTATTAGCTTAGCTTAGCATTAGAATTGAGATAAAGTTTTTATTTCACCAAAATAATAATGAAACCCTTATCTAGAAATATATGTATGTTGTCTGAAAAAAATGCAAAAAGGGGCACATTCATGTGTGAGTCATCAGACATATAAAGCGTCTAATACATATAAATGTGCATATAAATAAAGCATAGTCACTTTTTTCTGTTTCTTTTCTATATGAGGAAAAAGCGCTGTTAAGATAAAACCTCCAGGCGTTCTCATTAGTGTCTGAGTCCAAGTTCATTTCTTTATGTAATTCAAAATATGTCACAATTATGACAGTGATGTGCTTAAATATAATAAAACCCATAATATTTACTTTTGAAAGCCACCATGACATCTGACAATAAAAAAAACAGAAGAATGAGCTGCTGGCAACCATTAAGTTCCTTAGAAGGGAGTGGTTATCAGGTAGTGCTGGGTCACTAGCCTATCAACCATTCAACAACCCAGATAGCATATTTCATCAATACTAAACCTATTCTTCTGTATATATGTGTGTTTTTGTGTGTTCACTAGGACAACACAGCCCAAGGTAAATTAAGGTACCTTTGAACTTAAGGCCGAGGGAATGAGTCATGCACAACTCGGAAAGAAGCAAAGAGGAAAAAGAGAAATGCAGTATAGATTGTGATTAACATTGTGGGCAGCTGTGATGTGAACAGTACAGACAGCGCAACTTTACTCACGCTACTCCCAACTTAAGTAGGTTTTACTTAAGTGGATTAGCAATGCCACCCTGGGGGCCTTCACAGACTTAAAGCTCTTATCACAAACACACCGAAACAAAACATACTATTTTTATCAGTCTCCTTGGTTTGTGGGGAAAGTGAGTTCGGGAGATGGTTAAGAGATCCAGGATAAGCACAGAAGCTATGGCCAAAAGAGCCGTATCATATCTTTTCTCATCTTTATACAAAAGCACTACGACTGGGTCTCTGCTGAATATTACTAATAGCTTGTTGGTTATGAGGCATAAGTGTTTGATATTCATGACACCTGTTGTAGAGGCCTGGGAACAGATGTTGTATATACTTTCCCAGTTTGACGCTGGTCATAATTGGCAGGTGCTCTGTAGAAAAAACTGTGCCAAAAAAATTACGCCCAGCTTTTTGTATTTGTGTGTTTTCATCTTGTGCGTGGACTTTATGACTGAGCCTGTGCTTCTCATTCTTTGTCTGTGTTGTGCTTCATGTTTTTTGTGCAGGTCTAGGCTGGCTGATTACAAAGAGAACTGCGGGATGACTCCACACGCAGCGAGCACCTGTCCTAACCAAGACAATCACCAAGCCTGCTTGGCCTCCTTTGCAAGGCTCGTTGGTCAGTACATGGCTACGTTGTGAGAAGAAAATGACGGCAGTGAAATGTGTGGACACAGAAAGGCAGATTCAGAATGTCACTGTTTTTTTTCTACCTTTCACACACATAATGAAATAAAGAAAAATACTCCAAAAACATGAGACAGCGTGCCAGCAGTCCAGGCTGCTTTCATCATGAGGACCAGACAGCAGAGTTAAAACTGATATCTCCACCAGTACACTGGGCATTAGTTCACTACTAGAAGTAATTAGGGAGCAGAGGCACTGAGAGAGTTTTTATTTAATTAAAACACTTGATGAACATCTGTTTGCTTGCAATAAACGTTAAATAAACAATATGTACTGACTAGTAGATGCATATTTTTCAGTCTCAGCCAGCAGCAGCTAGGTAATGCTGTGGCAGTACCACAGAGCTTGCTAAAAAAATAAATCTAAAGGCAAATTTACACAAAAGGGCTTTTTCTGATGCTTAGTGGTTGCTGAAGTGTCCATATTTCAGTATCAGTCAGTGCTTCCCCACCATGTGTCATAAATCATGCAGTATGAAGTGATGATATTCCACGGTGGTTCCTGGATTTCTCTAGAAAATACGACACACAGAATGTACCAAACACTCATGACACCAGCTAAAAGCATTGACACATAGAAACATTTGGAAAGTAAAATGCTTTGGTACTGTAGTGCTTTATTCAAACAGGGCACACACTTCCTAAAGCAACTACTTTGCAAAATATTTATAACATAATGGCCACTTTCCATTTAAAATAAAGCATAACACAATTGTTCACCTCCCTGTAAACTCCAACAATGCAGTGCAAACTCATACCTGTGACTAACACCTTGTTGTGCATTTTGTATGCAATTTGCTGTAAATGTAATCCATTATTGTCCATTAGTGACACATAACTGTATTTCTGTGTGGATGCCCTCGCAGGGACGGACGTGACTCCCAACTACGTGGACAGCAGCTTCTCCAACTGGACCATCTCCCCATGGTGCACCTGCAAGGGCAGCGGAAACCAAGAGGAGGAATGTCAGAACTTCCTGCGGTACTTCACCAATAACGCATGCCTAAGTAAGCCGTCACAACTCATGAATTCTCTGAAATATGTTTTGTAACTGATAGAGGCCAAACAGGCATGTATTATTGATAAAAAGTACGAGCCTGCGATGCGGAACTTTCTCTTTCAGCCACGTAAGAGAAGCGAGAGCTGTGAACTTCAGTCTTATGAAACTTTAATGGTTTCATGTCAGATTCTGGTTTTCAGTGTCATTGAGCTCTTCAGCGAAATAACTGTGGATGTGATGTTTTTAAAGTGTGGATGTTGGCGGCATGACTGAATGTGGAAATAACAAGAGATGTGGTTAGAGGGTGTGGGTAATAGATAGCTTTTAGACATCTGAAAATCAAAACGTCTGCATGAAATGAGGTGCTTGAAAATTTTTGCAAATCACTTTTATTTCAAAGAAGAAGAAAAAAGTATTTTGTGTATTTAATAATGAAATAAGGCTAGAAGGATTGCATGTAAATATTTGTCAATGAAGGATTAATGCATGGCTGGATGGACTTGAAATCATTATATAAAATTGTCTGTTAGAGAATTGAATACAACCTGCAGATATCCCTTTATCCACAGATTAAGTTGGAATTAAACGTTCTTAGTTTCTCAGATGCAAGTAATTTCTTATCATTTCTCATCCCTCCTTTAGGCAAGATCTGCCCAGACTTTAATACAAAAGAAACCATTTGCATGTCATTTTCACATTCAATCTAAGAGAGTTAAAGGGCTTAGGGGAGAAAAATGTCATGAAAAGGAACAGACTAGCGCAAATGGAATAATAGGGAGAGCTAAAATACATATCATCTGTATATCTAATGCATAACATACAGGGTGCAGCGTGACAGAAGGGTTTCTTCAAATATCTTTATGCTTTTTCACTGAAAAGTAAAATATAGCAAGTTCCATCCTTGCTATGGTGTAGCGAGCAATGTCATCAGTACTATAAGACACCATTGCCTTTACCATGTTCTATTGTGTGGATAATGCTTTCAGACCATTTCAATAGATTGCTGGGTTACCGTTTTAGCTGAGTGTGCAGGATGAGGGATGAGGCTGGGAGCTGAGGAGGCGTCTCGAAAAATAACACAAAATGCAGCATCTCCTCTTTGCAGTCGAGGGGAACAGGCGATAAACTTCAACACACCGGGAGGTAGATATACACAAAGTCACAGTGCAGGAAGATGCATATTCAACCCCCTTAATCTGAAAGACATTTAAATAAAATTTCATTCAAGCAAAACAACATAACCATGGCAACTGCAGCATTAGTAAACAAAAATAAAAGTTAAATTTTTTTAAAAAGTTAAAGAAAAAAATGGGAAGGTGTGATGCAAAATTTGGTAATACATGTAAGGAAAAAGAAGAAGTTAAAAAGTAAAACTTCAATTCAATCACCAAGGTCAGTATTTAATATTAATATGATTGGTCTCTGATGTTTTCTCTCACATTATTTTAACCATTTCTAATTGTGCAGTAGCTTTAATGCCACCACTTCTTGCAGCATGTAGCATTTGATTAGCAGTGGCAAAAGCCGCTGCTGTGGCCACAAGTGTTAATTACAGATTCTGGTACATTCAATTCTTTTTGCCCCTACTGGCTATCAATAGGTGATTTTACTGTGTACAAAAACAATTTAGTGTTATTGGTGCTGAATAAATACAGCTGTTTGCATACTAATTGCAGCAGGATGGAAACCCTTCCACAGTGTATATAACCCTGAGTTGGACAAGGAGAGGAAAAAATGGATGGGTGGATATTTGTATGGATGTCTTTCCATTAAAATTTCTAGGTAGTAGCTAAACATCCTTCAAACTGATGAGTTGACAACTTCAGAAACAGCTGAACATCAAGCAAGTGCAACAAATCCAGAGACAGCAGCTGTGATTTGACCTTAATATACTCCACTTCTGCTGAACAATGGTTTTTAATTAGAGAGAAATACTTGAGTCCAACTTCTCAGATTTTCCCAGACCGCGAGTCTCAGTCTGCTTGGAACATCTGCGCAGAAACGCTGTGTCTGGCAAGTTGTTAGTGAGCCAAGTTTTGGTCAGAACAAGGCAGAAAGTCCAAACGTTACTCTTTCTTTTTGTACACTCAGTCTTATCCAGATATCTAATTTAAAGTTGGCCAGAAAAGGGAGGAATCACAGACCCGAATGTGGTAGAGTTTTGGTTAATTAGCAGACTGGCCTGCTCGCTCCTCTTTAACTTCAATGCGCACCACTTCTGTTGAAAGAGCTTGCTCTAGCTAAGCATCTTGGCAACACTCTTTTTCTAGGAAACCACTTACTCTGCTCATATGTTGCCAGGACATGTGTTGGGGTAAAATTAGTGACCAAGACAAATCTGAAGCTGTTATTTAAAGGTAAAAAAACTTTAATTATAACAATAATATGTCACTATATAGACTCTTCTTTTATCTTTGCCATGTATGCAAACTAGATTTATATCTGTTTACATCTTGAGCTAATTGTATTGCATCTTCATTACCAATTTAATTATGTAATTAAATTCTTACAGCTTTAACTGTGCTGTAGATCATGAGAAAATATTTAGTGTAAACCTTTAGATCTGCAGCAGAGTTCATTTTGATACCTCATCCATCACAGCATACTTCAAGTGAAATCAGAAAAACATGCTTTAGATGGTTCATTTACTGTCCTTGAACTGTTCCCAATTTTTCCTTACAAGCTCCAGCAAAAACAATGGTCCAACAGAAGACTAGATTAGAATTCCGATTTGTATAAAATATATGGGAGGCCAACAAAGAACATTCCAGCTTAGAGGTATTATGACAGTCAGACCCTGACTCCCCCTTCCCCTGTCTCTGCTTCTCTTGTTCTCTCCTTCCTTCTCATTTCATCTATCCCTGCAGGTGCGACAATACAGGCTGTGCCCAGGGGTTAAAGGAAAGCTTAATATGAGCCGTTAAAAAATGGAATTGCTGTTGGCAATGAGCTTAATCACTCAGTGGAACATTTGGGTGCAGTAAAACATCCTGGGTGGAGGCCCCCCAGCCAACTAGTTTGATCTATGACTTTATTCACCCATTTCACATCTTTGAGGGGGATTGCTAACCATAGCTGACCCTGACAAACAGATGCTTAACATTACAGGTCTTAGCAGCACTCCACTAGCTCTTGACTGCTAGCATTGACATTGTTAAGCCTCGCCAGTGAACTCGATTTTTCTCTGAACCACTCTCCTGCTTTCTAGCAGAAGCCCAAATTGTCAGTGTCGACCAGCATAAAAAAATATGAAGTGTGCTCTTCTGTGTGTTTTGTGTGCAAGTGAATGTGCATATGTGTACCTCTGTGAGTGTCTTTGCTGTTCAAATACTTGTGTGTGCGTGTGTCTGTGTGTAGGCGGACCAACAAATGTGACAGACAAATTTATGTGGCCAAGCACCGGTAGTACTAGGGACTGTGTAGTCATCTGATTATGCATGTGCATTCCACAACTATCTTATTTGTCCTTTGTGTGGTGGTGTGGAAATGCCATTTCTCCTTTGTTTGGGAATGTTTTGAATTTGATCAGTCACATAAATCTATTCAAAGTCATCTCTGCATGCTGACCTTATAATGGAGGTGGTTGCCAAGCAATTACATGCCTTGCCTTCTCTCTGGCTGAACAAAGAGAAACAAGCCTTGTGTTTTAAACGGATGAGCGGTGAAAAGGTACTCAGCGCCTATTTTTACCATATCTAGCTGGAAAGCTGACTGAACAGGGATTTATCACATTTCTACAGAGACACACACATGCACTTAGACACAAAATTAAACACGTGTACAGCACATCTGCAGGCGCTGATATGCTAGGGCTCGTATTTATTCACATGCTGTCCTCTGTTTGAACTAGTTGATTTCCCTCTTTTAAAAGATTGTATTGCTTTTCATGCTAACAAACAAATTAGGACTCATCTTTGCAAGCGTGGTCATTTTAGCGCTATTTAGTCAGCTCGTAGCAGTTTGAGAATGGCTGTTGCATCGTAAGAGAGTTTTTTGTAATATGCATGAATCCAACATAAAGCAAAGTTGGTTGTATTTGATAAATATAATCTGTTGTGTCGCCGCAGGATTCGCTTGTAAAGGATCATAGAAAACGCAGATTAATTCGTGATCCAGTTCTTTCGTGACTTGCTCCTAATCGAAATGCTGTCACACTGCAAGACGATCATCTGTGATAGATCACAACATCTGTGTAAATGGAAACTTTAAAAAAAAATGCTCAAAAAGGCAAAAAGGAAAATGTATTTATTGACTTCATTTATAATGCATGAAATACAATTAATTAGCTCTCAGATGCTTGGCACAACTGTATCAATAATGTATCGCTAGAGGAAGTGATTCAATTTATTGCCTTATCAATATTTTGTGCCGCCGCTAATAAATAGCATAAATATGCGAGGCAGTCAAAAAGGAAGGCATAACTTACAAAATAAAACATAAGGCAGTGCTTAGTAATGACAGACAAAACTCGGATAGCAATTTGTGATTAGTTTGGCATATTTCTCTGAAGCTTACTGACAAAGCAAAAAGACTGGCTCTCTGTGCTCTTTCTGCTCCATCCTTCCTCAGTCTCACTCAGCCTTGCCTCATTCCTTTAGTTGCCAAAGATTGGGCAGGGTACCAAAAAGTTGACTTAGAGCTGTCTGTCTGCTAGCTGGCTTCTTGTTGGGATGGCAGTCAAACCCAAATGACTTTATGTCTCTGTTCCTGCAGGAAATGCCATTCAGGCCTTTGGTTATGGGATAGACAACACACAGAACAAAAGTGGGCCTGTCCCAGGCCCCTCAGCGACACCGAAGCCAGACCCTGTATCGACACAGGAGATCTCAGAAAATCTCCCAGTGACTATCCCAAAGGTAAAAGGTTCTCAATGTTTCATTACATGGGATGTTTTACATGTAGATGTTAAATGTGATGGCAAAATGTAATTTAGAGTTGTTATTTACTGCCTGTTTGGCAATCGGGTATGCTCTGCAGTTTGAAGGCTACTAATATGAAGCTTCTGTGTATGTTCAATAAGCAAGATCTGTAATCACTCATGTGCTTGCTTTCCCAGGGGTTCGACTGCTAGTCTATTCTTTACATTGCTCCCACTTTCCCACGCTGCCAGACTCAGTACTGTTCATTACAATCCATATTACAGTCATTACTGTAGACCAATAATCTTCTTGCCTGCCTTCTTTGAGCCAATCAGCCTCCACTCTGCATGCATTAAAACTCACTGCAATGTGCCTGATCATGCAACAGCTAACAATCATGTTTTGTTTTGTTTGTTTGTTTTTTTATTCTGTACCCTGTCACAGTAAGATCGCTGTTTTTTGGGGGAAGTTCTGTGCTAAATCTTATCAATGCTGGGGTTCCTTTCTGCCATGATGGCTCATCTTATCAGCAAATAGATCTCAAGAAATCATATTCAATTCTTTCAAATGCTCTCTCCTCATTGAACTTAGTTAATCGTGACACATTTAGGTCAACTCACTGTAAAAGTTAAATAGATGTGGATGTTGCTTTATTTTGTTTTTTGTCACATCAAAAATATACATTTTCATCTCTTTCCTGCTACTTCTCTGCATACATTTGATAAAATGGACCAACTGCAAGGAGAATCACAAAAATACTCCTCCGCTCTCTCTTTTGTACAGTGGCAAAATAATAAGACTCAACGTGCTGCACCGTTCACATTCGCATCACATACAATCTCTATGCTTGTTAAAGCAATTGGCACATCAAAACAGACGCTTTATGATAACACAGTTTATGCTACACACCCAAGATGATGACATGTGGTTGAAATATTGTATTTTTCTTACAGACAAAGAAAGAGTGAAAGGAATGGGAGGTGGAGGCTTAATCTGGATTAGATGTTCTAAAATACTGGCACAGGGCCTGTTCTCTGCTGAATGCTGTCTACTATGAAAACTGCAGTTAACTCAACTATAACTAGGTTCACTGTCTGGAGCAGAAAACATTACCACTTTTTTTAATGCTGTGCTGCACAAATGCATAGCTCTTTGTCTTTTAACATAACTCTTCTTCATTTTCTCTTCAAATAAGTGTAAAAATGACAGAATTAAGTTATTCACCAAAGAATCCTTCTTTTTATGAGTCTCTCTGCTACAGAAATATTTCACTTTACACTATAGGTCGAGAAGAGGCTTTTCTTTTTATCTAGCTGTTGAGTTGGATTAGTTTTCACAGTGAATTACGGCTGTGTTTTACAGATGTATTTTAGATGTTTTGTGCAGCTTTCTAAAGTAAGAGTAATGATGCTTTTCACCTTTGCAGGAGACCCATGTGCCCATGTTTGGCAGCGGTATAAAACTGTGCTTTATAAAATATTCTGCTGCTGATGTTGTTGTTCATGTCATTTTTCAGTGACTGTTACATATCCAAATCCAAGTAATGTGCACGGTTTAGGAATGCAAATTTGTGTTCTGAATGAACAACTACTACATTAAGACATTTCGCATCAGAGCCGTTAAATGTTAAATGTGCAGTTTTGTGCTTTGCACACAAACCCTCGTTGATTGGAACACAGGAAATTAAAACCTTATGTCGTGATCACTGCGTTTGAGCCTTGTTTTCGGTCTTGAATTTTTAGTTAATATGTTAAAGTTTGAGTTTCTGCTTTGTTTCTCTTGTTATTTCTGTTTAGAAAGTTTAGATCTTTGTTTATTTTATTTTCCAAATCCATTTTTTTCCCTATTATTATTTCACTGCTGTGCCTTCTGTTGGATTGTTTTGGAGTTTGCATTATTGCATCAGCCTAATAAAACAACTCATTTTTTGTTCATTCGGTCTACCTTGTGCATGCCACTGCTGGGTCCCAGTTCTGCAAACCTTGGACCCAGCAGTAGAGTCTGAACAGCAGCAGGTGGCTTTCTCGTTTTTTGAGAAGAATTTTGGAACTGAATATGAGCCTATCTCCAGAGGGGCTTACCAAGGCAATGGGGGCCTCACCCAGTAGTTGTGCTCCTGAGGGAAGCCATACCTCAAGGCTACCAAGCCTGCAGGTCCAACTTCCACCAGAAGTCAAATTGGGTTAAGTGTGCAGCTAGATTGTCTGCCACCTGCTGTTGCTCCTGTCAACTACCCAAACCAGCATTTAAATCTCTGCCATCTTAAAAGAGCGACTGCAGCCCTTGGCAACACTGCCGATTGCAGCCTCAGCAGCCAATTCCTCCGCCTGAGTGTTTACCCAAACTCCATGCCCTGAGTTCCTTTTTTTTTTTTAATTCTGGCTACCCCGTGACCATGTATACTGTGTCCAAACCAGTATCCCCTGTGAGACTGGGGTCCCTAAAACTCAGCCTGTGTGTCCTAACCTGTCCTAGCTGAGTGTCCTGTGGTGACAAAGCTGGTGCAACCCAAGAGTCCTGTGCCTAAGCAAATAGAGCTCACCAACACTCAACCACCTGAGGAACTTCATTGCCTCCACTGGACACCTGTCTCGTTACCCTTCAGTTTCCACTTACCTGATTGCCCCCTTGTGCATAAATAGTCCTGCATCTGTTGTACTTACAAGTGCCCCTCCATTGTGTTCTCCTGTGATTCCGTTGGATTTCTTTTGGCTCATTTTTAGACTTTGTGTCTCTGCATCTGCAAGAAAACGGCTCACTTTCTGTTCATTTAGTCTTCCTTTTGTGTCTTTGGATTTCAATTCTGTAAAACCTGACACCCTAAAAATGTTGCAAAGAGGAAAATTAATGAATAAGCACAGCTGATAACATTAACAGTGTGTGTATTACCGAAAGGTAGAGAAAGAGAGAGGATAGCAGAGGGCGAATGGGTGGTGAAACCGCTTTCTCCAAAGGTTGTGTGTGTGTGTGTGTGTCAGTATTGATGCACTGCTCAGTGCCTGTCTCACTGCAGCATGGTGTTTAATTTATTGTAAAAATGGTAATTAGGAAACAATAAGACGTGTGATTACTCAAGCAGGAAGTTTATAATTAGAGAGGGAGCTGGTAGCGACATTTTGGGCGGCCCTGAGTTCTTAGACAACTATGCCTGGCAATTAAAACTTGTCAAACTTCCATGGCAGATAAATTGGGGGTGTGTTGTTATGGTATGAGTCCTCTTGGCAGAAGACTGACTGTCCAGAGCTGTAAATCTCACTGTGGCTCATTGAGTAAACATGTGGTCTGAAGCTTGGTCCTTTGAGCACTGTAAAGATGCATCCATATTTAGGTATAACTGAGCAGTGCCATGCTCCCAACTCCAGTGGTGAGGTTACGCACGTGATATTTGTGTACCCAGTTTAAATGTGCATTACAACAAACTGATACAGTTTCTAAAGCAAACTAAGTCTGTTTTGAATGGCAGTTATCACTTGTTTACAGGGTCATGTCACCAGTATGCAAGGTCTTCCACCAACCATTTGGCCCTTAAAACCTCATGTGTTTGGAAGTTTTGTTGGCGTACTGATTATGTTCATTTGTACACACTGTTTGGTTGAGGCGCCAAAATTACTTCTCTGGGAAGGCACTAAATTCATTTGATTAGTCTTTGGAAACAAGATTTTAGTTTAGATTAAAACACACCATTTCACATCACTAAACACATATTACAAAGCTCAACGTTCCAGGTGATGAATAAACATCAATCCAATATTTGTATCAGTTGTTATTCCTGTACTGCCTTAAAAAAGTTTCTTTTTTTTAAAGTGAGTGAGCAGCTCTGTGCAGCCGATCTGTTAAATTCAGGTCTGTGTTTTTAAATATTTATGTACTATGCCAGCAGTGTACTGGTGGCAAACAGTTCTAAGAGTTTATGGAGGGAGCTAACTGCAAACAGTTAGCGGTTTCAAGGTATTTCATGTCCGCTACATCAAATTTTCTTTGCAGGAGTTTGTGGATTGATGACGGGTGAAAAGCTCAGATGAGTTTTCCTTGTCAGCTTCTCTCGCTCTCAGTCTCACACTTGTTATGTTCATTATTTATTGGACCTGCTTTAACATACCAGGTTGTCCTCGGCTCCACTCTGTGCGTGAGGAGATGCACACATGTAAAACTGGGAGAAGACAAAGGCAGCAAAGTGCAGTATACTAAGGTGAAATTAAACAAATGGAAAAAGAATCACCGTTCATTTGCGTTATGCTGGTGCTGATTAAATTATTTCACTAATAAACACAATTTCAGTGAATAAGCTTGCAAATATTTATTAGCCATATTGTGCTTTATGAAGTTTGGAAAGTAATGTTTAAATTCAGCCCGACGTTGCCTTACACAAGATTATCTTATATCAGTACTGCAAATGAAAAAGTTGAACTGGTGCATCCCTGATCAACTGCAGATTTAACATGTACTTATTCCCACAACTGCAAAAGCATCACTTGATCTGGATTACTTTCTGTTTATCGTGATTACTATCTTGTACCATCTTGGCTACAGGCAGGTACCAGGAGGGTGTCTACTAGTCATATCTATGGGACAGATTGCAAATTATAACTGGCCATTCAAAGGGCTGATAACAGTCAAAGTGGGTACTATCTTTTTGCTTCTATGTAGTAGCTCTAATATGAACTCAAAGGATTTGGCTAAAAATAGACCACTCTGCATAAAGCAGTTTAATACTTTAAGTCATTTATATATGACACAAACAACAATAATATATGTTAAATCACACAAGTCTATGTGTACGGACACCTGGAATCTCAGTGCGGGTGTACAGAAATCTGAATTTCCAAAATATTCGTGTATCTCAAAAGGATAAACCCTCATTTGATGCCAAGGACTCGGTTCCAATCTCAGCAGGAGATATTATATTATTGCTCTCTGCTGTAAGTAAATATGCATTTTTATTTAAATCTATTACTGTGTAAAAGGATATGACTTTAAGAAAGATAAGATATATATATATATAGTCAGTTATTTGAACATGTAGTGGTTAAAATTCTGTTGCAACATCAGGTAAGTTTGATTTAGACATCAAACAAGTTCACTGTGATTTTAGAGGGCTTTGAACCCAAATCAAGGGGAAAATGTTCAGTGGGAATGACATTTATCATAGATTGGATGGTTTTTGAAACCTTATTCAATAAACAATCAGTCAGGGATCTTTAAGTGGTGACCATTATATAAAAGCAACAGATAATTCACCATGACCATCACTGGCCACTTCATTAGGTACACTTGTTCAAATGCTTGTTAAGGAATATGTTCTATCAACTAGTCACATGGCGACAACTAAATACATTTAAGCATGTTCAAGAACTTCAAACCAAGCATAAGAATGAGGAAGAAAGGTGGCGTTGAACATGGCTTCGTTTTTGGTGCCAGATGAGTACTTTCTGAGACTCTACAGAGATTTTACTGGCATTTTCCCCAAACAACCATCTCTAGGATTTACAGAGAATGGTCTAAAAAAGAGAAAATATACAGTGAGCAGTCGTTGCCTTTGATGAAAATGCCTTGTTGATGGAGAAGGTCAGAGGAGAATGGCCATACTGCCTCAGGCTGATAGGAAGGCAACAGCAACTCAGATAACCACTCGTTACAGCCAGTTTATGCAGACGACCTTCTCCGAATACACGTCAAAGCTTGAAAGCTGGTGGGCTACAGCCGCAAAACACCAATCCAGTTGCCACTGTTGTCAGTTAACAGGAAACTGAGGGCAAAGCGCACCACATTCACACAGTTTCACCAAAATTGGAAAAGATTGGAAAGATGTTGTGAGTTGTTCTGAAATGTTATGAGTATGGACATTCAGATGGTAGGGTCAGAGTTTGTCATGAACAATATGAAAACATGGATCTGCCTTGTTTCAATAGTTCAGGCTGTTGGTGGTATAATGCAGTGAGGGATGCTTTCTGGGCATTTTTCCAGCTCTTTAACACAAATTGAGCATTGTTTAAATGCCACAGCTTACTTCGCCTTAGTTACTGACCATGTCCATCCCTGTATGGCCACATTGTATCCTTCTTCTGATGGTTGTGTTGGGATGTGGTGGAACAGGAGATTCACATCATGCATGTGCAGCAACTGCTTGATGCTATCAAGTCAATGTGGACCAGAATCTCTGAGGAATCTTTCCAACACCTTGTTGAATTTGTGCCATGAAGAATTAAAACAGCTCTGAAGACATTGTGGAACTGGCAAGGTGTAACTAATGAAGTGGCCGGTGAGTGTATGTTGACAACATAGCCTCATTAGCAGATTTTTGTACAGCTTGCCTTTTTCCCCACACCTTGTGCCTTCTTTCAAATGACTCAATGTTACTATGCGATGCCATTTCAAACCAATTACCTTCACATTTACCAAACTTGTGTTCAGGAAGTGCCTACTGATTCTACAGTTTTTGCAATGTGTTTCTTTGAAATGTTAAATTTTATTAAAAGCAACTCGTGCAAGTGATCAGTCTCCACGCCCACATTACACACACCCAAACACACACTCTGAGCTCGCAGGCAGCGGAAGGCTAGTGTTGTCTGTGCTCTCATGTAACCCTGTCACTGTTGATTTTCAGCTCAATTGAATGGAACTGACTGGTGGAAAAAGGCTACATAACTCAGGGTTACTCAATAAGTAGTTGCAGTTTCGCTGCAAATTTGACAGTGAATGAAAACAAGTGCTGTCTAGATGTGTGTTTACCACTTAAATGACAAGTCACGTGCATTTTTAACAGTTTAAATAAATGCTTTTGTTTCTCTCGCTCTCTCTGCCTGTAAACAAATAAGGACATTTCGACATTGTCTGTATTCTGTCATGTATATGCATGTGTTTGTGCTTTATCCCTTTGTTCATGTGTGTGCAGCTTATCACAAGCCTGAGTGTATGTGTGGATATTGGCTGCAGCTAGAGATCTGGACTCATGTCAACAGGCTGCTGCCACACATCACTGCCCTTGCTAATTAATTGGCTTTTAGTCGCGGATGTGTTTGGTGCATTGTCAGGCTACCCAGTGCTGCTCCTCCGCGCGTGCACCCCTCTTTTTTTGGCAACTGTCATTTCAATCATTTCTTTGTAAAGTGCAAATTCACAAACACAGGTACTGTGATAACTGCGGCTACTGGAAACACCCCCTTTGTCTCCCTCGTTCTCCCTCTTGCATCCTTCTTCACAGAAGCAAAAATATGGCTGTCTTGTTAAAATAACTCAACAATTTTCTCGTTTCATTGTTTATTTTCTCATTTATGTGTTGCCTCGTTCTGGTGGAAGACGAAGTGCTGGTAGATAACATCATAGTAAATCTTTTTCTTTTCTTTTTTTTTTTCCTGTGCACAGCGAAATGGGCGAATACATGGTGAAGATGAGGTGAGGGGAAGGTGGAGGAGGGGAAAGAGGAGGAGAAAATGTTTCATGTTCCTTATGATGTGCCTCTGTATTGCTGTGCAGGACTGAAAATGGTACCTTTGCAAATTGAGCAGGACTGCTTTAACTTGAAGGCAAATGGTTATGCTTTGTGTTACAGAAATCCGAGAAAATTGAAAAAGTATTCAAAATGCTAACAATTTTATGGAACGGCATATAATAAAACCCATTGTAGCGCGGGTATAACGGTGGAACTCTGGAGGCCACAGAATTTAATATCTGTGCTGATTCCCACTCGTCTCCGCCATAATGTGAACAGTGTGGGAAAATAAACTTCACAAGTTTATTCTCTCTTGTGCATAAGAATAAACACTGTAGCGTTTTGATTGTGCACACTCAAACAAGGGGTCTTGTTTTCTTGGGCTTCTACTTGCTGTAAGATTTGCCTCATGAAATATTGAAAAGAAATCCATAGCCACCGCTGGCTTCTGTAGTGTGTGTTTGGCTTCGTGGCATGTTTTTCTTGTAAATAAAGTCTGTAATGATAGCTTTAAAAACTGTTTAGAGACTTGCTGGCACAGCCTAAAAGAGTTTTTGAGAAAAAAAAAGAAAAAGTGCACACAAGAAGCTTTCCTTTGTTGCCAACTTGTTTAAGAAGCGAGGAGCATACTAAGCAGCACGGGCTTGAAATATACTTCACATATCAAAACGTTTGGTGGATCAAACACTTAATGTTCATGCCAAAGTAGATGTACTGCGAATGTCATTTCTTGCTTTGACTTTCTGAATGATGTTTTCTCTTCTTCTCTTTAGCAGTGACCCTGTCCTCTCTCATTTCCCTCCTGTCCTGTCTGACCTCTCTCTTATCAAATGCCAGAACAGGAAAGCAGCATGAATTGTGAGTCATGTCTAACCTTTTGCGGATCTCTCTCTCCCTCTGTGTGTCCCTCTCTATCTGCCCAGTATCACCAACCAAGAGGTGGTGTCATGGACCTGGGAGAGGATCACTCTTCTTGTCTCTATGCCAGTGTCTGGGCTCTGCTTCCCAGCCTGGCTTTGGCTCTGGTCCTGGCCCAGCATGCCTTATAGAAGCGCCAGGAGGAGAAAAAAGAGGTCATCCACCCACAAGCTGATCCCAAATGCAGAAGGTGTTATTCCTGAGACTGATATTAAGAAGGCTGATTCTCTGGACAGTTGACATGGATGGCATTTACGAAAGAGAAAAACAAAAGGCCGAGAGAGGTGGAAATGACTGAAATTTTATAACTGTGAATTTGTTGTTCATTTATCGTATCATTCGGGCAGACCGCAACTGTGATGGAGCACATGGCTTTACAAAAGACCCTTGGTATGAGAGGCCATGAAGGCCGCTCTCTGACTGAGTCACGAAAAAAACCCAGAGGACTGAAGCTGCTCATGTCAAAGACTTCTGCACTTTTCTCACCAAAGGAGGGCGAGAGGGGGGGAATGAACAACACAATTAAAAGAAGGCAAGGCAGGATTGGCAGAAAAGAAATTGTTGCAAAGAGAAAAGGAGTGAGCTTGAAGTAAATGTCATATAGTGAGATGGGAAAAAAAGAAGGAATCGTTTTTATTTGCTTTGGGTCTTGGACTTAATCTTCTCTTGGATGAACAGATTGCACATTTAGAGGCATGGATGGGGGATGATTACGTTCTGTTTCTTCAAATCTAGTGTAAACTCTAAATTGTAAAGCCTACTCAATGTTCTAAGTGTTGGTATAGTATCTGTGACCATAATCAATCTACAGTACCGAGCTTTCATTTGGGTGCTACAGTGTACCTTTTAAGCAGGCAGCGAAAAGAGCTAAAGGCGGCCGTATTAAACAGTTAATGGTCTTATGGTCATTTAAGATGTTGTTGATAATTGTGGGTGTTCGCCATATGTCCACCCGCACACGTGTATATTTCTGTCTCTATGTATATAAACAACACTTTTTCTTTCATTCAGCCTAATGATATCTAGTACCTTTAAAGGACATTATTGTATGCACAGGTGGCTCTGTACTGGTACTGAAGGAAGGATTTCATTATCTGCATTTATATTTGTCTATTAAGGTTTGATCACAAAGAATGTATACAGGGATAAAATTAAACGAGCTCCAACTGCTTGAAAAAGCCATAATGTGTGTGTGAATATTGTAATATTTGTTTACTGTGTGTGTCTGTCTATGTGTGTACAAACTCATTACAATGTGTGAATGGGTTTACAAGCAGGAGAAAAGTAGCTTGTGAGGAGCATTTTGAATTGCCCGTGTGGGGGTTCATTTTGCCCCGTCAGACAGCAGAGGTTATGATGCATATTGTAATTGGAGAGTAAAATCACCTTGCAGTTCTGGTAAGCGTTTTTGGGACCTTCCAGCTCTTTTGTTTCCAATTTTAAGAGTCTCTGAACTTTTTCTTCATTTAGTTTTTGTCCAGAGGAGCGGAGAAGAGTGATAACAGCCTCTCACTAACAGATTGGGCCCGTTTGAGTGTGTGTGACTGCCTCTTATTATTGATGATTATTATTAGTATTATTAACAGACATGTGAAAATGTCAGCCTGTCCTTTAAATGGCTTCCTTTTAATGGGAAATTGTTCCACACAAGCAAATTTGTTTTGACTCTTCAGAAGAGGAGCTGATGTCTTCAGCTGCTTGGTGTCCACTGTTAAAAGGACATGAAAGTCATTCTGTGTAACTTGGGCAAATCAGCAATCAACTTAGCCACAATCTTTTGGACGTAGCTATAAAAGAGCACATTTGCAAACAAGATGAGGCCGAATGCATGATGTTACACCCATAAGAATATCGTTTTGCCCATCCGTGCATTGTGTTTGTTTTTGAAACACACGCTCTGACAGATACTGAAAGAACAACAAAAAAATCAAGACTTGCGCTGGCATCTTTGCAGATGAGAGACATTTTTTGTGTGTTCATGCTTTCATAATTTTCCACTGCTCTGAATGAATGTTACCAGTAGTTTCACCAAAAACAAGTTTTTATTTTCAAACAGCACATCAAGTGTAGTGTTGTGACACATTAATGCCTGCTATAGAACCAAACAGCTTTGTGTTAGCAGGCAGGGTTTAGAAAAGGTTTACTATCTGCCCGGATCATGAATGTTGCATGAAACTCAGCTCAGTGTGCTTTCACCACCACGGGCTGGTTCGGTCTGGCAGAAATTACAGTCATTTCCTAAACTGGTGAGTTTATTGCAGATTACTGCTGCAAAATGGCAAAAATCTCAGCACAATATTTGTCTTTGCCTTCCACATTCAACACATTTTCATAAAGCAACCACCATGTTTTTGGCTGTAGATATATAGATATCCATTATATATAGATATAAATATATACAAGTGAATTGTAAGGATTTTTAACCTGTAGCAAATAATCGCACAATAATCACACACTTTCAATATTAAACAAAGAAAAACGCATGTATTTTTAAAAGTAAGTCTATGAACTCGTGCATGTGAACAATTTCTCTTTTTTTTTTCCTGATATCACATAATGAATGTTGCAGTCCTTTCGAATTGTAATGTACTTCTGTCAGTGTTTTCAGACTGCGTTGAAAAACTTTCAAGGTCTCTAAATTGTTGGACAAAGACACAATGTTTGTAGTTTTGCCTCCACCAAAGAGGATTTTAAATCAAACAATCAAGATGTGATTGAAGCACAGACTCTTTAATTCAAGGGTTTTAACAAAAAAATCACATTAACTATTCAGGAATTCCAGCTATTTTACAAATAGTCCCCCATTTCAAGAGGCTCAAAATTAATTAAAATAATTTTAATAGTGTGTTTTATTATTTTGCTGTTTTTAATACTTGGATGAGAATCCTTTTCAAGTTACTGCCTGCAGTGTAGAACCCATGGTGTTTCCTCACTTTCCTTCAACCTTCAGTTGCTGCTTGTTTGTGGTTCTTTCTGCATTCAGTATTTGCATTTAATAACTGGATGCTTTACTGGACTGAGATCAGGGGACTGACTTAGCCATTAAATATTATCCCGTTGCTTTGACTTCAGAAATTGTTGGGTTGTTTTTATGGTGTGCTTTGGGGCATTGTCTATTTACACCGTTAAGTGCTGCCTGATCGGTTTTGGAGCATTTGGCTGAATCTGAGTAGAGACTATAGCTCTGTATAAATCACAATTCACCCTGCTGCTTCTCTCATCAGTCTATACTAGTGTCAGGGATCCACTGGTAGCCATACATGCCCAGGCCATACCACCACTACAATGGCAAGTGGCACAACTTGCCATGTTTGACAGATGATCGGGTGTGCTTTGGATCATAAGCTGTTTCTCTTCTTTCTCTTTTTCACTTCTGGTACAAGTTTATCTTTATGTCATTTGTCTAAAAAGTTTTGGGGGATTTTTTGCAAAAAAGTGCAGAACCTTTAGATGTTTTCTAGCAAAGTCTTGTGTGTAACCAGTGCTTTGCCCCCTGTTGTAAACGCTCTGTATTTACACTCATGATTGTACACCTTGATAATGATGCACATACCTACTCAAGAGTGTTCTTGACTTAGTAAAATGTTGCGAAGCTGTTATTCTTTACCAAGTAATAACTCTGCAGTTATTGACTTCTGTGGTCTTCTGTGGTCATTTTGGTGTTGCTGAGCTGGTCCGTGCATTCCTTCTTTTGCAGGATGAACCAGATTCTTGATTTGGCCACTCTTAAAGTTTTCGCTATCACTCTGATAGATCCCTCACTTACACTGACATCTCTCTTTAAAATTTAAAATTACAGTGAAAAACTACAAAATACAAATTCAACACTCAACTTCAGATATTCTGCCTGCTTCACCTCTCATGAAATAATAAGCAAACTATCTACACATGGCCCTGAAACTACTTGTCAGTCAATAGTCTAGTTATTGAGTATAAACTCAAGCTCCATTTTTTAGAGGCATTGATTGCTAAACAAAATTTGTTTTAAAACCCTTGAATTAAAGCTGTAAGTCTGCACTTCAATTGCATATTTAATGTGTGATTTAAAATCCGCTGTGGTGGTGCACAGAAAAAAAAAACTACAAACGTTGCACCTTTACCCATGAGATTAGGAACCTAACTGTATGCTGCCATGTGGACAAAGTAGTTAGGTCTAAACAAATCTATCTGATCATCTATTTAAAACATATCTGCAAAATCAAGTGAAAATATCAGGCTCAGTTTGCGAGATTCTAAAAACATTACAAGAGTTTCTCATCCTACATCAATATTACACAATTTTGGAGGGTAAAATCCATCAAAGATGAAGCGGAGCTGCCAATTCTCCAGCAAGAACAGCCTCAGTAGTCCATAATACAATATAGGCATAATATATTTTAGTCCAGACCCACTCATGGACACAACCCAGTGCTCTCCTCAACAAACCTGAGTCCTTTTTATATCAAGATAACCTTATTATTTTTATATGCTTACTTTTTCAGATTGAATTATCTCTAAATATAGCATGCAGCATTCGAGGTCTTTGTGACGAGGAGTGTGGGTCTAGTTTGACACTTGGTTCCTCCTTTTGCAGCCACTTACCCCTGTTTCGCTTTGCTCCTGAATAATTCAGAGCTCAGTGGAGTCTAAGGCAGGATTCATACTTGAAGAAGGTAAAATGCAAACAGTTTGTACTTGGATGATAGCAATGTTTAGGCGTTATAGAAATCACTGAGTGGCATTTCATGTTCCACCAATGTGACAACTTACATTTTTTTCTTTCAGTTTTTTCTTCCCTGTGCAGAAGGAAACAAAGCTCTTCATGTCTCTGCAGGATGCCGCAGAAGTAAATGAAAGCATTTACCTGTTCGGAGTATATCCTGTTTCATTAATGCAATTTGCATGTAAACTTCTGCCCTGCTGCGTTTATTTTAGAATGTTCACAATCAAAAGATTTACAGCTTAAATCTCTCCACACTTCCCTTTTGGGTAGCTGTCCCAAGAACAATATTGTCCATCCCACCCAGTCTATTAATCAAGTGTGCATTTGGTCAGTTTGTTGCTTACTTTTCAAAAAAATTGATGAGGCACTGTGAGTGATTATACTGTCAGCGTCCCATATAGGCAATCAAAACAGGCAGATAAATTAAAGGTTTTGACATGTCAAAAATGCAAATATAGTCATAAAAATTCAAATCTCCCCTCCCTTTATATTCACCCCCTCCCTGTAGAGGGTCTGAGTTTGGGGTGAAAAAGACAGCTGATCAGCAGTTCTTACACAGCTTAAGAGAATGTATATGCAAGAGGTCTACAAATCACACTGCACAATTTTCGGAGATATTACCGGCGTAGAAGTGCAGCAGTGGGACAGTTTGAAAAGAGGCAGAATAAAGTGCTTTTGTAGGGGGGAAAGTGAACTGTGGCAGCTGGGACTGGATGCTGGATGTAAAGGCAAATGATAGAGTTATCTTCTGGATGTGCGTAATTTAAGCTGCTGTGATAGGGTAGAACGAAGTGCTCTTTAAACTAACTTTAAAGTGCTTCTTTTCTCTCGTATCCTTGCATTCCTGTGTTTAAACACTGAATGTGTGGTAACGCTTGTCTCTGTGTTCAAATACACGTGTAAACAGGGCTTTGTGCATGCGGCTATGACAGGGAACGGGAAAAATCTTGAAGCAGGAAATTTGCTAGAAGAGCAATATTCTCTTTTTTTTCCTATAGGGGATCCTTGTGGAGTCCAGCTTGTTTCTTCTTTCCACAGAAGACTGGAAGAGGAGAAGCAGAGGAGGCAGGTAGTGGAGAGGTTTTGGGGGCACGGGAATAAGAAAGCGGCAGGTAGCTGTACATTTCACAGTTGATTAATGAGTCACTGGGATGATGTCTCTTATCAACACTCTGCACATGGCAGAGAGAGAAGAAAGGTTTACCGAGGCTAGGAATTCTCCAATCAGAGATGGCTCCCATTGCTGTCCCATCATCCCTTTCTGTGCTCACCCACCTGTTTTTGTGAGGGCCCTCCTTCTCTTCTCTTCTCTTCTCTTCAGCAGTTTGTAGCTGATGAAATTTAGCCCTTTATGCCCTGTGTGAGCAAAGGATCCTGTGAGTTTTGTCTGAGAAATATGTATGACACCTGCTCCTATGGAGTTCACAGTGCGTCTTACGTTCTTTGTTCCAAAATTACCACAGGCTCTGATGTAAACGTTAGTAAGAAGTTGTTAATGTGGGTTATGTCATCATTGCAGAGGACTGGTTTCCTGCTGACAGCTGGGAGAGAAAAAAAGATGTGCCAGTAAAATATTTTGATAATAGATAGAGCTGTTCTTAAAATATATCACTTTCACACTTGACAGAACTGGATGTTTGATATAAACCCCTGTTTATGAAGTTTGCTACGCACGCTGCTTGTGCTGATTTTTGATAAATATGTTTGGCATGCACTAATGACTCTCAAAACCAACGCGATACGAGCTGAGAACGCTAGTTCTTTTGATGCCTGAGCAGAAAAATCCTGGCCCCAGCATGTATTCCTAGCACTGTATTGTACTGTGACTATAATAACATAAATCACAGCGAGAAAATGAGAAAAGAAAGAGCAGCAGACAAATAAATTCAGTGTAATGGGGTGCTCTCATTGATGTGTGTGGTATACAGTATATTCTTGTAAGATTAAATATCACTTTAATGCCAGCAAAAAGACAAAAGAACAGAAAAAAAGAAGGGGAAAAAGATGTTTTTGTCATAAGCAGGAAGCCAAATTATTTTGCTTTGTGATTTCATTTGTTCTACTGAAGGTGTTAATATTTTACTATAATGTGATAAGTCCATTATGGCTGATCAAATAGCACAGTACAACATTAATGATCGTTGTAAAGCATTAAAGTGGTTAGAGAGAAACCGATGCAGCACCAGTGTGACGCGCCACAGTGCTCACCCACTGTGAAGAAGACTTTTCAACTTAGGTAAAACAGGAAAGGGAAACTTCAAATGATGGATGTGAAAACAATAACAGAAATAACTCAATTTCCAAAGTCCATCTAGAAGCAAGCCTTGCCAATCATCAGGCAGTTTTTATATCCCACCACCTGCAGTAATTATATCTTGCTAGCACCACATTGGACCCTTTTTACCTTTAGAGCTGTCTTAATTCTTCGTGGCATGGATTAAACAAATTGCTGGAAACATTCCTCGGAGATTGTGGTCCATATTGACACGACAGCATCACACAGTTGCTGCATATCTATGATGAAAATCTCACATCCTGCTCTACTGGATTGAGATTTGGTGACTCTAGAGGCCATCTGAGTACAGTGAACTCACCGTCATGTTCAAGAAACCACTTTGAGATGATTTAAACTTCGGGACATGGCGCATTATCCTGATACCCAGCAGATGGGTACACAGTGCTCATAAATCAAATCAAATCAAATCACTTTTATTGTCACATCACATGTGCAGGCACACTGGCACAGCACATGCGAGTGAAATTCTTGTGTGCGAGCCCCACAAGCAACAGAGATGTGCAAACACAACAACACAAACGAGCAAAATACAAGAATGGCCAACCTGAAACTAATAAATATATGTACAATATATAATAGTATATGCATTTCTGGATGTGTATACTAAATATTTTCCTACGTGTGTGTGTGTGTGTGGTGTGTGTGTGTATGCACATTTTTACAAATTAAATAGTTAAAAAAAAAATTAAAAAAATAAATAAATAATAATAATAATAATAAAATATATAAAATATACAGAGTTGAATATGTGCAAAGGGATGGACATGGCTAGTAACATTACTCAGGCAGGGAGTGTGGTGACTAAATGGTACTAAAGCGTGACAAGAAAACATGCTCATCATTGTTATACCACTGCCATCAGACTGCACTACTTATCTTGGCTCTACCTTCTGGATGTCAGAGTAGAAATAAGAACTCATCTGACCATGCGACATTACAGCAACCAGTCTATTAGAGGGGCATAGTAAATAACATTATATGTTATTAAATATAATTTATACACAATTTATATATAAATATTAATATGAACAATAGAATTCTGTGATCTAACTTTTTTTTACATTACACAACCAGTCTAAAAAGTGAATAAATTCAAAGAAATATTCACATCAAATCTAATAAAATGTGTTGGAGGTCAATAACGATGAAATGACAACATAATGACATTTAGTATCTCTTCAGTTTGTGAAGTGTTTGAAGGTCAAAGCGCTGTCATAGCCATGTTAGCAGTCCAGAAGGCCTGTGAATTCCCTATCACAAAATGAAGTTTGCTTTAAAAGAAGAAAAGCTGAAATCCTTCAGATTTTTTTTTTATCATTAACAAATAATAATAAAATGGTTTAAAGAGTTTCAAGAAGGTTTTAGATTCAAACCTTCTCGTCTAGCAGACGTACACTGTTAATCCTTGGCAAAACCAATGATCATCTGACAATAACCATGCCAGTTTCCACAAAACACAGTTCAGACTGTTATGAAAACCACTTGTAGAAAATATCTTGATGGTCAAATATATATTCACAGGCAAAGCAAAAGACTCATCAACTAACAATTAGTAACAAGCTAATGGTAATACATGACGTCTGTTCAGTGGAAGAATGAACTGAACTGCTTATACTGTTTTTAAACTTTTTATCATGCCATTAGTACCCAGTTAGCTTAAAAGCAGTTATCCTTCTGCTGTCTTGTTAGCCATACAATCTGCTGGGTTTTGCTATTTTTCAAGGATTCATTAAGAAATTCAAAATTGACTTGCATTTTTTGTGGAGTTGCATGAATGTTTGCAAGTGTGGTGACGATGCTATGGCCAGGCACACAACTGGACTCAAGTATCCAATTCTCAGCAATACCTTGTTATTTATTTATTTTCCATGATTTAAGGGTCACGCAGGTTCTTTACGAGTCTTCGGGGTGGTGCTGCTCCCACAGCAGCCTTCCTTCCCATGGCCTTGGGCCTCATGCCTTTCTATGTTCTACAGAGTCTCACATTTTTCTCCAGGTTTCCTCCAACAGTGCAACGAAATGTATGTTAGGAAAATTCATAATTCTAAATTGTGGATGTGAGTGTGAATGGTTGGTTATATGTCTGTTTGAACCTTTTGGTGGACTGGCCAATCGCTCCTGGAGACTGTGATCCTTCCTCTGAACTTTCTTTATCTGGCGCATCAGAAACTTTCCTTGAACCTTTTTACAGACAAAGCCTCCACTCCTAGTCTCAGGAGTAGCCTGTTCCACATTTATGGGTGCTCTCTTCCTTGTATCTACTCAGCTAATCATTGCTGGTTAACACAAAAGACACTTTTTCTTAAATAAATTTTTCCTATATGTTTACATGGGGTTAGAGATGGCAGGGGTCATCAGCTCATACTCCTAGTGAAGCCTGGAAGCGATGATATGAATGAAGTTTGATCTGCAACTCACAGAACAAGAAATGGGATGCTGAAAATACTAAAAAATCATTTGAATGTCTTTTAGATACAACCAAACTCTGAAAAAGGATTAAACAGTGCCCATCTGTCACTGGAAGCAAACAAACTCTTAATAATGCTAAATTTAAGCCTTGGTACACACACACCCATTCCCTCTCACTATGCAGACACGCACACACACACACATTCATCATGCAAAAGGAAAATAGCTTTAAATACTGAAACTTCTATTTTTCGGTAAAAACATTTGTTATTGCAACATTGGATCTGTGAGGAATGATTTACCATTGGAGCCGCTTCAAGTGGTCACTTAAGGAACTGCTATCTTTGAAGGTCAGAGATTTCTTCTTGATTGCTTCTCATGTGCAAATCGAAGATTGTCACTACAGACTCCAGATCTGTTGATACATTTCAGTCAGAATTGTTTAAATGTAACACACCTGCATTTTCGTGGAAAGTTCCCACACTCCAACCTTAGTAATTAAACTTCTCACAAGATGCTTGTCAAATGAACATAATTTCAGTTGAAAGGAGTGAAAGTCTAAGACACAGAGAGAGACTGTAATGGAAATCAAAACTAAGGCAACATTTTTTTTAGCTAACATCTTACTTGCTCTGCGACAAGAGTGGACAGCAGTATTGAACCAGACCACTTGAGATGTAATTCCGTGCTCCATTGAAGAAAGACTGGACATTTCTATTGTCAAGACACATACACACATACAAAAAAAATAAGTGAAGGTGAAAGGAAGAGAGGCAGCGGGAATGAAAGAGAGGCATCAGCAAGAACAAAGAAGCGCTGGCGAGAACGAAGCGGGGAGAGGACTCGAGCCAGTGGAACTGTGAAACAATCCGATATAGATTCTGCCATGGCTGTGTGACTTTGACTGCGTCATGCTCACCCCTCTGCCTCTCACATGTGGGGTGGTTATTGATGGAGCCGTCATATCCAAGCTGAACATCTGTTATGAAATTCTACTCATCTTATTGGATTTGGTGACGGGATCTCTGTCTCTCTCTCTCTTCCTCTCTCTCACAGCTGTAGTCTGGTCTTTATTGCACAGCCACAGCCATCCTGCATGGGGCACATACACAGACACACACAGTACAGAGTGTTGTTTGGAGTTCAGCACATAGGGATTATATTGCCTTTCACCACTGTTAGCTGTTGTTTGCCCTCCTTGGATTTGTCTGTCAACTCTGCGTTTTAATGTATTTTAATACTGTTTGTCATTCTCAGAAGAATGCTGGCAATTGGATCAGAGGTTAAATTTTGTAATATTTCTGCAAAGAAGAAACAGAGACAGAGGGGGCTGCGGAGGAGCAGGGGTGGAAACTACTGTAGAAGAAGAGTTTGTATCAACACCTGCTACAGGTAGCATCCAACAACATATGGTGGATGGCACGAGTCCTGCTAGTGGTATTATGGGGAGAGAGCAGGAATAGGTGCAACAGAGGTGCACCATATTAAAATAGCTTATTGGGAATAATTCATCTGTAATAAACTATAATGAAATCAGAATATTACGGTGGACTCGTGCCCGTGAAAAGCCGTTGTGGCGTCGGGATGAGCTTTCATCTGAATTTCCAAAGGAAGGGGGAAAAAATGAAAGGCAAGAAAGCGAGAAAGAGGGACTGCACAAACAGAGCGAGGAGACAGAGTATAAAATTCACATGACAGGTCTGGTTATCTTGAATGCAAGAGCTGGCTGTGTGTTTGCTGGAGTGACACATTGGTTCTTTTATTGATAAATTAAGAAGCGCTATGCTATAATGCTACCAATATACTTTGCAGGAGCCTGGGTAAAGGACCCACTCAAAAGGCATAGATGATGACAGACTGTTTAGGGTGCTCCTCATTACTCTTGCACCTCCCAGTCCAATGTGTTTACATGTTTATGATGCACACATAGTGAGAGACTCATTATTCCTGCTGTCTGTGGTGATTTAAAATGGAATGGGTGGATTTTTGGATTACAGGAGCTTTAAAAAAAAGATCTGGTTTTTCCTCACTACTGAATTTGAATTTAAAGAGGATGACCCACCAAGATACATTTTTGCTGATAAAAAAAAAAAAAGGTTTTGTTTTTGTTACAAAAAAAATAAAAAACAACATGATTATAGCTTTTGCTAAATGCTTACTGGAAAAGATATTGCTAGTCAACAACTCTATTATGAATACATTTTTTATTTTCTATGTGATTTTCATGTGTTTTGGTTCCAGTTGACAATAACTTCATACAAACATCTGACAGAGGATGCTATTGCAAAAAGAAAAAGCATTATGTAAAAATATTCAATGCATACCTTAGCACTGAGGCGAACATATAGGAGCTGTGCATGTGCACACACTGCATAACCTCACCCAAATGTCTTCCAAACTTGGGACCACTCTTTCATATTTAAACTGCACATTCTTCAGCAGGAAAATGAAAGGAAAACATCTCTGCTGCAAAGCAAAGAATACAGAGCATACAGCCATTCAGTTTTTTATCATTAAACATTGAAAAACTCTGTTCATTCTACATCTTAAACAGAGTCATAATTCACTGCATTCTTCCCTTTTTTCTTTCTCCCTGATGAGCAAACGTTTCCCCTCAGTGATGATGCTGCAGGGCTGCACAACAACCTGCTACCCCTCGGCCAATTAGAAAATTGCTCAGCATATGAAATACTGTACACTGGTGCTTCATCAATTACTGTAAAACCGTGTATTTCGCTGCTCCAGCAAACCTGCTGCAAATGTGGCGGTGGTCTTATTTATTTCTTGGTGTTAACAGTTCTATCATTACCAACTGCAAATAATCTTAATCAATAATAAATATTTACTGTGTTGCACAACCACAGCAAGGGGGGATACTACTGTGGGCACCTGAGGGATTGAAGTAGATATTATGAAAGAGATTGGTCATCATGACTAAATGACCCAACTGCATGTCAGTGGTATTGATGAAAATCAGATGGATAATGCAAGAATTAGAAGCTATCAGATTAGACACTCAACCAATTATGTTTTCATCATCTGATAATTCAATTTGAATAAATGGGAGAAAGTAGAAAGGATTCTAAAATCTGAAACGTCTTAATGTCTGATTTATAATCCAGATAACAAAATGCATAAGGGAGATCACTTCTGATCAAAAGCTACAGTGAATGTGTGGACAGAGATTTATTAAGTGGAAGCAAAGTCAGAGTAAAGGTGAACGTTATACAGAGCTCAATGCAACTGCAGAGAACAGCTCTGGGAATCTCGGTTTGATATTGCGAGTGTGTGTGTGTGTGTGTGTGTAGCCTCAAACAAGGCTGAGCTGAAGCTTGTATGTTAGGTTTTCGCCCAGGGCTGTTGTACTACTCGAGTCTGTGTACTGTACGTATGCATCGAGGCATAGAGAGAGGTGAACAGAGAAAGGGGGTTGTGTGAGAGAGAAAAAATGAAGCAGGCCGATGCAAATGGAGGGAAAGAGAAGCAGTGTTGATCCACAGCTGTTACCCCTGTCCCTGTCTTCCTTCTTCAGAGGTGAGTTCCAGGTTTGTATTCTGAGTGAGTGCATTGGCTGGAGAACTGCACTACATGAGCAACAAGCCCCGACCGCAGAGGACCCCACAGGGCCTCCAGCAGCAGTGGATGGACGTGCTGAACAAACCCAATGTCAGGTCAAAACAGCTCCTCTTACAACACCACATCAGGCTGGCCCGCGATGGAGATGGAACACGGGAGAATATAAGAGAGAAGGGGGGGTGCGGAGAAAAGATGAAGGAAGAGATGTGGACACTGAGAAATAGTGAGAGAAGCAGAGGAAAAATAAAAGGTATGGTGGGGGAGGAGGTGATGTCCTTGCAATAGTGATGAGACGGTGGATGTGTGTGGTGTGGTTATATGTCTGAGTGGTTGGGGTGGTTGTGTGTGTTTTTTTTCTTCCTTTTTTTCCCCATCAAGTCAGTTTTCTTGACTACCTTTCTCCCAGTGCAGCAGTTTCTTGGTGAATTCTGATATGGCCCAGTTACGTAAAGAAGTCAACACATTGCAGCTACAACCGAAATTCTGAATATAGAGCTAAAACAGCTTGGCTTCAATTGTGCCTTTAATTTCAAATAAAAAAAAACCATCCACCCACTGATTTTGTTTCTCTTATCCAAGTCAGGGTTCTTGGGAGGAGGTGGATGGAGCCCATCCCAACTGTCTTAGGGCAAGAGACAGGGCACACCCTGGACAGTTCGCCAGTCTGTTACAGGGCTAACACAGAGACCCTGACGACTGGTCGCGCTCACATTCACATCTACAGCCAATTTATAGTCTCCAGTTATCCTAATCCCATGCAAAGTCAGGAGGAAGCCGGAGTACCTGGAGCGCATGGCTAGAACATGCAAATTTCACACAGAAAAGCCCCAGCTTGGATTTAAACCCAGGGCACGCTGTGAGGCAATGCTGTTAACCAGCAATAACATTAAAAATAAAACATTACATAACAACATTTTTAAAAATGAATTGTAATTGTTAAAGACACAGTTTAACATTTTAGCTTAGCAAAATGGGACTGAGATGTGGGAGAAAATGTGTAGCATGGTTCTGGTCTGTGGCTAAAATAAAACTCAGTCTGTCATCACTTTAAAGGTTCACAAACCAACACATGCCATCTAGTATTATCTAGCCACTAGTTTGAATTCTCAAAAAGAAAATGTCAGTTGGTAAATTGCAACTAAATTTCATCTTAGCACAAAGACTAGAAACAGTGGGAAGCCGCTAGTCTGAAGATAATCTAATCTGCTTTCCCAGGAACTTAGTCACTCCCCTCTGCACCCTACCAGAAGGGGCAAGCTGTCATTTCTTTTCTGTAGAAATAATATTTAACTATTGATCAAAGTCAGGCTAATTGCTTGCAGTTTTTCAAAATGAAAGGAAAGATATAGAAGTGGCATAGATCATTGGCATGATGACTTTTACAAAGGCACCACTGGAGACTCTTTAAGATGGAAAGGGAATATGCAGCATCACAGAGCTGGACAGAGAGGAAGAGGCTAAACATTTCATGGAAAAAGTAAGAGGAGGGGCGATTCATTGAGGAGGTCAAGTACACTGAAAGAGATGCTTACAGTTAATGGGAAAGACAATAAGACAATAATGGACAAATGCACAGCTGATGATTTATTCTCATAGAAATGGTGCTTCCAAATGCTTCCTGTCAACAGAAGAACTGTAGTGGTTATCTTGTGCTATGATCTCTAAGGGAGATTTCTGGTTAGATGACGGCAAGATTCCTTCTGTCTAACATCCGAGCACTTTCACAGCTCGTATAATGCAAGGGCCATCATCCAAGGCCACGACATTTAAAAACCTTCCATACTCACTGTTGGCCTTCTGATCTAAGTGATTCATTTAAGTGACTAAACAGCCTTTAGAAGTGCTGGTACATTTTAATATAAAGCACAGCAAAGGTAAGGGTATAACTGACTGAAGCATAATAAGAACGCAAAAAGATGTTGGCTGAAATTGTCCTTTTTGCATACCTTTGCTTTAATCTTCAGCCAACTGGGACATGTAATCCACTGACACATGAATAATGATACATCTCTGAGAAAGGGACTGACACTGCAAGGAGGTGAGAGCGTGAAAAATCCAAGCATCTACCTGGTGTATTCAAGCGACAGTGTCTAGGTTTAGCTTTTTAGACAGAGCCAAAGATTTATTATGATGCTTATTCTCGGTCGCTGTCTGGTCTCACATCTCACCCTCACAACACCCACACCTACAGGCTACGATATTAAGAAAAACAGTAACTTTCTTTTAAAGTATGACTGTATTTTTCTTTTAATTAATAGAAATTATACATGTAGATTTCTACCGCTGTGCTAAAGGGGTCGACGGTTCCCACCTCCGTCCCTGTGCAGCACTCAGGTCTAATGAGTTGAAACAAGAAAGAAAGCGACTGCTGACGTTAATGGCTGAGCATTGGCTTGAACCAGGCCCCATGCAGACCCACTTATCTGCAAATCACCTGTGTTCTGCAGACCGCATGGCCAATTATACTGAACAGAACCAGTACTCCAGAAACAAATCAGAGCACACTGTTGTCATCCGTTTACTCCAGATCCAGGGAGAATTCCTCTTATTCTATTTAACCTTTATCTGCTTACAAGGCTAACCTTATTAGGATATAATGCATTTTTCAAAATTTTCCTTCTTTCCCCACTTGCCTGCTGGGTGGTCAATCTTGACTGCAACAGGGGAAGGAGAACGCTGTGTAGTATTTGTATCTGGGAGTTTATGAGTGAAGTTGCTCCAAGTCATTAATAATGTTCTTTTAGTCTTGTATGATTGGGTTTATTTGAGTTTAGTGCGCAGAACTGCTGGGCATCAATTAAAGGATTTCATTCCTCCACGTGATATGAGGTACACGGCAAAAAGAATTAGTTTTTGTGCAATTTTGTAATGCATATGAAGAAATTAAACTCAGGGAGGGTCAGCGTTACAGACCAAGTACGGGGTCTGTCTAAACTTTTAGCTTTGCCTAGAACTGCTGTAATGAAGTCGCTTCAAATGGGAAGAAATTGACCACAGTATTGATCTGCACATAAAAAGGTAGAGATAAAACTGACATGACGTTATGTCAAGAAATTTATCTTTTAACTTGTTAAAATGATTGGCAGTAGAAGGGGATTGTTATCACAGTTGGACAGCCAACCTATTCATCATTTTTTTAAGTCAGTGTATGAATAAAGATAAATGGACTCTTTGGGAAGCGTTTGGTATGGATTTAAATAAAAGAGAGAGACAATTTAAAACAACCCACCCACCACCACCACCACGAAAAAGCTACCTTTGAAACAAAAGAAAGTAATTACTGATGTCGGCTCAACAGTAAGTAAAACACGTCACAGCCTTCACAGTGTATTTGCGTGTATGTTTTATGTGTATGCACCTGTGTTCGCTGGTTTGCTCGCATTTCTGTTTGTGTCCACTCTCCTGTTCTGCCTCAAATTACACACTCTATTATCTGGTCTCTCCAGCCAGCAAGCTCATTTGGAAATGAGATATAAAACAGCAATAAATATAGAATTATATAGGGGGGGGGGAGGGGGGGGGGATTATTTTTTCAGGGGTTGGTCCAAATCACTACTGGGCTTTTTTTTTTTTTTGGCGGGGGGTAGAAAGACGTAATGACAGTGACTAGATGCTAGCCAGTGATTTTGAGCATTCAGGCCCCTGTGTTGAAAGCAGTATTTTCTCCACAGTTTGAAATCCTTTTCCCAGAATAATTATCCATTGTAGATGCCCATCCTCAGATAATGACTGCCTCGCCACTGAGCTGGGAAATTAACAGGGACCCAGTGTGCTGCGGGCACAATGGAGGGACTGCCCCCTGTATCAGCACTCCGCTAATTTTAACCAAGAAGAGAAACTGGGAAACTGTTGTTAATACTTCCCTCCTGCTCATGAGGAATAACATAATTTTGTTTCGTGCGTGATATCATCTAAAAGGAAAATGAAAACTAATTCTTGAGAAGACCTGGATTCATGAAGTGAATGGCAACATTGCCCCCTTGTGAAACTGATAAGCAACTTCTCTGCATACAGTAACACCAAGGCTGGGGACTTGCACTGGTTCCAACTTTTTTTTTCTTCTCTTTAAGAAGCTTTTTTATTTTTTATTTTTGCATTTCAGCCTCTTGCTGTCATCACACCTTGGTGACTTTTAGCTATGTTAAAAAGGATAAAGTGATCAGGAAAGATCAGGAGGGGTAAAATGGCTGTGGGAAATGGGTTATGTGAAAGTGGGTTTATTTTAAGGTACCGGGGCTCATGAGCTGCTTGTGGCAAAAAAAAAAAAAAAAGAATCACAAGCAGGTATTATGACTGCAGCACAATTTTTAGAGGTGCATTAGTGCAGCCGGGCCCCTGTTTTAATTGGTGTATTAACGCATTTGTTTAGCGCTGTGCCAGGATTCACAGCTGCTTGAATATTATTGAAATGTGGGGCCATTTTTCACGAGCTTGGTCTCTTTGCAAAGTAATAATTGCTGGCTTGCAGACCTCTATTTTCATGATTGATGTGAAACACTCATCGAGTGTGTCTCAATTGAATGTCAGCACTATCAAAATAATAAACTAAATAAAACTGTCTCCTCGACCCGGCATCACCTAATTGTTCTCTGAGAGACAAACGGGTTTTAGAGAGGCAAACTGTTTGGTGTATTCTTCTATTCTGTTCACGCTATTTGACTGTGCACCTCTCTGCAATTTATAGCCCAGTTACACTCCATATAATCCCTATTAGTGGATGCTTAAGACTTCTCAAAGCAGTTAACTGTTGTTAGCGTCTGAAGTGTTAACCAGAGGGAGAGATGGATGGCTTTATTTGTGAAATTTATACTATGCACACAACACCTGCAGGGCAAAACAAGTGGAGGATGGTGACTTCAGCGGTGATCCATCTGCACCGCATACGGGAAGAGGCACCGTGGAACTCTCTGTGCCCATACATCAAAAACTTAAATCATCAGCAACAGTTCTTTTACTAACCCCGCGACTTAATTGGATTATGTGCAAATGTAGTTTGAAAGGTAAAATGAGTGTGAAATAGCAACTGGAAGCTCCAAAGAAAGATTCACTGAGCGCCAGAGGCGTTCCTGTCCTACCGTTAACCTCTCTCGTGTGCACATTTCTGAAAGCTCGAGATGTATACTGATGAGGAGATCTGTGCGTGTTTTCGACCCAAACTTTTATCTGAAGTTAGTTAATCCCTTTTTGTCTGTGAAGACAATGCCCCGGCTCGGTGCCCGACACCTTCAACAGAGAGAGTATGTTGATGAATTAAAGTCTCATCAAATCGTGGCTTAGCGGAGTTAAGCAAGGCACATTAAATCAATACTAATAACCCCAGTATTTGCCTGCGTGAGTGTCTGAGTGACAACATCAGTATCTCTGTGTACTACTTTCTCAAAATGTGCCACTCATTGGGTGTGCAACTAGACAACTTTATTGTCCTCATCTAACCTGACGGGCTGTTACTGTGCTCTCCGGCCACATGGTGCCAAGCTTATTTATATGCTACCGGTGCGCAAGATCTTGGGCAGAGCAAATTGCCTTCGCGCAGAGAGAGACAGCTATCGATGCTTTGATGTGCGGCCATCTGTGTGTGTATGTATGTGCACTTACTCTGACTTCATCTCTTGAAATGGGTGAAGTTGTACGTTTCTTTTTTTTTTCACACCAGAGAGAAATACAAAAATATCTGTATGGGTTTTATTTATCGACGACTCGTTCGTGTATTTTTTGCCGGACAGCGGGAGTGGGAGATTAATGAAGTTTAGCTGGAAGCCATGTTCCTTCAGGTCAACGAGCAGGTGGAAGTCTCTTTTGTTTCTTTGGGTCGCGCCACCTCTCAGCGGAGTTGTGATGTACATGGCTCGGCGGGCTGCCCTGGCTCTGCTGTACCAGTAGCGTAAAACAAGGTCCCTGACTTGTGTCCCTTGCTGCTGCAGCAGCAGAGAATGAAGCAGCCATACATCATAGGCCAAGTGTGTCCCCTGGGCGGTGACAGACAAAGCCAACAGAATCAATAAAGCCTTAGCTCAAGCCCTACTTTTGTGCACTCAGACCTCACCTTGGCCTCTTTACCTCCTTTTCTTGCTCAAATTCCATCACTTTCTTTCTTCAATTCTTACATTTCTTGTCCAATTTTCTCTCCACTCCTTTCTTTCTTGGTGACATCATTTATCTTTGTCGGACTACGACTTCTGTCAATATTATCTCTATCTGCCCTTCGGCTCGGCCCCAAGTGAACATGCTGATGCACAGTGGAGCTGTCAGCCTTGACAGGAGATAAAAAAGAGAGAGAAAAGCACTTCAGAAAGGAGAAAAGACCAAGGCCTGAGGATTACCGAAGGCCATTGAGCTTGTTAGTGCAGAGGCACCTAACTCAGCATGCCAATTTTTTTTTCACAGGTCTGAGTGATTCAAGTTCTGGAGGGTTGAATGTTTCCCAAATAGACAGTTTAAATGATGGAGGGCCTAGTGTGATAGCCACAAACTATTTTAGACAGCAGAGGAAATGCTATTAGAGAGACAGAAGGAGCACTGGGGAGTAGTTCGCAGTAATTAAACTGGAGCGTCAATGTTACTTCTACCTGTTTACAACCCAAAAGAGGGGCAGTTTCCTGTGACGAAGAGGTTTGGGTTTCATTTATTACTGTCGATTACTATTATGACGACCTCTCACGGTGAACACTGATTTTAGTGAAGGAAATGATACCTTAAGTATTTCACCAGAAAAGTGATTCCTGATAGAACATAGTTCCATAGAAGCTGTAAAGTATAAATAAAAGGGACCTGACCTAATTCTGCACCTTTATTTATTTGATCAACTTAAATTTAAGACTAATGTTTCAGCAAAAGGCAACATCAGAGATTATTTTGGAAAGCTAATCTTCACAGTAGCTATACAACAATACTTACGCATCACGCAGCTACTGTACATGTTTGTTCAGAGTACAAGAGGATCATGACTTGACTACGACTATTTTATCTCCATACGGATTCACGCTGGATACACATTCAGCTGCCTACATCCACCAGTCTGCCAAAAGTATGTGGCAAGCACCGAGCACACTTACATAAGAAGTTGGATTTTAAGCTCAGCTGTGTGTGTGTTTCTGTGTCCTTGTTTTTGCACCCTAACCCAAATCTCAAATGCTAGTGTGGGGTTACACGAACATGCACGAGGATGGTTTTATGTACGGAAGCATAGGTGCAACTTCTGTATGGCCATCTATGTGTTTTCACTTAGCTGTGTCCTTCCTCTGGCCACTGATTAGGGTCACTTGCTTGTGCCAGCTGGGTCAACAACATTATGCAGGGTCTTTAAATTCAGCGAGGTATTGATCTTCATCCATGCGCTTATTTGTGTCTGTGGGGGTGAGTGAAGATAAGCAGGAAGATAGGGCCAGGCCAAGAAAAGGAGGCGCGTTCTAGAAGAGTAAATTTGACATAAAAATCCAATCAATTCCTGCAGCCCATTCACAACCTGACAGCCCGAGCTGCTTGTCAAAGTCCAGAAAACATAAAACTCACATGAGTAATCACGCTGCTTCTTTCACTTTTAGCTGAAAACACAAAACATCTTTTAATAGTTTTCCTGTATAACGCAATCTTTAGAGACTCACTAGAAGATTAATATGACAGTGAGTGTAAATACACAAAGAGTCTTATACGCACGCTAGACACAAACACGCATGAGTGCTGAGGTACACAAATAATAAATATTTTTAACAGCACCGCTCCTCATTTTACATCTTTGGACACACATACAAAAACAGACTGAATTTTATCATAGCAGCAGATTTGTCATCATCACACGCACATACACAGCAACCTGGGTATGTTTAGCAGGAGCAACAGGCAACAAACAATACAAAGGGGGAAATGATGCTGTGAAGCACTGAAACGAGATTGGTCACGACTAAAATTACAGGCTTTTAACAATTGCCCCAAACACACTATTAAATATAGGCATGCCTATTTTGCCACCCATTGAGTATAAAGATGTATCTCTGACTGTGCTCCTGGCTGCTGATTACATATCATCGCCCAGACTCTAAAGCGCAGTGTCAGTTCAAAAAAATCTGGCACATCAGCAACACCGACAGAAGTCTTTGTATCTCCACCAAATATGCCCAGATGGCAATGAGCACTTATAGAACTTTTTATTCACAGCCAACAAAGGAGTTCAAACTTTATTTTACTGCATTAATCCTGAACGACGGAGAAGTTTAGATACTTCTAATTGTGATGCAGCAGTCTTTGAGGTTTCTGGGGCTGAAGATTAAGAATAACAAATGAGTTTAGACTGTAAAGAAAGAAAGAGAAAGAAAAGGTGAAACAAACACCAAGAAGAAAGATATGCAGACAGGAACAGAGAAACATGACGGACACAGAAAGACGAAACGGGAGCTGAGGCACATCAAATGGGTATTCTGCCAAGACTACGCTGTGGGGTTATAACCTGCCATCCTGGTGATTTATTCAACTCATCTGTAACATAAATAAACCAAATCAGAGCTTCCTTTGTGTACGTGATAGAAGACAAAATCGGCTGATGCAGTGAAGCGGGTTAAATCTACAGCAGCGCAGCAAGGTGGGTAACAGTATGAGTCATCCGCCCCACAGCCACTCACTAACTTACCTGCTGGTGCACACATGCACACATATGGGCTGTACAGGTTCAAGTAATTACACTGTCACACATGGTCTCACAAGAAAAGAACACTATGGGATTCATTTTTGACACTGTACACTTTCAAGCACTGAGGTATTTTGACCGCTTTCGAAAACTGAGTGTGCCTTAGAGGTGTGGCGATGGATGATTTACGGTCTGTATGGATACAGAGGCAGTAAGTTATTGCCAGTGAAAGAGCAAAAAGACAGTGAGAGTAAAGAAGAAAAGTAGGAAGAGACAGGTGGAGCGATGTTTGCAGGGAACAAGAACGAGCATAAATCCCAAAGAAATAGTGGACAAATACAGATATATATAAGTATATATATAAGTAATATTTATCTAACATAACTAATAATGCTAAGAAAAATAACATTTTTTATTGAACGGTCCAAAAGGCTTTGAAAAAACAATAAAATATATATCAAAGCTGGAAGGGGGTGAGACAGAGTGGCAAATGTTAAGATTGAAGGAGAGAGTGGGAGGGAGTTCAGGGGAGAGGCAAGAAGGATACAGAGAGGGGAGGGGAGAGAGAGAGAGAGAGAGAGAGAGAGAGAGAGAGAGAGAGAAGTTTCTGAAGGAATGTAAGAGAGTATGGGAGACGGGACGGACTGAGTGTTCCAGGTATTGAAGAGGTTTGAGGAAAGGAACCTAAGAGACCTCAAACAACAAAAGCAGACATCACTTTTTTCCCCACACCGGCCCTGCCAGTGTTTGGCTAAGGATGGTTTGCTCATAGATCACAAAGCTTGGGGAGACAGGGCAAAAGCAGAAGTGACTGAGACTGTGGAGGCAAGGAATAATTGAGGTAAGTCACCACTACAGGTACTCAAAGACAGCATGGCTTTCTGACTAGATCTGAAATGATGGCAGAGACTTGTGCGAGGCTCAAAGCCTTGCAGTTCATGCAGGATACAAGCAGATTCCTCCTTATTTAAGTGTGCAATTTGCAAAGTTTAAGTAAGGTGAACTAGGATCACTTTATGATCATACCAAATTACAGCTAGCATTAATAATAATTCCAAAGTTTCTATGCATGGAAGCAGTCCAAGGCTTTTGCTTGTTAAATGCAAACTGAATTTTAAAATGAAATCATCTCTGTGCATGAGGACACACTGGCTATAAATGAAATGTCTGATTTCGACCCAGAAAACTGCCACTCGTGCTCTTTTCATTCAGCTCAGCCATTACTGGGCAAACCATTGTTTAAAAAAAAAAAAAGCTTAAAATAATAGGGACCAGCATGAGGTTTGATTTGATATAAGCACAACAACTCCTGGGATATAAATACCCCTGAAGGCTAAGCTGGTAGTTATAGGTGTTTTCAACATGATTTTCAAGTGTATTCCCCACCCAGTGATTACCTAAAGTAACCCCCCACCAACCCACGGTTCCTAAATATTGCTCTGTTTCTTTTATACAATTAATTGTAACACATGAAGGAGAGCTGTTTCGCCAACTCCCAGTTTCTGTCACACTCGCGTACAGTGAGATATGTGTTGAGACCTGCTGAGAACATGAATTCTTGTACATTGTGCAGGTGACAAGGTGAGTGGGTAAGTATAGGGCACTTGTACAGGCATGTTCAGCTTTGTTTGTACCAAATTATTGTGTGGAGAAAAACACAGGGGAGGAATTGTACCAAACAATGTGAGAGTAAAAAAGAAGTGGGAATAGACAGTTCCCTGTCATTTCACTGACTGAGATGTTTGTTTGTTTGTTTTCTATGTGCACAGCAGAGATCATTTTTTATGTAAATATCTTGAATTGACAGATGATTCTGTTTTGGGTTGTCTTTTGGCTTTTTTCAATAACTAATGCTTTGCTCATTACCGTGTGACAATCATTTGAAGCTGTCATGACCTGCTAGAGGAGATGCTTCTTAAAATAACTGTCCTAGATACCTATATACCAGCATCCACTCGTGAATGAAGGCTCTGCCAAAGAAGCACGGCAATCCAACATTCCAACATCCACAGCAGTCAACTTTTCAGGAATAAAACTGTTTCTGTTTAGAAGTAAACAGCAGATGAATGTCGACTTATGGCTCTTCCCAATTATCCCAAGTCAGACTGCTGAAAAAAAGTTTCCCTGTAACGAACAAAGTAGCAAAACAAGGTCAAGGGCCTTTATTTTGGAGCTGAGCACAGGTATCGCCTGCAGCAAATATCTCCAGCTGCTTTTGGGATGATATAGACCCCCATAAAGTGAGCTCATTGTGTCTTCCTCCTTACTTCCTCTTACTCCCACATTACACCATCCACACACACACGCACAGCCACAGAAGATTAGGAGGATGGGAGGCAGTTATGCTCAAGAATGACAATCTTATCATTGAGTATTCAGCTTTTGGGGGTCATCAGGCTTCAGTGCCAGGAAAGGCCTCATTCTTTTCTACCTACCTATACATGTTGTCCTTTCTTAAACGAAGATATATCATAATAAGTGTGTGTGACTATGTGAGAAATCCAAACGTCTATATACTGAAAGTTCTCATGCCCTATCATTGATACAAAATATAGCCCGATGAGGCGTTATAACACCTTTATAACACCAGTACAAACTAACTGATCTGACACTAGTAAAATGTATTAGCCGGTGTGACTTCTATATTTCTGACCATAACCATGAAGTCTTTTTCCGAATCCTCCGTTAATGTACAAACAGCATCGCAACAAAGCTTTTATGGCAATCGATCAAATTTGAGTTTTATAATAAAAAGGCTGTCATATCACACACGAATGAGACAGGGTGACAAGTAATGGAAAAAGTATATGTGCGAGTAATGGGTGAGCAATAATTCAGAACGTCTAAAAAAACGCTTCCATTTGTTACATTTTCAGTTGCTGTTTTTAGAGAGGAATAAAAGCCAGAGAAGTTAATATTTTATGACAGCTGAGCTGGACTTTGATAAGAGCTATCTAACAGAAGATGCATCCAAGTCTTTAAAACCTTTTTTGGACTGGTTCCATGGCACTGCGCATGTTTGAGGTATTACAACAAAAAGGTGCAGAAACGCATTGTAAGGTAATAACCAATCAAGTATGGGCGGATGCAGCTCAATAAGGAAATATAAAAGGACATTTGAGATATTTAATTTTAGGACTTCTTGAATTCATGAGCATTAGTTTCCATGCTTGTCGCGGCACTAAAGGTTCCCATTTAGACTCCATTAAAAATACATTTTCCCCTACACTCCAACTGCCAAGGTTATGCAAATGCACGCACTACAAGAGCAGTAGTTGGCCAGCCATACAGAGCCAATGAATAGTGCAGACGACCTCCTTATCTATTAAAACCCATGGAGGTTGATGGTTTGGTTGACCTAATGTCTCATTTGGATGCACATAATAGCATCTGAATGCAATCTAATTTCGGGCTGGGGGGTCTCACTAAAAGCTGAGCTCTAGTCAAAGTTGCCTGGTCTCAAAAGGAGACACTGAGATGACATTAATGTGCAAAAATTGTTTACTTTTATTATTCATAATTAAACCTCTTTCTGTATCCTGACCCTTATATCTCAAACAGAGGATACATGGGCTGTATGCTGGGCAATACAGTGGTTGTCAATGGATAATGCAATGTTAGCTGCACAGAATAAATACCCTTCTCTCACGCACACACAGTCCTTCCAAGTCAGTGTCTTTCTCTTTCTGCTTGTGCCTCTCTCTGTGCCTGGTATTCCATCTCCCTACTTCAGGGCAGTAATGAGTGTCTGGTATTCTGCACTTCAGCATTGAAGCCCTATTCATGCTCGATCTCCTTTACAATGCACTAAAAGGATTACCCAATTAGCTGCTATTGGATGTCATCGTGTGTGTGTGTGTGTGTGTGTGTGTGTGTGTGTGTGTGTGTGTGTGTGTGTGTGTGTGTGTGTGTGTGTGTGTGTGCTTGGTCAGTAGATAGATGTGTTAGCAGTGAAAGTGAAAGATAGATGACCGTCTCTGTTCCACACTTCATTCCCAGTTGATGTTCTGCTGGAGGCCACATTACTCATCCCCACAACTCAGTCTCGTGAGAAAGACACAAGATAGAGAAAGTGCGTGTGTGTGTGTGTGTGTGTGTGAGAGAGAGAGAGAGAGAGAGAGAGAGAGAGAGACGAGAGACTGAGGCCTTGACAGCCTTCAGAGAATGACAGAGAAAGAGTATTACTTTTCAATAATTCAACCTATGCACCGATTAGTCTCTGTGAAATACTCAGCTGTCATATGTAAACTGTGTCTTCTTCTCTTCGCACCGTAATTGGTGATTTTAATTTTCACTGTCATGTTGGGATAATAGGAATGTCCATTTCATTGTCTGTGAACCATTATTTACTTAGTGTGAGCCAAAGATTGATTCCAGTTATCTAATGCGTTACATCACACTGTGAGCAGCGCATTCATCATTTTGCATTCAGAGGATCGAACCGTAGGCTATAAAGATTCATTTAGACTGACGTGGCTGGAAGCAATAAAAGTGCAATCCACATTTTACAGGTAAAAAGTTGGGACACACTAATGCCTTTAGCATAATTCATTTATCATTTTACAGCTCCTCATGGGGAAACCTACAGTAAGCTCAGTGACATATACTGACTGTAAAATCACAGTCTGGTTTAATATACACTGATAAGCAGGCATGCATGCTGTGTAACAAATGAGTTTTTGCTAAAATAGTATGCGTTTGCATTCATCTCCATTTTTTTAATCAAAAGTTAAGATTAAAAATTATATGCATACAAATTTGAGCATAATAACTTTACTAGAGATGGCACGATACCACTTTTTAATGTCCGATACCGATTCCAATATCATAAATTTGGATGTCTGCCGATACCGATATGAATCCGATACAGTGTATTTTGTAATCAATAAAACTTCTTTTTATAAATATCTTACTGTATTTTGTATAAGTTCATACTCAAGTTTAAAAAAACAAGACACTGAAGCTATTCTGCTATACCTGTATGCAAAAAATACACTCCACCCAAAACATTTTATAGTTCAGCAACACTGATCAATTTAATAAATTTAAACCAACACCATCCTCCCTATTCTGGTATTTTAAAGAGTACTTAGTGGAAATATTAAGCAACCTAACTAATAGGGTTGCCAACTCCCAGCAAAAATTAGGGAACCACCCCCCCTCCCTTAATCGATGTAATCAACTTTAATTTAATGCAAGTGTAAAACAAATGCACAGAAATCAATTATTTTTCTACAATATTTAAATAGATTCAACATCTTGCTTCAACAGAATTGCAGACTGCACAGATGGTACCTTCCCAAAGGAAAAAGTACTATAGCTTACTAGGGTGTATATTAGACTTATTAGTTGCTATATACAATAATGGATTTCTATACATTTAATCAGGTGACCACTTTTGTTGTAAGATTCAGATAATTATTTATTTATAAGTTTTTAAATGACATAATAAAGAAAAATATTTCTTGGTGCCCCCCTTTTTCTGTTAATGCCCTACCCTGGCAAAACTTTGCTAGACCCGCCCCTGCACAGTTACCAGCCGTCAGCTACATAGAAAAGGATCCTGGTGTTATTTGTCTCATAACTTCCCTTCAACTCATTCATGTCACCTAAAGGGTAAACCAGTTTCTCCATCACCTGTTCAGCTCTGATGATTCAGTAAGGACATCTCCTGGTTTCATCTTCATGTTTTCCTCTCACCACATATCCAAACGGATATCATGACCAGCAAACATCAGCTGATACTAGAAAGTAATATTAAATAAATTTTAACAACAGCTTTTCACCCTTTAACGCGCTGCTGTTGTTTATCCGCTGGTGTCCTCTTTCTAGCGCAAAGTGGGCGATAAACAAACAAGAAAGACGAGACTTGTGGCAGAAAAGCCGATCAGCTGATCATTGATCAGTTTCATGTTTGAAGTAATAACAGGAGAGGGAGGGGGAGTGAATGAGAGAAGTAGATGCAACTGAGCAGCAAAGACGGAATAACTCCAGCTTTGTGTTTATTTTTTAATTCTAGCTGAAGTACGGGACAAATCGCTTCCTTTTCACCTCAATATGGAACTCTGATGGTCAGTCCAGCTGTGGCTCAACATATCAGTTGTTAAGCTTAACGTGGAAATACTATGCAAACATTCAAGGATGAACTTACACACTTGCTTTACTTATCTGGGATAGTTTTCGCCGAGATGAAATGCTGCGGTTAGGAAGCATGTAGCGAGGCTCCAAATGCTCCAACAGACCGCCAACAGCCGCTCTATCACGTGACACATACTGCTCCGATGCGCCGAGCTGGGTTACGCCAAGTTTTATGAGTTTTGTGAGGTGATTTTGTGATACTTCAGATCGGACTACATATTTCTCTCCGATATCCGATCCAGTAATTTAGGTCAGTATCGGACCTATACCGATACGTAATATCGGTATCTTTACTGGTAGAGAACAACAACTGCAGATTTTGTACATTATTTAGTAATAATTTATATTCTGTGTAAATTGTTGTATAAATCTTCTGTTGTTCTTGATACTCTGTATGGTGTCCTTACATGTCTCCAAAAAAGTAGTGATGTAACATGAATAGAATAGAAATGCTGTATTTCAAACTGTAGCCTTTGTTCAGATGAGGGGTTTAAGATATTGTTGAGCATTGCATTCTGGGAAGTATTTTTGAATTGATAGTCATACAAATGACCAAATATCAAAATATCTCACCCTTTGACCACTTCATGTTTAATTCAATCATTAAAAAAAAAACCACCTGTAATTTAGGTAAGATAATACTTGTTTTGTTCAAATGTTCAAGTTAATTAAAGTTAGCTTAACTTACATTAAAAGCCTCAAACAACAAAAACTTAAATGAATTTTAGCCTTACGCAAAGCAAAACAGTAGTTAGAACTAGTAGCTTAAATTTTACTTTAAGTACGCTGGCCTCTGAAATGTAAGGAAAACAAATGAGATTGATGATGTTGAATGCACCAGAGAACAAAGAAGAATAAGCTGCCCAAGAATGACCTAAAAAAACATATAGTGAACCGGAGAGATTAGCCATGCATCTGTTAGAAATTACCATAAAAAGAGTGAGAATTAAAAAGATGCCATCTGGCACAGTGGCAGTGTAGAGGTACAGTGAGAACAGAGGAGAGTTTCATGGTCATTGTGAGACAGGTATAAATCTTGGATGTTTATAACACACTTACTGCTGCCTGCCATTGGCTGGGCTAATGGATTGGCTATGCTCTGTGAGTGTGTGTGTGTGTGTGTATGTATGTGTGAGTGTGTTTTCGGGTGGAGGTGTGGGGGGTGGGGAATAGGGGTGTGTAGTGTCAGCTGGTCCTGTGCGGGGTAGGGCTTTGTGTCAAGCAGGTCAGCTGGGGTTAGATGACACAGCGCCCACGCTCACGCACACACACACACATCATCCCCTGCCTGCACACAGAGACATACACAATAAGCGAGTGCACAACACTCTTTTGTGCAGACACTGAAAAACATGCAGGCAGTCAGATATGTGATTAGATATCTGCATGCATCCACACACACTCACTCTCCCCAGTCCCAACACACCAGAGGTCTTAAATCACGCTTTCCCCTCAAAGGCTGTGGAATCAACTGTTTACATTGCTTATTAAATTTTTCGAATGAAGGGGCAATGAAAAGATTTTCAAATTGCTATATTTGCGTCAAACAGACGTGAAATTGATCAGTTCTGAGTACCATGTCAGTAGTAACAAAAGTAAAATGTCAGGATCATTGTTCAGAAAGCAGGCTTCAGGGTCTGAACACGACTAACTGAGGAACAATGGCAGCCAGCTGAAAGCATGAGTGAATAGCCTCGCTGAAAAAAATTATGGCACATCAACAGAAATATTGTATATTATTACATAAAGAGCAAAAAGACTGTGAAAACACTTTATGGTGAAAGGTTTCAGACAGTATGATGCAATATGACTCACTTTTCTGCAATTCTGTCTGCACATCCAGAGCCCATAGTATAGAGCTTTGCTTCTTTGCACAGCACGCTATTAGTTAAATTTTAAACAAGTGATTTTTGTCACATTGATTTTTGTTTCACATTCTCAGTATCAGTAAATCTGCTGTGTTCTGTCTAGATGCATGGCAAAGCACTCTGCTTCCTCACATTAACACAAAGTATATGTTTACTTGTGACAAAAATGGGTTGTAAGATTTAAACTTGTTTTGTCAGTTGCAGAGAAAGGCCATATCTTCTCCCTTGTTGTTGTTTTTTGTTATGTGGATCACAGTGCCTAGTATATTTTCCTGTTGCCGGGCTTGATTGTATTTCATCCACAAGGGTTTTTGTCAACAGTCTGGGCTCTGTGGGATGCTGAATGCTTTACTGCCTTAGAGAGAGCTGGACTCCAGCAATGACACTGTGAGAGTGTGTGCAATTTGTGTTGACACGCAAAGTTGTGTGTGAAAGAGTGGGTCTGTGGGTGTATGCCTGAATAAACAGCATAAAGGCAGAATGGTGGTAAATCGCTCTAAAACCGATGCTCTCCAGCGCTCTTATTTTGAGGACTAGTCATTTATTTAACAGTCAAATATGGTCCTGGGCTGTTTGGAGAGAATACATCAACTGGCACAGAAGAGTCCACACAAAGAAGGCACACTTCAACAGACAAAGAGCCAAAAGACAGAGGGCGAGCGCCTTTTTTTCTCCTTAAGATGAACTGTTGTTTATTCAGGGTGGGTGCAGGGCACCAAGTGGGACGGATGGATGAGGGAGGGACTGATGGAAAAAAAGGAGAGAGGGAAGGATGAATGGGCATAACACAGTTAGTGGATGCACAAACAGGGTGTCTGCGGGTGATTGTGCAGAGTGGAGGGAGGTGCACTGTGAAGGGGGGGAGTGTAAAAGATCTTTTGTGAAGGCTGAGAGTTAATCACTTGAGCGGCACACGCCAGTTCTATGGAGCACATGTTGTACACTGGATCCCCTGAGAGGAGTGGGAGGTCCAACAACACACATACACACACTTGAATTTACATGTCAGTTATGATGCAAAGCCGGTTACAGGCTGAAAAGAAAAGCAGGAAGATCCACCCCCTTCACAAACAGTTAGCAGACCCTGGCCGTGGTGATAGTGTTTGCATTTGCTGCTTGTTCGTTCATACACACACACACATGCACACACCCGCGCGCACAGAGACGTACACATGTCTGCTTTTTTGTTTTCTTCGGTGACTGGATAGATGACTCTGCAGCGGCCTTGCTAGAGATGGATGTTTAGTTTGACCTGGCAGTAAGTAAAATCTATTGTTCATTACATCAGTCCCATGTCAGCGGTAGATGCTAATATCTGAGAGTGATGGTGAAGGCTAGAGTTTAGATTTAGCAGCAGTCATTCAGGGACAATAAAACAGCAGCAGACACAGGCATGTCAGAGACTCTTTACTACAGTGGTGCACAGGACTGCCTCGCTTTAGACTCTTGCGAGTACGAATTTACCATCATTAGCCATTATTCAACATTTTCAGTACATGTTTAGTTTGTAGAATATACTTAGAATTTTATCCTGAACAAAACTGAGAATCAAAACTGAAGCAGTGCTGAAGATGTCTCTTATTATTAGTGGTCTTTGTGTATTTCTGGGTGTGCTTTCCTTTCTTGTATTCATCTATACTGATCAAAAAATATTTCTTTTAAAAGCCCAATATACTTTTATTCTTCTGTATGAATGCCACTCTATGTCAGTTGGTGTCTTGTTGATTTTAAAAACATTTTTTTAAATGTCTTAATTCCCTTACTTTTGTTTTAGGGTTGAATAAAAAGTCCCAGCCTTGATCAGCACTCCCTATGAGGCATCTCAGAAACAGTACAATGAGAGTTAGTTTCCTTACAAACACTGGAGGGCAACCATAAATTATGAATTAAACTCAAGCCAAATGCAATAGCTTAGATATATATAACTTATAGGAGGTCGTTAGTCACAGGCTTTGTTGCTGTGGCCATTATTAAATGCTTAAAAGCTCAGGACCATGTGGTTCTAGGAGCCCTTTATCTGCTGCCAAGGGGACTTTTCCCTTGTGGGTTAGAGAGCATGATAGCAACATCTGGGGTCTGGTTATCTTTGAAAGAAGGCGAGGAAAATGAGGACAACTGCACAGTCACACTCATTACGTGTGACTGTGCAAATAAATGTCCTTGTAGACTGTAATTAAAAATATTAACTACATAAATTCACACAGGTTCTGTGCACTTAATCTTTATTTCATAATTTCTGCCGGTCTATCTGTAATATGTTCCAAAACAATAGCAAATAGAAAATGATATTCAGATGGCAGCCCCAGCCAATTGTTGAGAAGGCAGTAAGTAGTCTAATTGCCAGTTTGTTTAGAGGAAGGGCACCCAAAGGGTTATTTGTCAAATTTAACAGCTGAGTCATAAATCTAAACATACACAGCCAGGCAGAGTGCCAAGATAGACACTTTTTTTCACTTTGTTTGCTTTGCAAATTTAAACACCTGCTTCAACACTGCACAATAGACTGAACAACAATTAAACAACAGTGATACGCATCAAAAGTAAACTATGAGTTGAGTAAACTAAAATAAGGCTGTATCCTTTCCATGGAACAAAAATCTTCTGTTTAATGATACTGTGCATCCTTTATGTTTATCCTTTTCTTGTTTCACAGATGAAGCCACTGACAGAACCTCCGTGGGGTCACGAGATGTACCTTTCCCTTACTTCAGTGTAACCTCACCATTTAGACTTTAGCTGCATCTCGCCCGTGCGCTTGCCTACAGGACCATGGGTAGCGTCAGCAGTGTCCTCAATGACAACAGCCTCGGCAGCAAACACTGCAAGGCATCTCAGCACAGGTTAAAGGAGGGAACAAGCAGCCACAGAAAGAGTGGAGGTTGCAACCTTGACGGGTTACTGAAGTGCGGCTTCACTCAGGGCTCCTCATCCTCCACTCATCCCTCCAAAGGCCTCTCCCACTCAAGGTCTGGAAGAAGCGAAGATTTTTTTTATATTAAGGTGAGATGACGTGTTTTTTGATGGCATGTGAGAATGAAAAAATTACAACATGCAACGGTGCTTTGGGGTAACAGATTTATTTTGTTTCACATAAGGTAAGCAATAAACCAAGGTCAACGCACCACAGAGAGAGATCAGCGGAGGGACAGGTAAACAGAAATGGGAAATCTGATGGGCAGATGCAACCAAAACTGCTGCTCATGTCTGGAAATGTGACTGAGAAGGTGAGCCTGGTGTTGTTGTTGTTGTTTTCTTCCTCCATGCTTAATCGTGTTATTCTTAGAATATAAGACAAGATTTAAAAGGTTAAGCACAAAAAAATTAACCGATTTATTCCAGCTGTTTCTCATTACAGCTGTTGCTAGGCAATCAGACGCCTACAAGTTAGTGCTCAAGGCTACAAAAACAACAAAAAAACTGTAAATAAAGTAGCAGGTATAGCCCATGTTTATGAAAGGTGGGGCTAATTTAGGGAAAGATGTCCCTTGGGCTTGCATTTTTCATATGGCCAGCAGGTGGCAAAAAGAACCTGATGTAGAATTTAGCTTACGGTAATTTATTACCTCTGTTAACCTTTTTCTAATAGATGTATGGTTTCCTTGACTAGCTTCATGTTATAGGTCTTGCATTGTTTATTATAAAGAATAAAGCAGAGCTTGGCTACTGTAATGATTGATTTTCAGTCAGATTCGACCATCTTTCCTCTTCGGCTCCATCCTCTAATCCAAGGTGATCAATATATCCAAGACGATGGTGCCCACAGGCTTCACAGCCACTGCCCACAATCCACTTAATTGAAATTACAGCAGCTATCTCATTCTTTTATACAGTTTATACATCAGACACAGTCAGGCTGGCAGCTCCCTCCAGCATGACGCTAACTGGTTGCTAGCTGAGTTCTTTTTCACAGTCAGGTGAAAAAGAAAGTTTTCACAGGACTCTATGCAGTCCATGGAAAAACGGGGTAAACTGCGACTCAGTAGCTTGTAGAAAGACCTTTAACAGCAACAACTTGAAGTAATCATTTTCCACTTGTTGTGGAGGATTTCTGGTCCACTCTGCTTTTCAACATTGCTTCAGCTCATTCGTTTATGCACAGTTCTCTTAAGGTCCCGTCACAGCATTTCAATTAGGTTGAGGTCTGGACTTCTTTTCTTTTTCAGCCATTCTGTTGAAAAGTTGCTGCCGTGCTTGGGGTCATTTTCCTGTTGCATGCCCTCAATTACTGAAGAAAAAGAACAAAAGAAAGAAGCCCTAATAATGAGCCCTCCACCACTGTGTTTAACAGATCTTATGAGGTGTTTGGGCTGAAATGTTGTGTTCTGTTTTCAACAAACATAATGCTGTGCATTATGGCCAAACATTTTGACCTGGAGGTGGAAGATCCTCTCCTGTTCCTCCTCCTCCGCCCTGTTACGACCAACAGTTGTCCTGAATGTTTTGCACTTGTAAATAATCTTTCTCACTGTATAATGACAGACTTCAGATTGTGGCCTTATATCCATAGACCATATAACCATAAAGATGGGCAACAAAAATAGTTTTACTGAGATCATTGCTGATACTTGCTGTTCTGGAGCATTTACACTAAAAATTCTGCTTTTATAGAGGCACCCACACTTGAGCTGATGGTAAATTAACAGAGTATATTTCATTAGCATCACCTGACTGCTAATTACTCTCATAATTCCTACAGAAGCAGTAAGGGTTTACGTAGACTGCATAGAGTAATGTGAAAAACTTAATTTTATACATGACTGTATATGTCATAGGCTCCTGTGTGGAAGATGTATGGAGCCATTGTGATGTCAGTCTATGGTTTATCAAGTCCAAGCAGGCAACGTCACAAGCAAAGACTGGATTTGACTTTTGCCCAGTCTGCTTTTGTTTCTCAAAAAGAGACCCCCTTGCTGTTGGCCATCATAAAAAAGAATTAAACTCTAACACAGTTTCATATGTCTTTAGTTTCCAATCCTAGATGCTGCTGCGTTCATCTTTGACAACCCACAACATCAAGCAAATAAGTTTAAAGTAATACATTTAGATATTAATTGAGATCATGATGTACTGTATTTTCATGCCCTTATAAAAAATGTAGCTTCACTGTGCTTTCCTTAACTGGAACAGTTGCTATGGTTATCCTGACAACCATTAAGAAGTCATGCTGAGTAGCTGAAATAGACTTTAACAACCTCACAGCGAAGTGGAGGATAAAACATGCACAGCAGGTAGTTTAATAAGTAGCAGCTATTCCTCATAACCTGTGTAGGACCTTCCCAGCTTATTAATCACTCCCTCCCAGATTAATGACCTAAGGGTGCCTTGATCTTTTCAGAAAAGTCTTCTCTGTGCCAAGAATACCAAAGCAAACAGCATCGTCTTCTATAGGTTTTTAGGCCTCATGAACGGGGCTTGGCTACCTTGAGGAGGAGGAAGGGTGGGATTTAAGTAGACAGCACAGACTAAGGAAAAATAAAAAATAAAGCGAGGGATCAAGGGCCAAAGAGAATTTGAGAGATAGAAAGAAAAAAACATAAGGAAAGGCATCCCAGCCATGAAGTCAGTGTGAAAGAATGCTGAGTTCACAAGCTTTACCTCTTACACTTCAGCAATAGCTCATATTATTAATATCACTGAAAAGGGCTATTCATCTTCCCTCAGACAGCACATGGAGGAGAGATATGGGATGCAGAAGGAAGGAAAAGAGGACAGAAAGAAGCGAAGGTATGGCACTGCTTGTGACATTCTTGGACAGCCCAGATGGGGCATGTGGAGTATAAGTTCATCTTTGAAATGAGTTTTCCCTTTTTTGACAGTCTGGTGAATTTTACTTGCAACTACTGCTGTGTGTCTTTTAATACCGGCAGTTTGTAGAGAAGCAATTCTGCACGCTTCAGTGGTTCTATTTCTAATATGAAAAGACAGACACAAAAAAAATCTATCCCTTTCATTTGTACGGACTTCCAGCATGTGACAATATTTATCTATGTAAAGCCAGTCATTATGATTTTTAAGTTTAAGAATGTGACTCATCCTCAGCCCTTTATACTTCTGTGAAAAAGGACTTGCTTTTGGCTGTGATGTTAACTAAGAGGAACCCAGTGAATATAAATACAAAAGCAGGGAAGAAGAGCCCTGACTGTGTGCCATTTCACTCTTCTAGACTTCTGCTGAGAAGTCATCGGTCCGTTCCACTGCCTTCAAGTGCGTAAATCCCACAAGGACTTCATCCACAGAGACAGGCCACAACAGCCTGGACCACATCCTTTGTCCTCTGAAGAAAGCAAGCAATCCAAATATTAGAGACAAGCGGGACACTTCAGGTTTTCGTCTATATTTCACGCATGGATTGATGCTTTAAAATACATTTTGCTTGGGTTGAATGAAAAATTAAACGAACGTACCCGATGTTATCTCTTTCCCCTCAGGCACTCTGTCCGACTCTGGACGCAACTCCATGTCTAGCCTTCCCACCCACAGCACCAGCGGCAGCCTAAGTGCTTCCACAGGCCCTGTCAGTCACAGCGATGGCAGCTCCGCTCCTGCAAATAGCCTCAGCGAGGGAGTACAACCCAATTTCTCTCCATGGGTCAACGGGAATAGCGCTAACCTTGACTGTAGTTACGGTGCTGATTTAAACAGCAGTGGGTTGGTATCTAAGGCTAATGAGGACGCCGGCTCCCCACTCTCTGCAAATGAGCCAAGCGCTCTCTCTGAGACTGCAGGTGGGATTCGGTCTCCCATAACTACAGATGAGTCACTGATTGAACGCTTGGAACAAAAGCTGCTGGAGAGAGAAAGTGAACTACAGGAGCTGCAGGTACAGAACTGTCACGTGAACAAAAAGTAGAGGTTAATAAAAAATAAAAACCAGCATGTGCTCTTAATCACGATGAAAATGAACACTCCTTAGTAATTAGGCCTTTCACTTTGCAACAGGTGAGTTTTGAGGAGAAGGAAACAGACACCTGCCAGCTGTTTGAGGAAAGACAAAGGTACTGTGCTGAAGAGATGGAAGGGCTGAAGCAGCGATGCTCCACAAAGCTACGCCAAGCGTCCCAAATGGCTGCAAAAGCACAGCAAGCACTCCAGCTGCAAGTCAGCCAGCTCCAGGTCAGCCCTCGTCTGCCTTTATTTAAAACCACGTATTCCTGGGTCATCTTTATCCTACCAACCATATTTCATGTAACACTTGAACACTTGAATAATTGAAAGGAAAAATAAATTCTCATGCAGGCAGAGAAGGAAAGGCTTCAGGAAGACTTCTCTAAGCTAACTCGGGAGAAGGAGCTTATTGAGCTCAGACTAAAGGCTTATGAGGCAGAGAGCACACAGCTAGCTCCGACCCTCGAGGAAACTCAGTGGGAGGTAAGTCATGGGTTATATATGTGATATACTGTAAGTTAGACATGAAAGCTTGTAGCATGAAAAACAGTGTAATACAATATAGAGCTGAAGTGGGATACCAGCTATCCTTCCATCACCAGAGAAACATTTGAATATCTTCTATGTTTTATGCTTTTTCATTATCACTTATAAGAATTGACTTGAATTGAACTGAAAGCCACTTGCACTGCATTCAGTGTAGTGCATATTGATACGTTTATATTGTGAGTAGCTGCAAACTTAACTCCTGCCAAGGGAATTATCACCAACTCTGCAGCTCCCTTCAACTCCAACTCCAAGAAGCTTTTCAGCACCTTTCACCTCATTGTTTGGTTGCTGCACTAATCTGATTTAGTCTCGCCAGACCCCTCACTAACATTTATCAGCAGCAAGAATCTGCTCTGATAAACTAAGCTTAGAGAACACAGCTCTTGAACACAAGCCTTTAACAATTTAAGGTGAAGGAAAAAAATAGCTACAAGGAGTCCAGAATTTTATTAGCTTATTTATTAACTATCTATTTTACAGTTAATCTTTGGCACGTGAAAGTGTTGCTTTTCATGCGTACAATCATTCCTGGCAGAGAAATGTATTAATGTTTTTTTTCACGGTTTCTGTGCTAATTTTATAGATTTTTATAAGACTAATTGTAAAACAAAATTTACAGTTGAATCCGTAATGCTGTGGGTATATGCTATCTTGAGGCAAATACACCCACAAAAAGACACATTAAGGGGCAATTCAATATTAAAACAGCATGAGGCTAAGCAGTTGTTTACGTTTCCCTAACTGCCTACTTTACAGAGGATAATTCACAGTTTCATCTTCATAATTGTCTTTTGTCTGAATGTAGGTGTGCCAAAAGACAGGAGAGATCTCACTGTTGAAGCAGCAGCTAAGAGAGTGTCAAGCGGATGTCAGCCACAAGCTGAATGAGATAGTCGGCCTCAGGGCATTGCTGAAGGAAAAAACAGCAAAAATGGAGATTCTGGAGAAACAGAACAAAAACCACGAGGACAGTCTTCACTCCCGCACCATAGACATTGAGGTTAGTCTGCTGATTGCAGTTTACACCACTGCAGAGATGAGACACGGACATGTGCATAAAATGCTCACACAATGCTCATATGACAATAGCTTGGAAGGATCCCTGCAATCATGTGCTATATTTGACTGCCGCATGTTGAGTAAAGTGTTTTCAATTTCCATGTTTTAGCACACTTAATTACAGTCCTAAAAAGTGAGCTTATTTGGCACTTTGTATAATTAGAGCCTGTTACATCCCTCACAACAGTCTTATAATTGCTGCCTAGGTTCTGACCATTTTCCGTTTTTAATTCAGGTGTGCCAAAATGAACTCCAGCGCAAAAAGAATGAGGCAGATCTTCTGAGGGAGAAAGTGGGCAAACTGGAGAAAGACATTCAAGGAATGAAACAGGATCTAGTCACTGCCAAAGAGCAAAGGCTGCAGCACAGTTTGCAAGTCAGAACCCATTCCCCATCTCAGACAGAAAGCCAAGGTTCAGAATCCACAGACCAGGGGCGAGAGGGAGAGAACAATGAGCACACCTCCACAGAATCCCTCCAAAGAGAGGTGGACAGACTTAAGCAGCAGCTACGGGAGGAGAAGAATGCTCAAAAGAGGCTAGCCAGCAGCTTTGAACAGGAGAGGCAGACGTGGAACAAGGAGAAAGACAGAGTTATAAGGTATCAGAAACAGCTCCAGATCAACTACCTGCAGATGCACAGGAAGAACCACGACCTGGAAAGGATCCTGAAGGAGCTGACAGCAGAACTGGAGAGCCGGACAGAGCTAAGCATGGATGTCGCCTACAGCTCAGGGTTACAAACTTATGACGATGTTATTGCCACAGAGATTTGAAAACTGACTGCTTTTTTCAGCCGTAGAAAATTATCTGTCTCTGTGTCTCAGGCAACGTCCCAACTGGAGTTCATTCACTGCTAATTAGTGTGCTTAAAGAGTTATTTGACGGAATAGCTTTTGGTGATGACAGTGTTATCACTTGTTTAAAAGTAAATACTAAATTATTTAATATTCGGGGGGGGGATTGTTTGTTTTTCTGTCTAACAGGATCACTTAATGTTCAGCTGACTTATTTCCTTCATGATTAATGTCTGATGGCAATGCACAATAAGCATGGTAGCTGCTTAACATCTGTCTCTCCCAGCATGACCAAATGACAAAGATATCATCTACTGTGAGTCTGGGCTTCTTCCTTTTAATTTGCTTAATTAATCCATCTCACTGTTATGCTCCCACATGTTGTATTCGTAATGGGATTGAGCATGGAATGTAGTTTAAGCATTTTTTATTGGTCATTTCAAAAACTATACACAATTATAAATCGTGGCTATTTTCTAGAGACACCGGTGTAACAAAAGAAATCCACAAAATACATAATGAAGTCATGTTAAGCTGCCATGCATTGTGAGTCTTCTGCAGTATAATGAGAGGTCTATATACAAACAGACAACAGCAAATTTACACTGATAAACATTACTGAAAAGAAGTCAGAGTCCTGTTATCATGTATACATTAGTCCACTGAACACATATGTATTTTTAAATGTAATTGTTCAAATTTGTTTACTACAACCAATTCTACAAACACAAGCAGGGATTTAAAATGTTCACTGTGCATCTCTCTGATAAAAGAAGGACTGTGTATGTGTGTCTGTTCTTCATTATTTTCAGCCGCTGCTTATCTGGTCTTCTCATTTGCTGAGGGTATTTTTGTGGGCCAAAGGAAGCAGTGATGAGGGCTCCTGCTCCTTTAGTTAAAAGCTGCTTTTTGTTAGGCCTTGGGAGTTTCCTGTTAGGAAACAGGTAAGAGACCTACAACATTACCTCATATGTGGCAGCCACATGCACGGCAAATTACTACACCTTAAAGATCCAATGGATGATCTCCAGTGGCATCTCAGCCCGCACCCCACCCATATTTTTCCAGAACTTAATGAAGTACAATATAGACCTCTAACAGACACCAAGTGTAAACGTTGGCATCTATTTTGTGCTCTGTGAGAAGGAGACAGATTGAAGGGAGCTGGATAATCTACAATAAAAGCAAATATTTTAGAAGTTTAAAAAAGGGCGATTTTCCAGTAATGTCTATCTAAACCGTTCATCTAACTTTGCAAAAAAGTAAGCTGGCGATGCTCCCACTGGAGGCAAACAATCCTTCCTAGCTACAGTCCCAGCCATTTGGCTCTAATATTCTGGAGCTATTCCACTTCCCACAAGGGCAAAGTAGTTTGTGAAGCAAAAGTTTAACTATTCCACCAAGCTCAACACTAACATAGACAGACAGTGAGGCAGAATATATGATTCTACCTGCAGGTCAGGAAAGATTTGGAGGCAGACAGACTAAGTGGAATCTAAGCTGGGTGGCTGTAACCAGTAGGCACTCAATACAAAGTACTTACTTACTTACTCTAAGCCTAGGCACAGAAACTGGTGAAACAAGGAAAGTAACAAAAGGATGGTGGACATTGCAGCTATGATAATGGTTTTAAGAAGATGCTTGAAACCCCATTTTCAAAAATAAATCAATCAGCCAAAGAGCAACTTGCATATCATGGACAAAAATCTTTACTAACTCATCCTGGGTTAGTATGAACATAGCTGATTAGCAAAGAAAATCAAACATGTTGCAAATGGTTGCCTTTTGTGCATCACAACTTGTAATTTTGACAAAATTCTTGTGCTCTATTTTGAAATCAAGATTATTCAAAATTGACTTTTGCTTCTACAAAGATATTTCAGTGTTTCCAATGCTGTGAAATTGAAATAAAAACAGAACGGCAATATTTTCAACTGAACTAAACTAAACTAAAACGTTGGGAGAATCAGGTCTGATCATTGTTCTGAGTTGCCCTTTTTCAAATGTAGCAGACATGAAGACACGCCCTTGGTTTAGGCAAGGGTGACAGCTGGATAGAGCATGCAGGAGAAAAAGCGTACTTCCTTTGACTTTAACAGACATATACTACCTGCCTGATTCTCACGTAGAAGCATTAGGACCTTGCAGGTAAAAGACTGTTTAATCTTCAGTCTGACTGTGTTTTCTTGTGCTTTTTTGCTGTGTAATGTCTAGAAAAGTTCAGCACTCCAGTGCTTTTGTCTAAGCTGTTTCTATTTGGAAACTGAGGAGGCAAACTGATGTAGTGTTGAAAGCACAGGGTTTTTCCATTTAGGCTTTAGATCAATGAATTTCCTTGCTCAACAGTTTGGGAGCCTGGTTTATTGGCTTTTATTCCATAATGCACCAAATGTTTTTAGTGGCTGACTGTCTGGTTTGTAGACAGGCTAATTTAGCCCCTGTATTCTTTTACTATGGAGCCATGCTGTTGTAATACATGCAGAAAGGTTTAGCGCTGTCTCACAGATGTTGTCTGGCTGGCACCATGGAAGAGTTTAAACTCGCATTTCTGGATGAAGCCACAATTGTGCTCATTGATGATGGTTTCTGGAATTGCTCTTTGTCCTTGTAGTAATTTTCTATTACAGAATTGTGTCCATATTCATGTCTGAAGATCATGGCCAGTAAATAGAGGTTTTCTTCCTGTTCCCGCGCTTACAAGCATTGATCCACCATCTCTGGAACTTTTAATCTGCTACATTAATAATGTAGAAGTCTCATAAGGTCACAAAAACCTGTGGGTTTTCTTGGGTTTAAAGGGTTAAATTAACGCTTTAAATATGAAGCAGAAGTCCCACTGCCCCAATATTTATTATGTAACACATCTATAGTTTAGGCTGAAAATCCATGCTTTAAATATGATTCTGGTTTTTGACAGTAATTTATGAAGCCCTGCTACGTAGCAAAGGCACTGAGGAGCCACTCAATAAGCATGGTTGAGATGTCTGAGGAGTACTATGCTCGCTAGGTGCTTTCAGTGGCTAGCCCTGTATCTGACAGCTCTTCTTTTTCTCAGCCTGACAGCATGGAGACAGGTGGATCAGCATAGTGTACAAAAGCTTTTTCACACCCCCAGGCTGGTGTAGGGGTAAGGGACAGCCACTGCAAGGTCAGTAGGAGTTGCAGAGAGGCCCAATACTGCATTCTGGTTTGCATCACGACAGCACATTACATCAGATGTGAGCTGGATTTTTTCTTTCTTTCTTTGTTATACACACACTGGCTGCTTCTTTGGAAACCGGTTTAGTGGGACTAATTTTGCCAGAAAACAGATTAAAGAGCTTTCTCCATCTCCCAAAGAAGCAGCACCAATTCCCATTATGCCTGTTTTTAATCATTACTACAACTATCTTTTAATATGTTTCTCAACTGAATTGCATAAGGGTGGATTTGATGAGCAATTGCTAGAATTAAACTCGTAAATAAATATGAGTGTCAGTTCTTCACTATCATTCTCCATTCCTGTTGGACTTAAATAATAGGAAGATTGTTTCCCTCTCCCATCTAATCAGCTAATTTCGGCCTTTTGATACCACTTCCTTCCTTTCACAACAGCTCGTTGTGTCTCAGCTTCTGTCATAAATGAGCTGATGAGACCAAATCAGAACTGAAATCAAATTAAGGCCCATTGTCAGTGCGCGTGGCTTCGTCACCAACGTGAATGGAGGACCACACTGAAGAGATAACAAGAAACTCAGAGTCGCTGGTGAAAGAAAATAACAGAGCTGGGGTGGGTGGCGGATTTCTTCCTCAAAATAACCACATACAAAACATCAACTATATTTACACAATTGCAATAAAAAAATGCAATGTTTTTCCTGTGATTTTGAAACGTAGCCATTTTAATGTGTTTTAACTGATAATTAACTGAAAAATATATTGCATGCATACATATTTATTGTGGGCTTTTAATAATTTTACAAATATCGACCTCTGTCAGCTGTATCATCTACTGAACAGGGGTTTTCAGGGAGGATCCGATCTCTTTTTATAGACTCAGCTGAACATACAGAGTTCTGGTCTAGCAGATGTCTGAGTATGACTGAACAGCAGTTAGACAGCCATCAGTAGACTGGGTGATAATTTAGCCCTACCCTGCAGTGACATGATAATAATGCACTCATATCCTGCTGTGTTTCTTCTGATCGGCTGATAGTCAAGCACAAAAGGGCCTGAATTCATTAATAACACAGAGGAGCTTTTTCAGACCTGTTCAACATGCAAAGCGAGGCTCTTTGGTTACATTTTTAAAGCAAACATGTGAATTAAAATTCACACCTGAACTACCGAGGAGGGAAAAATGTACTCCTATGACTCTGAAGCACTGCATTTCACGGTCCAAACCTGACTTTCAAAAATATAATAAATATTCCATACTGGTAAATAATAGAAGAGTCAATAACACCGTATCAGTTTCTGCCTTGGCCTCATTACTCATTACACACTCACATACTCAAATGTGCTCCATCCGAACTATACCCCTAAGCAATTAGTTGCTCTAAACTATCAGGAGGCCAGTTATTCAGGCAACTATTTCATATTTTTATTGGTTTATTCAGGGGCCTGCATGCAGACCAAGCTATAACAAACACAGGCTCTGCAAATCCCCAAGCCTCGTGCAGTCAGAAAAGTAATTGGGGAGGGAGTCCCAAAGGGTCCTCACATACTGCTGAAGCCTTCGCTACCGACATGTTGAAATGGCAGCTGAGGTAGATAGGTTTATGAGTGTTTATGAGGAAGCGTTACTGTGTGTGTGTAAAGGATATATACAGTAAGTAGAAGAGGTGGCTTGAATATTTTGTGTGAACAGGCCTGGAGTCTTTAGACACTCACTCGTTGGCTGGGAAACCATCTGGTCCCCCAACCCCCCAGCAAGGTTGCCCATGGTTATAAATGTCTGTGGCAATGTCAAATTCTGTTCGTGAGGATGGGGGTGGGTGGTGGGCGGGCTGTATGGATTCCAATTTAAGCCCCTGCTGCTCAAAATTACTTAATTAATTCTATCTCTCACACACAGAGAGAAACTTCCTTTGTAAGTAATTCTACCATTCATCACCATCCGGCTCTTTTATTCCAAGGCTTTGCCTATTATCAGCTTGTGAAATAGGCAGGAACAGTCGAATGGAGAATTTAAAATAAGGCCCATTAGTGAATCCATAACATTAAATAAGCAAAAACTGTGAAAATGAATTGACACAAATGTCCTAATCATAAGGCAGGCTTAAAAATGCATTCAAATGTTTTCTCTATCAAACGTATCCCAGGAAGATTCATAGTTCCCCAGCTATGTCAAATAATGCGTGTGTGTATGGTTTTGTTTTTATTATTGTTTAATTAAAAATGAAATACCACAAAGTCATGCAGTTAGGTCCATATATATTTGGCCACTGATACAAGTGTTGTTTTTTTACCCGTTTACAGAAACATATTCCAGTTATAGTTCTGTAATGGACACGGATATAATGTGGAGACTCTCCACCTTCATTTGAGGGTATCCACATTATCCACATGGAGATGTGGATAATGGCCCACAAACAAACAGCAACTGAAAGCTGCTGCAGTAAAGGACTGGCACAGTATTAAAAAGGAGGAAACCCAGCATCTGCTGATGTCCATGAGTTTAAGACTTCAAGCTGTCATTGTCAGCAAAGTATTAGAAATGAACCTTTTATTTTCAGTTATTTAATTTGACCAACGACTTTTGAGCCCCTGCTCACATTTTTAAGCAATGAATTAAAGCTGAAAGTCTGCACTTCAACTGCATCTGAGTATTTTCATTTAAAATTCATTGTGGTAATGTACACAATCACAATCAGAATAAAGTCATCTCTGTCCAAATATTTATGGACCTGACTGTATATGCTTATGAAAAAAAAATGGGTGTATTATTTTTATACATGTGATGAGCTCACAACGTTACACAACTCCCATGAAAATAAAAAGTATGCCTGATTTCACTTCAAATTTCAGTGTCCATGACTTCAAGGTCATCTTTTTGTGCACTTCTGGATCTGAGCCAGCACTCAAGCAGTCAATGTGGAGTTCTATAACCAGAGGTGGGCTAGAATAGGTAAGGTGGAGTTCAACAGGAACAGGAGAAACCATGAAATAAACTTCAAAGATCAAAAACTACAGACAATCGGTGCAGCGGACACTTTTCACTGTTTTTAGAACTTTGCTCTTTTCCGCAGCTGGCTGACTGACCAACAACAACACAAGCAAGAGGGGCTTACAGACTGCCTGTACTACATACTTGACAACAGAGCTCGCCATCACCAGACTGCAAACGCACTACCTCTGCTGAAAAATAAATTCTGCTTTATACATTCTGTATCCACGAGTCCGCTAGGGTCCGAGTGACGTAAATTTTGTCATCAGATGGTTAGAGGGTCTGTCTGGATGTTTTAATGTCTGCCTTGTTTTTTTTATTCTTGTGACCACACAGACTTGTTAAAGAAGTATAACAGGAATAACTACTCAGCTCTTGGGTCTCCAGCTATCCAGGTTCCCAACTGAGTACATTCTAGGCTAAACCAAATGTGTAACCAAAATTCAATTCAAGTCAGGCCAAATTTAAATAAAGTATGGTTTTTGATTTTTATGGGTTCGCCGCATAACTTTATGATCACACCTCGTAAATGTTATACACACAATAATTTTAATTATGTGTGTTAATTTTTTACACTGACTCTGTGAACTGAGACAAAGTGATCATATCCCGCGGTGATGATGAAACGAAGGTGGGTGGCACTGCATCCATTTAGCTGAAAGAGAAAAATAAAGACAAGTCATGGCTTTATTAATTCTCATTAAACTTATTCATTCTACATTTACTTTACATTTCCATTTGAACCTACTGTTATAGCATTTGACTGAAGATGTCCCTCTGTACTTTCAAACTCTGCAAGGCAAAGAGTTTGTTAATACCAGTTAAAAACACTGTGAATGGTGCTTTGACTGGATGTCCTTATTACCTTTCTCTGCAACAGGCTCAAACTGAGAAGCATTTTGTGAGGTGTTTTTTTCTATTTTCAGGTGCTTCACTGCAAAACAATTAGAAAGAAATCAGCAGAAGATATTAAAAATTGGAAAGAAACCATGAAACAACACGAGATATAGATACAAACTTTAAAGAAAATAGATATGTCTAGAAAACAATATTTAACAATAAGCATTTTAAATATGGAACAATGTTACACCTCATCCTTGAGACGTTTCTCTTCCTTTAAATGACCCCCCAGTCATTTACTGTCCAGTGTTTGACAGATTAATCAGTTTCCTTTTTCTGAGCCACTTAATTACAGTTTTATTGACATATCGTGACAGGAACTTAAGGGGGGCTTGTTGAGGCCACGTAAAGCTCAGGAAGCCCAAGAAATTTTTCAAATAAACTGCAGAAACATCATGACTGCAAATGAGCTGCTGGAAGGTTTCATGAAGGGGTGATTATGTCTGCATGGAAGAGTCATCAGAAAGAACCCTAACCCCCAACCAATACCGCTGCCTGGTATTGAATATTAGCAGTGGAGAGATAAAACACATCACCTGAGTGTGCAGTACTGATTAAAACTTTGGGGGCTCCGAAGGAGCGGAAACAACAATGACAAGAATGGATTCATGCGTATATCGGCAAATTATAAATGGAAATATCCTGTAGTTGGCTGAAAAGAAAAGGTCAATTTCTACAATAACACCACTAAGAATTTGTTATCCCACACATTACTTTAAAAAGCATAACCTAAACCTTTGGGAAAGGTGCTCATAATTCCCTTGAAGAGCAGCTAATCTGCAATACTACGTGGCTACAAAAAGTGTTTTCAAGCCGTGCTACATAAAATCATTTTAATGCCTGTTTACTTCAGAGGGCTGCATACAATCCACACAAAATATAATCCCAATTTTAAACAAAGCTGGGATTGTGGAATGCTGTGTAAAATGTAAATAAAAGATGCATACACTGATTTGCAAATCTCATAAACCCTCATTTTTTTACAAAAGGACACAGATATTTAAACTGAGAAAAAAATAAGGTCATTTTGAATTTGATGGCAAAAATATATTTCAAAAAAAGTGGGGACGGAGCCAACAAAAGCTTGGAAAAGTAAGTGATACTAAAAAGAGACAGCTAGGGGAACATTTTGCAGCCAGTCAGGTTAACTGGCAACAGGTCAGTAACATGACTGGGTATAAAAAGAATATCTCTGTTTAAAAGATTCAGGAAATCTGAAGAAATCTCTGTGTGCAAGGGACAAATAAATACAGGCTAAAAATACATGGATACCCTTGATCTTTAGGCCCTCGGGCAGCACTGAAAAACAGGCATGATTATGCCATGGAAATCACTGCATGAGTTTAGGAACCTCTCCAGAAATCACTGTCTGTTACCACAATTCACTGTACCATCCATTCAACTTAGGTTAAAGCTCTATCACGCAAAGAAAATGCCATACATGAACACAATCCAGAAATGCCGCCGCCTTCTCTGGGCCAAGGCTCATTTAAAATTGACTGAGATAAGGTGGAAAAGTATTTGGAAAATTTTTTTGGAAGACATAAAGACTGCATAGTCCCAAGACTAGAGGACAGGGATCAACTGCTTTGTTATCAGCACTCAGTTCAAAACCTCTCTGATGGTATGGTAGCGCCTATTTAACTCACATCTTGTACATCTAGAAAGGCAACATCAGTGATCAAAAGTATATAGAGGTTTTAGAGCAACACATGCTCTTGTCTAGATGACGTCTTTTTCAGGGAAGACCGTGCATGTTTCAACAAGACAATGTTAAACTGTATACTGCACTTATTACGACAGCTTGACTTTATAATAGACAAGTCTAGGTGCTGAACTGGCCTTCCTGCAGTCCTAACTTTTCAATAGTTCAAAACACTTGGCTCATCATGAACTAAAAAAACCCAAAAAAAACAACAAAGACCCATGACTACTGAACAGCTAGAATGTCAGACAAGAAAAGTCCAGCAACTGGTCACTCAGTTTCCAGACATTTACAGACTGTTCTTAAAAGAAGAGGGGATACTACGCAGTGTAGTCACAGCCCTGACATTTTTTTGGGACGTACTGATACGACTGAATTAAAAATGAACCATTATTTTTTCTTAAAATTCTTTAATTTTCTATGTTCTATTGTGAATAAAATATGGGTTTATAAGATTTGCAAATTATTATATTCAGTTCATCAAATTTTACACATGGACCCAACGTTTTTAGAACTGGACATGTATGTTTGACCTAAGGTGCACACAGCCTCCATACCATTGTAGCTGTCCACTGTCACAGTGCCAATGTTTGTAGGTTCAGGGAAGTGAATGATGAACTCTTGAGGAAACATCCCAGTGGACATCCAAAACGTTTTAGTGTTTCTGAGTGATAAGAAAGACAGAAAATCATGACATTTTACCATTGATGAAACCTTTTTAGATCACATTTTGATATCAACTTTTGTTGTGTAGATATACAATATTGCACAAAAAAACCTTCATATTTTGCTGCCATGTAGCCAGACTTTCTTGAAATATTAAAAATGTTAGCTAAAGCAATAGTCCTACCGCTTTTCCAGTCATTTGCACAATCATGTGACTCATTCAAGCAAAAAATAAAGCCCCTAATTCAAGACACCCAAATTTCTCTCGCGCCATCCAACAAGCAAAGCATGCACATGCACATAAGATCCAGAGCCACTTCCACAACACAAAGGACTTTCACAGTTTATGGCAGGGCATTCAGGCCGTCACACAGTGCAAGCCTGCAACAGGCACCTGTGATGGAGATGCCACACTTCCTAAGGAGCTGAACAAGTTCTACGCACGGTTTGATGCCCTGAACAACACACAAGCAAAGAAAGCCACGCCCCCCACCACCGACCAGAACATCTCTCTGCCTGCAGCCGATGTGAGGAGATCTCTCACCAAGGTCAACCCACGGAAAGCTGCTGGACCAGACAACATCCCAGGTCGCGTGCTGAGAGGCTGCGCTGATCAGCTGGCCGATGTCTTCACAGACATCTTCTACTCATCACTGAGTCAGATGATCATCCCAGCGTGCTTCAAGTCCACCACCATCATCCCGGTGCCAAAGAAATCCTCTGTAATCTGCCTGAATGACTACTGTCCCATCGCCCTGACCCCATCATTTTGAAGTGCTTCGAGAAACTTGTCGTGGTGCATGTGAAGAGCAACCTCCCCTGCTCACTGGACCCGCTGCAGTTTGCATACTGGCCAAACAGGTCGACCAAGGATGCCATTTCCACTGCACTTCACCTCTCCCACCTGGGCAAGAAAGACAACTATGTCAGAATGCTGTTCATAGACTCAGATAATTCAGCATTATTCCCCAAAAACTGTTCGACAAACTCAGCAAGTTGGGACTGAGCACCTCTCTCAGCAACTGGATACTAGATTTCCTGTCAGAGAGGCCTCAGTCCATCCGAATCGGCGACAACATCTCCAGCACAATCAGGCTGAGCACAGGAGCTCCTCAGGGCTATGTTCTCAGCCCTCTGTTGTTCACCCTCCTGACACACGACTGCACCGCCCTACACAGCTCTAACCACATCATCAAGTTCGCTGACGACACAACCGTGGTTGGACCCATCAGCAGCAACGACGAGTCAGAGTACAGAGATGCGGTTCAGTAGCTGGCGTTCTGGTGCAGTGAAAACAACCTGTCACTAAATATGGACAAAACCAAGGATATGATCGTCGACTTCAGGAAGACTCGCTCTACTCACACACCACTCAGCATCCACGGTTCCACAGTCGAGTCTGTTAACAGCACCAATTTCCTGGGAGTTCACATCTCAGACAACCTCACCTGGACCGCCAACACCACCTCCATCACCAAAAAGGCCCAGCAGCGCCTCCACTTCCTGAGACGCCTGAAGCAGGCCAACCTCCCTCCTCCCACCCTCACCATGTTCTACAGGGGCATAATAGAGAGTGTTCTGACCAGCTGCATCCCCGTGTGGTTTGGAAACTGCAAAGTCGGTGACCTCAGCCAGCTACATCGGATCGTCAACGCAGCTGCAAAGATCATTGAAACATCTCTCCCTCTGCTACAGGACATTTTTCACAAACGCTGCATCAGTAAGACCTCCTGCATCGTGCGTGACCCGTCACACCCCTCACATGGACTCTTTTCCCTCCTCCCATCCGGCAGACGCTTCGCAGCATTGGGGCCCGATCCTCCAGACTGAGAGACAGCTTTTTCCCACAAGCTATCAGACTCCTGAACTCACTACCAGCTCCCCCCACCCAATACACCCACACAAACCACTAACTGACTCTACCAGACTCCACATACCACTGCCTTTGTAAATACAGATGCTGCTCTATGGAGAATCCTACTCTCAGGAATCATGGTCATTTTAAACCACTTCAAAGTCACCTTAAATCTAAATTGTAAATTTTAGACTGTTATTAACCCTTTTACCTCAAAGTGTATATTTACTCCCCTTACCTCAGTCTCAAAGTGTATATATATTTATTCTTTTTATTCTTACTCTTTATATATTTCTTGTTGTTCTTTTGCACTGTATGGAACTAGAGCCTCGTCGTCTCGTCTCTATATACTGAACTGTATTTAGCAGAGATGACAATAAAGTTTACTTTGAATTTGAAGGGACGAACCAGTGTTATGTCAACACAACAGACAGCTTAGCAAAGAAGCAATTTTAAGTTGCATCTTCAGGCGCCGTTAAGTAGCAGCTTGTAGCAAAATCACATAATTTGTTTCCTTTTGTTTAAATGAATATATGAAAATTGACAAAGATAAAATTGCTGAGATAATCACAGCTTAAAAACTAGCACTCACCCGTCGATAATGTTTTCTGGTGGGTGATTTTCATCGCTGGATGCAACGAGGACAACTTTCGCACCTAAAGAAGTTAAAGACGACTCAATCATCGCACAGAAAAGGTTATAGTCTCCGAGGCTTTCTGGTTTTTCTATAACAGAACACAACAAATGCTTTGTTTACAGATTCTTAAGGGGGGAAAGTCGTCAATTGCCGTTACCAAGCCAACCACTGCGTCGCAAGATATAGACGTCGCAATGCTGTACGTCACAATTTCCGACGCACGCTGCTAGTTAGATGTTTAGGAGTTAGCGGCTAGCACTGGATACAGCAATTGTTCACATGGCGAACGGATGCAAGGAAGTGCTTTTTACGCGCGGAACTGGACAGGCGAGTAATAATGCAGTATTACGCGGAGGAACATGACTTATATGACGCTTCTATGCTGTCTGTACAGTTGTTTGAGGCGGTGAGCTATATAGCTAAAAGCTAAACCAACGTTGAGTTAGGCTAAGTTAAGATATGAGAAAAGTAATAAAAGAAGTCAAGCCGGAAATACACAATATACCAGATGTGCTTCAATAAACAAAACGTGGCTTTATTGGAATATACCATTGTGGATATGCGTTACAAAAATGCTTTACAAAGTAGTTTTAGGTTGAGTTGCAACAGTTCATAGGAGACAACGGTGTACTGTACAATAAGCCTAAAATCCTTTGCATCCTGCCTCTGTTTTTGCATGCACTGCTTGTAAGATGCTTCATTATAATTGTGGATTTAAGACAGATTTAAAAATAATAATAATAATTTAGCAACATTTAATGTGTTCGTCTTTTTGTATGCTGTTTATCCTGTTTTCTACGAAAGAAATTGATTAATTATTCATCATAAATTGTTTAAAGTCTTTCTGCTCTTCAGCACACCGTCTTTTACTATTTAGTGAATTATTTTGACACATCAAATAAATATTGGCTGTAAATGTCATCTGGTTTGCAGGTGTTATTTATTATTTTTAAATCACGTAATGTTTAGCCATTATTTATTTATACCCATTAAAAACACATGTTTGTATTGTAAAGACTCCAAATTTGTTGTTCTCTTCCAGAGTGATGATTCAGACATCTGGGATGACACCGCACTGATAAAGGCTTATGACAAGGCAGTTGCATCTTTCAAGGTAACTTGGGATTATTGCAGTATGTGTGAATGTTAAATGTTGTTTGCTATTTTAAAGTCTCTTCTTGATTTGCGTGTTAGACTGCCCTTAAGGGTGAAGATGAGCCACAAATCTCAAAGAAAAACCAACCAGGAAAGAAACGCAAGAACAACAAGAAGAACCAGAGTAGGAAAAGAAACAATGCAGCACCAGAAAAAGAGGTGAGGAACTGGAACTAAAGCTACAAATACATTTGAAGGGGAAAAGGTTTAGAGTTAAATATTTACACATGATTTACAAAGTTGTCAGAGGTATCAAACTGGAGAGTACATTTTAACATAAGTCAGTTTAGATTCTGTGTTTCAAATCAGTGGTCGAAATGTGTCTTTCATTTACAGTTTCTACAGTTATGGTTAGAAGTTTAACTACACTTATCACAAGCATGATTGTCATCATAATTTTAAGGATTTTAATGATTTCTTTGAACTGTTCTTTTTACTTTGTGGAGTGATTGCACAGCATACAGTGGGGCAAAAAAGTATTTAGTCAGCCACCGATTGTGCAAGTTCCCCCACTTAAAATGATGACAGAGGTCAGTAATTTGCACCAGAGGTACACTTCAACTGTGAGAGACAGAATGTGAAAAAAAAATCCATGAATCCACATGGTAGGATTTGTAAAGAATTTATTCGTAAATCAGGGTGGAAAATAAGTATTTGGTCACCTCGAACAAGGAAAATCTCTGGCTCTCACAGACCTGTAAAGTCTTCTGTAAGACGCTTTTCTGTCCCCCACTCGTTACCTGTATGAATGGCACCTGTTTGAACTCATCATCTGTATAAAAGACACCTGTCCACAGCCTCAAACAGTCAGACTCCAAACTCCGCCATGGCCAAGACCAAAGAGCTTTCGAAGGACACCAGGAAAAGTATTGTAGACCTGCACCAGACTGGGAAGAGTGAATCTACAATAGGCAAGCAGCTTGGTGTGAAAAAATCAACTGTGGGAGCAATCATCAGAAAATGGAAGACATACAAGACCACTGATAATCTCCCTCGATCTGGGGCTCCACGCAAGATCTCATCCCGTGGGGTCAAAATGATCATGAGAACGGTGAGCAAAGATCCCAGAACCACACGGGGGGACCTGGTGAATGACCTGCAGAGAGCTGGGACCAAAGTAACAAAGGTCACCATCAGTAACACACTACAACGGCAGGGAATCAAATCCCGCAGTGCCAGACGTGTTCCGCTGCTGAAGCCAGTGCATGTCCAGGCCCGTCTGAAGTTTGCCAGAGAGCACATGGATGATACAGCAGAGGATTGGGAGAATGTCATGTGGTCAGATGAAACCAAAGTAGAACTTTTTGGTATAAACTCAACTTGTCGTGTTTGGAGGAAGAAGAATACTGAGTTGCATCCCAAGAACACCATACCTACTGTGAAGCATGGGGGTGGAAACATCATGCTATGGGGCTGTTTTTCTGCCAAGGGGACAGGACGACTGATCCGTGTTAAGGACAGAATGAATGGGGCCATGTATCGTGAGATTTTGAGCCAAAACCTCCTTCCATCAGTGAGAACTTTGAAGATGAAACGAGGCTGGGTCTTCCAACATGACAATGATCCAAAACACACCGCCCGGGCAACAAAGGAGTGGCTCCGTAAGAAGCATTTGAAAGTCCTGGAGTGGCCTAGCCAGTCTCCAGACCTCAACCCCATAGAAAATCTGTGGCGGGAGTTGAAAGTCCGTGTTGCTCGGCGACAGCCCCAAAACATCACTGCTCTCGAGAAGATCTGCATGGAGGAATGGGCCAAAATACCAACTACTGTGTGTGCAAACCTGGTAAAGACCTATAGTAAACGTTTGACCTCTGTTATTGCCAACAAAGGTTATGTTACAAAGTATTGAGTTGTATTTTTGTTATTGACCAAATACTTATTTTCCACCCTGATTTACGAATAAATTCTTTACAAATCCTACCATGTGGATTCATGGATTTTTTTTTCACATTCTGTCTCTCACAGTTGAAGTGTACCTCTGGTGCAAATTACTGACCTCTGTCATCATTTTAAGTGGGGGAACTTGCACAATCGGTGGCTGACTAAATACTTTTTTGCCCCACTGTACATCCTAAATGGGTTTTAAAATCAAGAATGTGGTGGACAACTCATTTTTGGGAGGTGGATTTTCTCTAATCCACACAGAGTGAAAAGTATAAATGCAGGCTTAAATATATACATACGTTCACTTAAATATTTTAGTAAGTGGTGCTGAAGGTTCAACAATGACTTAGAACTTGGCAAGGCCTATTAACTTGTCATTAGTGATCATGATTGACTAAAACAAATAGTTTCTCTGCCATCATAAATAGGATTTGCATGGCAGCAGTTATTGGATTGACCGGTGCTTGTTACAATAGGAAACTCCAGGCTATTCTATGAAGGTCTAAGAAGGAGATTCGTACATTTATACGAGTTGGGATGGTTTCGGAGCTGTCCCTAAACAACTTCAGATTTTAAGATAATCAGTTTAAACAATTGTAAGCAAGTAACAGTTACTTGGACACGTGACCTCTCATCCAAGGTCTCAAAGAAGACCCAATCTGTCACATTCTCAGATTAGATGAAATGTGTTAGGATGTCCAGGAACAACCCAGGAACTGCTGAGGCTCAAGTCTGCCATGAACTGGAAACTGCTGAAACATCAGTGTCACTGTACACAGTGAAGCAAGTTTTGCATCACTGTGACGTGGAAGGGTGCCAACCAAGAAAGAAGCACCTTCACCAAAAGATCTTCAAGCCTGCCTGAAATTTTCAGCAGCCCACATGGACAAGCCAAATGTCTTGTGTAGAAAAGCTTTATGATCAAACAAGACAAAGGTTGAGCTATTTGTCCACAATGACAAGAGGTCTGTTTGGAGCAGTAAAGTTTAAAAAAACTGGGAAAACTGGGTGTTCCAAAAGGACATTGATCCCAAACACACATCAAAACTGGATTTAGAATGGATAAAGCAGGCTAACATTAAGCTTTTGGAATTACCTTCCCAAAGCCCGACCGCACCCCCGTTGAAATTTGTGGACTTTGCTTAAAACCTGGGTTTGTGCAGGAAGCCAACAAATTTAAATGAACTCTAGTAGTTCTGCTGAGAAGAATGATCAAATATTTAACCAGAAATACACCAGAAGCTTGTTGATGGTTACCAAAAGCCATCTGGTGGAGATGCGACTTGCTCAGGGACATTTAACGCGTTATTCGGAGTATATGTATATTTGCCTTGTGTATACTTTTGATCCCATAGAAATTTAATTTAAACTTGTGCACCTCTTCTGCACCATGTTACCATGACATTCTTGCCCATGATGAGTATTTTTTTCTGACCACAACTGTATCCTGTTGGTAATTCAGAGACATTCAAAAACAGTGTTGTTTACACTTTCACTTTAATTACAGTTTATGTTGTGTCACAGTGGCAGGTTGGGAATTCATGCAGTGCTTACTGGTCCGAGGATGGCCAGCTCTATGCAGCCACGATCGCCTCCATAGACAAGAAGAGAGGCACTTGTATAGTTGTTTATACAGGCTATGGCAACGAGGAGGAGCAGAATCTTGAAGACCTGCTGTCAGAGTTTTCGGAGGGTGATGAGGAATCAAATACCAAGGTAAACTAGTGCAAATAAATGCATTCACATAACAGCAGCACAATACAAATAACAATTCAGTTATTAGAAAATGGTAGTATTGTTCCCTGACACAATTTGCACATAGTTTTTACCTTCATTATTCACATCATTGCACATCATGAATGTTAAAATAGCAAAACTAATATTGTGACCAAATCAGGCTTAAATATTTTTTTACCATTTTATCAAATGGTGAGTCATGGAAATCACTGCCGATTAACAGATTGCTTTCTTAGTCTATTAAAACTTAGGACTAAGGATGGATAGATGGGTTAGCGCTTTCTGTTTTTGTCTGGATAATTTCTTACTGCTTCCCAAACAAATTCAGATATGTTTATGGATTTCTCTGTATTTGTTCCCAGTGGTGTGAAATTGGGGAGAAAGATCAAAGCAGTATGTCTTTGCTATCCATAGGTGCATGAAGCAGAATCTTCAACGGAGGAGAGTGACAGGTCAGCTACTCCAAACCAGCACAAACAGTCACCTAATAAGGGCCACAAGTCCAAGACCCACAAAGAATCACCTCCTATGTGGGCTCCTGGATTTCCTCCAATACCACCTCCCATGCATGCTTTCAGACAGGTAAGAAGAAAGGCTCTTTAGGGAGCTGATTCATTATTAGTCTGCCAACAAAATTACTTTCATGCTTATTTTTGTTTTTAAATTGTGATTAAATCATTTTCAGGTATTAATTAAATTCCCGATAGGAGGTTGAATGTTTGTTGTATTCAGAAAGAGGAAACGTGAGCAAAGTGTTTATAATCTGAACACTAAAGATAGAATATGAACATTTATTGCAGGACTGGATTGTAATAGGCCCAATTTCTTTATGTGGACCCAACTGTAAAGAGTAGAAAAGAAATAGTGTGTTTTAAAAAATATTGTACATTATCTTAAGCCTTCTTTGAGCCTCTACATGCTGACTGTTCAGTTTAAAAGCATACATACACTTATTATGGACATGAATTTGTGGCTTTTAGTGCTTTCCAGGAAATGTGGGGACTAATGCTTGTAATAATGATGGATATTAAAAACAAAAAAGTTTTAACTAATCTTTGACTTGAAATCAAAAAGCATCAGAGTTATAAATACAAATCATCAACAAATTTGCTTAAATGTTCTTTTTTGTTTGTTTGTTTGCACCATGATATACATATTTTACCTCTTTTCTTGACAAAAGTTAAAATCTTAAATTTATGGTCTTCTGGCACAGCTCTTACTAAGCATATTTCACTTTTTTATATGGTTGTATTCAGCTATTGAATTTTATTTCAAATGCCTTATTTTTACACTGAGCTTTGTGTTTTATCCAACTTTAATGAGTGTTTGATCATCGTCCTGCAAAACGACACAACTGTTTCCAGGTTTCAAACATCTATCTGATGTTTTGAGCTTATGATGAAGAATTCTGGAAAGTCCTTCTCATTCATTAACTTATATTCAGAGGTGCACATAAGTGGTCCGCAGGTGCGCATTCACTGTCAAAATAAAAAAACGCGCACCAGATAAGAAGTTGCAACGCGCGTTTGCATACATATAAAAAGGCACTGTTTTTGTCCGCTAGAGTGGGATTTTCACAGCATATTCTGCACCACATCTCTGTGCATTCATCGTTTGTTTGAAGCCAGCTCACCTCCTCACCACTTTTCCGGGAATATGCGCTGCTTTTGCGGTTCGGACTCCTTCTGACATTTCTTTGGAGGTGGAGGAACACCAAAGTAATTGCTTAAAGGAGCTTCTTCGACATCTTTAAGAGTTCTAAACAAATGTCTGTCCTCCTCCAGAAAATCCTATGTACACAAACGCGTTGCAACTTCTTATCTGGTGCGTGTCTGTTATTTTGACAGCAAATGCGCACCTGCGGACCACCTATGTGCACCCGTGCTTATATTAATTTAACTGGCAGTAGATCAGCCTCTCAGTGTGATGCTGCCACCACCATGCGTAACAATCATGATGAGGTTTAAGTGTCTCAGCTTTTTTTTTTTTTTTTTTTTTTTTTTAATTCTCATGTGGGAAGCAACAAACTTTATTTGAGCTCGAAAGTTTTGATTTTGGACACCAGCCACTTGGTCCAAAACCTCACTAACTTTGGACTGTGACAATGTTGTTTAAGCAGCTTCTGTTTCATGACAAGCCTGCACTTTGTGATTATCTTTGAATTTGCATTGGTGTAGAAATGCTTACAGTAATCATGCCTGTCTTGTCCGATGTTTCGTTGGTATTGATCAATCCAGTTAGTGTTGTTGAACTAACCTTCCTTGGCACAGAAAAGTTACCACTTAGGCAGACACTAACCAAAGCTAAAAGGCCATGCACCTTGCCCTTTTTTTCTAGACCTCTTGCATTAACAGTTGGAGTGGATTTGTTTTTTAATAATCCCTACCACCACCACATCACCTCTATCAGGCTTGTCTCAGCTCCCCAGGCTTAACAATGTGCAATCATTTTGCCTCACAGAGCAATTCAAAGATATCAATAAAAGCCTAATATTTCCATGATATTTATGTCCATGTTGAGAAGAAGTTATTTTGAGTAAAAGAATTGGAAGGCATCAGACTGCGCTTACTTCAGTTTAGATAAGTTTCCCTAATGAAAATAGTTTCAAGCCTCTCTCGTTATCTTGGGTACTTTATGTGGTAATGATATTACAAGCTGTTGATTTCCACCTTTGTGTCTTTTGTCTTGCACCAGGGGAGCAGCAAGCGATCTGGTAGTCATGGGCCTGTACCTCCTCCATGGCCTCCCATGATGCCTTTTGGTCCACCGGTGAGTTGGGATCAATTTTTACCCTTAGCAAAGCTAAAGGAGTGTGTTTACTCTACAGCAGGTAGATACAGTTTAGGATATAACATGTTAGGGTCTAACAAATGGCAACGTTAAACACCAACAACTGCATCCTGAACATTCGCTCTGCTGTTGATGCCTCCACCTTAGATGGTTCCTCCACCTCCACCAATGAGCCCTGACATGGTGGATGATGAAGCCTTGGGCAGCATGCTCATCTCCTGGTATATGAGTGGATATCACACAGGATACTATCTGGTACGTGCACAGAGCCCTGCTGGCTTCTTGGGAGGTTATAACATGGATTTGGAGCTTGTACATACCTCACCTTTTGTTATGCTGTAAATAGTAGTCAATTGTTTATGGTAATGTTGATGCTTTTCCTTTGCCTTTTTGGTTAAGTTGCTTTATTTTTCCTTTCAGATTTTTAGGAATATGTAAAAGTCATGGATTCATAAAATGAGTAATATTTTGGGGGTTATTGTGTTTTCGTAGGGGCTGAAACAAGGGCGCAAAGAAGCTTCCAACTGGACAAAACAGCATCACAAATGAAGCCCTGCTTGTTATGTCTGTCTGTTCATATGAAGTAATGGAAGAAAGTTTTGTATTCTTTGTAAATAGATGAAATAAAGACTATGAGAACACAGCGGGTACCTGTTCTTGGATATAGTTTCAATTATGCTAGAAAAGACTGTATACATTACTTTTTTGTACAGTGCAATTGCTTAATAAGATCCACTTTATCACTTTAAAAAAAAAACATATTTTCTAATTGATTTTACAGAATGGCAAAAAAAACCCCAAAGGATTACTGGATATTACTTGTGTGTATGCGATGAACTCAGTAGCATATGGTTGTAATGGCAAATATTGTCCAGTAGAAGTCAGACTGGTGTAATGTATTTATAGGAAAATGTGGCATGAATACATCATCAGCTGTTTTTTAAGTCCTGTTCAAAACAACGGCCGCACAAAGGAACATTTTATGCCACCATTAGTTTGTATACTGTACACTTGCCATCCTTAGAATTCGATTCCAACCCAGACTTCAGTCCTGTGTTTAGTCCCTCTGGTGATTTCCACACTGTTAATTCAGAGAGTCCAATATGTTCCTTGGATACGAGCTCCCCATTTTCCCTGAGGTATTCCCTCATCTGCTGCCCGATATAGAATCACATCCATCATAATCTTTTTCAGCTCGCATCACGTAGACGCATATTTCAGGCTGATAGAAGGCACAGTTTCAGCTACAGACAGTATTACAGTGAACTAGTCGTGCAGATAAAGATTGATTAGAGAAAAGTACTGAGACATTAGGACCACAGACAGATAGACAAATGGAGGGAAAAACCTGTGGAGGCGTCACGGTGTGGATAAATATATATTAACATGCTACAGCCTTAACAATCACCCAATTAACGCCTTTGGAATATTTTGGACCTGTGGGCACTCTCCAACACAATCAACATCAAATGAGGGAATATTTAATAAAAGGCTTATGTTTCGAGGACTGAAGCAGTTCTAATGCAATTTCTCTGCCAATTTTTCTTTTTAATGTCTTTTGTACTTGACAAATTCTTTGGGAGATATTTCCAGTAGGAACACCTAGATTTCAAAACTCCATTTTGCCACAAATTAGGCATATTACTTTCTTGGCTCTAATATTTTGTATAATGACAACTCAGGGTCTGCTCGTGACTTTCTTTCCGATGTCCTGAAAACTATGCTGGAATGTTTGAGGTTTAATAGTGTAGGAACAGAGGAGGAAATGGGACGATGGTTGCAGATACTTTGTTCATTTTTATATTTAGAATATAGAAAACCACATGCAATTACAGTGGCAACAGCCACAATCATGCTGCTGAAGCTGTGCCACATTCATTTCATGAACATATTTCCTATATTTCCTCTACTTTATGCTCATTCTTCCTGAAGTGGTGAGCAATTTGTGTGTGAGAGCGAGAGAAGGTTGAACAGAATATGGTTTTGTGATAGGTTGTAACAGCATGATTGTCTCCTGGCTTTTTTTTGTTTTGTTTTGTTGTTTTTTTTATACCATGTGATCTTCCTCCAGCTGCTCCATAGCCATTGCTTGACAGAAGAGCAGTCTCTTTGTTTGTGTACTGGCTGTGGTCGGCATTTTATTGCCCACTGTGACTGCCGGTGTTTACTGCTGTATTTGATTCTCACTGCAGCAGTCTTTTTGTTTTCTTTTTCTTTCTTTTTTTGCTGTTTTGTGTGCATGTGCGGGGGCAAAAGAGAGAGAACAGGAGAAGAAAGAGGGACGGTAACAGGAGAAAATGTAGTTTGTGGAATTTACAAATAGAATATGCACTATAAATGAGGGGTGATAAACCAGACATATCTTTTCCCCACAGATGGGTCTAAAATCTGCCACGGCGAGGCTTGCACATAAGCCCATTAGGCTTGCCTGACTCTGCAGCAAACTGAGCTGCCCAAAGGGCTCAGTGGAGCCCAGTGAGGAGTTGAAAGGGGGTCAGACCTTGCTTGGGAAAGCACCGCTCCCCTCTGTGACTGTCTACCCCCTACTGACCAGAACTACATGAAGCATGTAAACATAATCTGCATTTCACATAGATCCTTCTAGGAAACAGACAGACATCCAAGTGAGATCGCATTGCTGCATGAGTTACAGTGCCTTTAGCTATTTACCCAAGCTCCCAACATCAACAAACAACCTGCTTTTAGATAAGAGACTTTGGGGGATTTTTAGAGAAATGGGAGCTGTGCTAACCCCTTTTCCTTTTTCCACAAAGATAGAGCGCCAAACATTCACTGCAGTCAACATTACATCTTGAAAATAGTGGCACAAACACCATTAACACCAAACGCAACAAAATGTTTGTTGACACAGTTAAATATAAATTTGCACTATTAAGCAGAACTGGTAAAACTCAGCTCTATGTGTTAAATCACAGATTTAACACATTTAACACGAGCAGGGATAGCTCAGTAGGTAGAGTGGTTGCCCCATGATCGGTAGGTCGGGGGTTCGATTCCCCTTAACAGCTACCCTGAGGTACCCCTGAGCAAGGTACCGTCCCTACACACTGCTCCCCGGGCGCCCAATGGCTGCCCACTGCTTCACTGAGTGAATGGGTTAAATGCAGAGAGCAATTTCCCCACGGGGCTCAATAAAGTACAATAATAATGTATTATAATAATAATAATGTATTTAAAGTGTCGGTGAGGGCTGCGTACCAACCTGAGTAAAGTGGCTGCGACAGAGAATTTGAAAAGCAGCGCTATTTACATATTTACATACAAAGAAGTGCCAGCAAACAATCACAAAATTAATATTTAAATATTGGCAGACAGACAGCTGTTTATGATTCAGACAGAAGTCAACAAAACAAATAATAATTTTAAAAAACAGCAATATATGATACCAAGGTAATTACATATTATGTATGAAAGCAGTTAAAATAAATAATAAGATCATTACAGCCAGCATTGACTCACACTGATCCCTGTCTAAGACTTTATTTTGCTGAACTGATTTCCAGCCTAGGCTTTTTAACTTTTGTGTGTCTTTTTTGCATAAAGGAGTATTTGAAATATGGGATTGCAGTAAATGGATGGATAACTGACAAAGCCCAGACTTCTCTTTTGCCTTGAATAGCTGAAATATCACAAGTGAATTGCTCAATTTATCAAAGAAAGCAGATCTAGAAAAGGGTTTTTTGAATTTGAAGCATTCAGACAAGACGTGCAAAGTATCAGACATTTGTGCTGATGACCTGCAACAAAGGCAACCGGTTCATACAGTAACTTCAAGGGATGCGTATCTGATTTATTTTCTTATTTTCTTATGCTTTTGAACTGGATGAAGGCCAGCTCTGTTCTAGGATGCCCTCTGGACCCAGTGGAGGTGGTGAGTGACAGGAGAATGGCGGCTAAGCTGTCATCCCTGTTGGACAACGTCTCCCACCCCATGCAGCAGACTGTGACAGCACTGAGCAGCTCCTTCAGTGGGAGACTGCGGCACCCACGGTGTGGGACGGAGAGATTTCGCAGGTCTTTCCTCCCCACTGCTGTCAGACTCCACAACAAAGACTTTAACTGAACAAACACACACATCCACACATGTGCAATAACACTAAGTGCAATAATCTTTTCTGGCATCGTTGTATTTTTACTCAGTTGTATATAGCATTCGTATTCTATTTTTATCTTATTGTATATTTTTATTCTATTTTATTCTACTGTATATAGTATATTATTTTATTCTATTCTGTACAGCTGTGTACTGTATTTATTCTTATTGTATTCTAATTTTTGCGTCATAACTTTTGCACTGTCCACTTCCTGCTGTGACAAAACAAATTTCCCACGTGTGGGACTAATAAAGGTTATCTTATCTTATCTTATCTTATCTTATCTTATCTGTCTCTTTTCGTGGACGTGACCTCGGTGTCAACGAGAAAGAGCCTCGATTACCTTCTGACCCAGAAGCTCCAGCACAGTCACAAATTCTGATTCACGTTCTTGCTGGGTCGTCATGCTCTGTTGCAGATGCTCATAAATAAAACGTCTTACCATGAAAGTAAAGTCCATACCCCTATCTTTACAGCCCCGTAAAGTGGCTACATTATTGATATTAGGGAAAAGAGAATTCCAGAGGAGCACATAATGACTGTTATAAACATTATGTTTAAAAAGATCCTTATAGCCTCCTTTTATGAGTGGCTACGAAAGCCTTCAGCTGGCAGCTAAAGCTGCCGATAAAACCGATTTTCATTGTCATCCCAGTGATGTGAACACGAGCAATTAATACAACTGAGAAACTTTCGCTTATTAAAATATATATGGAAATGGGATTAAGAATAGCAATGTGTTACACTTTGACAATAATGCCTAGGAAACACTGGAAAAGCAGACAAGGCTCTCAAAATAAAGGCTAATTGGACTTTTTTCCCTTCTTATTTATTTATTTGCTTATATGTAATTTATTTCATGGTGCATACTACACCTTAATGCTTAAATAGTTTGTGTTGTGAAAGAGTTTCCAAGTAATCGCTTCAGTGAAAAAGAAAAAAGAAAGGAAAAAGAAAAAAAGTGGGCCTGCAACAGGGTTTTCGAAGTGCAATAGTGAGTCTCTGCCATTCATCACCAGTAGAGGTCTCTGGATGCAGAGCAGGGCAAAGTTAGGTCTCAGTCAGCTGTACCACATGGGGTGTCACTGTGTCACTGCTGGACGCACTCGGGACAGTGCTGTGAAAACTGGGAAACTGCTGACAAGGAAGGCCCTTCAATCGCTCTTTTCCTGCCAGAAGACCTGCTTCAGCCTCTCACATCAGAAGGAGCGCCGGTGTTTTGGGGTGGTTGCTTAAATTTTTGTGGGCTTTTTTGTTTTTTATGCCAACCTGGTTCTTGTGCGCTTTGGTTGTTCGGCAGTTTTCGAAGCGGCTTCTTACGCTTTGCGCTCCATTCAAGTTGAACTAAAACGCTCCACACGGGGCTTGCCCTGACTGAAGTTGCCAGAAAGCAGAAACGATGTTTTGCCGAAATCAAACAGCGAGAGCCACCGTTGCTCGCGGCTCTGCCCTTGAAATGGAGATACGGCGGGGGAAGTTCAGAAAGAGCGTTTTCCTGGACACATCCCAGGTAGACTCTGATTCTCCGATTCTCTTATCGCAGCCGTCTCAAACACACATACACACACAGAGAGAGAAGAGAAATGCTCTGTTTACAACTTCGACTGATCTCACTCCCTCTACAAACCAAAATATCTGGTAGACTTTTAATCTTGCTCCGAATGCGAGAGTGTAGCCTGCTTTGCTCGGCACACACACAAAAAAACTTAATTAAATTGCACAGGAGAGCTGCTGCTGCTGCTGCGCTCACGTCTTCAAATTAAACGTCTAATTGCAGCATTTCCAAACCGCTTTACCCGACTCTAAATAAAAACTAATAATGTACCCGCAGAGACTTTAACGTGTCTCTATGGTAACTTCCTCAGCCTTGTATTGTGTAGTTTTGGTTATGATGCTTGAACCTTCAGATGCTTTTCTTTTTCTTTCATTAAATGTATTACATTATTAAATCATTACACATCTCTCTGACATTTTATCTGCAAACTTTCTCAAAGCAACTCACTTTTAATTCTTTTTAAATGTTTCACTTTTGACTGCTGGGCAATACATCCTCAACAATAAGTTGGGAACTAGGTCAAAGCTGTAGTCCTGTGTTTTCCCCCCTCAGCTGTTTGTCACTGGATTAGAACTGCAATTCTTCCTGCATGTTTTCCCTCTTCCTGCTTACAAATCGCCCATGTCAGCATCTGCTTCATATTAGCCACTGTTTGTCAGTAAAGCAGGCAGGCTTAGAAGTGACTTCCAAACTTACCTCTAATTATTTTTACTCACGATCCACTTTAATAGTGTTTGGGTGGAAGTCTTGCCTCTGTGCACCTCTCTTTGCACTCCCTTCCAGACATGCACACTTGCCTGTGAGCCCTCATTAGATTGCATGTTAATTTTAAACTGCTTTTAGTCAAAAGCACATCCTTGTTGTTTTTGGATCTGCTAAATTAAAAGTACGCTCACATATGAGATGTGTCTGCAGTTCTGGAAGCTGATGATTGGGATTTTGTTTTGCCAGACAGGAGTAAGACAAGGGGATGTGTACGTGTGAAACAGTGTGTGTGAGCAAAGAGACGGGGAGGCCCAGATGTAAGAGGATACATAAGGAATGTTAATGGTGCAATATAGCAAATGATCAAGGCAGGGTATTGATTTGCTCTCTCCTACATCCCTGAATCTCACTTGCTTTATAACCGTGTGCAGGCATAAACATTGTCAGGCAACTGTATGTTCACCTGTTGTTTATAATTCATGTCACAAGAAAACACTACTAACCCCTGGGAGGTGAGGCACACTCCATCGTATTGATCCGCAGTCAGATTTACTCGGATCCGGCGTCTGAGGAGCCTGTATATATCATATCTGGCACACAGGCCCGCACAGGCCAGTTACACTCACTAGATGTGCAGCGGTGTTAATGTGGTTAAGTCTGTACAGCTTCACAGACAGGAGGGGATGATCTCATGTCTTGTCTGGTTTCTATCAGGTGGTGCGAGCTGAAGATCAGACATTAAATAAAAAAAGGAGCTTACAAATTGCATAAACAAACATTCTCAAAGGCACTGTTATAAGAGAGATGAGGAAATAGCACAGTCTTTTTAGTGTGCAGAGCAGGAGTTATTAACCTTATTACATAGTAATCATTAATTTGGCCAGTGTGCTTTAGTGAAGGTTAGTGTTTACCTATTTTTGTACTGTTTTGTCTATTCTTTTGGGAAATTAAACCAAAAACAGTTGAAGTACTGATAAGAAATGACTAGCAACACCAGCCTCAAAGCTAGCTTCATAAATATTCCACCTCTAATTCTCATTACTTCCCCCCGGTCTCTGTATTAGTTATTTATCAGGGTAAAGACTTCCTTTCTTTTCACAACGACAACAATGATCACTTCCTTAACTCTGTAATCTGCTTTCCACTGGTTCTCATACAAGAGTAATTTGTGTCTCTGCCTTTGTTGCCAATGCTAATGATCCTCTTTCAGGAACTTGGGACCTTCCTCTGGCTCCCTGTGTTACGGGGCTCTCTCTGTGCCACCGTGGAACCAATCTGCAGCATTTCAATGAAGCGCTGTGAAAGCACCCTGTTTTCACAGTGCCAGGGAGTATCACGTTTGTGCGAATGTGCCAGCACTTGATTCTCTTATGTAAATGTGTGCGAGCGAAGGTGGCCTGTGTCGAATTTTTCTAAGTCAGTGACATGTTATCAACAAATGAAACGCACACACCATTTATCAAATCCAGGCCCTTATATTCCATCAGATATACAGGAGTGCAATTATGAATTTGCATTGCATATTTTTTATCCTTTAAATGGCGTTAAAAAAATCCAGTGGCAGACGTTGGTGATTTCCATAAATTGTTTAAGTAGTGCAATCAGTTATGCAAATAAAATATTCAAATGTTTAAAATATTGCCAGGCGCTGCTCGACATTTAGATATATTACATCCACGGCAAGCTTTTTTTATGCTGCTTGAATGTAATTCGAGTGTCTCTACATTATCGAAACATAAAGGTCCTGGCTGGCTGTCTTGCAGTGTTCTCTCTCTGCGTCTTCTGCGGCATAGAGCCGAGGCATTCTGCTGTTTTTGTATCACAAATTGACAGGGTGATATGGCCACAAGCTGGAAGAGTGAGAAAGCGAACAAGTGATTTGTACAGATGTCCACACAGCAGCCGTCTCGTCGATCCTTTGACTGCCTGCTCAGTGGGAGCGAAGAGCACATCTGCTTTTTCACTCTGATCCACAAGGCCACCAGTGTATCTGTACACAGTCTATACACACACAAAAACACAAACACACACACTGTCTCCATCCTCACCAGCTCTGTTCTTTCAGCTGAAGCCAGCCAGGCATGCGGTGGGAGATTGGGATAGTGCAGTTATTATGGAGGTGGTGGTGGAATGTCCACTATTTCATTGCTCTGCCGTCGTGCCATGTTTAATTCAAGGATGGACCACACTGGTCCACAGCGCTGTGGCTAATACCAGCTATAAAGGGCCAGGAAGTGGTTAGGTATACGCGATGGCGCGCCCATCCACCCACACTCTTTTCTCAGCCTGCAACAGTGTATGGCAAGGTCTGGGAGTGTGCCATTTCTGTTGGGAAAAAGCTTTAACAGTTTTGGGTTGTGGTTGGCTTTGGTGTCATGCTCTCCTCCACCCTGTGTAGCCACAGGCTCTCTAAAGGAAGTATCCAAAGTGAACATAGTTGTGGCTTTAGTGAAATTTTGGATACTAACTGTCTTTGCTTATCATTTGGCCATAAAAAGAACACGTTAGTCAGCTAGAGAAAGGTTTATTTGCTTTGTTTCGTTTTTACTAATTTATGACCTTTTATCAGTCGAAACTGTTGCACCTTGGTAATATTTGATCTACTTTGGAGTTACAAACCAGTATGTTTTCTCCAGATGTTTAAACGTGTGTTTTATAGTTCACAGAGGCAGCGGCCTCCAAGTGCCGCTTCTGGTGTTTCATGTGGCCTGGCAGAAGACTGTGACCTCTTTATGTAAGCATATATCTGCCTGAGAGCACACACGAAGGGAGAGAGGTCGCGTAGATGTTGTCGGGAAAAACACTTTTTGCCAACAAAGACAAAGCACCCCAAGCCGTGCATCCGCTGAGTGAAGACTCACTTTGAAGGAATGCTGAAAGTCTCACATTCAAGGCAGGCCTGTGTACCAAAACAAAAAAACAATTGGCTTATTGCGCTGCACTGTAGCCAAAAACTAAACACTGTTCTGGGGCGTGAAATGCCTGGGAAGGGACTCAGAGGCCTGAGCTTTCTGAAGACTGGATGCACTCCGCTTTCCTGAATTCTTGAATAAATGCTTGAAGACTGCCCTACATAGAGATATGTGCGCGTGTGTGTGTGTGTGCGTGCATGCGCGTGTGTGTTTCACATGTGTACCCTCAGGGCTTTCTCGCATTTTTAACACTGCAGGGGTACAGGAGAGATGCCAGGGAAAAGTTTAGCCATTGTGAAACCTCTCTTCTTAAACAAAGCTTCGCCACTGGAGCTGTCTGCTGGGAGACTTTCTGGGTTTGATGTTTTAACCAGTAAATGTTTAACTTTTCTTTTCTTTTTTTTAATGGCGACGTCATTGCGGAGGACTTTTCCCACGCAGCGTCTGTGAGCTCGCACAAATTTTAAATTGTTTAATCTCGGTTTCATCGAGCTTCGGGTAAAATTCAACCAATGGCCAGCCATTGTTCCCCGTGGTAATGGCTGGACTGTTTGCCTAATGTGTTTGGTGATAGTGAGAACAAAGCTTTATTCTTCAAATAAAGTATTAAATAGATTCTAACTTCTTTCACTGTTGAACTCAACCCACGCGCCAATTTCTATTATTTTCATGCAAGGCAAGGTTATGCTGTAGTTTATTATTTAACACAACGATCTGTTGTTTGGCATGAAAACTCACATCAACAATTCTTAATGTCTTAATAGTGATTTGAGTCTAATTTATTCATTTACTCAGTGAGTGAGCTATTCAAAGAAACAGCTGACAGTCACCTCGTAGTCTAGGTGTGTCTACAAAAGCCCTTAAGCTCTTGTATTGACAGTATAATATAAACTAAATTGCCATTGCAACACTGACTCAGTTGTTTGAATTTCATCATTGCTGTGAGTCTTTACATTTGCCAAGGGGAAAAATATTGTGTTACATATAAAACAAAATGTACAGTACACCTGTTTGTTGGGGTTTCTGTGACCCACAAACATGCACGCATCATTAGACTCAGAGATACAGAATGTCCTTGTGTGCTGGCAGCACTTTCCTCACAGCCTTATCTTATCTATAAGGCCCATTGGGTGGATAAAACTTTTAATGCTTGGGTTTCAGAGATGGTTAGTCTCATGATGGTAAAAGATAAAACTACATTTCAGGGTTATTGTGGGGACTTTTCATTTTTAGGCAATCAGTGTTAGCGCACTACTTTCTTACCCTCTATTGTGGCTTTGTTACAGTATTCTAGTTCAGTGATCTACTTCCAGCTTCTTGCTGCTGTGAATGGAAAGTTAGGCTGCCTTTGTGTAAGGACATAAGTGTTCTTGTCTTGCTGTGTGGTTAGTGTCTCTATTTGGCAGCTGGTGTCACGGTGCAGTTTAACAGCTGAGGGTCTGCTGCTTCTTATGTTGCAAGTAAACCCCACCCAAACACTGATATGCACTTTTGCACATTAAAGGGTTTTGTTGTGAACAAGGCGACAAGACCGATAGCAGAACAGGCATGTAAAATATACATATAGGCACATAGAGGAAGTGAGTCACACTTACAGCCAGTATCTAATTCACACATGTCTGTACATTGTGAAGTCCCTGCCTACCGTACCAACAAGTATTATGAATGAAAGCTTATGTTTTAAACTTGCTGTTAATCATTCATGTGATCATTCGGTCATCCCCTGCCTCATACGCATACACAGACACACACATACAGACAGTGACTAAGCACCAGTGTCTCTCTGAGTAAGGTCCATTGCATATTCTCCTTTGTTCACCCAGCATACGCTGTCCTGTGTAAGGCTGTCACTGGCAGTGATTCGGTTAACAGACAGACAGAGAGCTAAGTATTGAAGGCTTAATCACTGGATACTTTCCCACTCTCCCAGATGGGAAACTTCCTCCATGCATCATCAGAGCTGTCTCACTCAGTTACTACCTCAGTTAGTGAGGTGGATAAAGCTTTTGAGTCAGAGTAACCCAGACCTGTTGCCATACAAGTCCCTTCTTGTCTCCATCCTCTCGTAATATTGGGAAAGAGGGTAATGTTACAATGGAAGGATTTGTGTTCGTCCGTTGTTGTGAACTAAGCTCACGTATATGTGTATGAATGGCTGCGACATGGCATTAAAGAAATATGAAATGAACTAGAATAGGCTCTGAATAAGGTAGTAGAACAGCGCTGTGTGATTTCCTCTGGATTGTATGACAGAAATGGTAAATTTAATGGAATGTAGAGCAGGTAAACCCTTTGTTCTGTATCCGTTTGCCAGTCCTTGTTCTTCTAATTCTATCATTCCTAACACCTTCTTTCTCCCAAGAGCCATATTATGTGGGCCACTCCACTGCTTTCGGGCTCAGATCCCCTGATGAAACAGGGAAATGGGTCCATTTTGACACATACTTCAGGGCTAACCCACTTTACTGATCCAGATTCTTTACTTATGGAAAGCCACAGACAATTTGGTTTATGTTCCTTTAGTCTCTGTTTTTTAAATTAAATTTTTTTTTTTTTATTATTATTCAGCCAACTTGTTCAGCCAAGCTCAAACACACTGCACAACATCATTTGACTGTCTTATGTTAGAAGTATCTTCTTCCTTCTAACACAAGACCCCCACTGAGTACAGCTTTGTTAAACATTGACAAAAAGGCACACATGCACACCCAAATTCCAACATGCGGTATCATTTACAGTCCGAGGCACTTGTCGTCAGCCCCTTTTATTACCGAGGGCTTAGAAACATGAGCGGCTTTGTCTCCATGAAGAAAAATGCCATTCTCTGACAAACATGCTGTGCTTGAAATAGAAATCTTTGTAGATGTTGGCGTTTGTATGTCGCGCTTGGAATTTGGGTTTATGAAATTATAAAACCCCCGAGGTTTGAGGTTTCCTACATCTTGTATGGCCCTAGAAGCCAAAGAGGGCAACAGTGAGGGGGAAAAAACTCGCTTTGCACGCTGTGTGGGTTCATTGCAACATTTCATATTCTAACTTTAGCCTGTAACTTCACCAGGGACAAGTCATTAACCTTCAATTCCACACATTCAATAAGGCTGAAGGATATGGGGCATGTCTATGTCAGCCCACTGTGCTACACCTTTTTCTACAGCTCTTTTTGTTCTGGTCTTGTCTTTCATTTCTTTTTCTGCACAAAGAGGCTTATAACCACCTAACATTAATATGAAATAGATAGAGTCAGGGCCTCTCTTTTATACAGGGGAACGCACAGTGAAAGGAATCAATACTGAGAAATGTTCAGAGGGGCAAGCGGGTGTGTTGTGCATGCCCGTTCCTGCACTGATCCAGGCTATTGTTTTCATTTTGTGTAATCTCACTGAGATACAAAGTGATGTGTTCAAGGTAAATGACCGACTGCACCCTACGGTGAACGGCATGTAATAACCGATAAACTGTGGATGTTTCAGATGTAGGTATTGTGTTGCTCTTTGTACCAAATAATTTAGTGCGGCGTTGGTTCTGAATTCACAGCCGCATCTTAAATTTGTTGCAGCGCAGCCTAATGGGGAGTTCTCTGAATGTTACCGTGGAGAGGAGAGGGCAAAGGGGGCACAAGCGCCAGCGATGTTCTCTGTTTTGTTGATGCCAAGCAGGTGTTTGACTTTATGAGAGCAGATGGTTCTACTATGCATGTCTGCTTTCCCAGCATGCTGCACAGTGTACAAGTCCCTGCCAGCATGCCTGCGTCTTAATGTGTGTGTTTACTGGGCCCAGTGGCAGACGGTGCACTGTCACATATTGTAGTAAGGCTGGGTTTTTTGCTCATGTCTCAGCACTTATTTTCTGTGGTCTGTCCCTGTGTTTTTTCGTTATTGCCTACCTCAAGGAACGAAAGCAATCATTGTAGGTGTTCACTCATGCGGATTTTTGATGTTTAATTATGCATGCCGTCAGATATGAATGATACTCTGAATACCTTTGTGACTATACCATCAAATGTGAGCCGCATTTCGATGTGAAAAAGCACTTGTAGTGTCAATCATATTGCCAAAAAGATATTAGGTAGAGCAGATCGAATGCCAGTTTGCATCGTTTGACAGCAGTAAAATAGGATGGCCAATCAGGGCTTCAAAATGTCATAACAGCACAAAGGAAAAATCAGTCAAAAACTGCCTTAAAAGTATTTCACAGCATGCAGCCATCTGATACACCTTTATAGTAGTGTTCGTGGTTTTGTTGGACTTTTCTTGTACGTCACACTGAAATACACTGCAATCAATCAATCTTGTGATTAATTGTCTAGCCAGAAAATGAACTTTTCTGCTAATTACAGCTTCACAGATGCTATGATGTGCTGTTTTATGTTTCATAGTTAATTTAAGAAAATCAATTGGAGGCATTGTTTGAACAAAAGGGTAATTTGAAGAAGGCACTTAGAGTTTGAAGAATTCTTATGGAAGATTCTGCTACACTGCTCAAAAAAACAGTCAGTTAAACTTCATGGATATTGATCTGGTCAGTTAAGTAGCAGAGGGGGTTGTTAATCAGTTTCAGCTGCTTTGGTGTTATTGCAGTTAACGATGGGTGAAGTCGAACAACAATAGGGCAATCCCCAAAGCAGGAATTGTTTTACAGGTCAAGATTACTGGCATTTGTTCCTACCTCATCTTTTCATTTGACTAGTGTCAGTGTCACTACTTGTAGCATAAGGTGATACCTGGACCCTACAGAGGCTGCACACAATCCTCTAGGACAGAACATCAACATTTGTCATTGCCAGACGGTTTGCTGTGTCTCCCAGCACAATCTAAGAGCATGGAGGAGATTCCAGGAGAGACGGCAGTTGTTCTAGGAGAACTGGACAGGGCCGTAGAAGGTCTTTAACCCATCGGCGTGACTGGTGTCTGCGCCTTTGTGCCAGAAGGACCAGCATGAGCTCGGCCAGAGCTACAAAATAACCTTCAGCAGGCTACTGGTATGAATGTCTCTGACCAGACAATCAGAAACATAATTCATGAGGGTGGCCTGAGGACTAAGCATCCTTTAGTCTTCCCTGTGCTCAATGCCATAGAATACCATAATTGGCAGGTCCATCGCCGACCTCCTGTGCTTTTCACAGATGAGAGCAGATTTATCCTGAGCATATGTAGCAAATGTGAAAGGGCGTGGAGAAGCTGTGGAGAAAGCATCATGTCCAGCATATTTCTTTCCTTAGATTTCTGGCATGTCTTTAAATTCTGTAAGTTGAATGAACCTTTCCCTCAAATTATGTGACATCCTTTTCTTCTTAAAACATAACCCAGTTCATATCAGTATAGATATCCGGCATGATTGTTTTCCCCATTGACATCTGATGTGCTTCTAAACAGTGTATTTGTTGAAGTTAGGTTAAATTAATACTTCACTAACTGAAGAAAAAGCGCAGTACAAAATCACCGATGTGTATAAAAAAAATTAAACCCAACATGTTGTTGGTTTTACATAAAGGGCACATTATGCATTATTATCTTTCTGTGCCTGTGTCCAAACTCAACCCTCACTGCATAATTCCCCCGAGTACAATGAGCCAGCCAGTCAGAAAACCTAAGAAATGCTAGTGGCTGCAAGATAAATCATTTGCACGGTGTCATGTGAATATGAAAGAAACATTTTTATCAAGAAGTTAATTCCAGTGCTGAAGATTATTTTTTGAATATTCTGAATCGAGGGGGGAATTTATAAACAACGAAGACCTTCAGTTCGTATAAGGTAATGCTGCCTTTCCATACCTTTTTGATTAAAATGCCACATTAGGTCCTCTCCCTCCTCGTTCCAAGCTGGCAAAAGTATTAAACCTAGCATAAAGATGCAGTGTTTGTTTGATTTGTAGTTTCCTGAATGTCTCCTCTGCAGGTGTTTAGTCTTGTATTGTTTCTGCAGATGTTTCAATTAGTGGCTCTTGCTTTGGTTTTTACCCACAAACAAACAGCGCCTTGGCATTAATCAGTGATAAAAATAAGTTTTATAGTCCAGCAGGCATGACCTCATGCCTAATAAAACTACAGGTTTTCAACCTTTTGTTTTTATAATCTTACTGTTTATATTTGGAAACATTGTCCTCTTCTTCTTCTTTTTGAACTTCTCGTGTCTGTGAAAGTCATCTTTGTCACGTCTGGTTTTAGTTGGAAACAAACAGGAGCTTTTTTTACATCCTTTTCCCTTTTTTTTGTTGTTCTTGTTTTTTTTTACTTCCCCAGATTAGAGGCTTTTAAGTGCACCACACAGACATCAAAGCTTTTTCACTTCAGGCTGTGTGTAACCATTATTTCTCTGTGAAGTACTCTGTAACTTGCACTGTTAAACAGTGTTTCCCTCGGCGGCACATCTTGCTGTTGCAGCTGCTTAATCTGCAGGGGGAGCCATTGTTCCATTTCACATTGCACAGCTGCTGAGCCGCGTCTTTCTCCTTCCCTTCACAATTTTAAATGTTCACTTTATATTCATGTTACGGTCATGAATACTAATTTTAGAAAATCATTCACATTTTTAAAAAAAAATGTAAATGAATTGCCTTGGTGTACACATCCTCCCTGAGCCACACACATGTCCTTGTATATTGCACAGCCTGCACCCCTGAGGCAAGAAATCAATTGAGATGAATTTCCTAACGAGAGAGTTCCTCTTTCACTGAGATGTCTGGTCCTTCAGAGTGATGAGATGCTGCAGTCTCCTGTGACCAGCTGAGCTAGCGTTCCTGAAAGTCAGCAATGATTCTGGGGAGCAGCCAAACTGCCGCTGAACTGCTGAACTGTCTCTCTAGTCGTCTGTATTAGAGTCTGTTTTTCTTTCACAGCTATTAGTAAAATGGGTGATACTGAGAAATAAGATCAGCCCTCCAACTAAGCACTTAAAACACTCCCTGGCCTTCTACCCTGACTTAGGCAGCCTCCTCGCCCAGATCTTGTATGCTAACCCATGGGTTCGGGTGAAGGCATCTATTACAGTATGGGATTTCCAATGAAAGAAGAATATCTGTTGCGTGATTTGCAGCCGGATGTCTGACTTTTCATCTTCAGCGTTGCACACATCACCACAACATCCCCTTTACCTAACCTTAAAGTAGAAGCTCCATCATTTGGACAGATTTCTTATTAAGTGTATCACACTTCAAGCCGATACACCTAATAACAAGCTAGGCTGTTGTTGCGATTTACAATGTCATTACACCGTCTCTGCGCCTGAGTTATGACTCTGTGGCTGTCGCCGCAGGTTTTTCATGCTCTGTAACTGAGAACTGACCTCTGGAGGGGGTTTCCTTATGAAATGTCTGGTTTCACAGCTCATCACGCACGGCTCTCATCATGTTGAGCAGCGTCTGCCTTAAACTACCCTAACACTGCCAAGTAATTGAAGTCTTGTGATATTCCAGTCTGTTGAGTCAGATATTCTGTTTCTGTGCGCCTGTTCTTACTTTGATCAGAGCATTTTTTTCCCCTCACTGTGTGCAATCACAAAATATTTTAATTTTATCTTAATGTAAAACAAAAAAAAACTTCACCTTTGTGACTCTTTGTGTTAAATGTTGGTGTACAGCAGCTGATTTGGTGGTCTGGGAGGTCTTTTATTTTCTCTGTGTGACCAAAAATCTACTTGAACGTGTGAAAAACGTTTGTAACAATCCCGTTTCATTTTAACAACAGTATTTGCGAGCATGATCAAAGGCACTTGTCTAAATTTGGAGACCATTTTTGTTACAACTTGTTTATATCTATTTATGTCTAGATGTGCATTTGTGTATGTAAGCGTGGGTTGCTGTCTGTGTCCCTGTGTGTAATTTAAGCGAGTGGGAGTCGTGGTGGAGTTCAGATTTCAGATTTGGTTTTGATGATAGTCAGACTTCTTTGTTGTGGTTTGGGGCACGGCTGCCTGAGGCCCTCGTGTGGTTCCCTGCCCTGTTCTGCCGCCACACTGTGCCTCAGACCAAAGACAGCATTTAACTTTTTACACATATCGATTTACATAAAGAAATAATCCAGTTACTCATTAATGCTGATTAGAAGTTTAACATTACATTTGTTTGAAAATCACCAGTATGATTATTTTCTTTACACTCTTTTTTTTTAATCTCCCTAATATTATTTTATATTTATGGATTGCTGGTCTAAACAATAGGAATACTCTGTGTTCAGATTTGTGGGATCTGCCGATGATGTTTTATTACAACATGTCTTTCTGCTTTTTGACATTTGAAAACATTTGATAAAGGAAACCTGGGTGTTTTGAATTGTGCCACCAAACCCAGCCCTTTCTGTCATTTATGCATGTGGAAGGTTTTTAAAGATTAAAACAATAATAAATCCGTCTTTAAGCCAAAGTACTTTTTTTCCAACGTATACATGCACACTGCCGTTTTGCATTGTTATGTTTTTCTAACATAACAAAGTGTCTCCAGTATGTCTGTCCAACACAATAACATCAACCTCTTGTTTCTTTTCTTTCTCGCTAAATTGAAAAGCACCTCTGACTTCAGATTTACAGATGGGTGTCATGTTAAAGTGGAGAAAAAGACTTGTCCAAGTTGCACAGTTAAATTCTAAAAGAACAGCCCCACCATTGTTGTTTCGGCTAGATTCATGTATGCTAACCCAAGCAGTTGTGTCCCGAGCAGTTGCAGTGCTGACGGACAGTTTCTGTATATTATACAGCCAAGCGCCCAATAAAACCAGTTTGTGTTACATGTTGATGTGTCTCTGCTGTCAGACAGCCGAACAAGTAAAAAACAGTGGCTGAACCATGCCCATTAAAACGCCTGTTAACTAGCTCTCACCTACTGCCATTTTCCAAGCTGCTGCTCTTTTATTCTAAATCCTGATTTGAATCCTGTTTGCCAAGTCACCACTCACTAAAGTTAAAAACAACAGCTGTGCTGTGGTTTTGACTATATTTACACAATATGTTGGAAGCGACAGAATCTTTCATTCAGGTCTGTTTCCTCTGTGGTCATCTGAACATGCTGCTGCTGTGCTCTGTCACTCACAGACGTGAAGCTGAACGGCCCGTGGGCAGCAGCACTTCTGCTGGAATTAGAACTACAGACAGTGAAACAGCCTGTTTGGAGCAGAGCTAAAATCAGGTTTATTATAGGCCTGGCAGAATGAAGGATCTGTCTGGTATCCTGAGCTGAAACTTGAAGTGCACATTGTGGAGATATGTGGGGCAATCTTATAACTTGTTAAAGCAGGTATAACAGCTTTTCATCCATCCATCTTTCGGAATTGTTTTTCCAACGTGAGGTAAGAGGCTGGGCACATTCTGGACAGGCTGCTGGTCCATCACAGGGCACAGGGCAGGTATAATATTTCCTGTTTAATGTTGTTTGGCAGAGCACCACCAGGTCACTCTGTGCTTTGACTCCAGTGTGTTTTCCTCCAGCCGATTAGGTGTACAGACAGGAAGTTTTCCATATTCCTCCACACTTCCTTTCAGGAACAACAAAGGCACCGGGTATTGTCTTTAGAGAGGTTCAACCCTCTGTGATTCTATTATGCAAGGTTCAGTGTGTGTGTGTGTGTGTGTGTGTGTGTGTGTGTGTGTGTGTGTGTGTGTGTGTGTGTGTGTGTGTGTGTGTCTTCTCTGTTTTCATTAAACCTCAGAGTTGGTGAGGGATTAACTGGTTGTGTAATACATTGGCTCCCTCATAGCAGCCAATTAGCACATCTGGCCCTGCTTCAGTCAGAAGAACAGTCACTGCTAATGCAACAGTCAATCAGGTAACTGCTATTTAACATCGCAAAATCGGTCAGGCCCAAAGGTGTCAGGCTTCTACACATCCCTCTAATCAGCTGTCTCTGGCTAGCTGAGTTTGCCCTATTCTCAGTGGCTTCGGGCCAAGATGCAGTGTTTGAGCTGGTTAAACCGCCTGTCAGTATGCCCTGTCATTGAGATAATAGCTGTTTTCTGTCTGTTTTTGTTCAGCCTCTAGGCATTTGTCATAATATGTAAGTCTTTGTGGTTTACTGCAGGGAGATTTACCTGCAGCCAGTTCTGCCTCGGGGAACTGCTGCTGTTGTAATGGAGCTTAAGGACAAACTAAATAGATTAAGTGATATTGGAGTAGTTTATATATTTTATATTGATTTTATCTTTTGTTGTTTGTTCATTCTTTAAAAAAAACATAAAGATAAGATAAGCTGACTTATTAAGTTTGTTTCAGCCCAGGTTAGTACAGTAGTACAGAGTTCAGCATATTTCTGAGGTCTTGTTGGATTAACATTTTTCCATTTCAGCAGCATGCCAGGTCACCTTTCACAGAGGATCGGCTGCATGTGATTTTAGATTCTGAGTGATTTATGTATCCAGTCAGACGCACACACGCTCACACAAAGAGATGCCAAAAAGCACCTCTTTGCATTTTAACTCAACTATTTCTTTTTCCACCCCCGGAACAATAAATCTCCTGTCTTACTGCATATGTTGGTATCTGCAGCAGATTAGCCGGCTGATTTGAACTCTAAGGGTGGAGGCTTTTCTTGGGGAAATGACCTGGCTTACTGCTGGCGCCCCTGGCTCTGCCTCTTTGAGGTGAAAGGGCTTAATCAGCGCTTTTGTTTTCACTGTTTGCATGTGTTCACAAGTTTAGGAGACATGCTCCAGGGTGATGGAGTTCCATATGGACATGTGTGTAGAGAAGAGTCATCCCAAATATCTTGTAAAACTGAGGAATGTGGTGGGAAAACATCCTGTCACTATGTCATGTAACTTTGTTTTAAGGGGTGATCTGACTAATGATGAATCCTTTCTGGTGACCTCTGACTCACCTCAGTGTTAAAGAGCAGAAGAATTTGTGTCCTTTTAATTAATGTGTCTGAGTGAGTAAGTAGCCTGCAACGTAACGCCGGTTTCCTGTTGAGGGGTCGGCTTGTGGTTTGCTCAGCACAAGGAAGGATACACGCATCACAACAGCGCGGGCATGAGCGCACTGGAGAGGAGACTGGGGTGACTTTTGTTTTTTCTTCCACACCGTATTTTGTGTGGAGCAGATTCCGATTGACTGTAAACAGTTTTTCCCAGACATAAACGCAACCATCAGGGGAATTTGTGGCTGAAATTCACATGGAGTGAAACTTTGGGATTCTCTCTGTTGACAGGAAACTGCAGCCAGCTGTGATCTTTGGAAAGGAGACCGACTTCTGGCGTGGAAAGAAGCGCTTTATTTTCAAAGTAGGGAATATTCTCGCTTTGATAAGGACCCCCACACGCAAAAAAAATGACTTGAAGAACCAAAAATATTTGTTGGATATTTTAAGAATTTCCTGGAGAGTTAACAGTTGTCCACTGATACATGAAAGGTTTGCGCAGTCTGTTTTCAAAGCAGGTCTTTTTGAACTGTGCTCACGCGTGTGACCCTGATCTATGTATATTGAGCGACTCTTTTGGGATACGTGATATTTTTTTTAAAAAGTTAATCGTACAAAATGAGTCAAATATGAGTATTTCCACTGTTTAAATGTTTCCTGAAGCACCTCTTCTTGAATTAAGCCGGTTTTCTGTGATATTTCGGTGTACATTCCCACTCTTACTCCACTCTGACACTGTAATTCTCCATTTATTATCAGGCTATTAAGATGAACAAAGCTCTCCGCCCCGCTGTGCTTGCGTGCTGGTGCGGTATTTGCTTTATGTTTGTGTTTGCTTTATGGGCGTGAGTTCTGCTTTGGCAGTCTCTCTCTCTCTCTCTCCTCCGTTTCTTATTTTTTAAGAGTTATTATCAACACCAGAGGCGCGTCGTAGGGGTTAATTTAGCGCCGAGTTGGGCAGCGTGAGGGCGCACACAGTGGAGTAGTTGTGCCTATCATTCCCGCAGAGGCGATGCCCTTTTGTGGAAAGGTCTCTTGTCAAAGAGGACAGACGGCGTTCACAGTCGGGACACAGAGACACAAAGAGAACAATTGCATTTTAAAAGCCTCCATTCTTTTCCAGCTGCCGCTGGGTGTTGACTGTGGGTGTTTGAGAGGATCGTTGTCGCCCGGAGAGAAAAAGTACAGAAGAAGAATACGCGCCGTGAACGAGTTGGGGGAATTTTATGGACAGGGTTGCTACAGTGCAGTCGATGCTGTCATGCACTCCACCTCTTGTCTGCTTTCCCGGTCCTACTAGGCTTGTTTTGGATGCGGAGAGGAACTTTTACGCGTTGTTTTACGCACTGATTTCTTTCTTAATCATTGACGACTGAACAGGACACTGCCATAATGAACTCAGTGTCCCCGGTTCCTGCGGGGTAGGGGTCTGAACTCAACAACTTCAAAAGGAAGTCAATCTTTTCGTTACCTGCCTAAAGGATGCCAGTTGATAAGCACGCAAACATGGAGGAAAAACTGTGGATACTGGAAGATCTCAATATGATGTACATTCGTCAGATTGCGCTCAGTTTGCAGGTAAAAGAGCAGATTTAATTTTGTTATGGGCAATCGCCTCTGTCTGACTTTTGCAAGCTTGTTTTATGTTTGTTGCTGGCATTGCTGTGTCTAGTTTACAGCATTTCAAAGTTGGGTATGTTAGCAAAAGTGTTTTGTTTTGGGGTTTTTTTTAATTAATTTTTGTGTCCCGATTGATCAACTGTGAGCACAACCAGTTTGGCCGATAAATGAAATTCTACTTTCAAATATGTGCTCCCCAAAGTACAGTGCATCCTCTGTCTGCAGTCTGCAGCTGTTGCAAAGTTTACAGAGGGGTTGTTTGAGGAATCTTTCTATGTGACAAACAAGTTGCACTGACGCTGGTGCGGGCTCTTCTTTTTACAGATGGCAAAGCTCTTACTGACAGCAAACAGAAAACAACACTGCATGCCATCCATCTCTCCCTCAGTGTCTCCCCTCCCAACTGGGGTTCACACACAGTCCACAGCTGCACATGTGGGCCTCACAAGTCCCTGTGGGAGTGTGCATGCATGTCTGTATGTGAGAAAGAGTGTGCTATTGTGCTCCGAGTAAGACACAGAAGGGAATCAATCCGTTTAATTTGACAAAAGCTTTATTGAGCATGCACTATCTAACCTCCGTCCTTTTGCAAATCACCACTGTCTTTGTTCCTCTTTCCTTTTTGGAGGAAATACCTGAAGAATGAGTGCTTCATTCAATAGAGTTAAAAGGCAGAAGAGACATATGGCCATTGGAAATGCTACAGGAATGTCAAAGAGATATTCTAATATTCTTTCTTTTCTGTCTGTATAAGCTGAAAAAAATATTGCCTCTCTGTGCTGCAGCTGTGTCAGAGGTTTCAAAAGCAGAGAGTTTGTTTCTCACCATGTCAACAGAACTCTAGTCCAAAAAGTCTTACACTGTGTGACATGGAAGCAATATAAGAGGTGATATTACTCATGCTGTGTTGTACCTGCAAGCATTTGGCATTGTTTTTGAATTTGAAGTGTTTCTTTGTTTGTGTACCCATGCCAAGTGCCACAGAGCATGCCAGGTGTCTGGCTTTTCATCACATAAGGGAAGAAGCTATGAAGTCATGGAGACTGCTGCCAACTCCAGGTTAAGTGAGGCCTGGTATATTCTTTTTTTCTAGGATGCTTTGGTTTTTCTGACTCTTGAACTGTCTTTGAATGTATCATTCAATTTGCTCAAGAATATCTTTATAGTATGTGTGCCTAAAAATAGCTACACAAGTTCTTAATGACAACGTGATCAAACACTAATCAGGGTGTTAGTTGCTGCTACAGAGGCTCTTTTGATGAAGAATGCTGTTTACTGCTTGGACATAGACCAGAAAATGGTGCGTTGTCTGAGTATTAAATCTAAGGCATTACTGTGGAATGTAGATAACGAGGAGTTTCTGTCTCAAGATCTTTGTGCTTGTAAGCATTGAGCCGTCTCGGTTCCAGTTTAATTTTTGTAAATGCAATTACAAGGGTAGACGTGTGCAATAACAAGATGATGGCCTCTAATTCAGTCATGTGGGAAAGTTTTCTTGTTGCTTCCCCTGCTTCACAGGGAGTTCAAAGGTGAAGTGTCAGCTGCAGAGAGGCTTTACTCTGCATTAACCTGTGGGAATTTCAGTGTGGTGGATGGCCTTGCTCCATACTTTTGACTGGTAAACACTCAGTTGTTTGCTCAAATGCTCATTCATTCACCCGCCCCCCTGCCACAATTTCTTCTGTGCCTGGGTGGTTTTATGAAACAAGGATTCTTTGACTGAGCTGCACTGCATGGCCCACACTGACTGCAATTTCAGCTAGCTATGGATGTTTTTTGCTCCAGGGTCTTTCATAAGTGTCCTTTAGGATCATCAGAGCTTGCAGTTATTACATGTGAGCCCTTTTCTCCTCCATGTGATTTTTTTTCTCCCCTGCGGCAACATAACTTATATGTACAACATATCTGAGGGATGTAGAGGTAGTCCTTCTTTGTTATAGATTTTCTTCACTGATTATTTCAGAAGAGAAGAGAGCATTTCAAAAGAAAAAATTAAGGAGATTGCACATAGGTGTACTGAGGCGCTGAGGCATTATTCAAGCATTTATAATTGTAGAGTTAGGAGGGAGGAAGGAACATTTATTTTCAAGCTCAGTAGGATGCAACATTTCTCCTCTTCATGTTTTTACAAGTCTGTTAGAGTAGCTGTTGCTACATTCGTGGTTCAGATGTTTTCAATATTCTGTCTCTTTTATGAGGCCGTACCATAGTTGTGGTAGTTTCTTCTTTAGCTCTACATACATGTTAAAAGCATTTGCGTTGCAGGATGCAGGATTTACCCCAAAGGAGACATAGCTGATAGGAAAACAGGAAATGGTCATGAGTAGTTATTGTTTCCCACCAGGAGAGACAACATGATGTCATCGAACCCATTGACATTACTGGTCATATATCCCCCATACTAAGCCGGATATAACTTTTTTTTTCTTATTTACTTCATACTGATTGCTAGTTTCTGGTCTACTTCTTCTTCTGAGTTGCAGAGTTAAATGGTGACATTTGCAACTATTCTTCTGAGGTCTTGTTTTTTTGCTCAAGTTGCAAAATGAGGATTTGTGCACAGCGCTTTAGCCTGTAGGTCAGTCATTGTTTAGGAAAATACAATTCTTTCTCTGTGTTTGTTGTCTTCCTGCTGCTTTTCATGCCCGTGATGTCGTCTGATTAAAGAATAATGAGATTCTCTTTTTCTGGATTCTGCCACAGTTGTTAGATATGTTGATATGATGACCCAGCATCATTTGCTGAACATGAGGAGAGCACAAACTGGAAGCGTAGACAAGTAAAGTCAAAAACAGCTGCTGAAGAGCAGCAGTGACTTTAGTCATGCAGTCATGGTCAGTCATCTCTAACCCCGGTTAACTGTGAGCTCATATTGGGGGTGGTGGGGGGTCATATGGGAGTTTCTCTCTGCCTTACCCGAGAGTCGTATTCGATTGGTCACACGCTCCCAAAACCTAAACTTAGCTGAGGCCATGCCTCAGATATTTTTACAGATTCTGGACTCTGCCATAAATATCCGTCGACTCATATTCACGTCTCTTCGTCTGTTCATCTGTCCCCTTGTGTGCATGTTGTCATGTGCTTGAGAACATGCTTCAGTTATATAACCACACACACAGACACACAAAGTGTGCGCTCCGGTAGCAGAAATTTCTTAGCTCCGAGCCCTTTAGACCCCACCAATGCCATTTCTAAATGGAGGCGGTGTTGGAGGGGCAAAGGCCAGACTGATAGCAGTTAATCCGTATCTGCCTTGGGACAGTAAACCAGTATCTTGGGCCCTGTAACTGGAGGGTTTGATGCGCCAATGACGAATGCGTAGCAAGAGCAAAGGTTAATCTTTTTTTCTTTTTTTTTTAATGGACAGAAATGGTGCAGATTTAGTCATTCCACTGGTGTCCCTAGACTATAGTTTTTGCTATTTAATGTTTTTTTTTCTGTTGTTATTCTCCTTCATCTTGTTGTTGTGTTTCTGATCTATATTCATTTTCACCATGAATTTAATCACTATATGTTTCATTCATCCTTTTGTCTAATGAATTTCAGCATTCAAGCCCACCATACCCCGCTAATGAAGCACCTAGTCAGTAGATGAAGTCTGCATGCGCGTGCATCTGTAGGTGCGCACGTCTGTTGGTTCAGCCGGGAGGCTCATAGCCTGTGTTACAGCAGACACAAGTGGAACGTATGCTAAAGCTAACAGCACTTGTTCACTTTTGATACAGGATACACAAGTCAAGTCTCAGCCAAAACACATTCCTCTGCAACAGACCACTTGATTGCGCTCCACTGCTTGCTGTGTGTGTATCTTTGTGCTTCTAAGAATGTGTGTAAGTAAATATTTGCAAAGAGTAATGATCCACTACTGTGAGCTATTTAATCTTTTATTTGATTAGAGACCTTTGGTTTAATGCCCTGGATTTCAGTGTCAGTGTAAGTTGTTATTTAGCTGTTTTCATTTGATCTGAATTAAGATGAAAGGTGTTGAAGCGATTTTCTACAACCTCAAATGGGTGGAAATAGCCGCACTTATTTACTTATAAGAATCATGTATATGTGTTTTAGCCTGATTGCTGTGTGTTTTTGACTTCTGTGCCATGGATTACTACAGTACCTTCCAGTTCTTTCAGTGCTGTATGCCAAAAGCAAGCACAGTGTGTAGGAGCTAGAGGAGAAAGGGGGCTTTGTATCACATCACACACACACACCCATTTCTTCCCACCGAGCCCTCTTCTTTCTTGGAACAGCACGTCTAGCTCCTTACTCACGGCCATCCAGCTAACGTCAATCCTGCTGACTGCAGTCCAAATCAGGTGGCTCCCCTCCTCACGCTTGCACCCCAACATTCCCTGTCCCCCATGGTTATTACCACAGTGCTGTGTACCTCAGTCCTCACCCCAGGCATCGCCCATTCAGCGGTTAGTAGGAACAGAACAGGTCTGAATAGGCGCTCTGTGCGAGCAGGAACCAGTTAGATGCTGGAGCCTGAGCCAGCTTCCTTTGAAAAACAGCAGGCGTGAGCCAGGAGAGTGAGAAGCAGAAAACAACATGCCAAAAGGTGTTGTTATTGGAACATCGACCTGCCTCCCTGCATCTTTCAAGCCTGCCTCATTTTGTCATTCACTTTCCTATCCCTGCTATTTGTCTCCGAAGCTATTGGATAGCCTCACTCTGTCTGCGCAACCGCCTCAGCTTATGTCGCTTTGTTTTCCCCCCACGTTGTGTTTTATCTAGCCCTCAAGCTTCACCTTTCTTTAATCCTCCAAAGAAAATTGGAGCTTCTTGAACTTGCCACTACAGGCATGATTCAAGCCTGCAGACTGGATTTGAATCTCTGCTTGACTTTTTGTGCATTCAAGCTCACAAGTCAGTGTCAAGCGTAGGAATTTAAAATGGTGTGTTCCATTTGTAAAATGTGAAATTAAAAACATCTGAGCGTGCCGGGGCTGGTGGCGCAGGCTGGTGGCGCAGGCTGGTTATCAGATGGTGGGAGCATACGTTGCGTTAAAAAAGAATATTTGGTTGTGTGTTTAATTAAGCCTGTAGATGTTGCTTTTGTGTTTGCATCCATATGGATACAATTTAAGCTTGCGAGACGAAGTCTGCATGGTGTTCATTATTGTGTGGAAGTTTATGAGTCTTGCAGACCATTTATTTTATGTCTTTGATGAGGTTTATGTACTGTATGTGTGGGATCTTTGCAGTGTGGATGATTGTGTTCAGTTTATTTATCTCCATCGTGTGCATCGCTGTTTTTTGATCTTTGATTGTCTTAAAATTGCTTGCATGCAATAGGAGCTCCATCAAACAGGTGGAAGCTTAACGTGATGGAGAACAAGTATGAACAGTTACCCCCATTAAACCAATCCATTACCCAGTGTGAATTCCCCTGCAGAAAGCATGACTAGCATCACTAATATACAACCCTTAAAGATGTCTCTTCAGGAGCAGCATGAGTTTGTGTCCCTGTGTTTCTACAGCAGTCCAAAGTGCCTAATTGAATCACTACTAACTGCAGGATGCTTTGCCACTGAGTTGCAGCATGCTTCTGAAGCGGTGTCGCTGGTGGGTGTCTGTGTTTGGCAGATGGAACAACTCTGTCAGCATTTGCAGAGCTGCTGTCTGACCATCTGACAGTTCTGTCTTCATCAAGGACAAGAGGGATCTATTTAGCACTCTGATTTTCACATCATCTGTGAGACCTAGTATAATAGATTGTGGCTTGGCTGCTTTATTGTTAATGTTTGACTCATACAAATGTAAAATGACAGAAAGCAACCTGGCCAGCTTGTGTTTTATACAGCTTGTCTCGGTTCTGTGGGTAGACGATGAATGGCTCTGCTGTAAAGGGAAACCTAAAGGCATAGGGGAATTCCAGGGTTTGGAGGCGGCACACAGCAGAAGCTGGGGCTTAAGACTGAGGTAGATCTGAGGGCCAAGGCTGCTGAATGGGGCCTCTTGTTGTGGTAGAGGGGTGTTGATTGGCATGGCGGAACTGTATGCCTCCCCCAGCCACGTCCCACACAAACTCTACTAGATCAAAAAAAAAAGCACAGTGTCTCATCATGATGATCTCACTGGAAGAAACTCTCCAGCTAGATGATGTCATGCTACTGTTTTGTAGTTGGGGTCAAAAGCTCAGGGTGATAATAGGAGGGTGTGTGTGTTGGATGGGTGTATATACTCCTGCTGGATGAATTTGACTGGAGCTGTTGTTCTAAAATCTTTGGTTTTAATCTCTTTCCTTCCTGCTTACACGTACACATATGCATACAGTTGTGATCAAAGCTTTACATCCGCTCATCATGGGCATGAATATCATGGTAATTTGGGGCTTTTAATGATTTCTTTCAACCGTTCTTGTTCTAGGGTGAATGATTGCACAGCATGCATTTTTAATGACTTTAAACCAAAATTGGGTGCACACGGTTGGATTTATTTGGGATTTTCTCTAATCTGCACAGGGTGAAATGTATACATACACTTGCACTAATATTTTGTTAAATGTCACTTAGCACGTCACACCTCGACCAGATGCTTTTGGTAGCCATCAGCAAGCTTCCATCATGCTACCACCACCATGCTTGACAGGTTGTACCACGGTACAGTGTTCCTCTTAGTTAACTGCGATGTTAAACTCACTTCACTGTGGACGGTGACACTGATGTCACAGGGACGGCTTTGATCACCAACTGCGAGGACATCAGCTGTGTGTGTTGTTATAGGCAGGTAATGAGTTTCCATATGTCACAATATCTGTTTCCAATCTTATCTTCTTTAGGAGATGAAAAGGTTAATCTAGCTTATCCTCACCAGGACTAAGAAGGTGGAGAGGGATTCTTATTGGCTCTGTAGAGGAGCATGTCTCAGTATTATTGGCTGAGACAGATAGTTAACTCTGCCGAAGACGCCGCCTAAACCAGTCTTTTCTGAAGCACTGTGTCATGGGTCAGCACGTCCCCATGCACAGACGGCCACTGGGTTATTACACAACTACACGAGTCAGTTCACTGAGGCGCTATTTCAGGCCCATAACAACACACACAGCTGATGTCCTCACAGTTGGTGACCAAAGCTGTGAAATCCATGAAGATTGACAGCGAGTGTATATATAACTGAATGCGATCACTGTTGATGCAACTTGCATAACTTGCAGGCAGCGTGTTTTATCACGCTGGCTGTTAGATTTCTGGTGTTTTAGTGATAATGAATGTCAGGGTCAATATTTTTATGTCTTTAGCAAAATAATAATTTAAATAACATTTTATATAACTCAGATTTACAGACTGCTGAAGCTCCACATAACTGTTACAGCTGTATTTAAGATACACAGTCATGAAAGATGAATAAATGCCACCTCTCATTTTATCTGTGTCTTTTGAAACTTCTGACAAATTAAGAAAAGGAAATGAAATATCAATTTGCATATATGCAGCTTTAATTTATATATATTTGGTCTACATCTGGCATTTATGTGAAAGCATATGTCTGACTCTATATATATCTATCAGGTTTTTCAGGAAAGAAAAATATCACACTGAACATGTAAAGGTCTCAAACTTTCATACAGCCATACAGTGCCTGAGGCAGCCTGACACTGGGAGCAGATCAATGACCCCGTTTGTCTCTAGAGGTTGTCGTGTTCTCTTAAGGCCAGCAGGGGTCTTGTAGGCTCACCATCTTGAAAACAGAAGTTGGTTAATTCCCTGCTATATTTAAAAAAAAAAAAAGGTTTGGGATTCATTCATCATGCTTGATTTCTCTAATAAACTAAAACTTAACCTAATAAAGCTGTGATTTTGATTTAGGTAGAATAGAGCAAAAGCAGCAGTTTCTATTTCAAAGTTGTGTATGCTACAGTTTAGTTTAAGTTACACGAACAGTAGTATTTGGGTAAATGATAGACTATAAGGACTGTGACACAGCAAAGCAAACAATCATCTAACTTACTAATAACTTAATTTTTTTTGTGACTACTGGTACTGTGCAATAAAGAAATCAGAGTTTATTCGTGGGGTTGGATGTTGTGGGTTAGTCTATGTAAAACTGCCTCAACCATCATTTAATATCCTTTTTTGTTTTTCATATATTATCCGTCCTTTAAGCCATGATTGTAATTAAGATTTCATTCTAGTTCAAGCTGATGAAAAGATTGCAAATCAATCTGAGAACGTCCAGAAAATTGCTCTATAATTAGATGCACGACTATAAAAGGCTCTCGGCAGAAAGGAAAGGAGCTGAGGACATACAGTAACGGCAGAAAGGAAGGGAAATACTTGTTTGGGGATGAGGGCTGTTGTTATAGAGTCAATAGGAAGTGCTTGAATCACAGAGGGAGAGAGCTGAGGAGGCCAGTCTGGCTCGAGGAATTTCCTCTCATCCTGTGAAATGCAGCGTAATGACACAAATGCTATCATTCATTCGGCTGGTCCGTCTGAGTTATGCAACATTAAAAAGCTGAACCTGACCCTGTGAGCATCCTATCTTTTGCCATACTCAGTGTATGTACTGCCATTTGCTAAACATGCACAGTTTAACCTTTTTCTTAATTTTTTTTTTATGTGTTAAATCTTTGCATCATTGTTTTGGTGCTGGTACTCATGTTTGTTGTTCCCTTTCAACTGCGAGTGAAAATTTGCCCCAGACAGCAACTTTTAAGGCTGGCTCCTGCGCAGCTAGTTGCTGATTAAATCTTAATCTGATTAACTGTGGGATATTTACAGCTCTGAGTGTTACGCTATCAAGGCTCATCTTGTTTTTGTTGCACGAGACTAAACTCACAGAGAGATGAGAGGACTGGAGGCAAATTTTAAGTACAGTATGGGTATGGTCACATATTTGTTTGGTACGTGGTGCATTCGGCTTTTGTGGGGGTGTCCTCTGCTCCCACAGCAAATGTCCTCAGCTAGAGCTAAAGAGCTGTAGTCCCCCATCCAGATGCACAGATGCATCATTGCCCTGTTGGAATGGACTTTGTTGCTCTATTGCGATTAGCCAAGACTGCCCACAGACTGACTCTCTCTTCCTCCATCCCAATCCTCCTACATGTCATCTGCTGCATCTTCTGACTGCATGCCTCATTCCACTTCTCAGCCCTCCCACAAATAACACATAACAAAACAACTGCGTTTTTTTGTCTTCATTCCCCGAGACTGTATCCAATCCACTGCTCTGGCATCTCGGAAAATATTAAAACAAAACTAGGGCCACTTTTGATGATCTCTGTTTATTTCCTGCAGATATACAGTTTCATAATATCCTCCTTGTGTTTTAACAAATAAAAAACATCCTGAACGTTCTATTATTAGTTTAGCAGCGTGGATTTCCTGGAGCCTAACTCAGTAGTTAGCCGATGCACCCTCGCTTTATTCCCACACCTAATTCTTGCTGGACTCATCTGTGTTTTCCATTCCGTCGGCCCACAAATCACTCTCATATATCATCAGCTGACAAGGTGATGCGCTCCGCTGCTCCACAACTTCCCAGAGTGCCTGCATGGGTTAAGCAATGAGCAAAGGCAGTGGCAGGCATGCAAAGACAAAATGCAGAGGGAGAACCATACTTGTTTTTTTTTTAGTTTGTCCAAATTGATAAATTGCTCTGTCAGTGGAGTTACACATGCATGTCTGCTTGTGTTGGCTGCCAGCTAATGTTATTTTATCCACATTGTGATGCCTTTATTGAAAAATTCAAGCTACAGTTAAGATTAAGCAGCTCATTAGTGCAATAATTTATGGTATGCTAGTAGTAGAGTGTCTGTAGTACATTTTTTTTAATACTAAATAGTATTGCATAATGTTCTAATAGCATACATAAATGTGACTGTGCCTCTTATCAGAGAGTGACCTGCTGCATATAAATGAAATTCATTCCATTTATATGCTGAACTAAAAAGGCTGCATTTGTCAGTATGTCTCAGCTTTGTGGAGGTTTTGCAGCAGCAGTTTCGTGCCCTTGAAATCTTTGCAAGCAGTTCATAAAATAAAACAAAGGATTTGTGTGACTTTTTCCTTTATTCTGCTTTCTTGAAAAATCTGTTATTAATGTATCCTGACTCTTATAACCACTCACTATTTGAATTGCTGAAGCAAGGACATGAGAGAAGATGGATGTTTTGTCTGTGCTGTGCAACAGTCCAAAACAGCATATTGACAGTGCTTGTGAAAAAAAAAAAAGTTGAGTCATAACTTAAAAGAGAAAAAATCTCTTTGCCACCGTGTAGGCGGTGCAGGCACAAAGCAGCCACGTTAGATTTTACGAACACACAACCCACTTTAACTTTTTGGCCAAATTTGGAGCTGCTAAAAAATCCTGCTCTTGTCAGTTAGTTCTAAATATTTTGTAAGATTTTGGAAGAGTCCCATTGGAAAAGAAATACGTGTCTGCGTAGAGGCCTCTGCATTTCATGACAACAAACTGCTGAACGGTTTTTTTAGAGATATGTCTGACAGATTTATTTAAATATTTTTTATTACAAGCCAACAGCTTATAGGCCAACAAGTAATTTATAATAATTGAAATTCCCGCAAACATTTATTTATTTATTTATTTATTTATTGGTGGGGGCAAATACGCAAGTCGTTTTTTGTCATTACCCCATGGCAGTGTCCTTGTGATGCTGCTCCCAAGGGACCCGCGGAGGTTTAAAATGACAGTTCACTTTTCTCTGCGCGCAGCTACACACAGACACACACACACCCGCCTCCTCAGAAGCGGCTCTCGGTTGGTCCACCAGCCGGTCAGTCTTCATCCTTCCCTTGTGCTGGTGATGTTGTGTGTGTGTGTGTGTGCGAGTCCCGAGTGGAGCAGCGGAGCTACTCGGACAGCGACAATGAAGACGGTGACGGGAATGAAGACGGCGCAGACGGGCTCAAACATATGACCGCCATTCGTTCTCCCACCAAAACCAGCGAGCTTTGTGGTTTCTGCGCGGATCCTTAAAACTTCCAAAGCCAATTAGCGGTACCTATTTTCGGCTTTTCAGTGGATATTTCATCTTGCCCATAAATGGAGGTCCCTCAAAGGGAAAAACTGAGTTGAGGTCTTTCACGTCGTGCGTGTGCGAGACGCTGAACGGACCCTGCTGTTGCGTAAAGCCCCCGTGCTTCCAGTTTGGAGAGTTGGAGGAGAGCGGAGTGCTTCTCTTTGGTTAGGATGAATAACTCAAAGAATCAAAGGGTAAGGTTCGCTGTTTTGCTTACTGTGGAAAGGCTGACAGCGATTGCCTTGATGGAATTGAAATTGTTGTTTGTATAGCCCAGTTACACTCTGGCTTGACCCACATGACCGTACACGAGTCCTAAAGAAGAAGCCCGTGTTGATAACGTGATGCTTACTCTGCCAGAATGCCATCAGAATATCGAATGAGCCTATCTTGAATCAATAAGCTGTTCTTTTGTTAAAATCACAACTTTTCCAACATCGCTCTTTCTGGTGCCATGATTTTAAACGTGTTGAAGAATATTGAAATAATAAACACTGTATGTACCAAAGTAAACAGTGATTGGCAGTAAGTAGAAGTTTACAAATGATCATAAGATTGTGCTACAAGTCCATAACTGGTAGGCGTTCGGCCATGGGAACAGTTATTATTAAAATAACAACATTTCCCAAGGGCTCAATGACCTGTTCATTAGTAAAAGCAATACATCACTTGTTTTTATTTGGGGGGTTTTTTGTATAATGATACTGTGTGTACTATTACTAGGGCTGGCAACTCAATATATTATTGTGGCAACACAGTGGCATCACCCAGCCTCTCAGAGTGAGAGAAACATGATAACTGTGAGACTGACTGCAGTAATGACTTACTTCTCCCAGTCATCAACCTTTCCCTTCACTTGTGAACAAATCTTTCCTGAATGGCTCGAGTTGGCAGGACAGAATTAGCCACACTTACAAACTTAACATGGGCTTTGAGAATGCCCTCACATGTGAATGTTTTCACATCTCTGTAAAAAAAAGACTGGTGTGGACTCCATGCCATACACAGTGTGTATATATAGATATATATATATATTTTTTTTTCTGTTTTAGTTCACCATGCTTTCCACACAGACTAAGCCGTAGGGAAAATAAAATAACACATGGAGTATGAGTACCAAAAAAGCTTTTCTCAGTATCCTATACTTTAAGTACAGAGAGCCAGGCACACTCAGGCTGGTAAGACCACTTGATGTCAATGTATGCATCAACAAAACAGAGGCATTGTTCTCTCTTCATGGCCTCACTTTGGTTACGTGAAAAGTTGCTTCCTTTTGTCTGTGTGTGTGTGTGTGAGAGAGTGTGTGTTTAGATTTTTATTTCAAAGGTCACCTGCATCACTCATATCTGGATTGAAAGAACAAGACCGATGTGATCTTTCCACTCTTGACATCCTTCTGTGTGTGTCTGTGCACACACAGTGCATATAAAGCTCAAAGCAGTATGTGTTCATTTTGTCCTGACTACTGTTACAGCCACAGCCATCTCTGATCATTAGCACTGAAAAGGTCACAGATATGTCAGAGTTCTTCCTTAGTGCCCACGTGGCACCGTCAATGCACAGAGTTCATGCTGATTGTTTCATTATTGTTATTAATGTTGTAAATAATGTTGTTAATCTTTTATGGATGTTGCTATTTGATGTACAGTTTTATATGCTGATCTTAAACAGATTCTTCTTGCTTTGAAGTGCATATCGTGTTGTGCTTTTCAGCGCCTTTGCTCTTATACAAGGAGGAAAAAATTCAGCATCCTGTGCAATTTCCCTAGCCGAGGAATCTTTGGGCCCTTGTCTTACGATCAATAACCACTTACTGCAGAGGAGCTCTCTGCAGTCAAATCTCTGCCTGTCCACAGCCTTCTATATCTCCCTCTCTCGCTGTCTCTATCGAGATGTGAATCTCCAGTGTCTCTTCTGGTTGTATCTGCCTGCCTTTCCTTTTCCACTTCCCTCCCAGTCCTCATTCACCTTTGCAGTCACATGTTATTTCCTTGCTGGCCTGTCTCTGGATTGCTGTGCGCCTGCAGTAGAGGTCATTCGGTTTCCAGTGCTGATATTGTCCATTGCTTTTTCGCTATAGGAGGTGAGGCTGCAAGAGAGAAAAACAGGGGGGAACTGCAGTCCATTACTCTGTGTACTCCATAGTACGACAGCAGTTGTGGAGTAGTGTGTGTGTGTGTGTGTGTGTGTGTGTGAGAGAGAGAGAGAGTAAACCTCTCTCATTGAGCTTCTTGTCTAAGAAATTGTAAGAAAAATGAGCCACTTATACCGTACTCCACCACGATATTGCCTTGCCGCCCACCCAATTATAGATCTTTTAACTCCAACTCATTCATATACACCCTTTCTCTCTCTCCCGGGGTTTCTTACTTTCCCACAGTCTTCTTGCCAGCTTCAGTCCTCCTCTCTGGCTTTCGCATTCTGGCTTCATTGCCCAAACGAACGCTAAACAAAGCAACTTCTAAATCTGGCTCAACGTGCCATGGCAGCACTCTCTTAGTAAGTTTCATTCCAAATTTAATTGCTTCACAAGTGCCCCAGAATGAAAGAAGAAGAGGCAAACGCAAGAAAATAGATCAGACTAGATTGATCCACAGCCACATACCTGTGTAGTCTAAGAATCACATTGGAAGGCGTGTATTTTTGTTACACAATAGACAGGTGGTTCAGTGTGATCATGCAGATGAAGTAGATGAGGACAAGTGTGATGGACAATCATAAGTAAGGCAGGTAAACAAAGAGACAGACAATTAAGGAAGGGTGATAACCACACGATGCAGAAAGAGATTGTCAGGATTGATGGTCATTGAGGAAAGAGCTAAATCCCAGACAGCTCATCAGACAAGCTCATCAGACAAGTGGATCAGAGTCAGGCCCAATCCACGTCCATCTATCACATCTGTCTAAGGAAACAGATGCTGATCTGTCAGCCGTTTACACATCCCTACCTGACAGGCCATCTTCTTCCTGCTACTAGAGGTAAACCAATGGATTTTCATATGCCAATATAATAACAGCTTGTAGCCAATTAATTGATCTTTTTTCCCCCTTAGAGTCTGAGAGAAGCTTGATATTCTGAGCAAACACAGCCTGTCTGTCTTTTATGCAGAGGCAGCATGTTTTCAGTAGAGCAGCTGTTTGCTTTCACCATTATAGCTCGCTAATGACATACCATAACCAGGTATAAATTATGTACCTGAAGGTGCAAAATGGCAGCTTACTGTGTACGGAGCCTCATTGCGAAATGGTGATGCTCACAGATACATGTACACAGAGGTCACATAACTAAGTTGAGAACGAGAGCTTGATGATTCATGGGAGAGGACGAGCTTGTCTTATCAGGTTTGTTTGTCTTCTTTTTTCTCTGCATCTACGCAGTCAGTCAACTCTTTGGTTATGTTTGCTCAGAGGAATTGCTCTTGTGGTGCTGATGGGGCTGCAAAATGAGCACAAGCATACACAATAGATATGTGGAGATCACATGCGATGGATAATCCATCTTTCATCCCGTTCCCATGAGCCTCTGATGAAATGCTAGCACGGCTGTATAGAATCGATAGTAATAATAATATGAAAGATTTAGACTCCCTCGCTCACAAAAAGTAAACACATTCTCCCCATACATCGTGCCGCTCACAAGATATTGCGAGCTACAATGAAATCTTGCAGACATGTTGTGTCTGTGTGCCTCACACGTGTGACAGAGGATAGAAAATATTGGATTTTGCTCAGCAAGTAATATGGAAAAAGGATGGGCACACATGCTTACTAATTTTGAAATGTCCTGCTACTATCAGCTGTGTAATGTATTTAAATGCATGTATTTGTCTCTCTGTACGAGGGTTTCTGTGGACTGGAGTAGAGCCTCCATAAATACTTTAGCCTTGAGCAGTGAGTGACCCGTGACCTCTGTCTTTTTACAGCTTAACCAGTTCTGATATTTTTAGATATACTGGGCCAATAGCCAACTATGTTCCCTAAGTTTGAATTATCAAGTTAATGTTTACGTTTCAGTGTTTAAAACCATATTTTACTCTAAACAAGACAGGAAACCTTTCTCAGATGGAGATCTGTGAGCAATTTACAGTTGAAACCAATTGCAGTGGTTACTAAGGAACTTCCATCACTTCTTCTTTAACTTGGATGAATACCAGCACAAGTGGCTGTCTGGTATTTTATCAAAGGTCTTTAAGCAGTGAGCGTGGCCACGTCCTCTTTTTCTGGCAGCTGTGGCTCATGATGTAGAGCAGGTTGTCTTCTGAGTAGTGGTCTGATCACCGGCTCATCATGTGTGTATAAGAATGTGTGACTGTACCTTGCAGCAGCATGCACTCTGTGATGTCAGTAAGACTGGAAAAGCATCATTATTATCAGTTTCAAGTGAGCTAAAATGTTTCTGAATTGTCTGTGCACATTGAGAATAGTGCACCTAACCTTTCCAGATAAATGCCTGCTGACAGGATGTGAGGACAAATGGGATTCAACGTGAGCACTAATGTAGGAGCCTGGGAAACACAGTCCAGCCCGACTTGTGTGTGTGCGTCTCAGCGTGCGTTTACTTCCAGTAGATTTACATGTCAGCAGAAAAAGGCCGTACAATGTTCTGTTCAAGTTAAATAAATTGTCGAATTGTCTGTCTCCTTGTGGATTCTCTCTTTGAAGATAAATGGTTGAGTAAATGACTGAGTTTTTTCACTACTTTCGTGTGTATGGATGTAAATACGAACACCTCGCCACACCACTAGTCTGTTGAAGATGTTCTGTACGGCAGAGATAAGAAGCGCACGTGGACACGCGCGCATTTGCCGCGATTAATTATGCTCCTCGTGCTCTTGTTCTTTTCGCTTTTCAATCTCAGTTGCCCTTATCCGCCTTCTTGCCTTCCCGACTCATTTTCTCACTGTCTGTCACTAAACTGACACACATTTGTGTGCACACATGCACAGGGAGACTCCAAGGGTTAATGTGGACCATTAGAAACCAGAGCAGACTGTAAGTGCTGTAAAGTGGCGCACAGGCAGGCTCGTGGACTGTAAGTGGCTCTCACTTTACATGTGTTTCCCATGACACATGACATTGATATGACTTTCATTAATCAAGCCACTGAAACAAATACTGCTTTTACTATCTGTGATACCTCCCTTAGCATTTGGATCTTGGAGTGTGGCTCTTTCAGAATGCTGTTAATTAAGGATACCTCATAACCTATTTATTTATATATTACAGTAGATAGTAAAGGCAGGTAGATCATAGTGCCTCTTTTTATCATCTTAAAAGCTAGAGTCAGCCCCTGCACACTGACAAATGCACACACAGCTCCCAGCCTCATCTGTCCCCTTTTTTTGGTCATTTCACCCTCAGGGCAAAGAGCCAGGGTCAGTGTAGTGATATCTAGTTCTTCTCTAAGTCAGCTCAGTAATCCAGCAGCTTCATGAATATTATAATGAACTCATTTCAGAGCTCTTGCTCGTCGATAGTGGTTCACGGACACACATACACAAATACGGGAGGACACATTTGTTCTGCCTTGTTAGCACGTCTTCTTCTTTATCTTTCTAGTTTATAAAACCTACGTGGCGAATAAAAAGTATCACCTCCCCTACACCGGATCTCACATGGGCCAGGCGCATGAGGTTATATACACATGCAGGCATATAGTCTAAATAAGTAGAGGGCTAGAAGCATTCACTTTTCAGATTTACCCACATTAGTATGGTCTTGGCCCCGCATGCATAAAACTCAACTGAATCACCCCGTGCGTGTCTGCTGTACAGGAAAGAGAGCGCAAGACAACAGGGGGGAGTGTTTGTCAGGCTTAAATGCTAGTTAGGCCAGCTGAGCTAATTAGCCCAGATTTCCTCGTCCTGATTCAGAGAAGGAAAGCTCTGGATTACTGAGTGTGTATCTCCAAAAATGTGCAAGGCTGTTGAAACTCGAGGGATTTGCAAAAGTCAGCTAATGAGAGCTTCACAATTCACTTCGAGTGTTTTGATTGGTTTCTAATAGTGAGATAACTAGTCACCCCTCACCCACGCTGAGGATGAAAAGAAGCTTAATGGTATGGGACCCAGCAGGAGGTGCCTCTCTCTTTCAGTAACCTGCTACTGTGACCTCTTGGCCTTCTAAACTCTCCCTTTGTGCCTTTAAGCTGCTCCTCATTTGCCATTTGTCCCAGTGACCCCCACCCACCCCCAGATGAATACTCCATCCTGTGACCTCATAAACATTACAGCCATACAATATTTCCATCTCATGACAGACTGAAGGGCGTCGTAGAAAGGTTGAAAAAACGAAACACCCGATTCAAGTAAATCATGTAATACTGTTGACCAGACAAAGCACACGTGAAAAAAGAGGGCAAATATTTTAGCCTGTCAACCTGAAAATGTGAACATCACATCTAGGTCCTGTCCTTGCGTCCTCCTCCTTTTCTCACACCCATCCAGGGTGTGAGGTAATGTGTCATTCTGAGAGCCATCAGTCAGCATAACAAATGTGCACGCACACGCCAAAGTTCTTAGGAGATTCAGATGAATGTTTTTCAAGGGAAAGTGTTGTGTCACCTTCCTCGCTCAGGCCCTTCACAGCCATATATTAGCTTGAGCGCTAAGTAACACAGCCAACTTCCGTTCACAGACTAACGCTTCTCTTCAAACCTCAACTTCAGGTGATGGGAAACGAACAGGCTCTGAAAACACGTGAAAAATTCCTGCACGGTGCGGATTAAAATGTCACGTCGTTCTTTTTTTTTTCTTTTGCCTCATGTGGGTCTGTTAAAGGGATTAAATCCCTTTTCCTGTTTCACCCCACTTCGATATGTACTGGCAGAGGCCTCTCGTTGAAAGACACCAGAGTGGTCTTTGATCATTTGCTTAAAAAGATCTGCGTCAAACCAATTCCTCTTTCCAACCCCTTTTTTTCTCATTCTCTGCCCGGGTCTTTGGTTTACAGGAAAAGCCAGCTCGGTTAATAATAATGTGTCAACTTAATAGTCAGTGGCTGTTTCAACATGCAGTGCACAACACTTGCTGTGTTGATAAGGTGTCCCTGATGCAGTTACAATTTTTGCTGAGTGTGTGTGCTTTTTTGTAATTTGTTAACTGCTTCCTGCAGCTGCCAGACAGTTCAGTCAGCCAATTACTATCATTAGGGTTCCTCTGTGACTGTTTGATCGGAAAGAAGGCTTCTTGGTCTGTCCCCTAATTCTCCTAATTCTAAACATGCAGATTGTGTTTTCTTCATTTTATTGAAGCACTACCCAAGAATATGATTATTACCCTAACAACAGAAGTTTTTTCGTAATGTTTTTGTAGCACTGCTTTTAGATTTGGGCTTATGAATCTAAACGGATTTACAATCTGCTCATTTGTGTCGGGACATGGCATTATTTCGTGTTTTGAATGCGCCCCACTTTGTTCCCTCTGGTCCTGACGAAGTGAAATAGAAGAGAAGCAGGAGGGGGTGCTGCTGTTATTAGTGTTCTTGTGTTGCCGATATTCATAACAAAGTACCCCGCGTGATGAATGTATATCTGTTTTTCCAGCCCGCGGTTATTTACGAGTCTGGTCTGGAAACTGTGTGAGGTTTTTCACAAATCTATACTGTGCAGGCCTGTTACTTACATGCTGGGAGACCACACACACACGCATGCTGTAGATACACTGTCCGACATGCAGGTGCACATATATATCCAGCTGTTATCACCACCTATATGCTGACTTTTAAATAATGCAATCCCGGGTTTAGTGTGCACAGCCATGTAAGAGCAGTCGACCTCTAGAGTCTCTATAAATTGCTGAATGATCACTGCTTGGCAGACTCTGAGCTCCCTGCACTCTCTTGAACTTCCAAACAAATTTGTTTTATAGCCCAAAATTCACTCCAACGTTGTTCTCCTTAGGGCAGGTTGCCAAAAAAAACAAGTACACTTGCAAGTACAGAATGCACCGATAGAACAAATACACACTGATGCGCCTGCATTTGGTTCTTTGCATACAAAGCAGGCATATGCCTGCAGCTTAAAACGTGATTTAGGACACAGGCGTATGCATATCATTTCTTTCTTTGGCACTTTCTTCTCTGGCTCCACCCAGTCTGCGCAGGGACCCAGCTGCAGTATAACATACTGCCTTTGTGTGAGAACAGCTGGCTGCAAAGTCACTTGGACACGGTCTCACACACAGACGCAGTGCTCACGCAGATACGCATGTAGTTTTGCGTGCGAGCAGAGATGAAACGGTCTCTGCTGTTTGGCAAATAATTGGATGCATAAGCTTTTGGGAAGAGAGGGAGTTCGTGGTGATTAAGCTATAAGAGCAACCCCATAACAAATCACCTCTGTGATGACATCAGCATGTTGGCACCTAGACCTGCATACACTGGCGCATTTTGCCTCAAGTGAGCGCCCAGGGAATGAGTAAGTGTTAAGTGCGTCCTGCCAATGGAACAGGCTTGGACTGCTTTGTAGCCAGCTTCACTGTCATAAAAGCAGCATACACTCCACCCATTTCTGCTTCTCTATCTTTCACGACCAGTGCCAAACCAGTTCCCTTCAGTGTTGTTGTGCTCTGGCTTCCCTGCACCAGCTGGACTCTGAAAGACTGTCTGATGAATGCAGTCATTGTTTTTCAGTGGTTTAGGTTTGGTTTTGGGATTGTTTTTTGGAGGGTTTTTTTCCTGTCTGCTCCTAATCTTACTCCAGTCTACATGTTATGTAAACAGTCATACATATGTGCATGGGATGCATTTTTCATGTGCACTGGTATTTGTCTGTACACAAATATAACAGTGGAGTCTGCTATTACTGCCTTCTGGTTCCCTAACATCCCAACACACTTCCTTTTATGCATTTATCCACAGTCTAGCCATTCTGCTTCCTCAATTTTTTAAACTCCTTTCTCCCTATGTCTGTATCTTCCTTCTGAGTTTTCATTCTCTCAACTGATTTGCTATTGATTTTTTTTTTTTTTACTTCTCTTCATTCATCTCTTACTTTTTTCTTCTTCTTTTTTTTAACCCTGTCAGCTGTCTCCATCCTTAGCATAGCTTACAGCCATGCTCTGGGTGTGGGAGAGGAAGAGGGTAAGCAAGAGGGAAAGTAGCGGAAGAGGGTGGAGAGGAAGGCGAGGCACATAGTTGTGGCTGGCTAATTGAAAGCCAGCAGTTTGGTCAGTAAAGTCCCAACGTATGGGAGTGGTCAGGAATTTGCTAGCCTGGGTTTTGTGTGGATGTGTGTGTGTGTGTGTAATAAATCCAGAGCACATTTGTGTCAGTATGAAAGTCTGTGGCCATAAAGATTGACAGATTGTGGGTGTTTTTGTGAGTGCCTGCACAATACCATTTCCCTGTTTGTGTGTGTGTTTCAGTCCTGCTGATGCTATTGTTCACAGTTATCATCACCACCTCTTTTAAATCTGCCTCTTTCCCTTTTCTGCTAACCTTTTTTTCTTTTTCCAGTCAGCTGTGGTGTTCGTTCACAAAGAGTTAAGAGTCAGCAAAGAAAGAAAAGGTGGTATGGTTCAGTGGTCTTAAGAGAAATCATTCTTTGTACTGGTGAAGGATACTCGTTCCATCCCAGTTTACACAATCGCCTTTGTGTACTCTTATCCCCTTACAGGGTGAGGCGAGCAGGAGGACAATATTTACTGCTGGTATCCTCGTTGATTTCTGTGGTATATACTACATGTTTCAGACATCCCACGCTTCACTGTGAACATGCTAGGGATGCAGTAATCTAACAAGACTACAGGGTCCACATTACAGCCACGCTGGCAGCTCTGTGAGTCTGCACGTGGGCAGAGCGGTCACTGAATATTAGCATTAGCGCTCTAACACACTGACAGTTAGATATGCTCAATATATGTGCATAGCGTTTTAGCATAATTAAGCAGAGGGATTCATGCTGTTACCTGTGAAAATTCTTCCCGACCTAGTATTAACTGTTCATCCTGCCCTGCGTGACTTTCACCCACAGGCTGTTTGAATTATTATGTAATAACCCTAACCCCTAGGTCTAATCCCACGCTTTAACTACGACCGTCTGGCCTGTGTAGAGATAGAGGTTAGAGGTCAAGGGTCAGCGATCTGAACAGGAAAGGCTATTCACGCAGAACAGCACATCGTAAACAAACCATTACACACCATCTGCAGGGGCGTCAAATCCCGGAGCAGCGCGTGTGTCTTTGCTTGTTTGTGTAGGTGTGCATGTTGGTGTCTCTGTGATCACACCCACAGACACGCAAGTGAGGATCAACACAGCCAGACGGGGACAGAGAGGTGACAGAAAGTGACCATCTGGTAGCCAGTGAGGCATCAAATTACCTTCTGAAAGGTTACATTAGCATTATGCATATACTGTGTGTGCCATAATGACACTTTTAAATAGTTCCATTATCGAACAATTATCTGCAACCCAGCAGAGTTACAATGTGAGGAAAAACAATTTGTGGTTTAAATGAAATATTTAGACAGGAAGGACGGCCATGAAATTTTCCACAGATGATTTGATGAACCCTGTAAACATCACTGATAACCAAATCTATCTACAAAGGGCTAGCAGCAGGTCACACTTTACTCTTACCTTTATTAAATGTCTTATCATCTGGAGGACAGATTAGCACATTCATGATGAATCCTGTTGTTTTGAACATGGAGTGTTTTCCTCTAATACCGCAATCAGATTGATTTCTGTGGTTTTGAGAAAAATGTGTCACCCACTAGAGCCAGCAGCTTTGTGTGGCTGGATACATAATTCTGGTGCGCATATTTATGTCTCCCTTGGGGTAATTTTTAATCACTCTGGTGATTCCCTTGATGTTTTGTCTGGTGTATAACAAGTAAAAATTCCTATTTATGTACTCAGGTTGACTAAATGCTACAACACTAAATGATTTCCCATCTGTTTCAGCTTTGCTTTGCATCAGGCTCTTTGTCTTTTCCTCTCCGCACATCAGCAAATATGAGCGTCTTAAACTGAGATGCATTGCACAGCAAACTTTATGCTTTCTTAGGGTTGGCATGCTGGTAGCATTTAGCCCCGAGCACCACTAAACCTCAAAGAGCTTCTAACATTGTTGCTACACATACCTTTACAACATCTAAATGGCCAACCTCTTAATTATGCGATTTTCTTCCTTTAACCATTAAGCTTTGAAAAGACTCTCATGTCTTCATTCATGTTTGTTCTTTTTTCCCTCTTCACCCCTGCTCATTCACAGAGCTTTCTGCTTAATTACATCTACAGCAGAGTTGTTATATAAACAAGCACCTTTTTCCTCTTGCCAAATCTTTGTCTCTTTAGCTGCCACTTTTGTTTTCCATCAACCCTTCAGTTTTTCATCATCTTCCTCACCGGGATCCTTTGTACCTAACCTTTTAAAAATATAATCACATTTTTTGTTACTTTTCTCAATTCTTGCAGTTCCCCTTCAAAGTTTCCTCTCCTCTCGTCCTCCACCCACACCTTTCACCCTGTCAACACATATCTCCTCCTTTTGTCTCTGTTCCTCTTTTCTGCTGTTTTCCTCAAGATTCTCCCTGTTTCCTCTGACGGCTCCGCTTCCCGTCTGTGTCTTTGCTTGATGCTCAGCATGCCCTGCATCCCTGTCGCCTAACCACCCTTCCTTCATCTTCGTTCTTTCTTCTGTCCGTCCTGCCATCATCACAGGCAGTCAGAAATGCCCACTGGTCTAACACCTGCCGCTCTGAACACACAGCGCATGTGAGCTTACGAGGTTGTGTTTGTCCACGCCTCTGAGTATTTATGAAAGATCATGAAAAGAAAATGTCGATTCGTTATGGCATGTGTGTATGCCTGTGTTGTTAAGTGTTGAACTCAGTCTGTTTTTTTGTACCCTACTGGCCTGACGTAGAGCCAGACTTCTGGATTAGACATGGATCTAGGCTGCTTGAATTCTATTCTGAGATCCCCAGAAGGAAAAGCCTGTTAAATTAGCAGCTATAAATACAGGACTTCCTCCCAGCAGGTCACTCTAAGACCTACTGCACCGACATGGACAATTTCTTTGCTCCCTATGCATGTACAGAACTGAACCCCCCCCCCCCCAAAAGCATGTTTACACTGAGTAGGAGATGCTCTGTATCTCATTGTACAACTGTATAGTGACAATAAAGGCATTCTATTCTATTCTATGTGTGAGTGTGTGTCTTTATGGGAGTGTATGCATTCTTGAGAGCTGTCCAGGCAAGCTTACGTCTAGTGCTGCATGTGTGGTTTGTGGCATTACTGCTAACAAGGACACTGGCCTTTCACTCTTTAAGAGTCACTCCAAATTTCTTTTTTCCTTTTTTTTGCTTTACCCATATAACATAAAAAAGATGCAGTAATTTTATCACTAACTTACTCATTGCCTGCATTCACATATAACCTGTAACCTATGATAAATAAGTGAAATGTCTACATTAGGCATCTCAAGCATCAAGAACACTTGGTATCATGGAAAGTTTGGCATAAAATGTCACATTTTACTGCAAATTCTTTTGTTTTTCACATGCATTTTAATGCCAAGTATAGTATTGTGCAAATGTCTTGAGCCACTCCCTTTTTAAAGTGGTCCTGGGCAATAGTTCCTTCAGCTATTTGTTTATTTTCAATCAATTTTCAATGTTAATATTTTGTTATATCTCTTCATGGGACAACACTGAAGATATGTAAAGTAGTCAGTGTACAGCTTGTATAACAGTGTAAATTTGCTGTCCCCTCTAAATAACTCAACACGCAGCCGTTATTGCCTAAACCGCTGCAAAGTAAATGCTCATGAAACAGTGCTTGACCTTGAAAATTAAAATTTCCTCTTGTACCTCATAGTCATCCAGTTGATAACTGTTATGTTTATACTGTTGTTATAATTTGATCACCTTGATTTTTCAAGAGTGCTGTAATTGTTTTTGGGGCAGTAAAAGCGTTCATTTAATGATGGAGGCTATTTGTTTAGCCACGTTGTGTTTAACAGCTGCCGTGTAGATTGTGCATGACTCTAGAGTGATCATTATCTCACTGCTGTGCCTGATAGTTCTTCTGTTAGAGTGTTTCTGTGGAGAAATCTCACATTCATCCCTTTTTAATGTGATATCCTGTTACTGTAGCAAGTAAGGAGAAAGTACTGCTGGAGCGCTTATGACAGACAGTGTTTTTGGTGGTTTCTTCTAGGCAAGGAGTTATTTAATTCATGTATGATTTATAATTTCTAGTATAGCTTTCACCACCATGCAGAAACAATGTGGTCATATCCTAAGAAGCATTTCTTTCAGTGCAGCGGTTAATCACACAAAACCTCAGGTTGTAGTGCAGTCCAGCGAGAATCTGCGTCCAAATGTAAACTTTCCCATTGAAATCAAATTCATTCCCCTCCTGCTGGCTCTCTGCTGAACAAAAGTGACTTATTCTTAAAGAGAGAAAGAGAGAGAGAGAGCCAGGTAGAAAGGAGAAAGAGCATGTGGAGGACAAGAAAGAAAAGCCGATTGAGGACGGTGGAGTGGAACGGATGGGGTCTAAGAGGAGGTGAATTATAAAAGCTTAAATGAAAAGAATAAAAAATTCATAGGAATCAGACAGAGAGAGAAGATAAATGAGTAATATTGGAGTAGCGGAGAAAGGACGAGGCATTTATCAGGCAGAGAGCGCTCGGAGCAGTAGAGGTTATATTTGAGGACAGCGGATTCTTGTTAATGTATCGCCGGAGATGGCGAGCAGACACGCTCTCACACACGTGCTTCAGCAGTCAGGGAGAGGTTGAACACCATCTGCTCAACAATAAAAAAAATAATAATAATAATGATAATAACAGATTGTTTTCAGTTTAAAGATAACCTTACTGTTCTATACTTCTTAACTGGAATTTACACAAATGCTTTTGCAGGCCGGGTGGATTAGCATGAACCCTTAAGCTTAGTCAAACTTTTCTTTTCCTTGAGCTTCGTTTGAATCCTGCGTTTATTTTTGTGTTTGTGAATACTTGTGAGTACTGTATATCTACATTGTGTTTTCATTTCTGAGCAAAGTTAAAGTTTGGGGGTTTATTTTGTTTTCGTTTTTTTACTACACCCATGTGACAGGTTTCTTAAAGCACATTGGCTAGATTTAGTTTGATAGCGCAGTGCTGTTTTTTCTTTAGGAAATCTGTTTGAAATCAGTTTAAAATTGCAAAGTACGCATGTGCACATTTGAGTATCTGGGGGTATCTTCGGGACACAGACTTTCAGCATTTGACGGCTTCATTCTTTATCTCCCAACTTGAGAGTTACCGCTCCGTCTGTGTGAGTGTATGCCAAGTGACTTTGCACTAAATGATTCAACATGGACTCGTCTGCTCAGCAGGGGTGTGGGCTCATTGTTAAGAGGGCTAAAGGCCATGCACACACATACACAAACTAATGCAAACTTTGCTTGAAGTTGTCATTTCTAACCCTTTTTGTGCCTTTATTTCTCCCAAAACATCATTTTTTAAAATGTCTTATCAGTGAGAAGTGAATCTATTGTCTACCTCACTTTCAAATGGGTCGTCATTACTCATAAATGCCTGTTGTCCCGCTCTCGTCTTTGCAGGACAGCGACATTCAGAAGAAGATTGATCATGAGATCCGAATGCGTGATGGAGCCTGCAAGCTGCTGGCTGCCTGCTCCCAAAAAGACCAGGCTTTGGAAGCGGCAAAGAGTCTACAGACATGCAGCACCCGTATCATGGCCTACATGTCAGAACTGCAGAGGATGAAGGAGGCTCAGGTCATGCAGAAAGTCACACGCAGATCATCAGATGCAGGGCCGATGGGCGACAGGCTCCCATGTAAAGGAAAAGTCGCCATCTCAGGTGAGAAATAGACAAAAGCGTTTATTTCTGAGAGAAAAGTGATAGGAGAAGATTCAGGGCGGAAATTTTCCCAGCATTTTGGAAGATTTTGAGAAAGCTTTTAAAGTTATTTAATCATTTAAATGTGGCACTGTTGTTGCCAAGAGACTGTGACCAGCAGTAAAAGGAGGAAATGGATCAAATTTAAGCTTCCTCTTATTACTGTAATTTAATGCTGAGCTGCTCTCATCAGCCTTTAATAGCAGATGTTTCATTTTTAAATTACTTTGTACTTTCTGACTTGCTGCTGTCCACCACATTGATGAAAGCTCACTCTGGAGATCAAGACAGTCAGATCAAATTTTACTGTCATCTTGTCTACTTGTAGAATGCAATGTAAGTAAACAAAGACATTTTGAAAAGCATTATTGTAATGATTTACACATTCACCCAGCAAGCGAATGATCCGTGGTTCGGTCACGGGATGTGGCACAAATGCCTTTGCAGTTGCATCAGGAAGGGTAAAAATCTGCCAAATTAAGCATGCGGTGCTACCTGCTATGGTGACGCTTTGTGAATAAGGGAGCAGCCAAAAGAAGCTTATTGAGATTCTTAAGAATAAAAATCCTCCATATTTTTACTCTTAAACTCTGTGACAATAAATTGCATTATTCCCAGTAAACCGGGTCTTCATGCAGCCCCTCGGTTCATCAGTTCAGTTCTGTCTGGAACAAGTTATTTTAGCTCCTGTCGCTTTAAGGCTCCCTGCCATAAAATTCCACATTATTCCAACTGGCAGTCCCTCATAAATTGAAGATTTGAACAGCAGGCGAACTTTCTGTGCACGTTTGGAGCTGTGAGATGACCGCATTAGCGACATCCTCTTTCTTTTAATTCATTTAGACCCAAAAACTTGTCTGAAGCTGAGCGCTTAGTGCAACCTGAAGTTTGCACTAGTGATTGGTGCCTTGTTTGCGACTTGGTTAATATGAGCATCCGTTGTTATTGCAGGATATTTACAGTCATGTGGCAAAGAAACTCCCATGATTCAGTAGCTTGTGGAATCACTTTTAGCAATCCTATTCTGTGTTATACAGCTATGTGTTTTTCTCCTGACAACACTTCCAAATGAGCTATACCTGTTCAGTCTTTCTCAAATTTTAAGGTTATGAACTTTGACATTTAAGATGTTAACTGTGGCCTGTAGAGTCTGAGATGCAGCTCTTAGGTATTTTCCAGTTTCTGTCATCATTGCATACTCTGACCTTGGGGTGAATTTGCTGGGACGTGCAGTCCTGGGAAGACAGTGGTTGTGTGTTAGCACACACCTGAAGGCTCCAGACCTGCAAACTGTCTAAACTTCTGTTTTCATAGAGGCATCTACACTTGCTGATGGTTAACTAATCAAGTGCATTTGATTAGTAGCACCTGACTGCTACTTATCCTCCTAATTCCTATGACAGCAGTAAGGCTATACTTTATTTTTCACGGGACTATTGAGGGTCCTGTGAAAGCTTTCTTTTTCACATGACTATAAAGAAAGGCACAATTGGTCCTCTGTTGTCTAATCTTCAGCCTGTTGTCTTTACAGATCTTCGGATCCCTCTCATGTGGAAAGACACGGAGTACTTCAAGAACAAAGGAGGTGAGAAGTCGTGTGTGTGTGTGTGAAGAAAGTCATTGATGACTTATGAATGATTTATACTTCCAGTATTTATTAATAATCAGCTTCTGTGGAAAGTAGCCCTCGGTTGCTTCCGCGGTTGTATCTGAAATCCTTGAAATAATGGGGCGGGGAGGTGTGAGATTCATTGAGACTCTAGAATGAAAATGACCTTTTATTTCTCGCTTCCGGGTGAAAACGCTTACATGGACGGATTGCGGTGTGACATTTTCTCTGCTCTGTACCCATTTTTACACCCCAGACTCCAGACAGTGTGGCAAAAATCCATCTGTACAAAGTTGCCCTTTCTCACATCCAGCACACAACAGGAGGCTCTGTGTCAGATGAATTCTCAGCACTAGAAATATGCTATTTGCTGCTTTACTCAGTGGGTTGGGTATGGACCACACACTCACTCACTGTGATTTCTCTAGTCAGTGATCTACCCAGTTCTCACATGGGCTCAATCAGACATTAATTACTAGACTACTTACTGGGGGAGTTCACACAGTGAAGGCTGTTTAATTTCCAATTCAACTGATTCATTTAATATTGCCTAGAAACATTCAGGGGTGCAATGCATGTGCAAAAACGACTTTAGTCGCAGCTGTTAGAAATGATCTTCACAGTCATTGGGAGCTTTTTTGTTTTTTTAGCTTTATCTCTCTACTTTACTCCTGGAAGCACAACTTGACCCACTGTCCTGTCTGGATTGCTTTGCCTGCTGGCTATTACAAAGAATCACGAAGGCAATGAAACGCTTCATTCTTAGTAGTGATGGGAGAGCTGTAAGCCAAAAACAAATAAAATCTGTGGTGCGTTTAAGGATCCACTCTAGTTTTCTGTCTTATGGAATATTCCTGTGAACCTGCTCGTATTAAATTGTCTTTGTGATAAAATTCAATAGAGCGCTGAGAATCTAACAATGGAATTTTTTTTATATTGGCCATTTTCTATCCCACCTGCTCTAGATAAATTTAATGTATGTTAACCTCCATACCGTCATTATAATAGTCTCAGTGCTCAGCCTCTCCCTTGGCAACTCGAATGAATTAATCTGCGTGACCTGTGCATGGAAATGAACTCTTGAGACAGGTAGTAGTCTCTTAACAAAGCTTAATGAGGCTGTAAGTCAAGGTCATTAAGCACACAGAGACATAAACTGAGGCAAAGTGTGTTCCTTTCTCATTTGTCCAGTCAGATTTTAGTGAGGAGTGTTGATTTCATACTTGGAATAGTAATTGCGCAATGAAGTGTGGGACATTAGGTGTCAATGTGCCGTTTACATGGAAGCGCGAGTAGAACTTACCAGTGCCAGTTATAAAGTGTTTTATGAGGAAGAAATACAAGATTATCCCCAATATGAGGTTGTGGGGTGAAGGTGCGATCATAGGGTTCTGGGAATCTTGGGAAATTCAAATTTTCCAATCTTTTCTTTAATGTCAAGTCCTTGCTCACCTCTAGACCAATTTCAGTGCTGCTGCTATTTTTAAATTGTTTCGTGTAAGCTCGTTTTGTTCCCAGAGGCACTGGTGCCTCTTCGGTGCTCACTGGATCTCCTCTAGTGTGTAAGAGCGGCAACCCATCCACTTTTATTTTTGAAACGTGGACATCGCTCAGACGCCTCAATGGACACAGCCCTTAGGAATTTGACAAAAAAAACCCACTCATGTGCTACTCTTGAAATAATTCGGCACTTCTTTTCTTACAGAAAACTACTGTTTAGTCTCGCTGACCTTAGGCGATCATTCAAAACAACAAACTGTTCCGTCTCAAAATAGCGGCAACACTGAAATCAGTATATCAGTGTACAAGAAGGTGACCTTTAAGTGGAGATTGGTCAAATTTTGATTTTTATGGGTAGATTCCTGGAACTTTCTAATCAAACTGCTCGAGAAGAAGCGATTAGGCCTGTCTGCCCCGACTCTGTCTGCTCCATCTGTTGTAGTTTCTTTCATAATTTCTCACTGGTGTTATGGAAATGATGGTTTTCTTAGACACAAAGATTTCAGGGTTTATCTATAATCACAGTGAAACCTTCCCTAAAATATAATCTTCACATACACAAAGATTCCTGTAGTTTAGTTTCAAAATACTGTTCACTATTTCCCATGAATTCTTAGCACAGCTGACCATTAAACTGAAACCAACAGTTTAATGTTTGCTGCATTGCCATTTTGGCTCTGATTTTTAAAGTGATGCAAGTAAATGAAAGCTGCTGAAGTGTTTCAAAAATGCACTGTTATGTAGAAGTGTTTCCTCTTCTTCTCTTCTGACTTTCTACATTTTCATTCGTAGAGCTTCATCGATGTGCGGTGTTCTGCCTGTTGCAGCTGGGAGAAGAAATCTTTGATACAGACATGGTGATAGTAGACCGGACACTCACCGATATTTGCTTTGACAACACTATCGTATTGTAAGTCACCTGTCAGTCCTATAACCGAACAGCCATATAATCTGTGACCATCACAGAAGACTGTAGTAAAACCAGTAGTTTAATATTGTATTAACATGGTTTTGTAATGTTGTACATCCAAAGTTGAACAATTAGTAAATGCACTGTTTGATACACTGTAAGTACCAATGAGAGGGCGATCTATAACACCTGATTGTTAAGCCAATTTTATGTTCGGTATTTAGAATTCAAATAAATTTAGTTGGCAAGTAACTGAAAGTGCAATACAGTACAAACTACAATCGTTTTGCCAGTTCAGTTTTATTTATGTAGTGTCAAATCACAATAACAGTTGCTTCATATTGTAGGATTATCCTACAATACCCTAGAGACCTAAAGACCCTACAATAATACAGAGAAAACCCCAATAATCAGATCTCCCCCTACGAGCAAGCACTTGGCAACGGTGGGAAGGAAAAACTGCCTTTTAACATGAAGAAACCTCCAGCAGAACCAGGCTCATGAATACTGTACAACATTTTTGCCCAAAATATTATACAAGAGAGGTATAAAAGAGCACACATGAAGCACATAGGTATGTGAAAGTAAGCACTGTACTCGAGTGGATGCACTTAGTTACTCTTTTAAAATGACCCTTAAAGAGATGGTGATGATGAGCATTTTCTCTTGCAGTAGTGAAGCCAGCCCGGGTTTCGAGCTACGGGTTGAGTTGTATAGCTGCTGCTCAGAGGATGACTATTCTGCAGGCAGCACACCAAGGAAACTGGCCAGCAAGCTGAGCTCTTCACTGGGTCGATCAGCTGGGAAGAAACTCCGGGCAGCCATGGAGCCTGGACCGTGTAGTCCCGTAAGCAACGGAGGGGGAGCCCCTCTCCTGCTGCCAGTTCCCTCTGTACCGTAAGTTTAGCTTCATATAATATCTATAGTTTTTATACAAAAACAGAAAATGGATTGGAAATAACTTGTGATTTCAGAGAGCAGATATTTATTGAGACCATCGCTCACTGCAAACATGCATACTCAAACACCAAATTAAATTCTTCTCTTCACTCTTGTGTGTTGACAGGGGCCCGAAGTACCACCTCTTAGCCCACACCACACTGTCACTGTCACACGTCCAGGACAGCTTTCGCACGCATGACCTCATCATTTCAGGCAACGGTGAGTGGCAGCCACCATCAATCTGTGTCCTCGCCATCTTTCTGCTTCCTCTGCCAAATCGGCCATCTGTCTATTTTTCGTCTTTCTCGTCACCGCCTCACTTCTTCGCCCGGCATTCTGATCATTTCCTTTACACCAGCATATGGCGCAGCTATGCCTCCTCCTCTTTTCCTCCTCTGTCCTCCCACTTTCTCTGACAGGCAGCCATTGTCAAGGTCACAGTAATAAAGGCTGCGCTAGTGAGGTGACTGCTGTGTAAAGCTGTAATGATGCTGGATAACAAGGGTCCAGACCCTAACACAGACAGGCCTCTAGTGTTTTATTCATTGGCCCTGCAGCCTGCTGTAAAGTTTCACTGCCAAACTGCATGACACTCCCTGCAGCTGCCATCCTTTTATACCCCAGTGTGTGCTAAAGGGGGGACGGTGTGACGTGAGGATGCAGTGTGTGTCGGTTTGTGTGTGTGGATGCATGTTTCTGTGTGGAATTTTAATGGCATGGGAATATTTTTATTTATTTATAAGTGTTTATTTTTTCCCCATCCATCTATTCCCTCCCTGCAGAAGAGTGTTCGTACTGGCTGCCACTCTATGGTAGTATGTGTTGCCGCCTCGCAGCTCAGCCTCACTGTATGACCCAACAGATGATGAGCGGGTGCTTGAAAGTTAAGGTAAGCTGGCAAGCCTGCAAATGTGCGTTGCTGCAAACTATTCCTCCAGGGGTTGTGCTAGATTTTTTGGCATATATCCACACTTTTTATTCTTTTTCTCCCCTACCACATTCCTGTTCTCTCAATCTCATGTTGTCGTCTCTCTTTGTGTGCGTATTTTTTGCTCCTTTTTTCCATTTTTTCTTTACCTAGCAGCAGTGTGGAGGTGACCCTCAGAGTTGGACAAAAGTTCACGCCGTTCTCAAAGGAACAAACCTTTTCTGCTACTACCGGCAAGAAGATGTGGAGGCTAACGTTGAGCCAGCTTTCACTATTGGCATCAACAAGGTCAGCAAAGAAATCTGAAAGGCAGTATATTATCTCTTTGAGCTCGATCCAGCTTTAGAGAAGCAGTAGCTGCATATTTTTGGTAACACCTTAGGCATCAGAATAGATGGTAAGAAAACAAGCTTGTGGATTACCACACGTTTAAATAACAAGCTCACTGGTAGACTCTGAGCCTAAAGAGAAAATTTAGCTCTTTTCTTTGCAGCGGTTCTCAAGGTTTATTTTAAAAAGCCACCTAGAGCTGTCAGAATCGAGCTCCATTGAGTTCATGAGTACCAAACTGCGGTTGTTACCTTTTGAGGTGTGACTATAGAAACGTTCATCAGGCCTGTAAAGGCACATTTCTACTGCTCAAAGCTTTGTATACACAGGAAGACCCCTCTATCCAATTGGAAGTCATAATTCTCTCTTGCCATCATTTTTCCCTGCATCAAATAAAGATCAGTCAGCTGGCCAGTCACGCTCTGAATCATCTCATTTCCTGTGTCTTTAAGAGTCGATTCCTAGACTGCTTCACAATCTTTCTGTAGTGACGCACTCGGTCTTTTGTGTCCTCTGACCTTGAGCATGCTGATAACCTAAAGCCAAGTCAATCAGATCAGGTCTGTATAATCTTTTGTGCGGCTCACATTAGAGGAGACAGAAAGAGGGAGCGCAGCATGGCAAAGGCGTGAACAGGACAACACTGCCATCTAGTGGTCATAGTCATACCTAGCCATATTTAGAGTACAGCAAGTTATGGGAATTGGGAGTCAGAATCCTTTTGTTGGATAATTGCTGGAGGGAAATGGTTTGGAAGAGCACTAATTGGTGACTTTATTAATGAAGGCTTATTTTCAGTGGAGACTTATTCATTGAACCACACTGTACTTCCATTCGTTCCCTGTTGTAGACATTTTTGCGGTAGATGATTGTATTCTTTGCCACTCCTGTGTTTCAGGAGACCAGAATACGTGCATCAGAGAAAGACCCTCTCAGTAAAGTTCAGAATATCTGCATCAGCAACCATTACGGAGGGGAGGAGGTTACGCACACTGTGACCACAGACAGCCGCGAGGAGACACACCGCTGGATGGAAGCCTTTTGGCAACATTTCTACGATATGAGTAGGTCCTTATGTGTCATTTAAACCCGCAACATGTGGTCGTTTAACATATGTTTTAAAGGACAGCATATAGTGCCGTATATTCTCCATCTGCTGCTTGATTTGTTGATGGTGACGTTTGCCTCCAATGTACAGGCCAGTGGAAACAATGCTGTGATGACTTAATGAAAATTGAACTTCCATCGCCGCGAAAACCAGCTCCTATCACACCGAAACAAGGCTCTTTGTATCATGAAATGGGTAAGAATTCTCCTTGTGTCAAGGTGTTTTTTGGTCACTTATAACCTAATGTGAAAAATAAAGCACTGTGCCTGCATTGCATGTGGCTGTGTTGAATTTCTGTTTCTTGAGTGCACGTGCATCAAAGATGCTGTCAATTACGTTTTCCTATCCGATTTCTCAAACTCACTCTCTGCTTCACTTCTCTGTGCTCTAAATAGAAGGGTTCTTATCTCTGACGTGCTGACTAACTTGTCTTCTGTTTCTCTATTCCTCTTTTTCCTTTTCACGTTCCTTTGTATGTCATATCTATCCTTCCTCGCCATTTCCTGTTCCCCATTTCCCTTATTTCCGTGTGAAATAACGTAAAATTAATTTCATCACGCTTTTCATAAACTTTCACCGTTCATTGTAATGGTTGAATTATCTTGATGCATGAATGAAATCTTTCTTTGTTTTCCCATCACTCCTGTTTGAATGAGCGTGTATCCTTTTCCTTTTTTTGTCATGTCCATTAAAATTGCCAAACTACCAACTTTTCCCTCATCCCCGTCTCTGCTCTATCCCAACTCTCTCACCAACTTCCCTGTTGATTTTCCTAACCCTGGCAGCTCCTCTTGCCACACCCTCCTGTGAGGGTCTTCTGCTGCAGGATAACGCTGTGTCTGCTGAGATTCGTGCTCTGCTCTCATCCTATTACAACGACAGGTGAAGTAACAGGACTAGGACTCAACATGAATTGGTTTGTGGTAAATGTTGCAATCCCAAGAAGCTGGAGTCTGCATTCTGAATAGAATTATGCAGTATTGTAATCTGCATGAATTGGAAAGATGTCATGAATACACTCAAAATGTTAAAAATATCCTACAGTAATTGCTATCTTTAGCACTTGTTCTAAAGAAAAAACCCTGCAATTTAGATTTAATCCCAGGAAAAACTGATCAGTCTGTAAAACTGGTCTCAGGTTTACTCCATGGCGGCATACTAATAAGATTTGCCGCTTTTCTCTTGCAGTTATTGAGTCATCTGATGACCTCAGCAGCAACGTGTCAGACATCCTGGCTCGGAGAATGCAGGAGCTGGAGCTCCGTAGCCAGCTAGGCACCTCTCCCACCTGGATGTCTGCGTTTGAGGAGAGCAATGCCAGATGTACTGGCCGCTCTCGTCACTGTACTCGCATGTCTGGCCACAGCCCCTGCACCCCTCATCGACTGCCTCGGAGTCCTGTGAGTCCTCACCGCTGCCCACAGCTCGGCCTGCTGTCTTCAGACGCAAGTCTGACCTCAGATAGCGACAGCCACTGTAGCACCAGTCCCTGCTCTCACCACCACGGCTGGCCTGAACCTACTTCCAGCTACTCTCTTTTGTCATCTTCCCCCTCGCGTCTGAGGCCACGCACTCTTTCTTTGGATGCTAAGCTCAGCACCCTTCGAGGGAGAGGGTACGGAGGTGGAGGGACCTTCCAGTGTTCCTGCCAGCCGCCTCCCTCGTCCCTGCTTGCTCCTCTCCCCATCTCCAGTCGCTCCCCCCGGTCAAAGCACAGCACACAAACCACGCTATCCTGCTCCAGCTCCACCTCAAGCAACAGCTCCAGCAACAGTGAGGGCAGCCACAGCCCAGAGTCATCAGAGGGAGGCCCCTTCTCTAGGCCCTCCCCAGCTCGACGCAGCCTAAGAAACCTCAGGGCCAGACTTGATCCTCGCAACTGGCTCCAGAGTCAGGTGTAAACTTCATTTCTGACAGTGTTTTTTTTGGGGTTTTTTGCTTGCCTAAAGGCAACAGTGCTTATTAAACCATGGTTTAATTAGCTTAACACACGTGAACCAAACTCAGGCAATCTGCGATGCCACATGCACAGCCCTGAGAAGGATGCCTCCAGCCTGCCTCTTGGTGGAGGACGAGCCATGGAAGACCCTTCTTGGGCGAACTGGAATGTCTTCTAACACAAAAGACATGTGACAATCACTGCAGGAGTCTCTGACATTTGCTTGGTTGCCACAGTGTTTCAAAACAGTCCAAAAGTATTTGGGAGGTACTCTGCTTGCTTTGAGAATTGATGGTAATGCTGCTTGGAAGAAGTTGATGCTAACAGATAAGGGCATGCTCAAATTCATGCCACACTAGGTCTACTTTCTGTCTTTGAAAATCTGATTTTGAAACTGGAAAAAATAAAAACAAAGTAAAAAAAAAAACACACATTTTGAGTGGCCAGTGATCCTGGCCACTCAAACATGTCTGTTAATGCACTAGTCGTATTTTGACTGGATGTTTCCTGTTATGTTCAAAAAGTTTGCAGTGTTTGCAGTATAGAAGCCAGTTAGCATGAGGTAATATGAACACACCAGTCAAGATTTTTCCAATATTAGAGACTGCTATGTGTAGAGGTAAGGGTTATTTGTCGCCTGTACTGTGATACTTGTTTCAGTCTACTTATTATTCATGCTATTTGTGGGGTCTCCCAGAACGACTATGCACCATTTTTGTTTTCATGCATGTTTTGACTTGCAGTTAAAATATTTCTTCGTCAGATCATTTCAAATGATTCTGCAAGTGCTCATACTTACTGTACTAGTTACGACTGTGATCTCTTCAGGGTAAAAAATCTGTGCTCTCCTCTTATCTGCACACTATTGACAGGCTGCCATCAGACTAAGTAATAGATTTGTAATAGATAGTATTACATCACACAGTAATAGATCACACAGTGCAACTCCTAAGCAAACTGATTTTAACCAAAGCTCAATTATTATTGAAAACCCAAGCCATACTAATCTGCAGCATTGTTTGTTTTCAGTTTCCAATCCTGCCGTCCAGCGATTTATTATCACGCAACAAAGAAAGAAAACTGATTTAATCTTGGCGAAATTCTAAAAAAACATTCTAAAAAAAAAAAGTGTGCTTACATGAACTCTAGTCAGTCACCTTTTTAATGATTTCTTAACACTGCCGCCAACTTCTTGTTACATTTTTGCTAGTTAGACAGTCAGTGCAGTTTCTTCTTCTTACAGAAAACCTTATAGGAGGGTTGGTGTTGTCAGTGCAGTAAATCTTTGCCTCTTTTTTTCCCCGTTTCCGTGTTTATTGTGGACTCTGGAAGCCGTTGCCCTCTTGGGGACTCAGAACTCGAATCATTTTTACTAAGATCTGTCGTACGCTGAACGACAGCATTTGTTACTGTAAATTAATTTTTATAAGTTAACAAATAAACCTCCTGTATTTGGTTTTTTTTTTTGTTACATTACTGAATTTGTTATAAATGCAGCTGTGTTGATATTTGATGATCATAATATTAGATAACGTGCAGATCTTTTAACTGTCACAGATAACATTGAATGTTATAACCTTGGCGGAGTTTCCCGTGTTGGCAGGCTTCGTGTTCTGCATGTATGCCATCCTCGGAGGTGAACTGAAAACGAGAGATGTGGAAATCTCGTGTTTAAATAATATAACATTAAATAAATGTTTTATGAATTAAAAATTGTCTTTTCTTATGTATCCAAATTAACATGTTCTGTGTATATTTTTATGGTGAAATTCTTTAGTAATGCACTGAACTTAAAAATAAAATCTGATATTTCTGTTAGAAGGTTAAATCACGCTACTTTTCTTAATTTTGTACACTAAAAGCCCCCCAAATTAAACCCTTTCCATGCATTGAGAGAGGTTTCCATCAGATCAGAAAATGACTTTAAGTTCTCTATCCTTTGAACATGTGTTGGATCATATTCCATCCACTTCTGTTCTGCCCCTTTTTCCCCTCTCTTGCAACAAATCCCATTTGAGTTCCCCCTGGAGAAGCAAATCCACTTAGAAGCCGCCGCAATCTGTGCTGCAAAAGACTCAAAAAGTAGGTAGAACAGAGACTTTTATTGTCTATGTTTCGATAGCAAAGCCGCAGATTAGTCAATAGTACAAAGCACAATTACAAACATCGGAGGTAGTCGACACTGAGTCTTCACTGAGCATTGTAATATGCATAGAGAACACTATGGCCATAATGACTTTGTTTCAAATGTCTCAGAGGAAAACCCAAAGCGCCCTGTTCTGTTTGTAGTGCAGAGTTGTGCTATTGTTGTGCTATTGTAACTTCACGTATGCTTAAAGTATAAAAATCAAACACTGAATTATATTAACACCGACATATACATATTCATCAGCATATAAGACCAGTAAATATTTTTATAATAGGCTTCATATGGTGCTGATTATTCACTTCTGTAACCCAGTAGGGACATTTCACACAAAGTTTGGCAATTACTTGATTTTCAGCTGGATTACATAAGTAAATGGACAGCATTACGTTAAGTTGCAGATAAAACAGAGGTAACCCCGCCCCCAGTCTTCCATGTCCTCCATACTAAAACATCTCTCTTTGTGCACTTGCTTCCTGCAGCTCAATGACCCACTCTCATTAGCAGGCACACCGTGGGTTGCACACCCGCAGAGCCACCCCAGCCAGACTCCTCCAGGCAAACGTGGAGAACTTTGCAGGGCATGTTTCAGCCCTGCTGATGTACGTGGAGGCAAGCCGATGGAGCCGCTTCGCACCGAATGCGTTGTAGTGCCCTGGGAGGACTTGGTCGACCTGTTAAATCAATTTTAAAGCCAATAAACATGTATTTTATTTAACAAATAATGTTTAGTACATGTTAAATTATATTGTTTTAAGTATTAGCACAGAAAACACAGCTTGTATATGTAGGCTAATAGATACTGGTATGCCAAATTTCAGACATTTTCATTATAAATCTATGAAATGTTGATATACGGTGCTTTGGGATAAATACCCCTGGAAAAAAAGTGGAACTGTGTACTGAAATTGTGAGGCTGCTCTCTAGTGGGCCTTAGAGTTACCTGTTCGCTGTCCACCAGCCCAACCAGGCGCTCACAGCTGCTTATGTAGTCACTGACATGGCTGTAGGGCAGCCAGTCAATCATTGCGCCGTCATACACAACGTCGCCACTGAAAAGCAACTTATTGTCCCGGTCATGAAGGCAAATGCTTCCCCGAGAGTGTCCGGGCATGTGAAGCACAGTCAGCTGTCTATCACCAAGATTGATGACATCACCTAAGCAGGAGAAAGAGAGGTTGAGAAGGCATTAGGTTTTGATAATTATTCACACATACAAACATGGCATGAACCGTAATCACCGGCGACTATGCATTTAAAATCTTAGACTGTCATGTCACTGAGTCACACAGATTCTGTGACATTCAGTATATCATCGATTTGGTCGAGGCCAGTTATGAGTTGCACTGGCAAAAAGGGTGAAGTTGATACATCAGGGAATGAGATATACCAGCTGCACTGCAGTAGTGGCTCTGACACAGCAGAACAAGTTACTCTACAATACTGCATTTTGCATCAAACCCCAATGGATATAGTGGTTCAGCAAATACATTATTTATGATATAAGCTTTGTGTATTATTATGTGTGCTATTCTGGTGAATGTGTGCTTTACATAAAGACTCCAGTGACCAGTGCTTTCAAACAATGTATCCACTTTCACATTTATCAAGTAGGTTGATTCAGCTCGCCACCTGCTGATCTCTGACCCACTAATAATAATAATAATTTTTAATAATAATTTTTTAATTTTTAATTCTACAACTGTTTATAACTTGCATAGTTCACATTTCTGTATAGCTGTATATCTTATATTTCTGTATAGTTTTTCATATTTATATCCTGTTCATAGCCTGTACATAGCTTGTACTCACTACAACCTGTACATACTTATAGAATATTCACAACATACTTCATACCGTGTAACATACCATAATAGACCCATTTCTGTAATATACTTACATATCTATATTATTGCTAATATATATTTGTAATAGATCTATATCATGGCTAAAGCACTTCTGGATGGATGCAAACTGCATTTCGTTGCCTTGTACCTGTAAGTTGTGTAATGACAATAAAGTTGAATTCTATTCTATTCTACTATAAAAAAATTGTTTAAGAAAAGAGAAGACTGTGTGGTTGTTACTCCGTGCAGAGGGATGCTTTCATTAAGTGTGACACCAGTCTCTGTATGCTCTTCTTCTTTCTTGGAAGCAAGAGAATACATCAAAGCCATCACACTGGCTTAAAATAGAACAGCTCTGCAGATATAGAGAATGAGCATATAGTTGCTACCAATAGAATTTTTTTGGTTGTTTTTTTTTTAAAGCATCCACTTCTAATAGGGAGAAATTGTCTGTACCTGCATTCCTTGGATAGAATATCCTGTTTTATGTAATGGGATAATTGCACCTGTGTAATCACCAGTCCTGGCCTCATGTTGCTGCATTGAACTGGTTCCTCTAGCCTACTTTGTAACTGTAAAAATTACTGGCAGACCGCCCCCCTTGTCCCATCCCCACTACCTCCATTATGTAATACGTTTCGATGTGTGAGCTAGCAAGTCATTGTTGGTCTTCTGCCAAATCGCTGTGCAGAATCTGAGGCTGGAAACGACTCTGTAGAGCGTACTGTGCTCACACTAGGCCTGGTGCATCCATCAAGCCCATTACTGTATCGATTATGGTCCTTGTCACTAAGTGAATGCTTTTAGACCACGCTGGTATTTGATCACAGATCCATCCCTCTAGCCTAAATCAAATCTACAAGGGCTGTATCTCCTACCTACCCTCCTGCAGTATGTGTGTGGGCTGCACAGCCTTGACTTTGTAGTGCCTTGCCCTCCATCCCGGGCTGGGAGCCTCAGCTATCTCCCTGTCGCTGAGCCAAGTGACCGTCTCGAAGTTGTCTCCGTTGGCCAGGGCATCGACCTCCGCGCTGTGGACGCCCACCTGTTGGAACTGATGCAGACCACCGGAGTGGTCGAAGTGGGCGTGGGTGGCGATGGCAAGCAACGGGTTCTTCCTCTGCGGGTCTTTTCCCAGCAGGCCTTTGGCGTCGATGTATTCAGGTAAGCTCCTTAAGCCCAGACCCGTGTCTATCACCACGTCCTGGTGTGTGCCGCGCAGCAACCAGATGTTGGCTCGGTTCTCCGACTGGTAGAATCGCTCCTGGATCCAGAAGATTCCGTCTCCGAGCGATTTGTGAGCGTACCAGTCGACTGCAGACATCCCAGTTCATTCGCTTGTCGAAGTAGGGTTCAGTATGGTGTCGTACTGTCAGGTGATTTATTGGGGGGAGAGGTGTAACTAGCCTACCAGCTACAGATGATATGTTTTCATTGAGGTTAATGCGATGGTGGCCGCAGACACACCCTTGTAGGAGGACACTAAGCTCACTGGGCAAACCGATAAACGACGGCAGCTTAACGTGGGTTGCAATTGGCTATACGCAAACCACGCCTCCTCTGTCGTCACGCAGAGGAGGAGCGAGTTAAAGCCACATTTACGCATGCTGACAGTGGCGTATGGCGTGTGCAGGTTTCCAAAGCCGGTGCTAGCTAAGCAGTATCTTCATTAGGTTCAGCTGAAATGTATGTGATTTTTAAGAAGTTGCCGAGGGACAGATAAAACCGGCCAGAGAGGTACATTAAAAAACTGAAACATGCGGATCCAGTAAGAGCTAAATATCGCTGTCCAGCTCTGAAGTAGACTGTGCTTTTTTACATTAGGCGCAGTATACTAACAGGCTTCTAGTAAGTATTTCAACATACTATACACGCAGAGTGCGTCTCTGATGCTGACTAAAGCTTCATTGCTGGCAGAGTCACGCTAAAGGCGATGGAAGCTGTAGTACGTTAACTTTCATCAACACGTGTTGACTGGAGATATGTGGACGTGTGTGTGTGTGTGTGTGTGTGTGTGTGTGTGTGTGTGTGTGTGCAGGAACAGAGGAGACCTGCAGCCATGGCAGGCAAGGGTCGTGGAGTGGGTGCTTTTACCTTCAATATTGACGCTCTGGGCATCGGCAGGGGCAACATGCCAGAAGCCAGGGTGGGGCCCAGTCCTCTGTTTCCAGTAAGTACCGAACACAGTCTTTTACACACACACACAAGCGCACACACACACAAGCAGTATGTCAGATTGCATTTCAATATAACAAATTCACCTCTAATGCTCAAAAGGGTTGAGGTCAAACTTTACTGGAGTGACTTTAGGAGAGACCTTTTTGAGAGAGGTAGGTGAAATTTGCATGGAATTTGAATAGCAGACTATATACAGTGGACGTTTACTTATAATAAGTTAAGGTTTATTCTTTGTAATGAAATTTACAAAACATTTTACTGCATTTGTATTTAAATGAAGGCAGATGAAAGTATATTCATCGTGCTCATGGCCAACATGTGTTTAAGAGTTATGACCCAATGAGTGTCTCTCACAGTGTTCACAAATAAGCACAAAGGGGGTAAAGGGCAATAATGTATGTGCTTATGTAAAATTCATGGCCAGGTTTTCATTGGCCGTGTGTATTCCCCAAGAATATGGCAGATATTTACATTCCTCTTGGATTCTGCCAGGATGCTTTATGGGGATTTTTTTTCTTTTAAACACAGTTTGGACTATGCTATGCTTACAATGTAGTATATTTTGACTATTCATACTGAAAAAGTTGAACACCTTTACATGGCAGTCTGAATTTCAGTTAGATTTGAAATTTATTTGCACTTGAACATCATTAATATCGGCATTACATCATCCGTACTTCTCCAGAACACTGATTTTAAACCAGTTCCACTGAAAGCTGGTGAGGATGAGGACTACATGCTGGCCTTAAAACAAGAGATGAGGGGAACAATGCAACGGCTGCCACACAACATCAAACCTCAGTCCAATAAAGCAGGTGAGGAGAGCGGTGCATTAGAAGCCTGACATCAGCTGAAATGACGCTGTAAGACAGTTGTCTGCTGTTGGGGAAGATAATGCAGCTTTTAGGAACAAAGACTTTCAGTTAAGGTCATATCTGGGAAAGGGAGAGATGCAGATTAATGACAGAATATTGAGTTACAGATGTCTCATCTTGCGAAACCACAGATTTCTTTTGTCTGGATTACTGGCTTTTTAGAACTCTCCTGTTCCACAGTTAGCTAAATGTAACCATGTAAAGAAGTCAGTGTATTTTATAGGGGGAAGGGGGGGATTGCTTATTCAGCAGGGGGTCTGTGGTGAACATGACTATAGGGAAATTATCTATGAAAAGGAGGTGCACCCAGTTCTTCTGTGCAGAAGCAAATATACACACATCATGACCGATAAACAGAGAAGCAGCTGCTTCATATCTACAGCCTCTTCAGCAAGACTCTCATCCCACGGTTGGGCACTACTTCCACTGTCTTAGATAGCTGTTAGACATTGTACTCCATCCCAAACCTGCAGTAAAAAGAGAGCTGGTTGATGGGCTGTAGAGCAGAACAGATATTAAACGTCTTTTAGCTTGATGAGACCAAGGCCTATTAACTTCTCATCAGTGATCATCATTGAAAACAACTAGTCTGTCTTTGACAGGAAAAAAAGAAGGATTTGTTTGACAGGGCTCATTGTATTGACGCACAATGGGAGAGTTGAAGGAACTCTGTGAAGATCCAAGAAGGAGAATTGATAATTTACATAATTTGGGGAAAGTCTATTTGAGCTATTTTTAAACAATATCAGATTCCAAGTTTTCCATTTTCTGGAAGAAGATCCGAACTGTTACCCTCAGATAAGAGAAAATTGGTTAGGATGTTCACAACAACCCAAGAACAACCGGGTCACAAGTCTACCGTGAAATTGAAATTACTCAAAGACCAGCCGAGTTTTAGTTCTTTTGCCGACCACAAAAGAATACCCTGCTCCAAAATCAACAAGTGAAATTTGCAGCTGCCTACATGGCCAAATTCTCGTCTGTAAAAAATCAACAACTTCAAATTCACCTTAAATCCACAGCTAGACGGTTGAAATTTTGGACACAACTGGGTGTTCAAACAGGACAGTGTTCCCAAATGCACATCAACATTGGTTTTGGATTGGATAAAGCAAGACCAACATTAAGATTCTGGCTTTCCCAAAACCACAGCCTCAACGTTATTGAAAATTTGTGGACTATGCTTAAAAGTCGGGTCCGTCTGGGTGGGCGCCATTTAGTGTTATCAATCCTTTCATCCTTCAAGGACTGCCAAAATTAATCCAAGCTTGTGTAACAAATTCTTTGGGGTTTTTTTTGTTTTGTTGTTAGAGGCATTAATGGTGCATGCTGTACAGTCCTTCCACTCTATAAAAATAAGAGTTCAAAGAAATCATTAAAGCCCCGAATTACCATCACATTCATGCCATTGACTGTATGCAAACTACTGACCATGACAATGTGGGGTGAGGATCACGAGTAACACTGCAGTTTGTGTTGACGCACAATAGAGTAAGTGTTTTTAAGAGTATGACCTTTCTTTTGTTTACATGAAAACAGAAGTGGAGAGATACACCGAGAGATACCTGAAGCAAAGCCAGATTGATGACAATGAATGGACTCCAGGTACGTATGTAACACATCATCATGGGGTTAGGTGGAACACAAAAAGAGAGGACGATGATAACATTTTTATTTTTTTAGACTGGAACCTTTTTCCAAAAGAACTGATGCCCAGAAGAAAACGACCTCGAGCTAAAACGGGTACATTAAACACAATATGTATGAAATGACATTTCTTTTTACTTTCTTTGTTACTATAAGAATAAAGACCCAATGTTTAACTCCAACAGGCACAAAGAAAAGTGCGAAGATATCACGCAAGGACGCAGAGAACATTCTGACCAAATTAGATGTAAGCTTCATTTAAATTTACTGTCAGTTCTCTCTCCACATCTTTGGTGTTTCTCGTGAGTAATTTGATATTAATGTCAGGAACTGGCAAACAAAGATGACCCTGAAAAATCAGATGAGGAGACTGAAAAGAAGCCAGGAAATAAGGATGAAGAAGAGGAAATTGAAGAGGAAGAATACGAAGAGGAGGATATTGAAGAGGTGCAAATTTCAAGATGTACTGAAAAATGTGTTACACATAATGATCAATATGTGCAAACTAGATCTGACATTGCTTTTTATTTGTCCCGTGTAGGAAAACGACTACATAGAAAGCTACTTCGACAACGGTGAAGATTTCGCCGCGGACAGTGACGATAATATGGATGCCGAAGCAACATACTGAGCGTCTCTCAAGCAAGGAAGTGCTGAAGTTAAACATAATGTGACTGCTTCTTTTGGTTAAATATTGCACATGAGTTGGGAAAGCTGTTCAGTAGAGTGGAGCGAATTCTTTTCTAATCAAGCTTTCGTTAAAGACTAATGTAAATAAGAAATACTGAAATATTTGCACATGGCAATAATTTATTCAAAATAGATTTATTTTTCATCCTCTAGTCAGGTTTCACAGGTTGAAAGGCACATACTGTTAAGAACACACAATGCTCTGTCATAGAATATCAACTGAACAGTGATAAAATAAAAGGGCTACATAACAAGTCTAAAAATTGTACATAATTACAAATGCGTTATTGTGGGAATATTGTGCATTTTCCTCACCATGCTCTTATTTATATTTTTGATTCTTAATTGGGGAAAAAAAAAACCCAGTTCTTTCAAGCAGGATGGAAATTCAAGAAAAATTCATTTTAACTCCAACTGAGGATCAATACTGGTAGTGTATGTAAAAACTGATGTTCAGTCTTCAAATAAATTAATTTTAATTACACACACAGTGGCAGCAATCCTAACTTTTCCAACAAGTACCATTGGAAAGTGCAATGTAACTAACATGGCAAAAGTTACAGCTCAAACATCTTCCACAAACTCCCTGGGCAGCATTTGTGTGTAACCGGCTAAAAATTCTCCAGCACAGCTGACTGCAAAGACACCATCTCGAGTTTACAGGAGACACTCAGACCAACTATGAAATACAGTCACTTTTAAAAAGGTTGAAGCAGCACAGCATTGGTCTATCAAACCAGACGTAAATCTTGCAAAGAGTTGGACCCACATTCAGTCTGTCAACTGTATGCAAATGGAGAGACGCAAGTTATGATTGTGGCCACAACTTAATCTTTCAATCCTCCAAAGTTATTGTCTCCTGTATAGTTCAGCCAGATGGATTAGAGTGATGTTTTAAAAGTTATCTGTAAATGGGAACATCAGGATAGTTCTATTAGTTCTCTGAGTTAGCGACACATTTTAGGTGCTATGCTATGTTTTCTCATTTTCTCTATCTCCACCGTCTCCTGCTTTGTCCGCAACCCGTCCCTGCTGAGTTCCATTAACTGCAAGCCTATGTTGAGCATCTCCAGGAATGTCTTGACTCCCGATCGAACCGTTGCCTTGTTGAGACTCATGAGAGAAGCCTTTCTGAGTTTGTGTAGGCATACCATGATGGCTAACGTCAGCTTTCACAAGAACTTCATAGTACAACAGATAAAAGATGGGTGTGACGATGCCGACAAAAAGCATGATTGCCACAGCAGTCCACCATCCCATGCCCCAGTCTGCCCCATAATAAGGATCCTTCCTCTGTACTGGTTTATATCCAGCTTCTCCTAGTAATGGCTGCTGCTGCGTTAAAGAGGACACAACCTCACTGAGGCCGCTCCGAGATGGTCCTGTGGATTTCACCAGCCGCTCAATGTCCTTGTCCTTCTCCATCAGGAATCCTTCCACGCTGTCAGTGGAAGAACAGGAGTCCATGGAGGATTCAGAAGGGAGAGAAGTAATGTGCGAGACCTGAGGCGGGTGTCTAGTGCCTGTGGGCGAGGCAGATTTGAGAGTAGCAGCGTTATGAGTCTCAGTGAGGACACTAAAGCGCCTCACAGGAATCTTAACTGAACGCAGGGCAAAAAAGTCCTGTTCTGTCAAAAGGTTGTTCGCACGCTTGATGTCCGCCACCTGGGATTCACAGGGGGAAAAAAATTAAAAAAAGTAATTAATAAGCCACTTACAATTTGCTGTCTGTTAAACCTGTACTTGAACTCTGCATATATAAAAAAAAACACTGATTATAATAAACTTTCCACAGATGTTTGTCAATCTCACATATCTTTTCTAAAAAAGTGCTGCTTTACATATAATAAGAAATCATTTTGAAACATTGTAGTGAAAACTACAATGTTTCAATCTGAAGGTGTTAGGTTGCTTCCAATTCTTTGTTTAGCAAGCAGTTTCAATTTCAGAAATTAATAACCACTATCATCATAAAATAAAGTGAGCAACAGCAGCTTACCTACCTACAACTCACCTGCTTTCCTAGACATATAAAGCAACAAAGCATGTTTCTGTACGTTTCCCACATAAAGAGAAAAGTGCAGGTGTACAAAAACAAACAAATGAGGATTTTAGTCCATGCTGCAAAGGAGAGGTAAGACAAACACACAAATCTAAGTAAACACATACTGAGCAATGGTACTGTAGGGCGATGCTGTTCAGAGTGTCTCCCTCCTGGATATCTCTGGTCAAATAGATAATGTCATCCATTCTCTCTTTAGAGGTGCTCCTCCGGAGTCTCTCTCTGCCACGAGGCCGAAGCTCATAGCTTTCCCCATCCTCTTCTGACATATCATTTTCTGAGCTGTTGTTTCCGAACAGATAGGCATGCCCGCCATTGGCAGGCTGCACCATGGTGGCTGACTGGAATCCATAGTGCTGGCTTCTGCTGGACATTTTTCTTCACTGTTTTAGGCAGAAGGAAACAATGGCTCAGAGCACAGGCTGATAGACTGAATCAAGAAAAAAAAACTTATTAGAGTGTGCATCTTAAAATCTATGGGCTATCCAACTTACTTAACATGTGCTACTGTAGTTCAACAGAATAGGCATTAACATTTTGGCTGTATATACAGAAAACACATCAATCCTGCTATGATCTGACAGATAAGACTGATTACACTGAATGTTTTAGTCTCAACCTATACCACTATGATCATGCTATATGATCAGGCTAGTCAGCTCTCAAAAAGGCTCAGTCAGATCAGATAAAGGTCCACCATATCACAATTGTGAAATAACTGCAAGGCAATACTATGTTATCAGTTTAAACAAGAAGCCGTCTATTTTTGAACCAATGTAAGGCCAGACAACGAGTGCTATGTAAGCAGCATCTAGTGCTGAATGGTTTAAACAACGGGCACACCAGCAATCATCTTCTTATTCAAGTACGCAAGCATGCGATTAACTAACCAAGCTCGTAAAGTGATATGGTGGCTAAAATTTAAGGTTAGCAACTATTTAGCTACGTTGTTGTCTACGAACAGCACAATGCTGCTACACTCTCGCTTTTCTCGTAAAACAACGGTGAGGTGTGGGACGATTATATTTCAGAAATAACTGCGTAAGTTAAGAAACACTTTCTTTAAGCCATTAAACAACTGTCTTAAACAGACTTTCCAGATCCTCTCCAACAAGAAGCGACCCATCTCCACGGGCTAGGCTAGTGCTAACTGGAGTCCACATTTATTATATCGCCACCGCTAATGAGCTTTGTGTCCCGTTGATCAGCAGTTGATTAAAATGTCTTTAGGAAATCGTTTACAACTACCTTTGCCTGATAAAGTGAATCCCGATCCCTCAATTGTTCTTTCTACTGTCCATACTTCCACTGGATTCTCCTTGGTCTCTCCCTGTAGTCTGTTTGTTACGTGCCTGCTAACCGCTATTGAACTGCTACCGCTCACGCCACGTCAACACAATATTTACGTAATGACGCTACCACACGCGACCGCAGCGCAACCTTTATTTTTTTTTTTTGCCGCGAGGTGGCGCCCAACGTCAAGTAAAACTGCGTGTACGTGTCGGGAGTGAGAACGGGTTTCTCTTGGCTGGCCTGGAAACGCCTTGGTGTTCATATTCATATTAATATTCTTATTCTTCTATGACAAAAAAGTACAAGTGTTCATTTAAAGAAATAAACAGAGCAGTAAGAGATGTTTTGTTTTGTTTTTTTTTTAAATTTTCCTTAGCCGAAGGCCGTATCGTTTGTTTTCTGACCTGGGAGTTGGATAGTCCTGGCTCAGGGACTCTTTTGGACGCCCTGTGTCACTACTGCTTCTGGCCTCTTGTTGTCTTTTGGTGTGTTTGGTGTGTTTTCAGAGGTTTCACTCAAGGTCATATTGTTCATTTTCTTAACTAGGAGTCGGATAGTACTTGGCGTCCAACTTTTTTGGCTGCTCTGTGTCACTGGTGCTTGTCCTGGCCTCTTGTTGTCTTTTGGTGTATTTTGAGAGTTTTTGGTATCACTCAAGTTCATATTGTTCTTTTTCTGAACTTGGAGTTGGATAGTCCTTGAAGAAGAACTTTTTTGGATGCTCCGAGTCACTGTTGTTTCTTTTTTTCTCAGTGTCTACTCTCATCCTCTTTCTCTCTGGAGAGTAGCTCTCAGAGTTGTTTTTGCTGCCTTTGGAAATCTGACTGTATTGTCTTTTCAACACAGTTTTTCTTCACACGTTCGTCTGTTTTTCCTTCTTGGAGAGCAGCTGTCGTCACTTCTGCAATTCTGTGCAACATAATTCGGGCCTCGCTTCCTCTTGAGTGGAAGCTGGAAATTTGTTTCATAGAAATGATAGAGTTGTTTTATTTTCTCAGTTTACACCCATGTTCATATTCGCGGTAGCTGCGAGGTTAAACTAATGGCTTTGTTTATAAAAGTACAACAGTGTACTGTTGGCTGTGAACACCGAGCCTTTATGGGGGCTAAACCCTGCCAAACGTGTCTGTAAACAGCTAGATTAACCTTAAGCCAGATAGATTCCGTTTTGTCTTAACCTCTGTCACTATGAACAGGATATAGTTAATATAGTTTACTCTAATTAAATACAGAGTAAACTGTATTATTTATATTCTGAATTACGTGTCCGTTGGTTACCACTGCTGACCCTGGGATATACAGTATAGCTAAAAAATAGTCTAAGAGACTATGCATAAAGAAAAAGAAAAAAATTGCACAATTCTAATAAGTCTGAAAGTCAATATTTGGTATGACCACATTTCTTCAACATAGCCTGGACTCTCTTAGACAAGCTTTCTTGTAATTTCTTAAAGTAGGCTCCAGGAATAGTTATCTAAGATTCTTGAAAGACATTCAAAGCTCTTCTTTGGATGTTTTCTGTGTTTTTTCTGTTCCGGGTGTGAGTTTACTGCATGGGAAGTGTGTTTGGTATCATCGTCACACTAAAAAAATAAAGCCGGTGCCAGAAACACTCTTTCCGCACTCTTTCTGTGTTTCATGGTGCCTCAAATTCTGACAGCAGTTCATAACTCCATAAACTTTGCCAAGTTCCCCAACACCATGTGGCTTAAATGCAGCTCAAAAATAATGACAGAGCCTCCACTGTGTTTTACAGATGGCTGGACTCTGTACATACTGAAAATGATTTGAACCAAAAATCCGAACCAAAATGTTTGGAGTAATCACTCCGCAAGACCTGTTGCCACTGATTTTCAGTCTCGTTCTTGTGTAATTTGGCATACCTCAGCTTTTTCTCCTTGTTTTCCTTCCTCATGACTTCTTGACAGCCACCTTTTCCACAGACCATTTCTGATGAGGCTTTAGTAAACAGAAGATGGATCAATCTACGGGCCAGATCCATCTCGAATGTCCTATGTGACGTCTTTGCTGGATTTATTTGTCTATTTCTAAAGGATATGATTTTCAGATACTGTTCATCTGCTGTAGACAATTTTTTTAGCCTTGCCACTTGTTCATTTTCCTCAAATATTGGCTAAAGATAGAATTTGATGTATTTATTTTTATCCGTTACGTGTAAAGACAACACTGCTTCCTCATTTGAGTTAGTTGCCTGTTTTAACCTTGAATGATTCATAAATCAGTATTAAATGGCTTATCAAATATACTTCCTAGAACATGGACAATGTACAAGGACTGGGCTGAAAATGGGTGGAAAAGCAGCCAATGCCCAGAGAAAAACTTTAGAAAAGCTGAAGAACTATTGCTCAAGAGTACTTAAAGTAATTAGTAATGTATAGCAATGAATGAATGGTTTCTATTATCATTACACATAGCGCAATGAAATTTGGTTTGGTTTGCTACTGAGAAAATAAATAAATGAACTAAATAAAAATACCTAAGTTAACCAGAATAAAGCGCATAAAATTTAAAAAACGAGGTGTAGCTCAAGACTTTTGCACAGTACTGTATATATTATTGTATAAAATTGTGTGAACTGGGACCAGCTGTAAATGAAATTCCTCAGGTGCTAATTTGCAAAGTTTGTGGAGAGTATAAGTGGCAGACGACAGCGAAGAGGAGAGCGGCTCTCCATGCCTGCTCAGCTCACAAGGTGGAGCTGTCGGCCAGCACAGCGTGCGCACGGTAGTGTGCGCCCTTCAGAGACAAATGGGATTAAAACATCTTGTCTCATTAGCAGCGACCGGGAGACGAGCTCGAGTCTCGGAGTAGCTGTAAAGTAAGCTTTCTGCTCGGACAGCAGGCCGTGTTTGTACAGTAACAACAGCTACAGCTGCCACATGGCCGCAGGAGCCCGGAGTTGTGTGTAGAGAGGAGCAGGTCTCACAGAGCCGTGTCCGCCTCGGCTATTTCAGCCAGCTCCAGTCCCGTTACATGACAGACGCGCTTCTACCCACGTTGTTCACGGAGAGCTAAAAGCTGCCGAGTGGAAGGTTCGGTGTCAGATAACACGAAACGATGCAGTTACCGGCTGCTGTTTGAGAAGACGTGGAGCCGAAGATCTTCGGAGCGCACACTGATGTTATCCACAGAAATAAACATTATAGAGCACAATATTTTGGACTGAGAGGTCAAGCACGGTGTCAGGTAAGTTAACACGATTCGTGTTGTGTGCTTTTACTGAGATTTTTCTGTCTGTCAGTGTGATTTGTGAGTTAAGAACGAGGATGAGTGGCGACCAGCAAAACTTTACAAGATTCATTTCACAAAGAGCTGAAGATGCGTCCGATGTGGTTTCGTGACACTCTTGTATTACAGTCTGTCAGGACAATGCAGCCGTCTTGGATTTATTTCTCAGTAAGCCAGTGAGAAATGACTGGTTCCTCCAGCCGCTAGAGTCAGCGGTGGATTAATAGTGGGAAGGATAAAGGAAACAAATGAGTAGCGATACCCCTCATCAATTATGCCAGACAGCTCAAGCAGACGCATTGTGTAAGACTATAAGAAAACGATTAAAAGTGGTTGGCCGCTGCTAATTTCTTTTTGCCCTGTGCCAAAAATACCCCTCGGTGCAGCTAATAAAATTGAAAAGCTTAAATATTGATTCAGCGCAATCAGTAGATGAATGGCCGAGTAGCCCATTGAGGACGGAGACAAACGCTTCCATGGTTACATCCAGGATCTCCAGTGTGATTACTCCGCTTTGTGTGGGTTTTCGCTCTCCCACTGAAATAAAACAACAACTGCCACACATGGTGAGCCGGGGGACCTTCTCATAGACTGACTAATCTATAGGCTTACTCGGGCCATAAGTAATCTTGGCATACTTTGAGTTGCGCACATGTGCTGCTACTGTTAAAGAAACGAGCGGCGCCTTTAGCCCCATTGTGATACTGCTTCTTTTTTGGGGGTTATTTTACGCAGATGGCTCCATAATTTACACCATTTCGTGGGGTGGGGTTTGCAGACCTTAAATAATTGAACATCTCCTCCTGATCTCTAATTGATTTGACATGATGTCATCTTCGTGCGTCCTTTGCAAATCTCTTTTGTTGCCTCCTCTGTGGTGTGGCCAGCAGAGTTAAATCCTTTTTTCTCACTGGGGAGGAAGGGTGGGGAGCTGTTTCTGTATCCATTCAGCGTCTACACCTGCTCTCCATCAGCTGTTTCTTCTGTGAATCTTTGTAGAAATTAGTAAAATGATTTAATCAATTTTTTCCCTCTTTTTTACAAAAAAGCAGAAGTTGACAGGGGGTTCACAGTTGTATTGTTTTTAACCTCCTCTCTCCATTCTCATCATTAGAAAGTCATATGTCAGAGTGAGTTTGTTTTTGCAGATTGGGGTTCTCTAAGATCCTCACTTGCTCAGAGGTCAGGTCCTTTGTTTGTCGGTGTTTATGTCATTGCCTGGCAGGGGTCAGCCCCCATTCGCCTGTGCAAGGGGCTGAATGTGATTCACTGGGCGGAAACTGTTTTACTGCTCGCCTCTCTTTCCTTCTGTCTCACCTCCCTAATGGCTGCACGGTACAAAGGGGGGCAGTGCCATAAACAGACTATTCATTCATGAAAGGTGTTGGACGGTTGCACGATGCAGAAAGGATGAGACCAATATTTTGTGGGGATGAGAGGTACTCTCGTTTTAGTGTGTGGGGATAGAGCGAAAGAGTGGATGAAGGCACCATGCAACAGGCTACCCCCACCCCCACACACCCCCCATTGAATCACTTGCTTCACAAGATATGTGAAGCACATCTTTTATCTATCTCTCTTTGATTGAATGAAATTTGTGGAGTTTAATTAGAACAATGCATGACGTGAAGGCTACTATCTGTGAACAGATGCCTGTGATCTTTTTGTTTGCTTTTATAAGCAGACGGTATAAAAAAAAGTTATTTTGTTTTCATCCACAGTTTTGTGCTTTACTAAACCATCTTTTTGCATGGTAAAAACACAGGATAGTAAAGAAATGTGTAAAGAAAAAGAGTGGATTCAGTCAGTATAAGTTAAAACTATTGTTTTATGGTCAGGTTGTCATTTCATCACCTTGAAAGGGCACCGACTTTGAAATGATCACGTCTTTGAGGCAGATTCTTATTCTTCACATTGAACTTGGCGTTATGCAAGGATCTGGTGTGAAACATGAAAACAAATTCCTAAAACAGTTGTTAGAATAAATGTTTTTGGGTCAATTTAAAGCTAAAATGCGAAAGGTTTCTCCATACCTTTAGTATGGAAAATATCCAAAAGACATGCAGCTCAATTTAACAATGTTTCCACTAACAATCAAAGACATGACTTTTTGGATTTAAGCTTTTTCTGTTTTGTGTATAGTGACTGGATTACAGTAATAAATAGGGACAATTTCTGACCCTTTGGGGTGAATGTCCTCAAGCAGGAGTTTTTTCAAATTGAACTCTTTCAGTTTTTGATATTATTCCAGTGTGTTTCATATCGATTACACAACAGCTGACACTGTGTTGGGAAGATCGTTTTAATAGGATTTTCATCTCCCTTAGGAGACATTGAAAAGGTACAGAGAACATAAAATGCAGGACAGTATTTGATTAAAAAAAGTAAATAAAGTAATCTGTACCGTTCATATTTGATGTTGAGATCTTGTTGTATGTCCTTTTGTCTAATTAACATTCAGCATGCTCCTTCTGGCTCCTCAGCAACAAGTGAGACTGGAGCTATGCTAACTTCAAATGTCGCCCTGCTTTTTATCTGAACGTTGATCATTATGTCTAATACTTCATTGCCTGGTCTGGTGAAGCAAGCTTAAGATTTTCTAAACTGACGAATTCGAGCCATGAATAATTGTCTTGAAATGTTCTCTCTCTGTTTTACTGTTTTGTACTTTGTTTTTAAAAAGTAATTTGACAGTTGGTGCTTACACACGGGAAACAGGATCATGGTTTAGTAGCTGTTGTCTTTGGAGCAAAGACACAGGAAAGCGGTGGCCTTTCAGTGATGTCCAGCAATCCTGAGGTCTCTTTAGCGGGCCTAACCAACCACATATTGTTCCCAGTGAGAGGATTCTAGTACGGTCACTGCCGTGAGCTCTCAGCTGTGACCTCTACATCACATTTCACAACCACAAGCTCATTACATACACACAGACACATACACACACACACACACACTTGTACTTTTAGAGTTATTGTTATAGTGTCTTCTCTAGGAGCGAAAAGGAGACCTTGTACTTGTTCATCTGTTGACCATCTCCATTCCAGGACTAAACTTGAACCTGACCTTTTTGGTGGTAAATCAGATAGATTTCAGAGCCTTTACTACCTGCTGTTCTAACTCTGATGCATGACCAGTTCTTCTAAAATGTTACAGAATTATCAATACAAAATATCAGTTTCGTTTTGTAGTATTTACACTACATTCAATTTTAGCTACATTTCTGTCCTTGCAAGTTCAAGCTGGTCTGTTTCTTTTTATCTAGCAAACAGCATGGAAAATCTGTGCACAGCAAAATTTCCTCAGATATCAAAACATAGGGAAAAGTACAAGAACATTCTGGAAGGCTGTGTCCTTTGTTTCACATTAGCTTGGCTAGACTTTGTACAAGTTAAATGGCGTTTTAAAGAGTACTGAAAACATTTTCTTTTCACCAGTCATCGAATAATGTGTTATTCCAAAGCTCCACAGATTTATTTGATGATTACATCTTTGGTTGTTCATTATTGATTCCATTCTTTTAAACATGAAGACCCCACCTGGATCCCTTTGTCTGGCGATAAATCCACACATGTTAAAATCCACGTGGAGCCATGTGGAAAGCATCCTGTGGTGCCCTCCGCCCGTGGTGCAAGTCACAGCCTCACATTTGGCTGGAAGGACATCATGGATATCTAACCTTATACTGTTTCTTTTTTGTAACCATCATTTCTCCTTTCTAATGACTTTACTTGTGTTACGTGTGTCTGAGTCTGAAAGAGCGTGAAAAATAATGAGCTTCAGAAAAGCAGTGTCCTGTCCATATAAAACAAACCGATCGAAGTAGGTCACCAATGTTTTACATCTACAACTCCTGGAAAAACGTTTGGCATCACCGCTCTTAAGTTTTTTACTTTGAAGCACATACACAGACCACAGATATGATATAAAAACTACTTTTGTTTGATTGCTGAAGATTCTGGCTTCGTGAAATTCATGTAAAACAGGTCAGTTGTTTTTAAGATCAATGACATTTTTTCCAGATCAATCTGACAAAGAAATTATGCAAAATAATGTTGGCTGTTCCCAGTCACCCGTGTCTAAAATGTCTAAAAAGTATGGGAACATTATAAAAGGAAAATATACTAGTAGATGGAAGATGTCACAGCATCAGGAGAGAAAACTCAAAGCAATACTGTATGTCTTGAAAATGCACAAGTAAACTGATGAAAAGCAAATGGGGAGAAACATGTTTGTTTGTCATATAACTGAAATGGGCTGAATGAAATGGGATTTACATACAGAAAAGTGAAACTAAAACCAGCATTACCACCTAAACAGAAGAAAACAAGGTTACAGCGGGCTACAGGGAAGTGATCAAAGACTGCGTTTGATTGGTTTGGTTGAAGGCGATGTTTAGTTATGAATTACAGGTCTGCACTGGCCAAGGAGATTATGCTGGGACTTTAGTCTGGTGTCATTCCAGTGAAACATAACAATGACTGCCTGAGGAAAATAAGCAGACTTGTGTGTGAAATAAAAGACTAAGAGAGATACACATGCACACATTTTGGACACTTGTCTCATTCTGTCAATAGAAAACAGATTTGGTACATGGCACGCTTTAATCTGTCAAACAGTATCCGTGCTAGCTTGATACACAGTGTTGCTTTTCATTAATGAAGTACCTTTTTTTTTTTTTTTTTTGAATGAACATCCTTCAAGTGTGGTGATTCCATAGTTTTTTTTCTTTATTTATCCACTAACCCCCTAGTTTCTGTGTAAGACCCATCATTTTACATTTCATTTGCACAAACTTTCCTTCTTTGTTTATCTCTCACTGCTCTCATTGCGCCGCTGTTCATCAAGTCAGAGGAATTCCTCGTATGTTTGTGTGGTTGATCCAAGCGTGCCCGAGAATGTGGTGGGTGTGTTTCTTTACGTAAAAAAATGTGCACATCCACTTTCTCTCATTGTCTGGGTATATGTTTAAAAAAAGGTTTTAAAAAAGCCAGAAAATTGTCATGTTTTGTTGTATGGACACTGGACAGGACCCACAAACATGAACACGTGCACCGTCTCAAATTCACTATTACATAATACGTTGGTTGTTTTGAATCACAACAAAGTTGATTAACAGCTTCATTTGAGCCATGATCACCATTTATTTTTACTGGTTTTGGTATTTTTCTCTAATAAATGAAATTTCTTGACCCGAGTCGTTCAGGAATTTGCTTCAGCCTCACCGTCTGGCCCTTAGTTTTCAAGAGGCTACAACAGCCTGAAAAAGGGGCTGTCCCACACCTACTGTAGTAAGGACGTGTATAGTGTGTGTGTCCTTATTTAAAAGTGATAGAGGAGAGCTGGGAGAATAGAAGGGAGTCTGAATGGGAAGATTTGGATTCTGCAGGAGAGGAGGCTAGCATGCCAAAAAGTGGGAGAAACAAAAAAAATAGAGAACTGTGGCAATGTCAGAAATGCACATAGAACACAAAAAGGAGCATGAGTGAACAAAAGCCTTGCTCCTTAAAATTGTGTGCTGGTCAGTGAATCGTAAAGTCCCGCTTCTTCTCCAATGAAAATACGCCCCCGTTCTGGGTTGCCTCTCTGTTTTGTGAACTCTTTTGAAATGCAATTAGCATTTCATCCAGGCCCAACCGGTTACATGCAAGGAAGTAATACCCTTTCTAATTTGGCCCTTTGGTCTGTGAAGCTATGGAGAGCGCAACCTTGTTTAATCCTCTGAAAGTGTTTTTCTGTCTGCCTCCAGCACTGTCTGTCATACAGGCTAATCAGTCAGCCAATGCTCAAACTGGAAAGCCCACTAAACTGCTCGCACACTGGTCCCTACTCAATTGGAACCACTTTCTTTTTTTCTATATCCTTTCCTTCACACTAAGAAGAAGAAAAATCTCTTGTTTTTGGTTGGGGACGCAAGATGCCATTGGCTCCACTTAAGAGCAGCCGACCACGGCCATATAGACAATACCTCAGGAGATTTCTCCCTCTCTGTGTTTCCTTTTTCACAGCAAAATGCACTTGATTGGCAGTCTCTTGCCCCTGAAGGAGAAATGCCTGGTTTGAAAAGTATCGTCTGACAATAGCTGGAGGGCTGACCTCATGCATTTTTGTTCTTTAGAAAAGTATTCATTGAACAGTTTTCTAAGTCCTCTAATGTGGAATGGCATAATTTTGTTGCAAATCAGCCCATCCTGACTTCACAAAAAACACTTTCTCCATTCTTGTTGGACTAATTTTAAGTTTTCTGTTTTTCCCCCTTCAAATAAATAGGATTCTTTTTTTCTTTTGCGTAGAGCCCTCCAAAATAAGCCCAGTGAGTAATGCCGAGTTTTTGTTAGATTTAATGATGTATGTTTTAACTCTACTCGCTTATTAAGTTTCTTAATTTCCTCACCCCAACCTCTCCGTATGGCGAGAACATTCACTGATCTAAAAATACATGTAGAAAGTACATGTGAAGTGCAATTATGGGCTTGTGAGTTGACCGGGAATGACAGCCGCGGCTACGCTGGGCTGAGAATGGACGGTGGGTGGTTTCTGACATTCGGCCCGACACACACTGGCCTGGTGGCATCACTTAGTGTGGAGAACAACTCCAACAGAGACCAAACCAATAAACAGATCAGAGGAGACTCTATGGTTTGGGGCTAAATACATAACAAATGCAAACCAGCATTTTACAGCAGCTACTCTATTAAAAGGAATATCCTGCTTATGTATATGAATTAAATTAAATGGTGATATTATTAATAGGTTTTTTATTCTGTTTTTGGTTTGTTTCATTTTTTGTTAAATGTGGTAGCCTTATATGAATTTTGGCAGCTCATTTTTAACCCAACTCTGCTTATTAAAGCTTAAATTATGAGTTGCTTGTATTTTGCATAACCTCTGAATAATAAATTGCTCAATCTGTCCACAGGGCACTTCCACTTTCCAGTGTTTACAACACTGAATGGTTGGTTTAGCAGGCTATAAATAAAGAGCAGTACACATAAAGGCTTAATATCAGCTCTTATGGTATGCCTCTTTTTCTGCCAAACCATCTGTCTGTTTGTCGCTGTTTACTTTATCTGTTTATCTTGATTAGTATCATTTATTCGGTCTATTTGCGTGGTCTGTCTTTAGTGTGAATTTTTACTGAGCAGACACACAAGCATTCCAGGAACACTGTTATATTAGTTGATGTTAATGACAGAGCAGTTTCTTTTTGTGGCCAGACTGACTCCAGATCACCAACCCGAGCTGTAAGATTGATGAATGAGATCCTACCACAGGCCTCCTTGTGTCAGAAATCTCTAGACGGCTTTGTGTTAGCATATGTGTGTGTATCCACGTGTGCGTTTAGTGAGCAGGCATATATATATATATATATATATATATATATATATATATACAACCACATAGCCTTCACCATGTCACCATGGGCGTCTCAGGCTCAGGGAAGCCTCGGGGCAGGGATGCTGCATGGGAAAGCCCTTGATTAAAACTCTACAGACTGTTATCCCACAATATCCTCAACCAAAAAGGAAGTAAGGGTATTGCTTTCCACTTTTACAACTTGCAGTACTAAGTAGTCTCCTCTAAATGATGAGAGGAAAAGCAGAGCGCTTGATTGTGGTTTCAGAGGCTAGGATTTTTTCTTTACTAAGCTTCCAGTAGCGAAAAGGGTTGACAGATGCTGTCTTTGATAAGTCGAAAAAGACAAATTTCCTATATATGAACAGAAGAGAAAAATTTAACTCAGTCACTGTCAAACATTAGAGTCTGTAAGAACACTGAAAAACTACTTGAGTTGAAGCCTGCAAGCTTCATGTACCTTGTGTCAGATATCAAACACACCCTCCAAATTTGGCTGTTTGTTTCAGCTCCAGAATGTCCTATCTGACCCTCACTGCTGCCTGCTGGTTCAACCCCTCCACCTCCTGAACGCGTGCCTGTAGGGTCCAAGGGAAGGAATATTTTGGAGCCCAACTAATCTGCACTGCCCTAATAAACCATTGCAAACAGAAGTCATTTGACATAATATTTGACAGCATTTATTTCTTTAACTCAGTCACCTGACTTACTGCAGCTGACACACGGTGAATCTTGCACTGTCACGCTTACTACCGCTGTAAAGTCTTAGGCTTATAATGAATAATTGATGTTAAAGATTACAACGCTGAGGCCACTGTCAGGAGAAACTCTAGAGATATCAGCAACAAGCTCTGACCCCAGGAGCAGCCCTGCAACCAGACACCTCCTCAGCACCTCTGATAGGGATATCCAATAGATCAGTCAGTGTGTGTGTGTATGTGTGTGACTGCAAATGATCCGATGTAACAGTTTTTTATGAACTGGGCTCCTAACACCAGGTTGCCACCAGTTTTCCTTTTGGTTTTTTTGCAAGAAGGGCTGAGAGGTGTTGGGGCCAGAATACCACTTCCTATCACAGATATTGTAGCTGTGATTCATCATGGTGCTTTTTATGTTTGAGCGTGTTTATTTGGGTATCAGGTGATGATGTATGCATTACTGTGATAACTAAAACAAAGTTTGTCTCCATGAAAAATGAACTTATGAGATGAGTGAATACTGAGTGATTGGATAGTGAACTCATGCCCCGTATACAGTAGAGCATATGTGTGTTGTTCCATTTGCCTTTGATCTGAGCTTAACTTTTGAGTGCTAAGCAATGTTGTAGCTCAATGTCCACATACTGAGATACTTTCCTGGCAAATCCTGCTTATGTAAAAGTAATCTGGAAGTATTATGCACTGCTCAGAAATGATTACAGTGAACAACAGGTTTAGGAATTTTTATTTTTTTTAAAGAATTATTCTGCATTGTTCCAGGCCAAAGGTTAATTTTTTACTTTAGCTTATTAGTGCAAAATTGTGCTTTACTATTTAGAAAACACTACATACTGCAGCGCTACCTATTTACTAGGTGCAGTTTGTGTTCCAGGAAGTAATGTAATGCAGTAGGAAGGAAAGTAAGTGAGTAGACCGTAGTCAGGATCATGGGGTAAGTCAATAAAAGCAAATTTGGATGTTCACATTGTACGGCCTCTTTAGTTGTGGGGCTTTCTGTGGCTTTATCTGTCAGATTTAAGAGCCCTCAGCTCAGCTGTCATCTTTTCAGATTTGGGTCCAAGATATTTGTGATGGACAGTGTGTTTTCTCTCCCGTGTCCTGGACTGTCACCCAGTTAGCTATCTGAGCTTTCAGACCGAGCTTTATGGATGCATGCTGACTTAGGCTGCTCTGCCAAATACATCAATATATGAAAACTGGTTTGTGTGTGTGTGTGTGTGTGTGTGTGTGTGTGTGTGTGTGTGTGTGTTTGCAAGAAAGAAACTGTGTCTCTGCGCACCTCTCTACATGAACTGTGACTCCCAGTCTTATCAATGTCAAAGGTCTGCGCCAGGCACTCCATGCCGCCTTTAGCTGTGACAGACAGATCCTAGGGGCCCCTTAAACCCCTGGGGTCAGAATTGGCACAATGCGTGATGCCAGCACAAAAACTGCCCTGCTGCTTATAGAACAGACCTGTGCCATCCACACAGCATCTGCTTTGTATTAGGCCCTTTGAAGGAAGTGCGGCATCTGGGTCAGTGGATGTGAAAGGGCTGCCCTCTGTTTTGACGTGGGGTTGCTAGGAGGGTAGAGGGTTGGATGCTTGCTAACATCCATCAAAAATGATGGTTTAAATAATGTGAGGCAATCATTGGGAAGGTTGGAAATGAGGTTTTGGTACATAACGATTGAGCAAAGATGTGGGATCTCAGACTATTTGAGAACTGAAAGCAATATAACATTGGAAGACTGAGACTGACTACGGTATGTTGCATTCTCTACAATAACACTTTGAAGATTTTCTACAAAGTTTACAACCTGTGGCCAGACCAAACTAGACATTTGGTGACTTTACTGTCTCATATAACTTAATTAGGCAGGCAAGTGGATACAATTGCACACACACACACACACACACACACACACACACACACACACACACACACACACACTTACAAGTCAATTTCAGTGAGATGATACAACCAATAAGGTTTATGGTGTTTTACTCAAACTTTCGGTCAGCAATTCAATTGGTTTCCAACCCCAGGAACGAGAGCACGGCAAATAAGAGGATTTATTCAACCCGGGCCCCTCTTTGTCCAGCAACACACTCACCTCTGTTCCCCCTTAGCCTTACTCTCTGTTCCCCACTGTCCAGCTTTGTGACCCACCAGCTTTAAATCCCTTTTTGATGGATTTTCCAGCCATCTCTCCCTTCCTGGCATGTGTGTGATATATGCAACACCCCCCCGCACACAGACACAAAACACAAACTCTTAAAACGTGCAGTATTTGTTGTATTTGTCACAACATAAAATTTGCACCAGTTTATTCTGAGTGTATTCATCAGCCGATAACTTTTAATGCTGTTACAGTGATTTCTGCCATTGAAGTTGACATAATGACTGATCGATGGTCTCCATTTAAACATCCTCCCGTACTGAGAATTACTCAGATTGATTTAACAGTAATGGAACAAATGAAAAGTGGGATATTTGCAATGCCCAACTTTCCTAAATGATTTCCGTGTATGAAAAAAAAAGAACCCAAACAGCATGACTTCATCCACTCTAGTTGCTGATGTTCTTTTTCAACCTTGTAATTAAGAGCAAATATTTTTTTAAAAGACCTTACGTGTTCATACTGTTAGCCAGGCTGTGTGGTGCAGATCATGAATGGGATGGGTAAAAGGCAACAAGGAGGACACAATCTGGCTTTAGGCTAGCTCCGCCCCACGCGTCATGCTGTGTTGTTTTGTTTTGTGAACCATGACAACTGTCTCAGCAGCTCCATCCAGCTTCTGGATTATTCTGCGTGTGAGAGCTAAGCAGGGGGTGACAGAGAAGAGAGATGAGAAAACATGACAAGATGAGAGAAGTGGAGAGCAGAGGGGTGTGGAGGACACAAACTAAGATGTGAGGATTGCTGGAGGAAGCAGGGGAGTCGCAAAATAATTAGAGAGAGGGAGAAAAGACAGAGGTGGTAATGCAGAATTGCACGGATTGCAGGGCATGACTTTTGATTCATGTGGTGAAGAACTGTAAACTCAAATGCAACTGCTTTAGCAGTTATGACAACATGAGGACAACAGGCATTGGACTTATGGGATACTGTTGTGAATCATTCAGACCACAATGACCAAAAAGCCTGCCAGGCTCCACATTATAAAAGGCAGCAGGCCTTCTGAACATCTGGCTATTCAGTATTGCCTATAGCACATAACAGTTGTAATGTGTGTATGTTTACATTTTAACATCAGTAATGTTTAATGTAAAAAATAGGTTTATTTTTGTAAACTCTGTATTTGTTTTTAGAGTTGTTTTTGTATATGAATAAGGATTTTTGATCTAAATAAACTTGTGTATTCCAGAGGTGTGGACTCGAGTCACATGACTTGGACTCGAGTCAGACTCGAGTCATTAATTTTATGACTTTAGACTTGACTTGAAAAAATGTTCTAAGACTTGTGACTTGACTTGGACTTTTACACCAATGACTTGGGACTTGAATTGGACTTGAACCGGTTTACTTGAAAAGACTTGATATTTTACCCCAAATATAAAATTTAACACGCATATTATATAGAGATTGAAAATGTGACGTCATTCACGGGTAGAACCGCAAAGGATTCTGGGAACTCGTGGCAAGCGGTACTAGCGCACGCAGGCTTTCAATTAAAATCAGTTATACAGCGATAAAAAGAAACACAAAAATGTCAAGAAGCTGTTGTATTATTAACTACAATAGCCGGTCGCATGACAGCCACGGGAAGCCGACGGGTAAAGAGATCGGTTGGTCGTTGAAGAGAAATTGTTTGAGCCATGTTTCCAAAGTAACAAAGACGCGACGGATGGTCGGGATTGCAGCCATTCAAAGATCAAATATAACGTCCCAGAACCCTCCAGCTCACAGGTTAGTCTGCTCCAAGCATTTACACGAAGGTCAGTGTTTTTTAGTAGTTAATGCGTCATTTTCATAACATAATTGGTGATATAGGTTACAAGCAAGTCTGGCACTGAACAGAAATTGTCGCGCTATGCTCCTTTGTTTATTGTGCATAAATAGTGAATTGTCCTGACACAATATTGTGTTTCGCTTCTGTTATTATGGTACATTGACAAAAACATATACTTTTATTCACAGGATAAAACAGGTTTTTTGTATCACTAATTGCCCAGTACGATTACAGCATACAATATTGTTGTCACTGCTACATTTCTGTGATGGGTACCAGAAATTATTTCCACTACTAATTAATTACCGTTGAGCTCAAAGGTCCTATTAATAAACGGTTAACGAATGTGTATTTATGACGACGATTTGTGAGACTGGTAAACTTATGATACGTACGATGGTCTTTCGTTCTACACGGTGCATTTCAAGGTCCTGCACCCATCCGTCGGTAAACTGTACCTGGGCTTGTTGCAGTGACCGGAAGTTACTAAACTTCATGAGTGTATGCACTCACTCCAAGAAGCGTATAATTATAAATATGCATATAAATATGCTAAGATGAGATAGCTGACTTCATCTAACTAGCAAATGTTTTCCAGGCTACGTTGGTGATGCAGTTTTTTTTAATGTGTATGATATTTTTGTCATGCGATTTTAAAGCTGGTCCTACAACCGCATCCAAGAATAACATGCAGCTTATCTCAGAACTGTCGGTGAAAATTATTCTTGGAGCTAAGTTTAATTGAGCTGCATTTTAAAGAGGTGCAATTTCACAATTTGTGTATATTTTCTAAGTTCACTATTTTGTCATGTGTTGAGAAAAACACAGATTTTAAAATTACATGGTCTAATATTTACATTTAGCATAACTGCAACATTATTTTTTCGTTTGTTTTTTTTTAAAGACTCGAAAGGACTTGAAATTCAAAGTTTCAGACTTGTGACTTGACTCGGACTTTTACACCAGTGACTTGAGACTCGACTCTGACTTGCCTGACATTACTTGAGACTTGACTTGAGACTTGAGGATAAAGACTTGAGACTTGACTTGAGACTTGCAAAACAATGACTTGGTCCCACCTCTGGTGTATTCTAAATAATTGTTTCCCCGATATGTGAATCACTTTCTCAGTAATGACAAATTTTGATGTGATGATTGTTTATTCAGAATTGGTCCTGTAGAGAACATATCAGCATTATGTACTAAATCTGAAGTATGTTTGTGTGTTATTAAGTATTATATTATTAGGGCCCGAGCACCGAGAGTGCGAAGGCCCTATTGTATCTGCTCCGTTTCTTATTATTATTATTATTATTATTATTAGGGCCCGAGCACTGAGAGTGCGAAGGCCCTATTGTAATTGCTCTGTTTCTTATTATTATTATTATTATTTCGGCAAATGAATCGGCCTTTTGAGGACCTAAACATGCTCTAAAACTCATGAAATTTTGCACACGCGTCAGGTCTGGTGAAAATTTACGTATTTTAATGTTCTCAGACATGACCAGGGAAAATTAGCTCAGTAGCGCCACCTAGAAAAATGAAAAACGCGAGCCCCCGGTATGAGTATGACCTACATGTATGAAATTTGGCACACATATGTATCATGCCAAGACGAACAAAAAAGTCTGTGGGCCCATTGACGCAAACCCAACAGGAAGTCCGCCATTTGGAAGAGAAGGTGACATTTTGGCTCTAATTTTGCCATTTCCATGCCTCGAACTTTTGCGAACTCCTCCTTGGGGTTTGATTTCATAACCTTCATATTTGGTCAGTGTCAACTACACCCTTGTGCCATGTTAAATTGCGGAGCTTTTGAGTTTTCACAATACTATGAGGCCGTGGCGCCATGGCGAATTTCGATGACCATGAAAATCTTATTGCCTCTCATTTTGTCATACATTTTCTGACCTTGACCAAAGTGAACACATATGATAAGGCTCCACCCCTGAACATATTTCAACTGCCATATTTGACACCAGGGACAGCGCCACCTAGTGGGAACAGGAAATGTCATGTTTTACACTTTGGGGTACAGTATTGTGATGGGTGACATCTGCAGCCTCAAATTTCTCCAGGAAAGCCTTAAGGAGTTGGTCTTGGGTTACAGTGAAAACTGTGACTTTTCACGAAAGGGTGTGACCCCAGCAGCATGGCGAACTTTGATGTCACGCCATGAAGAAACAAATTAGTATAACTCAATGAAATCCAGTCTGATCAGTACCAGACTTTACAGGCATGATGTCAGACCCGCCCTGAACAGATTGATGTGCCCATTGTCGGAAATACGGACAGCGCCACCTAGTGGCAACAGGAAATGTCATGGCTTTAATTTTGTTGTACTGATTTTCACAGGTTCATCGTGGCCACCTCAAAAGCGGTGAATATCAACATCAGTCCCTCGTGATGCTTCAGTGCAAAAATTGTGACTTTAAACTGAACGGCGCACCCTGGTGGTAACGCGGTTCACCATGAAAGATGAAGTGGCTTTTGAGGGGCTTGGAAAGTTTATAGAGGCTTGAAATTTGGCACACACCTCCAAATGGATGAACGCTTTGTTGGCATGTGATCATTTTCATTGAATAGCGCGAAATGGCTCCACAGCGCCCCCTACAATATTTCAAAACATCAGCCCCTGCTCTGTGTTTCATCTATGAGTCTGACACTTGGTAAGCTTGTGTAAGATATCAAGATGTACAAAAAAGTCTCTTGGAGCAATATCCCAAATCCAACAGGAAGTCAGCCATTTTAAAATTAATGTGTAATTTTGATGACATTTTTCCCCCTTTTCAGGCCTCATACTTTGACGAACTCCTCCAAGGGATTTCATCATATTGAAGCATTCTTCAGTGTGTAGAATCTAAAGACCTTTGTGATGTTAAATTGCGAAGCTTTTTCCGTTCAGGGAAACGGGGTGGTCATGGCGGCACGTAGAGTTTCAATCACTCGCAAAAAGCAGTAATCTGCTGTCACTAAAAAACACAATGTCCAATCTCTCCCAAAGGTCGCAGGTGTGATGAGACTCGAGCTTGGAAATGTTTGTTATGCTATTTGTCAATAATGGTTAGAGCGCCACCTAGTGGCATGACTATGATCCTGGTTGAATAAGATGAAATGTTAGCTGGTGATTAAAAGCATGAAATCCATCAATGTGACATCACATCGGACGTGCCGGTTTGAGGTGTTGGCAGTGGCTCGACGTGCCGGGGGTGCGAGGGCCCTCATAACGCTGCTTGCAGCTTTAATTAGGGCCCGAGCACCGAGAGTGCGAAGGCCCTATTGTATCTGCTCCGTTTCTTATTATTATTATTATTATTAGGGCCCGAGCACCGAGAGTGCGAAGGCCCTATTGTATCTGCTCCGTTTCTTATTATTATTATTATTAGGGCCCGAGCACCGAGAGTGCGAAGGCCCTATTGTATCTGCTCCGTTTCTTATTATTATTATTATTATTATTAGGGCCCGAGCACTGAGAGTGCGAAGGCCCTATTGTATCTGCTCTGTTTCTTATTAGGGCCCGAGCACCGAGAGTGCGAAGGCCCTATTGTATCTGCTCCGTTTCTTATTATTAGGGCCCGAGCACCGAGAGTGCGAAGGCCCTATTGTATCTGCTCTGTTTCTTATTAGGGCCCGAGCACCGAGAGTGCGAAGGCCCTATTGTATCTGCTCCGTTTCTTATTATTATTATTATTATTATTATTATTATTATTATTATTATTATTATTATTATTATTATTATTCAGGCAAAACAAGGGCCTTTTTGAGGGCCTAAACATGCTCAAAAACTCATGAAATTTTGCACACATGCCAGGTCTGGTGAAAAATTTTGTATTTTAATGGCTTTACATATGAGCACTGGGAAATGGCTCTAGAGCGCCACCTATGCCTTGTTAAATGCAGCCCTACGACCACATCGTTTGAGCTACATGTATGAAATTTGGCACACATGTGTATCATGCCAAGACGAACAAAAAAGTCTGTGGGCCCATTGACGCAAACCCAACAGGAAGTCCGCCATTTGGAAGAGAAGGTGACATTTTGGCTCTAATTTTGCCATTTCCATGCCTCGAACTTTTGCGAACTCCTCCTTGGGGTTTCATTTCATAACCTTCAAATTTGGACAGTGTCAACTACACCCTTGTGCCATGTTAAATTGCGGAGCTTTTGAGTTTTCACAATACTATGAGGCCGTGGCGCCATGGCGAATTTTGATGACTCGCCATGAAAATCTTATTGCCTCTCATTTTGTCATACATTTTCTGACCTTGACCAAAGTGAACACATATGATAAGGCTCCACCCCTGAACATATTTCAACTGCCATATTTGACACCAGGGACAGCGCCACCTAGTGGGAACAGGAAATGTCATGTTTTACACTTTGGGGTACAGTATAGTGATGGGTGACATCTGCAGCCTCAAATTTCTCCAGGAAAGCCTTAAGGAGTTGGTCTTGGGTTACAGTGAAAACTGTGAGTTTTCGCGAAAGGGTGTGACCCCAGCAGCATGGCGAACTTTGATGTCACGCCATGAAGAAACAAATTAGTATAACTCAATGAAATCCAGTCTGATCAGTACCAGACTTTACAGGCATGATGTCAGACCCGCCCTGAACAGATTGATGTGCCCATTGTCGGAAATACGGACAGCGCCACCTAGTGGGAACAGGAAATGTCATGGCTTTCATTTTGTTGTACTGATTTTCACAGGTTCATCGTGGCCACCTGAAAAGCGGTGAATATCACCATCAGTCCCTCGTGATGCTTCAGTGCAAAAATTGTGACTTTATACTGAACGGTGCACCCTGGTGGCAACGCTGTTCACCATGAAAGATGAAGTGGTTTTTGAGGGTCTTGGAAAGTTTAAAAAGTCTTGAAATTTGGCCCACACCTCCAATGTGCTTAAGGCTTTGTTGTTATGTGATCATTTTCATTGAATATCCCAAAATGGCTCCACAGCGCCCCCTACAATATTTCAAAACCACAGCCCCAGCTCTGTGTTTTATGTATGAGTCTGAAACCTGGTAAGCTTATAGGAGATATCAAGATGTACAAAAAAGTCTCTTGGAGCAATATCCCAAATACAACAGGAAGTCAGCCATTTTAAAATTAATGTGCAATTTTGGCAACATTTTCCCCTCTTTCCAGGCACCGTTCTTTGACGAACTCCTCCAAGGGATTTCATCATATTGAACCAATCTCCAGTGTGTGGAATCTAAAGACCTTTGTGATGTTAAATTGCGAAGGTTTTTCCGTTCAGGGAAACGGGGTTGTCATGGCGGCACGTGGAGTTTCAATCACTCGCCAAAAAGTAGTAATCTGCTGTCACTCAAAATCAAAATGTCCAAACTCTCCCAAAGGTCGCAGGCATGATGAGACACGAGCTAGGAAATGTTTGTTATGCCATTTGTCAGTAATGGTTAGAGCGCCACCTAGTGGGACGACTATAATGATGATTGAATAAGATGAAATGTTAGCTGGTGGTTAAATGCATGAATTCCATCAATGTGACATCAGATCGGAGGTGCTGGTTGTAGGTGTTGGGCGTGGCTCGACGCGATGGGGTGCGAGGGCCCTCATAACGCTGCTTGCAGCTTTAATTATTATTATTATTATTCAGGCAAAACAAGGGCCTTTTTGAGGGCCTAATCATGCTCAAAAACTCATGAAATTTTGCACACATGCCAGGTCTGGTGAAAAATTTTGTATTTTAATGGTTTTACATATGAGCACTGGGAAATGGCTCTACAGCGCCACCTATGCCTTGTTACATGCAGCCCTACGACCACATCATTTGAGCTACATGTATGAAATTTGACACACATGTCTATCATGCCAAGACGAACAAAAAAGTCTGGGGGCCCATTGACGCAAACCCAACAGGAAGTCCGCCATTTGGAAGAGAAGGTGACATTTTGGCTCTAATTTTGCCATTTCCATGCCTCGAACTTTTGCGAACTCCTCCTTGGGATTTGATCGTATAAGCTTCATCTTTGGTCAGTGTCAACTACACACCTGGGCCATGTTAAATTGCGGAGCTTTTGAGTTTTCACAATACCATGAGGCCGTGGCGCCACGGCGAATTTCGATGACTCGCCATGAAAATCTTATTGCCTCTCAATTTGTCATACATTTTCTGACCTTGACCAAAGTGAACACATATGATAAGGCTCCACCCCTGAACATATTTCAACTGCCATATTTGACATTAGCGACAGCGCCACCTAGTGGGAACAGGAAATGTCATGTTTTACACTTTGGGGTACAGTATAGTGATGGGTGACATCTGCAGCCTCAAATTTCTCCAGGAAAGCCTTAAGGAGTTGGTCTTGGGTGACAGTGAAAACTGTGACTTTTCGCGAAAGGGTGTGACCCCAGCAGCATGGCGAACTTTGATGTCACGCCATGAAGAAACAAATTAGTATAACTCAATGAAATCCAGTCTGATCAGTACCAGACTTTACAGGCATGATGTCAGACCCGCCCTGAACAGATTGATGTGCCCATTGTCAGGAATATGAAGAGCGCCACCTAGTGGGAACAGTAAATGTCATGTCTTACACTTTGTTGTACTGATTTTCACAGGTTCATTGTGGACACCTCAAAAGCGGTGAATATCACCGTCAGTCCTTCATGATGCTGCAGTGCGAATATTGTGACTTTATACTGAACGGCGCACCCTGGTGGCAACGCTGTTCACCATGAAAAATGAAGTGGCTTTTGAGGGGCTTGAAAAGTTTAAAAAGTCTTGAAATTTGGCCCACACCTCAAATGTGCTTAAGGCTTTGTTGTTATGTGATCATTTTCATTGAATAGCGCGAAATGGTTCCACAGCGCCCCCTATGAAATTTCAAAACCACAGCCCCTGCTCTGTGTTTCATGTATGATTCTGAAACCTGGTAAGCTTATAGGAGATATCAAGATGTACAAAAAAGTCTCTTGGAGCAATATCCCAAATCCAACAGGAAGTCAGCCATTTTAAAATGAATGTGCAATTTTGGCAACATTTTGCCCTCTTTCCAGGCACCGTTCTTTGACGAACTCCTCCAAGGGATTTCATCAGATTGAACCAATCTCCTGTGTGTGGAATCTAAAGACCTTTGTGATGTTAAATTGCGAAGCTTTTTACGTTCAGGGAAACGGGGTTGTCATGGCGGCACGTGGAGTTTGAATCACTCGCCAAACAGCAGTAATCTGCTGTCACTCAAAATCAAAATGTCCAAACTCTCCCAAAGGTCGCAGGTGTGATGAGACTGGAGTTCGGAAATGTTTGTTATGCCATTTGTACATAATGGTTAGAGCGCCACCTAGTGGGACGACTATAATCATGGTTCAATGAGATGAAATGTTAGCTGGTGGTTAAATGCATGAATTCCATCAATGTGACATCAGATCGGACGTGCTGGTTTTAGGTGTTGGGCGTGGCTCGACGCGCCGGGGGTGCGAGGGCCCTCATAACGCTGCTTGCAGCTTTAATTAGGGCCCGAGCACTGAGAGTGCGAAGGCCCTATTGTATCTGCTCTGTTTCTTATTATTATTATTATTATTCAGGCAAAACAAGGGCCTTTTTGAGGGCCTAAACATGCTCAAAAACTCATGAAATTTTGCACACATGCCAGGTCTGGTGAAAAATTTTGTATTTTAATGGTTTTACATATGAGCACTGGGAAATGGCTCTACAGCGCCACCTATGCCTTGTTAAATGCAGCCCTACGACCACATGGTTTGAGCTACATGTATGAAATTTGGCACACATGTGTATCATGCCAAGACGAACAAAAAAGTCTGGGGGCCCATTGACGCAAACCCAACAGGAAGTCCGCCATTTGGAAGAGAAGGTGACATTTTGGCTGTAATTTTGCCATTTCCATGCCTCGAACTTTTGCGAACTCCTCCTTGGGGTTTCATTTCATAACCTTCAAATTTGGTCAGTGTCAACTACACCCTTGTGCCATGTTAAATTGCGGAGCTTTTGAGTTTTCACAATACTATGAGGCCGTGGCGCCATGGCGAATTTCGATGACTCGCCATGAAAATCTTATTGCCTCTCATTTTGTCATACATTTTCTGACCTTGACCAAAGTGAACACATATGATAAGGCTCCACCCCTAAACATATTTCAACTGCCATATTTGACATGAAGGACAGCGCCACCTAGTGGGAACAGGAAATGTCATGTTTTACACTTTGGGGTACAGTATAGTGATGGGTGACATCTGCAGCCTCAAATTTCTCCAGAAAACCCTTAAGGAGTTGGTCTTGGGTTACAGTGAAAACTGTGACTTTTCGCAAAAGGGTGTGACCCCAGCAGCATGGCGAACTTTGATGTCACGCCATGAAGAAACAAATTAGTATAACTCCATGAAATCCAGTCTGATCAGTACCAGACTTTACAGGCATGAAGTCAGACCCGCCCTGAACAGATTGATGTGCCCATTGTCGGGAATACGGACAGCGCCACCTAGTGGGAACAGGAAATGTCATGGCTTTAATTTTGTTGTACTGATTTTCACAGGTTCATCGTGGCCACCTCAAAAGCGGTGAATATCACCGTCAGTCCCTTGTGATGCTTCAGTGCAAAAATTGTGACTTTAAACTGAACGCCGCACCCTGGTGGCAACGCAGTTCACCATGAAAGATGAAGTGGCTTTTGAGGGGCTTGGAAAGTTTAAAAAGTCTTGAAATTTGGCCCACACCTCCAATGTGATGAAGGCTTTGTTGTTATGTGATCATTTTCATTGAATATCCCAAAATGGCTCCTCAGCGCCCCCTACAAAATTTCAAAATCACAGCCCCTGCTCTGTGTTTTATGTATGATTCTGAAACCTGGTAAGCTTATAGGAGATATCAAGATGTACAAAAAAGTCTCTTGGAGCAATATCCCAAATCCAACAGGAAGTCAGCCATTTTAAAATTAATGTGCAATTTTGGCAACATTTTCCCCTCTTTTCAGGCATCGTTCTTTGACGAACTCCTCCAAGGGATTTCATCGTATTGCACTATTCTTCAGTGTGTGGAATCCAAAGACCTTTGTGTTGTTAAATTGCGAAGCTTTTTACGTTCAGGGAAACGGGGTGGTTATGGCGGCACGTAGACTCTCAATCACTCGCCAAAACGCAGTAATCTGCTGTTACTCAAAAACACAATGTCCAATCTCACCCAAAGGTCGCAGGCATAATGAGACTCGAGTTCGGAAATGTTTGTTATGCCATTTGTACATAATGGTTAGAGTGCCACCTAGTGGAACGACTAGCTAATCATGAATGAATGAGTTGAAATGTTAGCTGGTGGTTAAATGCATGAATTCCATCAATGTGACATCGATCGGACGTGCTGGTTTTAGGTGTTGGGCGTGGCTCGACGCGCCGGGGGTGCGAGGGCCCTCATAACGCTGCTTGCAGCTTTAATTATTATTATTATTCAGGCAAAACAAGGGCCTTTTTGAGGGCCTAAACATGCTCAAAAACTCATGAAATTTTGCACACATGCCAGGTCTGGTGAAAAATTTTGTATTTTAATGGTTTTACATATGAGCACTGGGAAATGGCTCTACAGCGCCACCTATGCCTTGTTAAATGCAGCCCTACGACCACATCGTTTCAGCTACATGTATGAAATTTGGCACACATGTGTATCATGCCAAGACGAACAAAAAAGTCTGGGGGCCCATTGACGCAAACCCAACAGGAAGTCCGCCATTTGGAAGAGAAGGTGACATTTTGGCTCTAATTTTGCCATTTCCATGCCTCGAACTTTTGCGAACTCCTCCTTGGGGTTTGATTTCATAACCTTCATATTTGGTCAGTGTCAACTACACCCTTGTGCCATGTTAAATTGCGGAGCTTTTGAGTTTTCACAATACTATGAGGCCGTGGCGCCATGGCGAATTTCGATGACTCGCCATGAAAATCTTATTGCCTCTCATTCTGTCATACATGTTCCGATCTGGACCAAAGAGCACACATATGATAAGGCTCCACCCCTGAACATATTTCAACTGCCATATTTGACATCAAGGACAGCGCCACCTAGTGGGAACAGGAAATGTCATGTTTTACACTTTGGGGTACAGTATAGTGATGGGTGACATCTGCAGCCTCAAATTTCTCCAGGAAAGCCTTAAGGAGTTGGTCTTGGGTTACAGTGAAAACTGTGAGTTTTCGCGAAAGGGTGTGACCCCAGCAGCATGGCGAACTTTGATGTCACGCCATGAAGAAAGAAATTAGTATAACTCAATGAAATCCAGTCTGATCAGTACCAGACTTTACAGGCATGATGTCAGACCCGCCCTGAACAGATTGATGTGCCCATTGTCGGAAATACGGACAGCGCCACCTAGTGGCAACAGGAAATGTCATGGCTTTAACTTTGTTATACTGATTTTCACAGGTTGATCGTGGCAACCTCAAAAGCGGTGAATATCACCATCAGTCCCTCGTGATGCTTCAGTGCAAAAATTGTGACTTTAAACTGAACGGCGCACCCTGGTGGCAACGCGGTTCATCATGAAAGATGAAGTGGCTTTTGAGGGGCTTGGAAAGTTTATAGAGGCTTGAAATTTGGCGCACACCTCCAAATGGATGAAGGCTTTGTTGTCATGTAACCATTTTCATTGAATAGCGCAAAATGGCTCCACAGCGCCCCCTACAATATTTCAAAACATCAGCCCCTGCTCTGTGTTTTATCTATGAGTCTGACACTTGGTAAGCTTGTGTAAGATATCAAGATGTACAAAAAAGTCTCTTGGAGCAATATCCCAAATCCAACAGGAAGTCAGCCATTTGAAAATTAATGTGTAATTTTGATGACATTTTCCCCCCTTTTCAGGCCTCATACTTTGACGAACTCCTCCAAGGGATTTCATCATATTGAAGCATTCTTCAGTGTGTAGAATCTAAAGACCTTTGTGATGTTAAATTGCGAAGCTTTTTCCGTTCAGGGAAACGGGGTGGTCATGGCGGCACGTAGAGTTTCAATCACTCGCAAAAAGCAGTAATCTGCTGTCACTAAAAAACACAATGTCCAATCTCTCCCAAAGGTCGCAGGTGTGATGAGACTCGAGCTTGGAAATGTTTGTTATGCTATTTGTCAATAATGGTTAGAGCGCCACCTAGTGGCATGACTATAATCCTGGTTGAATAAGATGAAATGTTAGCTGGTGATTAAAAGCATGAAATCCATCAATGTTACATCACATCGGACGTGCCGGTTTGAGGTGTTGGGCGTGGCTCGACGTGCCGGGGGTGCGAGGGCCCTCATAACGCTGCTTGCAGCTTTAATTATTATTATTATTATTATTCACCCCAAACAAGGGCCTTTTTGAGGGCCTAAACATGCTCAAAAACTCATGAAATTTTGCACACATGCCAGGTCTGGTGAAAAATTTTGTATTTTAATGGTTTTACATATGAGCACTGTGAAATGGCTCTACAGCGCCACCTATGCCTTGTTAAATGCAGCCCTACGACCACATCGTTTGAGCTACATGTATGAAATTTGGCACACATGTGTATCATCCCAAGACGAACAAAAAAGTCTGTGGGCCCATTGACGCAAACCCAACAGGAAGTCCGCCATTTGGAAGAGAAGGTGACATTTTGGCTCTAATTTTGCCATTTCCATGCCTCGAACTTTTGCGAACTCCTCCTTGGGGTTTCATTTCATAACCTTCAAATTTGGACAGTGTCAACTACACCCTTGTGCCATGTTAAATTGCGGAGCTTTTGAGTTTTCACAATACTATGAGGCCGTGGCGCCATGGCGAATTTCGATGACTCGCCATGAAAATCTTATTGCCTCTCATTTTGTCATACATTTTCTGACCTTGACCAAACTGAACACATATGTTAAGGCTCCACCCCTGAACATATTTCAACTGCCATATTTGACACCAGGGACAGCGCCACCTAGTGGGAACAGGAAATGTCATGTTTTACACTTTGGGGTACAGTATAGTGATGGGTGACACCTGCAGCCTCAAATTTCTCCAGGAAAGCCTTAAGGAGTTGGTCTTGGGTTACAGTGAAAACTGTGACTTTTCGCAAAAGGGTGTGACCCCAGCAGCATGGCGAACTTTGATGTCACGCCATGAAGAAACAAATTAGTATAACTCAATGAAATCCAGTCTGATCAGTACCAGACTTTACAGGCATGATGTCAGACCCGCCCTGAACAGATTGATGTGCCCATTGTCGGAAATACGGACAGCGCCACCTAGTGGCAACAGGAAATGTCATGGCTTTAATTTTGTTGTACTGATTTTCACAGGTTCATCGTGGCCACCTCAAAAGCGGTGAATATCACCATCAGTCCCTCGTGATGCTTCAGTGCAAAAAATGTGACTTTAAACTGAACGGCGCACCCTGGTGGCAACGCTGTTCAACATGAAAGATGAAGTTACTTTTGAGGGGCTTGGAAAGTTTATAGAGGCTTTAAACTTGGCCCACGCCTCCAATGTGATGAAGGCTTTGTTGTTATGTAACCATTTTCCTTGAATAGCGCAAAATGGCTCCACAGCGCCCCCTACAAAATTCCAAAATATCAGCCCCTGCTCTGTGTTTTATGTATGAGTCTGAAACTTGGTAAGCTTATGGAAGATCTTAAGATGTACAAAAAAGTCTCTTGGAGCAATATCCCAAATCCAACAGGAAGTCAGCCATTTTAAAGTTAATGTGTAATTTTGGCGACATTTTCCCCTCTTTTCAGGCACCGTACTTTGACGAACTCCTCCAAGGGATTTCATCATATTGAACCAATCTCCAGTGTGTGGAATCTAAAGACCTTTGTGATGTTAAATTGCGAAGCTTTTTACGTCCAGGGAAACGGGGTGGTTATGGCGGCACTTAGAGTTTGAATCACTCGCCAAAAAGCAGTAATCTGCTGTCACTCAAAAACACAATGTCCAATCTCTCCCAAACGTCTCAGGTGTGATGAGACTCGAGCTTGGAAGTGTTTGTTATGCCATTTGTACATAATGGTTAGAGCGCCACCTAGTGGAACGACTAACTAATCATGAATGAATGAGTTGAAATGTTAGCTGGTAGTTAAATGCATGAATTCCATCAATGTGACATCAGATCAAACGTGCTGGTTTTAGGTGTTGGGCGTGGCTCAACACGCCGGGGGTGCGAGGGCCCTCATAACGCTGCTTGCAGCTTTAATTATTATTAGGGCCCGAGCACTGACAGTGCGAAGGCCCTATTGTAATTGCTCTGTTTATTATTATTATTATTATTATTATTATTATTATTCCGGCAAATGAATCGGCCTTTTGAGGGCCTAAACATGCTCGAAAACTCATGAAATTTTGCACACGCGTCAGGTCTGGTGAAAATTTACGTATTTTAATGTTCTCAGACATGGCCAGGGAAAATTAGCTCAGTAGCGCCACCTAGAAAAATGAAAAACGCGAGCCCCCGGTATGGGTATGACCTACATGTTTGAAAGTCGGTACACCTATATAACGTTCAGAGTCGAACAAAAAAGTCTATTATGGCAATGTCCTAAACCCAACAGGAAGTCCGCCATTTTGGATTGAAGGTGACATTTTGGGTCTGATTTTACCGTTTCCATGCCTTGTACTTTAACGAACTCCTCCTTGGGATTTGGTCCTATAAACTTCAAATTTGGACAGTGTCAACTACACCCTTGTGCCATGTTAAATTGCGGAGCTTTTGAGTTTTCACAATAGTATGAGGCCGTGGCGCCATGGCGAATTATGATGACTCGCCATGAAAATCTTATTGCCTCTCATTCTGTCATACATGTTCCGATCTGGACCAAAGAGCACACATATGATAAGGCTCCACCCCTGAACATATTTCAACTGCCATATTTGACATCAAGGACAGCGCCACCTAGTGGGAACAGGAAATGTCATGTTTTACACTTTGGGGTACAGTATTGTGATGGGTGACATCTGCAGCCTCATATTTATCCAGGAAAGCCTTAAGGAGTTGGTCTTGGGGTACAGTGAAAACTGTGAGTTTTCGCGAAAGGGTGTGACCCCAGCAGCATGGCGAACTTTGATGTCTCGCCATGAAGAAACAAATTAGTATAACTCAATGAAATCCAGTCTGATCAGTACCAGACTTTACAGGCATGATGTCAGACCCGCCCTGAACAGATTGATGTGCCCATTGTCGGGAATACGGACAGCGCCACCTAGTGGCAACAGGACATGTCATGTCTTACACTTTGTTGTACTGATTTTCACAGGTTCATCGTGGCCACCTCAAAAGCGGTGAATATCACCATCAGTCCCTCGTGATGCTGCAGTGCAAAAATTGTGACTTTAAACTGAACGGCGCACCCTGGTGGCAACGCTGTTCACGATGAAAGATGAAGTGGCTTTTGAGGGTCTTGGCAAGTTTATAGAGGCTTGAAATTTGGCACACACCTCCAATGTGATGAAGGCTTTGTTGTTATGTGATCATTTTCATTGAATATCCCAAAATGGCTCCACAGCGCCCCCTACAAAATTTCAAAACCACAGCCCCAGCTCTGTGTTTTATGTATGAATCTGAAACGTGGTATGCTTATAGGAGATATCAAGATGTACAAAAAAGTCTCTTGGAGCAATATCCCAAATCCAACAGGAAGTCAGCCATTTTAAAATTAATGTGCAATTTTGGCAACATTTTCCCCTCTTTTCAGGCACCGTACTTTGACGTACTCCTCCAAGGGATTTCATCAGATTAATGCAATCTCCTGTGTGTGGAATCTAAAGACCTTTGTGATGTTAAATTGCGAAGCTTTTTACGTCCAGGGAAACGGGATGGTTATGGCGGCACTTAGAGTTTGAATCACTCTCCAAAAAGCAATAATCTGCTGTCACTCAAAAACACAATGTCCAATCTCTCCCAAACGTCCCAGGTGTGATGAGACTCGAGCTCGGAAATGTTTGTTATGCCATTTGTACATAATGGTTAGAGCGCCACCTAGTGGGACGACTATACTCATGGTTGAACCAAATGAAATGTTAACTGGTGGTTAAATGCATGAATTCCATCAATGTGACATCAGATCGGACGTGCTGGTTTCAGGTGTTGGGCATGGCTCGACACGCCGGGGGTGCGAGGGCCCTCATAACGCTGCTTGCAGCTTTAATTATTATTATTATTATTATTCACCCCAAACAAGGGCCTTTTTGAGGGCCTAAACATGCTCAAAAACTCATGAAATTTTGCACACATGCCAGGTCTGGTGAAAAATTTTGTATTTTAATGGTTTTACATATGAGCACTGGGAAATGGCTCTAGAGCGCCACCTATGCCTTGTTAAATGCAGCCCTACGACCACATGGTTTGAGCTACATGTATGAAATTTGGCACACATGTGTATCATGCCAAGACGAACAAAAAAGTCTGTGGGCCCATTGACGCAAACCCAACAGGAAGTCCGCCATTTGGAAGAGAAGGTGACATTTTGGCTCTAATTTTGCCATTTCCATGCCTCGAACTTTTGCGAACTCCTCCTTGGGGTTTCATTTCATAACCTTCAAATTTGGACAGTGTCAACTACACCCTTGTGCCATGTTAAATTGCGGAGCTTTTGAGTTTTCACAATACTATGAGGCCGTGGCGCCATGGCGAATTTCGATGACTCGCCATGAAAATCTTATTGCCTCTCATTTTGTCATACATTTTCTGACCTTGACCAAAGTGAACACATATGATAAGGCTCCACCCCTAAACATATTTCAACTGCCATATTTGACATGAAGGACAGCGCCACCTAGTGGGAACAGGAAATGTCATGTTTTACACTTTGGGGTACAGTATAGTGATGGGTGACATCTGCAGCCTCAAATTTCTCCAGAAAACCCTTAAGGAGTTGGTCTTGGGTTACAGTGAAAACTGTGACTTTTCGCAAAAGGGTGTGACCCCAGCAGCATGGCGAACTTTGATGTCACGCCATGAAGAAACAAATTAGTATAACTCCATGAAATCCAGTCTGATCAGTACCAGACTTTACAGGCATGAAGTCAGACCCGCCCTGAACAGATTGATGTGCCCATTGTCGGGAATACGGACAGCGTCACCTAGTGGGAACAGGAAATGTCATGGCTTTAATTTTGTTGTACTGATTTTCACAGGTTCATCGTGGCCACCTCAAAAGCGGTGAATATCACCATCAGTCCCTTGTGATGCTTCAGTGCAAAAATTGTGACTTTAAACTGAACGGCGCACCCTGGTGGCAACGCAGTTCACCATGAAAGATGAAGTGGCTTTTGAGGGGCTTGGAAAGTTTAAAAAGTCTTGAAATTTGGCGCACACCTCCAATGTGGTTAAGGCTTTGTTGTTATGTGATCATTTTCATTGAATATCCCAAAATGGCTCCACAGCGCCCCCTACAAAATTTCAAAATCACAGCCCCTGCTCTGTGTTTTATGTATGAGTCTGAAACCTGGTAAGCTTATAGGAGATATCAAGATGTACAAAAAAGTCTCTTGGAGCAATATCCCAAATCCAACAGGAAGTCAGCCATTTTAAAATTAATGTGCAATTTTGGCAACATTTTCCCCTCTTTTCAGGCATCGTTCTTTGACGAACTCCTCCAAGGGATTTCATCATATTGCACTATTCTTCAGTGTGTGGAATCCAAAGACCTTTGTGTTGTTAAATTGCGAAGCTTTTTGCGTTCAGGGAAACGGGGTGGTTATGGTGGCACGTAGACTCTCAATCACTCGCCAAAACGCAGTAATCTGCTGTTACTCAAAAACACAATGTCCAATCTCACCCAAAGGTCGCAGGCATAATGAGACTCGAGTTCGGAAATGTTTGTTATGCCATTTGTACATAATGGTTAGAGTGCCACCTAGTGGAACGACTAGCTAATCATGAATGAATGAGTTGAAATGTTAGCTGGTGGTTAAATGCATGAATTCCATCAATGTGACATCGATCGGACGTGCTGGTTTTAGGTGTTGGGCGTGGCTCGACGCGCCGGGGGTGCGAGGGCCCTCATAACGCTGCTTGCAGCTTTAATTATTATTATTATTATTATTATTATTCACCCCAAACAAGGGCCTTTTTGAGGGCCTAAACATGCTCAAAAACTCATGAAATTTTGCACACATGCCAGGTCTGGTGAAAAATTTTGTATTTTAATGGTTTTACATATGAGCACTGGGAAATGGCTCTACAGCGCCACCTATGCCTTGTTAAATGCAGCCCTACGACCACATCGTTTGAGCTACATGTATGAAATTTGGCACACATGTGTATCATGCCAAGACGAACAAAAAAGTCTGTGGGCCCATTGACGCAAACCCAACAGGAAGTCCGCCATTTGGAAGAGAAGGTGACATTTTGGCTCTAATTTTGCCATTTCCATACCTCGAACTTTTGCGAACTCCTCCTTGGGGTTTCATTTCATAACCTTCAAATTTGGACAGTGTCAACTACACCCTTGTGCCATGTTAAATTGCGGAGCTTTTGAGTTTTCACAATACTATGAGGCCGTGGCGCTATGGCGAATTTCGATGACTCGCCATGAAAATCTTATTGCCTCTCATTTTGTCATACATTTTCTGACCTTGACCAAAGTGAACACATATGATAAGGCTCCACCCCTGAACATATTTCAACTGCCATATTTGACATCAAGGACAGCGCCACCTAGTGGGAACAGGAAATGTCATGTTTTACACTTTGGGGTACAGTATAGTGATGGGTGACATCTGCAGCCTCAAATTTCTCCAGGAAAGCCTTAAGGAGTTGGTCTTGGGTTACAGTGAAAACTGTGAGTTTTCGCGAAAGGGTGTGACCCCAGCAGCATGGCGAACTTTGATGTCACGCCATGAAGAAACAAATTAGTATAACTCAATGAAATCCAGTCTGATCAGTACCAGACTTTACAGGCATGATGTCAGACCCGCCCTGAACAGATTGATGTGCCCATTGTCGGAAATACGGACAGCGCCACCTAGTGGCAACAGGAAATGTCATGGCTTTAACTTTGTTGTACTGATTTTCACAGGTTGATCGTGGCCACCTCAAAAGCGGTGAATATCACCATCAGTCCCTCGTGATGCTTCAGTGCAAAAATTGTGACTTTAAACTGAACGGCGCACCCTGGTGGCAACGCGGTTCATCATGAAAGATGAAGTGGCTTTTGAGGGGCTTGGAAAGTTTATAGAGGCTTTAAATTTGGCACACACCTCCAAATCGATGAAGGCATTGTTGTTATGTAACCATTTTCATTGAATAGCGCAAAATGGCTCCACAGCGCCCCCTACAATATTTCAAAACATCAGCCCCTGCTCTGTGTTTCATCTATGAGTCTGACACTTGGTAAGCTTGTGTAAGATATCAAGATGTACAAAAAAGTCTCTTGGAGCAATATCCCAAATCCAACAGGAAGTCAGCCATTTTAAAATTAATGTGTAATTTTGATGACATTTTCCCCCCTTTTCAGGCCTCATACTTTGACGAACTCCTCCAAGGGATTTCATCAGATTGAACCAATCTCCAGTGTGTGGAATCTAAAGACCTTTGTGATGTTAAATTGCGAAGCTTTTTCCGTTCAGGGAAACGGGGTGGTCATGGCGGCACGTAGAGTTTCAATCACTCGCAAAAAGCAGTAATCTGCCGTCACTAAAAAACACAATGTCCAATCTCTCCCAAAGGTCGCAGGTGTGATGAGACTCGAGCTTGGAAATGTTTGTTATGCTATTTGTCAATAATGGTTAGAGCGCCACCTAGTGGCATGACTATAATCCTGGTTGAATAAGATGAAATGTTAGCTGGTGATTAAAAGCATGAAATCCATCAATGTGACATCACATCGGACGTGCCGGTTTGAGGTGTTGGCAGTGGCTCGACGTGCCGGGGGTGCGAGGGCCCTCATAACGCTGCTTGCAGCTTTAATTATTATTATTATTATTAACTTCTTTACATGTAAAACTCTTATTTCTTTCACTGCACATATTTTATCTGATTTGCTGCATTTTTCTCAATATTTTCTTCCATGTGCTGGCAGGAATGCTCCCTGCCTTCCTGCTAGCTGGGTTGATTCTGGCTCTGTCCATCCCTGGCACTACATCAGAGTCGGCCACGCTGCGGTTCCTGGGGCAGACTGACTTTGTTGTCAACGAGAGCAGCGCAGCTGTGGTCCGCCTGGTCATAGAGAGAGTGGGAGACCCAGTCAATGTGACAGCTTTGGTTCTGGTAGGATATGAAGCTATCATCTAGTGATATGTTTCTAATATGTGCATAGGTTAGCAACTGTTGGTGCTGTGAACTTACAAATAATATAGAAATTCACAACAGTTCACAGCAGTGAGTGAAAATTACTGAACAATTCTGCAGCCTGTTGAATCATTTAGCCTGTTCTGTCTGTACAGTTAAACATATAAGTGTCCTTATTCTGGGAAAGTTGACCTTCACATCAGGTGAACTTCAGAATCAGTAACTGTTTTGTCTATAACAAACAACGTTGATGATATAAAAGTCCCACTGTGTCAGCAGAAACTCAGTTGGAAATGAATGGATTTTGGCTTTACATCGTCTACATGTAGCCCAGTGTCAGCTGCTCACAGTTGGTGTCTGGAAATACGAACTGGCGGTGCGATGAAGAGTAGTTTTAGGGTTTTGTTTTGTGATTCTTGATATCTTTACCATATTTCTTGTTACATTAATTTTTATACCAAGAGCTGCATTGCTGGTTAAAATACTGTTTAATGTCAGACTTCCATCCAGCAACTAACAGAAATAGATGCTCAGGAAACTCTTGCTCAAGCAAGTCCAAGTATAAATGAATTTTCTGAACTGAGCCTGCAAGTTCAGGCCTGGAGTATGCTAGTGGCACACTTTGACATGAATATAAAAATATAGGTAAACTGAAAAAAAGTGAAGTTAAAATGTGTTGTCATGTTTCATTCAGCTAGAGGGAGTTGACACTGGGGACTTTGAAGCCATTAATGCTGCAGCCTTCCTGCTGTCCAGTGAGTCCAGTAAGACCATCTTTATTGCCGTGAAAGATGACGACTTGCCTGAAGCCGATGAGACGTTTACGTTCAACCTCATGTTACAGGTGAGAGCCCATTGCTTCTCTGCGAGTTGGTGTGTGTCACTTTCTTCTCGTCCCTCAGTACTGCGCTTCAGTGTGCTACTTAATTAATCTAAGATGAAAAATAAGGCGAACACATGGCCTAAAAAGCACGGCTACGTCAGTGTCAGATTTTGTGAAAGATGTGAAAATGATCTTAAATGGTACATATTACAAATCTTTTTCAAACCAATTGCCATCACAGTTCTGGATGACTTAAGCCTAGAGACTATCTCCATGGTTTCATGTATCCTTGATGGGCTGGCTTTGGCTGGTCTTGTTGTCTGCCCATCTTGTCCCTCACTTAGAGATAAAGGTCATTTGAATCCCCTGCATTTGGCTGGTTGTGGGGGTGACTATCCCGCTTTTCCCTGTCGGCTCAGCTTTCTTTAAAAAAAAAAAAAAGACAAATCCTAAAAGAATTGTTATACCCTTTCATTTTAGATGGATTTATTATTGTTGGGTTACTCTTATTCCGTTTAACACAACAAGTTGTCTCATAAAGTTACCTTCCTTTTCTTTTCTCTGTGTATGGGAGTGAAACTAACACACACACACACACACACACACACACACACACACACACACACACACACACACAGTAAAGCTGAGGGTAGAGACGCAACAATGGAAGCAAAGCACAGTAGAGATTCCTACATTGTTGTGAAATGCAATGAGTGTACACAAATATGCTGAAATAAGTTAATTCATTCATTCATTAATTGATCATTTATTCCATGTGGGTTTTTTTTCCTTTTGGCTCCCTCTCCTAAGGCAATTGTAGGGGAAACACCCCAGATTGTGAGACTGTAGTCTAAATTAAGAGAACAGCAACAATTCTAAACATCTGTCAGCAAGAGTGGCTTTCTTCACATCAGTCGTTCTCGATTTGACGCTTTTGTGACCTCTGGTTAACATTCGGTAGCAAAACTCAATTTTTAGCCTGCTACTAGAGTGAAAGACCAAATGAGGCGACCACTTTTAGCCCTTCTATTTACACTACAATGAGACAAAGCTTTGGCCAAATACAAGCCTGTCAGCTTACTGGAGTTATGTCTGGAGTACAAGTATGCGCCACAAAAGGTGTCATGGATTAAACACAAGAAAATAAAGGGAAAATCAGGGCCATAGTTATTATCACGCTTCAGTGTATAAAATCTGTTACATTGCTGGTTGACTATGACAGGAAAAGATTTGTTTTTACAGAAACAGTGTTGAGTCGTTGCAGATCAGAGCAGGTGCAGCCTAGCAGCACAGCACAAAATTACAGAAACACATAGCGGATCATGGCATAAAAGACTTGGCATGGTTGATTTACAGCGCCATACTTTCAACAGTGTTGTTTTTCAAAGTTTCTAAAGTGATTTTTTTCTTTACATGAGTGTGTCCACATAAGTGCGTGTGGATTTGTTGTCTGTGAGCTGACGTGCTACAAGGGCTCAGCATCAGAAAGAATGTTAGAGTCTAAAAAAGCCCCAAGAGACGAATGCAAGAGGCTTAAGTAGTTTTTTTTATTGTTTTTTTTATTTTATTTTTTTGCCTTGGCTTGCGCTCACCTTTACATGTGGAGACCGAAACATGTAGTGGTTTTGATAAGAAGTTTCAAATGCACTTTGTTTGGCTGAGAAAACTTAAAGAGATATAACACATGCTTTAGTGGAGAAATGTGTGTTTCTGTTTATAATACTATGACAAGAATGTAATATAGTTGGTCATTTTCCAAAATACCTGCAGTGAGTGCATATCCAGATGTTTGAAAGTTGTAAAGGGAATTTTGAAGTTTTGGTGGATGTCAGAACTGTTGGGTCTTGTAAAAACATATTTAAGCTCACTAATGGAAACCCTGGAAACACCATGTAAAAGTGTGTTGTTGTTGTTGTTTTCTTTTGAATCCTGTCTTGGAAAAAAATAAAACCTTGCAGATCATCAGTAAACACTTAGGCGTAAGCCCTGGTAACTCATGGTGTGATTTTAGGCCTGCTGGGATGTTAAGTCTTTCTGGTCTAGCACTGAATCAGAGAGAAGGGTACAAATCCTGAAAAGGTTTCCTGCAGAGAGCTAACCTGACAAATCAACTGGTCTGAAACCAGTACTTCCTGTCTTTGTGCCCTCTCACCAGTGCTTCTCGGTGGGAACACAGGAATGTAGTGTAGCCCGTAGATAAGGCAGTCGGTCTGGCTGTCCACATGAGGATCAGGATTACCTTTGGTAGGGGGGGAAGATAAAGGAGTGTTAATATAAATACGCTATAATCTTTGCTTTATCTAAACATTTCTATTCTCCTGACTTTTCAGAGTTCCTCAAATGGTGTTACAGTGGGGACACCAAAAAAGGCAACCATCACCATACTGTCCAATGATAACGCCTTTGGAATAATTGCCTTCAACTCAGTAAGAAACTTTCCATCCACCTTCATCCTGTCTTTGCTGGTTCACCAATTTACAAACTTAAAAAAACGTAAAAAAAAAAACTGGAAACCAAAGGATTTGAGCACTTTAAATACAGTGACTTAATAAATTACTTGTTTGCTAATAAAAATAACGACAAGTATCTTAAAAAAAATAAAATAAAACAATATATATATATATAATACAGAAAAAAAAGAGTATGGATATCTCAAAATTAAATACAATAATTTAAATTAAATGTAAATGTTCTCTTGGTTATCTTGTTACATGTGTAAAGAGGCATTTTGCTCGCTTCCACTGCCAGATTGGGGTTCAGTTCAAATGAAATGTATTACCTGTTTTTGTTTGCTGCTGCAAATGTTACATTTCCATTTATTCTTAATTTGGATGGTTCTAATTGTCAATGAATGAAGTAGAATGTAAGCTGATTAAAGTTCTGTTTTGATGTTTTCTTTCTTTTTATCTCAGACTGAGGAGATCATAGTTGATGAACCCAGAGGAGGGAACCGTTACGTGCCTTTAACTCTAATTAGAGAAAAGGGAACATACGGTACTGTGACTGTAAATTTTGAGGTGAGATCATGTGAATAATATTAGCATACCTAAGGGACTTTTGTGTTTCAAGAACTAACAGTGTCTAACAAATCAGTGTTGCATGTAGCTTGTTAGATGCTTTTATAAATTAATCCCACTGCCTTAAAGACACTTGTGGATTCAAGAGTTTAGATTATTTAGATACAATGAGCAACATCTATGTTTAATAAATAATGCAACTGCTTTGTGTTTCATAGTAAGGATAAATTCACATTCATTTTGAGCTCATGGATTGTCAAAGTAGGAATATCACTGGGGTTATTCTCCTTCCTGTCTTCATAGATCGCTGATGGTCCCAACCCTGCCAGTGAGGATCTCAGTCCCGACAGTGGAAACATCACTATTCCTGTAGGCCAGGCTGTAGTGAACTTCACTGTACTTATTCGGGATGACCAGGTATTGAACTGATTGATTACACTGGACCAGTTAAGTTTCTTAAAAATCTGTCTCTATAAATTTTTTTACTGCACTGGCAAAAGTTTGAAGTTTTGAAATTCTTTTAACTGTAAAATAAAGTGTACAGAATTTTTCCTCATCTTTTTTGCTACATACATGTTTAGAGTTTTGAATGGTATGTGTTTTGCTTTCTCTGTGTACCAGGTCCCAGAGGATGATGAAGTGTTTTCAGTAAGACTAACTGGTGTAGCAGGGGGAGCTCTCCTCAAGCCCAACGCCAGCAGTGTTCGGCTGAGAATCCTGCGTAATGACAGCCCTCTGCGGTTCTCCCACACTGTCATGGCAGTACCAGAGTCTGCGGCAGTCATTGCCCTCAATGTGACCAGAGGTCGATTGACTGAGGATGGACCACTCATTGGCTCTGTTGACACTGAGGTTGTGTTCTTTAAACCTAGTTTTTCATGTTTACATAGTCTTTTACTGCAAAAGCACTCATATACACACAATCAACAACTTATATGTAGAGAAAACAGAGAGCATTTGTCTAATTTGTATGAAACATCTGGACTCTACTGTCTTTAGGTTTCTGTAGATTACATGGTGGTGAGTGGTGAAGGCCTGGGCAGTGCCACACCAGCTGTGGATTTCTTCGATCTACAGCCAGTCAGAAGAGTTACATTCCCTCCATTTGTCTATAAAGCTAGCCTGCTGTTCAACATCAGTGATGATAATGTGCCAGAACTTGCAGAGTCCTTCCATCTGGTCCTCCTGGAGGACACGATCAGAGGAGATGCTGTGCTGGTATCGCCTAACTCTGTGCAGGTGACCATCGAGCCCAATGACAAACCTCATGGTGTCCTCTCAATCAGCAGCAGTGCACTGGTTCAGCCAATCAGCATCAATGAAGATCTGACACAGAGGTAGCATTGTTTTCTCTATAAATGGGTACTATAAAATTTGTTGTATAATCTAAATCAGGGATGTCAAACTCATCTTATATCGAGGGCCAAAAACAGCCCACTCTGACCTTAAGTGGGCTGGACCATTGAAGTGTAAAGAAGTTAAACTACGAATTTAATCCCTAAGATAGCTTAATATAAGAAAATAACTGCGGTTTCAGCAGTATGTCTTAGATTTTTCATGATACATATATGAATAGTGCTGTAAGAAAATCTTTTTAAGAAATGCATGTGTAAAATTACAGAAAAGAAATCTGGTAGCTTCTGTTAATTCACAGAAAATATCCAGTTTTTCTGGTCCCATTGTAGAAAAACAAAATAAATTTCTATAGTAAATTTTGAAAAAACACCTTTTTGTTATTAAATTGTTTATTAATCACTTAGTTAATCTTGTGTAGCATGAATGGCAATGAAGTAGATCTTTATCAGTAGGAAAAGCTGTAAAATGTTTTAAAATACATTTAAAAGTCTGAACGTCTATGCCCTCCTCTAGAATTTCCAAATCTATCCAGTGGGGCAGATTGTGCTGATTCTGGTCCCCGGGCCTTATGTTTGACATCCGTGATCTAACTCCTCTTGTGTTACATGCTAGCTAAATCTAAACGCTAATGTAAAAATAAAATCAACCATTTACATCCAAGATTATCACTCCTCCAGATATGATGGCATCGTTATTGTAAGAATCGGAGGCAGCTATGGTGAAGTGTCTGCCAACTGGTCCATCAGCAGAAACTCCAGTGATCGTTCACCAGTGTCAGATGATTTGAGGCCTGAGGTGGGGCAAGTAAGATTTGCTGCCGGTGACAAGACTGCTATTATTCCAATAAACATTGTAGCTGATGATCAACCTGAAGAAGCAGAGGCCTTCGTTTTCAAATTGCTGCCTAGTACAGTAACTGGAAATGCTGAGGTTGATGAACCCATGGAGGTGAGTTTAAAAGACGTATTTTTTTAAATCAATTAATTAATTTAATTTTTTAGGATTATGGATTATTTATATTATTATTTATTAGGATTATGTTGGGGTATGTAAGAAAAAATTAGCTGCACTTGTTAGGGAACGCATGTTGCATGTGTTTTGCATGTGTGTGACCTACTGTAAGGCACAGTGGCAAACTTGGCACATGCTGCAAAAGTCGACCCCTTAGTGTGTAACTTTGCTCTGTGGGTGTTCCCTTAATGTGGCTGAATCAAAACAAAGTCGAAACAGGCGGCACACTCTGAGTGGGGTGTTTCTGTGGGGGGGTTTTTTAAGCACGGATGAAATGGTGACAAGTTTTTATTACTTCCATCTTTGTCCAAGCCTCTTGGCTACATGTGAAAGCAGTGGGCAGATCCAAGACTTGTTTATGTTCAAGGCATTAGATGGGACTATAGGGCCTGTTTGCCATGTGTGCAGAACAAGTTTGCTCAGAAGAATTTTCTCGATGCATAAGCAAACAACTATAAAAGAAAGTTCATGACTGCTGTCAGTGAAGTTGCAGATCCTGTATCACATTCCAAAAACGGAAATATGCACATCACACTGTGCTTTAAATCAGTGAGCGTGCCAAACAGTGCATCTGACAAGTATAGGTTCCATGACTGAACCACAGTTTAATGCTCGTGGAAACTACTCTTAACAGTCTTAGCACACTTAATTAAAGAGGATGCCCCTGCTAAAGTTAGCTCAGGGCTCTGTTTTACTACTCTCAGTCTTGCTTATTTTCTTCACTCTCTCTGTTCCTCACCTCTCTTTTTTATGATCAAGATACAATCTTAGTAACATAAAAACAGGATACTCCACAAAATCCTTCACTGTAATTGATGGTACACCCAGGCTTCATTGCTATTATTTGAGACCTGTTAGCTCGCTCCATACGGGGACTGTACAACCCTTGTTAGCAGTGAAACTATGAATTGAGGGGCAATTTGTGTTTTCTAAAAGACATCATTCCTTCATCATTCAAAATGTTCCATATGTCTCCTTCTTCTTTGCAATTTTTTTTCTCCCACAATTTCCTCAGATGGTTTTCTACATTCAGGACAGTGACGATGTCTACGGCCTTTTTCGGTTTGACCCAGGCAAAGAGCAGAACATCCAGAGCCAACCTGAGGGCCGTTTCCTGTCTCTGAATTTTCTGCGGAGTGGTGGTACACTGGGTAACGTGTCTATGGCCTTCGGTGCCCTCTACATTCCTGCGGGTCCCATAGACCCAGCACGGGCCCGTGACCACGTCCTGAATGTTAGCGGGACCATTAATGTGGTTTTTGCCCGTCAGCGGATGGTCCACATCATACTGCCGATCAGGAATGATGCCTTTCTGCAGAATGGAGCTCATTTCTTAATACAGGTAATACCACTGAAACAAGGTAATTTAAGTTGTAATTCAGCTGCGACGTTTCACATTCACATCACCAAATGCATTCCTTCTGTTTCTGTCTGTACCTCTGGCCAAATTGGTACTATTCAAGGTTTAAGTGCCTCATTTGGATGTGTGAATGGTTTTACATTGGCACTCAAATCTGGCATGTTGCTATGGGATTTACCCAGCTGTCCAAACTAACAACATCACCTAACCCTTAAAGCTGGCAAAAAAGTACTAGAAAAGCCTTCTTCACATTCTGTAGATGCTTAATTACTTCACACACTTTCAGCTTCAATACAAACACATATGTGTACAAATATACATAGACTGAGGGGAGCATCAACAGGTCTTTCAATGCAACCTACAAACTGACAATACAGTCGTATTTGAGTGTAATTTGTTGTTTTCTGTCTGATGAATATGTATCTAGCCTTCTATTTTTCTGTTCTATTTTTTGTAGTTGAATACACTGGAACTGATCGACATAAGTCCCTCAATTCCGTCAAACAGCCCAAGGTTTGGAGGATCGCTAAACCTGACCTTGACTGTCACCCCTGACATTGCAAATGGGGAAATTGGCTTTACAAGCAACACCACAGTGGTGGTTTATGAACCAGAGGACAGCAATACCAGCACAGTAAGATATACAAAGACTATCAGTTTTGTGAAGCTTGCCTTTGTTCGCTTTCATAGTTCAGTGCTTCATAAACATTCAGTGAAAAAAGAAACAACAATGTTCGGAGTGTGAATAATTTATACAGACTGTGTCTAAGTGTAAGAGGCTGATTCTGATCATTGTCGTAGGTCAGCCTCCCTCTGCGGCGTGATGGGACGGACGGTTGGGCTGAAGTGTTCTGGAGTCTTAAGCCAACTGGAGCCAATCGTGGGGATGTTACTGCTAATGACCTGAAACCTTTTGGTGGTTCTGTCATCTTCGTCTCTGGGCAGGGCGATGCCTCCATCAATTTCACTATCCTGGCTGACAACATCCCAGAAGTCAACGAGACCTTACTACTCACTCTCGATAGGTAGGGCCATTAAAGTTAATTGACATTCATCGTTATATTTATTTTAAGTGTTTATTTTAGTCATTATCAAATCAGTCTTGGCATGCAATAACTATAATACATTCACTTTTTGAGGTTATCTGTAATGGTTTAAAGTCAGCTTATGCACCACTTGAGTCCAATAGGAAAGGAGGGGCTGACTAGGTCCTGATTCTTCCCGTTCTTCCTTAGCTTGTTTTGCGATGCATGTTTATTGGGGGTTAATCTGTTAGTCTACATTTGGATGAGAACGACAGCTTTCTCTCCCTCCCACTCGTCCCCTGCAGGGTGGAGACTGCACGCTTTATAGTGTACTTTGGGTAAGTGGAGAGTGGAGTGAACCTGGGGCTTTTGTGTGGCGTGAATCACGTCTTTGTTTTTCACAGAAGGGCCTACTTCAGGCTTTCTGGAGGTCTTTGGTCAATGTGGGGATGAGGGGGTCTGGGACACGGTGGGGGATTTTGTGATGGTGTGAAAAAACGTAATTCCAAAAGAAAAGGATTGTTGGAAGAAAATTGAGAATCTTCTTTATATGTTCTTGCACTAATTTAACCAGACTTGATTATGTACCATTTAAAGATGCAAGTGTTTGTATGCATGCAGTGCCTTGACTGTGACTGTTTTGAGTGCTTCATCCTGTCGTGTCTTTGTTATTCCCATTATGTTATGCTTGCTTGGGTTCAATTTTCCCAGCACATACACATATACTTACTCCCCTGCTGAGCAATAAAGAGGCAGGCAGGCAGTTGATTGACATTGTTATTAAAAGTGGGCTAAACAGCGGGGCTTCAGCATATAGAGTCAATAATGAATGAGCATCACACAATACAAAGAATGCTTTGAGAAGTTTAAGTTAAGCTACTTAGTCATTGTTATTATTGTTGCACGTTTTACGTAAACACACAACATAGCAAAAGTACAATAAGCAGACATTTCAGAGCTATACTCAGCATGAAACTGACACATACCTGCCCTAAAGCAGCTCCATGTTAATGCAGCTCCACAATTCCTCATTAAAGAGGATGTAATGGCATGTCTTTTTTTCTTGTTCTTTTGTGTTTAGTTATAATAATAATAATAATAATAGTGTATGTGCTTATATATGCATTTCTGTGTGCACGTCTCAGGAGTAACGTTGAAAATCAGATCCTGAAAGCCGGCTTCACCAGCCGAGAGATTATCATCATGGAGAATGACGATCCGGGGGGAGTCTTTGAGTTCTCCCCGTTATCCAGAGGTCCATGGGTTATCAATGTAAGCCACAGTTTTAAAGCTGCCCCAAAAAGAAATAGGGTTTATTTCCATTAGTATGTGTAGTATTTGACCTTGGATGTGGCCCAAACTGTTGCACATTCAGTCAAAGACCTCTTACTGCTTATAAATTTCAAATCTGTTTGTTATTATTTTGCTTTTTTGAGTCAAAATTGGTATAGCTACGCTTGACAATTTTTAGAATTTACTGGTCAGTTTAGGTGTTTTTTGACTCACGACTGACTCACAATAACTGACAATTACTGTAACTTAGTGATAGGACTTTGAAATAATTCCCTAATGTGTGTTACACATGTAGAGTCCAAGTTTTGCCTTCATAATTTAGCTTTTTTCTGTGCATTGTGACGTTAGAAATAGCTAATATTTTGTAGCAGCTTTATTACCATGAAATAGTAGTCAAATGCAGGTGTTGCTGATTTCATTAAGTAAAGGTCTCTACCTGAATACAACCTTTATAATAATAATAACAGTAATAACAGTAATAATAATAATAATTTCAGAATGGTTGCTGTGAAAATGTATTTTTGAAAAATGAGTTAAAATTGACTTAAAGGTTCAACTGAATATATTCTTAGCTTCTTTGCTCTGAAGCTTGTCTCTTCTAACCTAGGAGGGTGAGGCGGTTGAACTGCATGTGGTCAGAGCCCAGGGACAGCTTCTGAAACAGCTGATACGATATGCTGTTATGCCCTCGGGCAACAATGAATTCTACGGTGCTACGGGCATTCTGGAGTTTAAACCCGGAGAGAGAGAGGTGGTGGTGGCGCTGGTGGCACGGCCTGATGGGGTGCCAGAGGTAAGAAATGGCAAGATATTAATATTTACTTATTTATTTTCTGCATTTTACACAGTGCTGCAGTGTAATTCAAATGCATTATCCTTCCTACTTTCACATTTAATAAGCTATGAAGTTAATGTTTTAAAACTTTTTCAGTGTGATTACTGTATTTGTTTATTTTGTTATGTGTGTGGGTACAGCTGGACGAGACTTTTTCTGTGGTACTTAGCAGCCACAGCACTCCACCTAGTCGTCTTGGCAACCACCGGGAGGTCAACATCACCGTTCGGAAAAACGATGACCCCTACGGAGTCATTGAGTTCAGCCAGTCGGGACTGACAGTGGCCATCAATGAGAGCAAAGGAGACGAGACGCTCCAGGGTAACTTGAAGTAGCAGTCCTTTAGATAATAGTAATACTTTTCCAGGTCAAGTGGTACCTCATTGACACTTAAAATGGATCTAAGAGGAGTGAATCACAGAAAATTAGAGTGTCCAACTTTCATGTGATTGTTAAGGAAAACAAAGGCTGTCTGTGTTTTTGTGTAAAACATGAGGACATGTTAAAGTAGTTCCTCTAGTGAATGGCCTGTATTACCTGTATTTGCTATAAATAAACATGTGTACAGCTAAAATCAAATGTAGTTTATCTATGAGAAAAAAAACATTCAATTTCTAAATTGATCATGTCTGTTTGCCCCGTTTCTCCTTCAGCTTTGTACCCCGTGATGAGGAACAGGGGTCACTTTGGCAAAGTGTCAGTTTTGTGGGTCTTGGAGCCAGCACTGTCTGGAGACGTCCGCCCCGTTCGAGGAAGCATCACCTTCGAAGAGGGGGAGTACCTGAAAAATCTCACTCTCTTCTCTGTACCTGATGAGGTAAAATGTAAACTAAACCTTAAAGAGCACATCGTCCACAGCTCAGTTAGTTTTCTTTGTTTAAATTTCTTTTTTTTTTTTTTAAGATTCCAGAAGAAATGGAGAATTTCACCATCACGCTGTTAAATGCGACAGGTGGAGCAAGACTGGGAAACATAGTCAGTTCCAACTTATGGATTAATAAGAATGATGACCCCATTTATTTCTCAGGTAAAGATTTTAATTATATAATAATACACGTGTTTTCCAGCTTGTCCTCCCTCTCTGACATCCTTCCCTTTCCTTCATTTTCGCACTTTCATCGTAGAACCCGTCGCTGTGCGGCTTCAAGAAGGCGGTGTGGCCAACTTTACAGTTGTGAGGGCAGGACGGGCAGACTTCGTGGCCACAGTGATGTACCGAGTAGAGTACAATGATGCATCGCCAGATGACCTCTTCTTGCTAAGTAATGACACAGTGCTGGTATATGCTGTGGGCGAATGGACGAAGAACATCTCTGTGGCTGTAAAAGATGACGACATACCGGAGACCGATGAGCCTTTTTACATCGTTCTCTACAATGCCACTGGTACGTATGTGCTTGTTTTCTTAAAAAAGTGATGAGAACAAAAATGTAGCAATATGCATTACAATGATATATGTGTTTATGGCAGGTAATATATGCTTATATAGCATTTCTTTATAATGTAAATGTCATTCTCTTGTAATAAAGACGTTTTTTTTGCTATTGGTTAAGAGTAAACCATATTTTTCATGTATTTTCTTTTGGTTACCTGCCTTTGGACAAGAGGAAGGTACATCCTCTCCAGTACACGCTGGACAGGTCATTAGTCTGTTGCAAATTGATCAGTGACCGATTCTATCTATAACTTAAAATACAATTAACTCTGAACCAATAAAGAAACACACTTTTTTTACACTTCGGATAATAAAAATATCTGCATTTTTACTCAAAGTCAGTTGTCTTTCTTTCAATGTGGCTCAAATGAATCAAGCAATTCATCTGAAATTAACATCTTCTGCTCTGTTTATTATTTCTGTCTGTATCCTGTACGTACTAAGAGATGCAGCAGAGGTATTTAGCAGTGTCTGTGATAAGACTAAAGGCTCTCATGGGCCTATATTGTTTTTCATGGATGGGAACGGTAGGCCAGTGGGACAAAACAGGAACTTAATAACCAAACTCCAGACGGTCTGAGAGACAAAGGCAAACATTCCTTTGGCGTCTTTCTGTTTACTGATTGACATGGAGTAGAATCAAGAAAGGGTTAGCCTCTTCTTTATATCGGAGGGCTGTGCTGGCATGGATTGTGCTAAAAGTCAATAATCCCAATGTTAGAAGTAAGCTAAACTCATACTGGCGTCTTCACACTCTTTACCTTGTCTGCTTAATCACAAACAGATTTGCATGCTTGTTTCAGGGTACTCGTTGTCCGGCAACTTGAAGTATGTGCTTGTGAGAGGATATTGCACTTCTGGTGCTGCTATAGCTACACTTTTTCCATATTTTTAAACTTTCAAATACAATAGTTCTGGTTTAGTTCTTGGTGATATTCACTTTAAGTCATCTGCAGAGAGAATCCTTTGTTTGGAATTTAGCTTATTCACAAATCATCCACCTTATCCTCCTAGGCTTGGTTACCATAGTAATAGCGCGCTATGTTAATGAGACAGTCTCCTCCTATTGCGTGAAATTTAACATGGCAGTAACAATATGGCCAGCACTCTGTGTGTCTGCCTTTCCTTAATTATCTGATTCCAGCGTCAATAATGTGCATGTGTCCACAGGTGATGCAGTTGTGTATGGAGCAGCCACAGCTACTGTGGTGATTGAGGCCAATGATGATGCCAATGGGATTTTCTCCTTGGAACCTGTAGAAAAACCAGTTGAAGAGGGAAAAACCAATCATTTTTAGTGAGTGACATTTGGTTAATATTACTTCACTTGAAATATCTTGTGTTTTTTTATTTGTATTTATTTCATGATTCTGTCAAAAACAGTAGTTTATAATCTCCAAGTACTATCAAAACGCTAGAGTTGATATTTTAGACAATTACCTATGTTCTGTTACTGAAATATTTTCTCTTTTTTTTTTCCTCAGTGTACTACGTGCGAGAGGCCGTTTTGGGAATATTACAGTATTCTGGCAGCTGTTTGCCAACGATTCTTTAACTCCTCTGGAAGAAAACCAGGAATTTACAAACACAAGTGGATCAGTCACCTTCACTACAGGGGAAAAGACCAAGCCTATTGTCCTGGAAGCCATCTCTGATAAACTTCCAGAGTTCAATGAGTTCTACATCCTCAGGCTGGTAAATATCTCAGGTGAGTAAAAGAAAAGCATAAAATAAAACTGATATAAGACGCATAAGACAGATATGAGAAGAAATTTCACAAAGCAGAGAGAAAATGAGATGAAATTAATTTTTCTTGAATCATCAGTAACTGCAGATTTAATTTTCATTTGGAAAACTCTGACACTTGGCCATTATTTCTCTAAGGCGGTTACCCCGGCGAGGGCGGACGACTGGCTAAGAGTGCTCTAAATGCCTCTGTTTTCATCCCGTTCAATGATGACCCATTTGGTGTCTTTGCCATTGCTGAGGACAACATGGACCAAGAAGTAGCTGAAGATGTTCTCTCTGAAGATGATATGGCTGATGTGACTTCTTTCACCATCCTCCGTAAGCAGGGCACTTTTGGTGATGTAAGGGTGTCCTGGGAAATTGTTTCTGGTCACTTCCCACAGGGCCTTCCTCGGATGGATGATCTGCTCCTGGTAGCTTCCTTTCCAGATGAGGTAGAGCTCAGGCCTCATGCAAGGAGACACCACTCAGCCACAGACACTTGGTTTTTCTCCGGGCTTCCTGGAGCTTATGGTACCATCTCACCTGACGATGGGCCTGCAGCCATTAGCAACTTCACCTTTTCTGCTTGGCTTTTACCCAGACTAGATACTGACGGCTTCATAGCATCCAAAGGAACAAATGGAAGCTTGTACTATGGAGTGAAGGTCCACACCAATGAGTCTCATGTCACTGTGATGCTATATTATACAGTAATAGGTTCAAACAGTACCCAAGTGGCCCGGGCCTCTGCAGAAAAGTTTTCTGCAGATACATGGCTACATGTCATCATAACAGTTGATGATGGGATTATTGAATTCTTCTTGGATGGCAGACCTATTCCTGGGGGACTGAAAAGCATCAAAGGAGAGGGCATCAGTGACGGTAAGCTTCATTGTTCATTCCATTTATTTTCAATTTCTTTGACACATTTCTTGCAAAGGTAAAATCACTCTTTATAAATAGCTCATACAATCACTATAGGTAAATTACAAAAAGCTCTAACTCACCAAAAAAATATTTGATTCATGTGTCAAAATGAAAGTCAGTGAATCAGTAAGAAGTTGTTTAGCATTGTGAGACCAGGATACCCAACTGTATTGCCTATCATAGTTAATATTCTTCAGATGGTGATTTAAAGAATACAAGATTTGACATTGTGCTTTTCAAAGCAAACCAGCAGTTAGTATCTGCATTACTATATATTAGAGTAACAAACTAGCAAACAGTACTGGGACCACCTGTTGCTCCACATATTTTCATCATCCTCACATCTAATGTTGTCTTGTGAGGTGTAACAGTGGAAGGAACTGCATGCATGCCATAACCATCCTCTGCATCCTTCTGCATCTTTTCATCCTTACTCCTCTCCTTTTCCATGCCTGTTGCTGCTAAGAGTAAAGCTATTCAATTGATAAAAAGATAATCTGTTTTTCTTTGCATCAGTAACTTTTGATATTTACAAGTGTGGAATAAGAAATCAAATTGAATCTTGAAGAGAAAGGCTCTTTCCAATCTGGACAAGTAACAGACTGTTCAATTGTCATTTAAGAGTCGTAAAAAAGTTTTAGTTTTCCGTGTCAAAATGTTGTCCAAGGTCCAAACTGTGTAGGAAACAGTTTTCAAATTGTTCAGAGTCTTAAGTTCTTACATAAAGATAAAAGGCATGTGCACCTTCACATGCTCTGCTGCTTCCTCATTGTTCAGGAGTACTGTACTGGGACTTCCCAGTGCTTGAGTGACCACTTACCCTCAGCAGTGCTGCACATTGTTACTGCTGAAGGGAATCGGTTGGCATCTTCTTTTCTTCCTATTCTCTCTAATTAATGGGCACAATAGCCGGAATTTGACCAAAAGCTCCCATAGGGGAAATATTCTGACGCCTCTGTGGCTTACTCCAGTCACAGTGGATTTATCCATAATCATCAGTCATGTTGTGCCATTGTTTTCTTCTGGTAACTCAACCTATGCATGGAGTGCTTCGTGTCAGGGCTTTGTACTTGGTCACTGTAGCAGATTTCCTGCATTTGTCTCACTTTGTGCAAGTTCACAAAGTGATAGGTGCATGAGGTGTGAGTGTATAAATGAGTAATGAGAAAGAGCTAGACCTAGGCATTTGTATACCTTAATCAAGATTCTGTTTCTGGTCCCTGGAGTAATGACCCTTATTACGTTACTGGTACACAACACCGCAAAGGAGGCTCAATAATCAGTGTGAAAATGATGCAATTAGTATTCAATTGCTTTGATCTCACCAAGTCTTAAGTTAAATATGTTTGTGTTAAATAACACACAATTGCACTGGAGTAAAAAAAAAGTCTGTGGCTATGGCTGTGACTGGTAAATCAGACAAACAATATGACAGCATGACAAACACTGTAAATGAGAGATTCTAGGAAATATTACTAGAATTTACAGTACTGTGTATTTTCCCCCTTCCTGGTGATTTTTGTTTTTGTATTTGTCACATTTATATGTATCATCAAACAAGATTTTAAATCAGACAGAGACAAACAAAGATAACCAGAGCAGCTTTTAAGTGATGATTTAATTGCTAAAGGGATTAAAGCTATCCTTCCTATTTGGCCAAATGTGAAATAGTAATTCTCTCTCCTCTTATTAAATTATGAATTAACTTCAAAGGCTGAGTTCAATTTCACTAGCCACATATCATGCTACAAAGTAAAAAATAAATAAATAAAGCTGAGAAACAGAAAAGTCATTGATCTCTATAAGTCTCAAAAGGGTTACAAAGCCAGTTTTAAGACTTTTTAGGATTCCAGTGAACAACAGAGAGTCCCATTATCCACAAATGGAGAAACCTCGGAACAGTTTTGAGCAAGCGGTCACAAAATAGCCCTGAACAACATCTAAAGAACTGCAGGCCTCACTTGTCTCAGATAAGGTAAGAGTTCATGATTCAACAATCAAAAATGGGCAAAAGTGGCATCCATGTAGGAGTCCCAGGGCATAACCGCTGCTGAACAAAATGAAAGCAAATGCTCACCTCGCACTTTCCAAAAAAGCATCTTGGTGATCCAAGACTTCAGGGAAAATATTCTGTAGACTGGTGAGTCAAAAGTTGAACTTTTGTGAGGTTTGAGTCCTGTTACATATGTGTAAAACTATCACAGCATTTCATAAAAACTACAATTAGGTTATACAGCAGGACAATAATTTGGATAATCTGAAACACACTTGCAAGTCTGTCTTTGAATGGCTAAAAATAAAAAAGCCAAAAAAACAAAGCAAAAAGAAGGTTTTGTAGTGGCCTAGTAAAAGTCTCAACTTGAACCCAATTGAGATGCTTTAGCATGAACACGCTCATAAACCCTCCAATGTGCCTGACCTAAAAGAATTCTGTAAAGACAAATGGGACAATCACTGGTAATCCATATTTTACAGGAATGTAAAAGACTCATTACTCAGCCTGGTTTTCTTCGTCTAATATAAAAAATCTGTTCTGCTCCGAAACATGTAAATGAGACAAAGATGCAAAAAAAGAAAGAAATCATGAAGGGAAGTAATTTCACAAACCTGTTCAATGTATATGATCATGTCACATCATTATGACATCAAATTAATTATGCATTAAACATTAAAAAATATTGTTCAGTGTTTTTTGGGTCATTTTTTTCTACCCCAGGACCTGCTTCAATGTTCATTGGGTCAGATCTTGAGGGTAAACAGCGTTACACTGGCCTTCTCCAGGATGTCCGCTTGTACCACACTAAGCTGAACCGCAGCCATATCCACGAGCTCCACACTCAGCCCCCTAAAGCAGACCTGCGTACCATCTCTGGTTACCTACGATACCAGCAGGATGAGAGGCAGAAGTCATTTGTGGTGGAGGCGAGAGATGACACTGAGGAGGAAGGAGAGGAGGTATTCTACCTACAGTTGGTTGCAGTGCGCGGTGGAGCACGCCTCCCCCTCCCCAGACCCACTGCAATTTTACGAGTCTTGAAGAGTGACAATGCCAATGGGCTTTTTGGATTCACTGGGTCCTGCATACCTGATGTAAGTGTCTGTTGTTATCAATAGTCAAGCTGCTTCATGAAAGTCTTTCAAGCAATTAAACAAGAAAGTAAATCAGACTACTAAATAAATTATGTGGTTTGCATGACCACAGTGTCATTAATATTGTGCTTAATGTCATCACTCACTTGTCTCTACACAGTAAACATATGCATAGAAGCAGATGTAATGTAAACCCATTTGATTGTCAGCCCCTGTCCTGCTGCATTTTTTATTAGTCTTCATGCTCGGCTGCAGAGAGAGCATGCTTTCTCTTAGTAGCTGGATTGGATGAGTGGGCTCTCGTCTTGGGTCATATCAGGTAGAGTGACAGCTGGTGAGGCAACAGCAGGTCTGTCGGTGAGGGCATTCCTATAGTAGAGGATCAGGAGTTCCTTTGCTAGAAATGAGAGATCTTGTTCCCCATTTCAATCAATATAACAGGTGGCAGAGCTGCTGATGGCATTCCATCAGAACCAGTGCGTCTCCATTACTGTATCTCCTACCGCTAGAAAATTAAAGGCAAAGGAACATGTGGGCTATCAAATGATCGCACTCTAAATCACATTATTAGTATGCTGGAATTATATTGGGCTGTAGTTAGTAAGGCTAGCGCATTTGAATCTAACAAATTGTAATAAGTGACGAAGATGCATTTAGTATTGATCAAGTCCTCCTTTGGTTCTGAATTCATTAATGTTTTTATTTCTTTGTCCCCAAAGACCACCGCAGAGGGCTCCACTATATCTTGTGTGATTGAGCGTATGCGGGGATTGCTGGACCATGTTTATGTCAACTACACTGTAACCCAACTGGACAGCGACACACCGGCCAATCAAGATTTTCTTAATGCAACCGGAGCTGTGCTTTTCACGCCTGGAGATCCTTCTCAGGTTTGTGCGAGAGTTGGGGAAAGCCCTTCTGAATTTATGCAGGATGACAAAGACTGTAGTCACTCACTGCGTACAATCAAATGTTAAAGCAGCTACCGATTGCTGTCTTTCAGATTCACCCATCTGTAGTGTTTATTGATAACCAGCCCCGCCTAGTGGTTGGTTGGTTGGTTGCAGATTTTTGGATAAAATAACAGGTGTTTGCTGAAACTGACCACTTGGAAGTGGCATAAATATAGATTATTTTCAAAAGTGCAATGCAATCTAAAAATACCATATCATACCACTTAATTTATAAAGCACTTTAAAAAAATAACAGGACTGACCAGTACCACCAGTGCTGTACAATAACACCAAGCATAAAAGAAATGCAAAAGAGCTGTGGAAGTTAAACCATAAAAGAATACATCAATTAAGAGACTTAAATAAAAACAATTAAAAGAATTTTAAATTAATTTGTAAATGAACTGGAAGCTGGTGAAGCGAGCAATGGAGGCCTACTAATTCCAATAAGAAGTGCATTGCTTTAATTGAGATGACGTTATAAAATGATGTATTAATATTTGAAGGTTGCATTTGGAGAGAAGAGGGTTGATTTTTTAACAGCAGTCTCAACTGGAAACATGCGGGATTTTACCGGTGTGTTCAAATGAGAGTCGAACTTTAGAGCAGAATCCAATTTCAAACCTGAATTTGTAATAATCAATTTCTCATATGGGGCTGGAGAGGAAAGGTGGACAAAGGTGCCACTGGGTCTAAACAACATGACTTTTGTCAAATTTAGCTTTTGTTCATCTTTCTGTTAGGTACTGAACCTGCTGGTGTTGGATGATAACCTCCCAGAGCTTGCAGAGTCCTTTCAGGTTGTGCTGGTGTCTGCAGAGTCCGGTGATGGGAAGCCAGGCTCGACCCCCACAAGTGGAGCAAGCATTGACCCCAATAGCTCTGTTAACACCATCACTGTCACAGCTAGTGACCATCCCTATGGTATTTACTACCATTCCCCAAAAACAACACTATTTTTCTCTCAGTGTTGCTTAGTGTATAAGCACAAGTATGTTTATTTTGCTGCAAGTGGTTTATTAGGGAGCTAAAATATCAGTACAATTTTCCCTCTTCTTGTCTGTGTCTTACTACTTTCATCATACCTTTTGCCTCCTTCTTATTACATCCTCCTTACTGCTGTCACTAAACACATGAACATCCTTATGCAGGGCTGCTGCAGTTTCAGCCCACTCCTCCAGGAGAGGGTTTGATCTCTCCAGCGTTGGAACCTGCTCACATCACTGTAAACGAAGAAGATGGAGAGATTAGTTTGCTGGTGGCCAGAGCTCAAGGCATTTTGGGTAGGATCATGGTGGGATATAGAACAACCCCCTTCACAGCATCCAGCCCTGAAGACTATGAGGTTGGTTTCACTGATGATGTATTGATGAACAAGCAAATAGGTGAAGGGAAAATATGTTTTGGCTGCTCACTGGTTTCCTATTTTTCCATATGCTCCTGGCAGGACTCAGAGGGCATGTTGGACTTTCTTCCAGGGGAAAGGTTAAAGTTCATAAATGTCACCATCATAGATAATCCTGTCCCTGAACTGGAAAAGATATTTAGAGTGGAGCTCTACAATGCAGATGGAGGAGGTGGGAATTCTTAGCTGTATGATCAGCATGTTTTTTTTCTCAGTTTTTATCTTAAGTAGCTCTTTATTGCACATCTTTCTTAGCTGTCTTTACCTTTTTTATTTAGAACTGAACTGACCCTGTATTCTGCGCTGCTGTTTTTCTGTATTCTATGTGTGGTCCCCTCCTGTGTGTTTCCCAATACCTTCACATGTGGCTGCCAACCTACGCTCCTTCCCATTCGCCCTTCAATCTTTACTCTTCTGATGTGACACTTCCCTGATCCTCATGTTTGATCCATCAGTGGATCATTTTCTGCATAGTGAAGGGAGTGGTAGTGGGGAGAGTGACTATCAATTGCTCCTTCCGTCCTATCGCCACCATGGTAAGTAGCCCCCTCCTTTTCCCCTTCAAACTGCTTCTAGTCTGTGCTCCTTCTTCCCCACAATGGTCTGCGATGCATATACACACTCATACATTTGCAAGCGTGTGTGTGTGTGTGCATATACATGTTTGCTATAATGTGTGTGGTATTTACATTAAGCTGTGAGCCTCTGTGAGAAGGAGCTCAGGGAGATTTATGTGGGAAAAGCAAACACCCTTTCATGGAGCAAGAAAATTAAAGTAGTTAATGTGAGCTGTTACATACCACTACCACATACTGTGAAGTAATCTCCACATAATGTATAGAGCTTGTATTTTAATCTGATGCTCTTTGGGATACTAGTAATATTAATATTACTTTATTAACTGGTAAGGAGACTTGTATTATCATTGGTCTGCTTTAACTGCTTGATTGATACTTTTTTCATTTCATTCACTTTAGGATCAAACTCCTAAAATGCAACCAGAATGAATTAATTGTTAGTAAAATACATTTGATATTTTCTGTGCAGCCAGCTTGGGAGTTGCATCTCGCATTGCAGTCACCATTGCAGCATCTGATGATGCCCATGGAGTGTTTCAGTTTAGTCCTGAGTCGCTGTCTGTTAATGGGACAGAGCCAGAGGATGGGCATAGTTCTGTGCTTCTGAAGGTCAGTGTACAACACTATTGAAAAATTAGGACCTTCCCAGTGATTGTTTATCTTATGTTCTTTGTTCTCATTTTTTCTTTCCCAGGTGGATAGGTCCTTTGGTGACCTTTCCAATGTAACTGTGTACTGGGAAGCTGATCCCAGTTCTGAGGGGGAGCTTCTTAGCAGGTTTGGAAACATCACCTTTGGTGTAGGCCAGACTTCACAGAACATCATCGTCACTGTGGTCGAGGATGAGATGCCCGAGTTGGACAAGAGCTTCACTGTGTCCTTGGTTAAAGTGTCACATGGTCGTCTGGGTGTCAGGACATCTGCTAATCTGACTGTGCTCGCCAGCGATGATCCATATGGTGTTTTTGTATTCGCTAATGCATCAAAGTCGGTTCGACTTCCTGAAGCTGACTCAACTGTCTCCCTCGCCATCCAGCGACAGAGAGGCCTGATGGGTCAGGTGTGATCTGCAGAAGATTTAGAAACTTAATAGAAACCATAGAAAATAAATCCAGTTAAGCTTCTGTTTTTTTGACTTTTAAATATATAAATAGCTTGGATTGACAGATTTCAACTTGTGGTATCATGTATCAAATTATATATTGTTTTCCGTTTTTATTTCATCTAGGTGCGAGTCACATATGGGACACTAAATGAGAAAGACCCAGAACCCTACAGGACCCCTGGGGTTGGCCGAGCCACTGAGGGGCGGGATTTTATTCCTCTGCTCGATTCTGTTGTATTCTTGGCCAATCAGAGTGAAGCAAACATCACCCTCAGAGTTTTGGATGATGAAGATCCAGAAAGGGATGAGTCGGTGTTTGTGAAGTTAATCAGTGCTCATCTCATCAGAGGAGAACAGGGGAGGCTTGGTAAGATGAAGACATGGAAAAAATACTTAACATATGATATGATATGATATGATATGATATGATATGATTCTTTCAGTTTCCAATTCCCCTTCTCTGGGTGCCAGGAGTAATATTGTAGCTCAGGTGATAGTGGAGGCCAGTGATGATGCTTTTGGAATCCTCCAGCTGTCAGCATCTGCTGTCAGTGTGGCTGAACACTACGTTGGGCCCATAATCAACGTCACCCGTGTTGGGGGCATTTTTGCTGATGTATCTGTAAAGTTCAGAGCAGTGCCTTTGACCGCTAGAGTCAGTAAGTATGACTGTAGAGGTGACTCTTTCTCTCTACAGTATGCGTGTGAGCAACAAGGCTTGTCATTGTGTTTTCAACATGTTTAACTTTGTAGGTGAAGACTACAGCGTAGCCTCAACTGATGTTGTCCTCCTAGAAGGGGAGTCCAGTAAATCAGTACCAATCTATGTTATTAATGATGTGATCCCTGAGTTGGAGGAGACTTTCCTCATTGAGCTCATCAACCAGACGACAGGAGGAGCTCTTCTGGGAGAGGTTACACGTGCCATCATCACCATACTGCCATCCGATGACCCTTTTGGTGCTTTTGGTTAGTAGCCCATATACAGGATCATTTTAACCTTTCTTTCTATTCACAGTTTGTCATTGTTTACCAACTTCTCCCCCCCCCCCCCCCCCCCCCCTTTTTTCTTTTAAAATCTATCTAGTCTTCAAGGCTATTCCAGTTACAATAGAGGAGCCAGACACTGACTCTACTGTTGTCACATTACCTATTGTGCGTAATGCTGGCACTATTGGCACAGTGACAGTTAAATGGCAGGCCACTGTCAATGGTAAACTGGCAGTAGGGGACATTAGGCCCACATCAGGAGAGGTAACGTTTGCTCCTGGAGACACCATGAAGACACTCAGTGTGGAGATTCTAGCTGACAATGTACCTGAAATTACTGAGGTAAGAAGCTGTGGGTGGAAATGTCATTGTGAATTATCTCAAATGATACATTATTAGAAGTATTTTTTATTACTTATTATTTGTTATCTTTGTCACTTTCTTTCTGTTTTTTCTAGACAATTAAGGTAGAGCTAATTGATGCTAGTAATGGAGGAAACTTGGGAGCTGATACATCTGTTAATATAATCGTGCCTGCCAATGATAACCCGTATGGAACAGTGTACTTTGAACACTCTACGTACCGCGTCCAGGAGCCACTTGAGGGAGTTTATAGAGCCAATATCACTGTTCGTAGGAGGTATTTTTTTTATTTTATGATTTCTGTGTCACTACATTCACATTGAATAAGCTATTCCTCTCTGCTGTCGTTCTGTTGTAATCACCGTTGTCTTTATTACAGGGATGGTCACTTTGGTCGCTTGGAGATCATGTACAGCACCTCTGAAATTGACATTGTTGGCATGGCTCAGGATAAAGGCCAGAATCTGTCTATGTACTACAACGTTCCAAAACCAGGCGTTCCAGCTGCTGCACTCCTTAAGACATTTAACCTCACCGGTCAGAGAGACCTCCTGGCTGCATGTGCTGCTGCTTGTCTGAGAGAGCGTGCATGCCAGGCCTTCTCTCTGTCATCAAGTGGGACCCCATCTTGCACTTGGGTGCCATCAGGGGCTGACCAATTGACCTCTCAGTCCCAAGTTATGACTTATGTAAAAAACATGACTGCAGCTGCTGTCTTGTTCAGTTCCCAGGCTGTGGCAGGAAGTGATTACACCCCTGTGACGGCTCAAAGAGCCTTCATGGATGATGGATCAGTGGTTGCAAACCTCACAGTCCTGATTTTGACTGATTCTTTCCCTGAAATGGATGAGAGCTTCTCCATTCAGATATTAAAGGTAAAAATCAATTATATGCTGTATGTTTATTCTACATTAATGATGGTTTAACTTCTTTGGAATAAATTCTGTATTTGCTGTCATTAGAGTTTTATGGGAAACTGTAAAAATTAAACCTCTTTATCATGTGTTGTCTGAAGGTCGAGCTAATAAATTTGACCGTACCACAGAAGAACTTGCCCTCAGTTGGTCAACCGGACAAAGCAGTAGTCACTATAGGGGTGAATGGAGATGCATTTGGGGTATTTTTGATCTACAGCCTCAGTCCCAACACCACTAATCAGGGGCTCTATCTAGAAGTTCGAGAGGAGCCTATGGTTGTGCCTCTGGTTATAGAGAGGAGAGGAGGGAATCTGGGTACAGTCACTGTAGAATGGAGCTTTGTTGGAGGAGAGGCTTCACCAGATGCCGACTTTACGGGGACTGGAGGAACTCTGGTCTTTGATGGTATGTGCATTACTCAACAATGAGTAATAGTTTTAGGACAGCTTTCTATTAAGTGGGTATCCAGTGGTCCAGTGTCAGGTCCTTATCAGACCTAATAATCTGGTGGATTAGAAGAACATCTAACACTTAGGCTATGTGGCTTGTCTTTTTTCCTGTCTGTCTGCAGGTTCTTTAAAGAAGACAGTAGAGATCGTAATCAGAGATGATGCTGTACCCGAGGACAATGAGAGCCTAATGATTGGACTTGTAAATACGGCTGGAGGAAGTCGAATCCTGCCCAGCTCTGACACTGTAACCATTGTGATACTGGCCAATGACAACGTGGCTGGGATAGTAGGATTCCATTCAGGCTCCCGCTCTATCATCGCCAGAGAAGGTGGATGGCTGTGTTTTGTAATTTGCAAATGTGCTTCAATATTTTCTTTATGGTGTGTGTACCATGTCCGCCTCATATTATTATTTATATTTATTTAGGAATCAGAGAATACACAGCATGCTGCCGGTTTTCTGTTTATATATTGACTTAGAAACGTGATCAACTGAGATTTCCATACAACTAAAACAAGTATAATAATATTCAATTCAGAAGTCCATAAATCTAACCATGTTCAAAAACTACAAGAAATACATCTATAAGATAAATGCATGTTTCAGACTGATTTGAAATTTAAAGTTTCTCATTTGTGGCTTGCATTGAATTTACTAAACATTGGAAATAAGGGCATATAATTTTAAAAAAAGGTTATACTCAGGTTACACTTGATTGCAAATGTTAGAGACATTATGTTTTACCTTACAGGTGAAAAGCTGTCCCTCTTAGTGTTGAGAACGGCTCCAGGTCTGGGTAATGTTACTGTGGATTGGACTATACAAGGGCCGCTTGTACACCGAACCTTCACCCAAACCTCAGGAACCCTGTTCTTTACCAAGGTAAATAGTTTTGTGGCAGAATCATAGTCAACCATGTTTATTTCACAGTTAAAGCACAAATGTGTAATTACCGTCTGTAATTGGGCACCTCGAGGAGTAATTGTATGTTCTGTGAATGTGTTTTATAGGGAGAATTGAATGATACCATAGTCCTTCAGCTTCTTGATGATGCCACACCAGAGAACAAAGATGAATACAGAGTTTCATTGTCCAACATACAAACCTTTGGTAACAAACTCCACTTAGTATCTATTTGATTGATAATTGTGTGGCGTATCTTTGTGTGCAAACTATAAATACCAAAAATAACTCTTCCCTGCAGACTTAATAAACTGACTTCTACACAGGTGTTGTGGTGACGGGCCATGCTGCCCTTGATGCTCAAGGCAGTGAGGCAGTGATTACTGTGGACACCAGCGATAAGCCCTATGGCCTGCTGACTATTGCGCCAACATCTCTTAGAGTGACCACAGAGGAACGAGAACAGATTATAAAGATCTACATCAACAGAGAGTTTGGAGCCTCTGGTCAGTGGTTCAACTATGAATTTAAAAAAAAGGAGAAACATTCTAACAAATTAATTCCTGTATACCTCTTAAAGTTTTGTATCCACTTTTTACAGATAAACCTTATTTTTGTGTGTACAGGGGCAGTGAATATCACCTATGAGGTTATAAGAGGTTCTGTGCAAAACCTATCCCAGGTAGAAGGGGCTCTAGCTGAGCCGGGACAAGACTTCATCTCCGGTACCGGTTACGTAATTCTTCAGGAGGGACAGACTTCTGTTGCCATCCCTGTTACCATACTGGAGGTAAAACCTGTGACTGCCTCCCATAATGCGACATTTCCATTCATCAAACTTGACAGCACTGTTTTATAACTCACCACTGTGAACTCTTCCCACTGTGCCTCAGTAATTATATACCCTTTGAACTTTCTTCTCATTGTTATTAGGTGTATGTGCAGAATGTTTGCGATGCTGAACTGGCTCGACAAGATGATAAAATAAGATCTTGTTCGCTTTTTTTGGAGCAGATTAATTTTGATTTGTAAGTTCACATTTTTTTTTGTTTTATTAGGATGACATCCCAGAGTTGCAGGAATTCTTCCTGGTCAACATAACATCAGCAGTGCTCATCACGACCCTCGCAACTGTTCCCCAGCTAGGTATGGAAAACTGTGAGAGTGCTCCAGTCACTGCTTAGTTTTAGTTATGTTAACTTATCCTTAACTTTGACCATAAAATACAATGTTATAACTTCTTTGTCAAATTACATTAAAAAAAGTTTTGCTGTTTTGTTTCTTTTAGATTTTACCGCTCTTGTCCAAAATATCATTTGCGTAATTTCACAAAATCCCTCTTTTCTTTTCCATAATTTCTCTTGCTCTGTCTGATGAGTAGAGGTTGTGTATTGCACATTGTCAGGTAAAAATAAAATGCTCACAATGCCCAAAATCTAATAGTAACTGATGCACAATAATAGTTTATGGTACATTGAATCTCAACATTATAGTTATTTTTAAAATGCACCATGAAAGAGCTTGGTAGTTATTGCTACTGCTTCTGCATAATCCAAACCTCAGGCCAATTTATGAATGAGTAAGTTTAGAAAGTGATGACTTGACAGAATACTACAGGCAGAATAGCACTTGGAGGTTCTCAGAATATTATCAGCCTTCTGCCTGGAGACGCACTGTAAACACACGGCAGCTCTTTTGGCAGCAATCATTATGTGGGTTGGATGGTGAGATTGATGCTTTCCATGATTGAGGAAGCCTGGGGATTTGGAGGGAGCCGAGTAGCCCTGTGTGGTGAGGAAAGAGAAAGCCAAACTAAACCCGTAGCTGGCCTCCCAGTGTCTTGGCCACAGAGTCAATGGGAAATGACTCTTCAAGAGGTCATAAATCAGTCCACCCAAAAGACTTAGCTCCTCAGACTCACAAGGCACTTACAAGAGGTGATTCTTAGCTATAATCCTTCTCTTAAATGTAGCATGACAGAAGATAGATCTTCTACTGCTTTCTCAATACACTCTATTGCTCTTGGTGCTTGCGCTGTAGTTACAGGCGAAAGAAATCACTGCTATTTACCACGGTAAACATGACAACCTTAAGGTCGTCATTCATTCCGTCTGTGATGTGGTGTCTTTCCCAGACACACAGGGTCTGGTGGCAGAAGTCAGCATTGCTGCTAATGATGGAATCAGAGGAGTCATTGAATGGACAAACACTGTGTAAGACAAGCATCCAGAAATAACTCAGATGTTCTGTAGATGATTTGTAGATGCTCTAATAAAAAATGTGTTTTGGTTTTCAGGTTTGAAGTGAATGAAACAATAGGGTCTCTGACTCTAGTTGCCTACAGGAATAAGGGAACACATGGAAATGTTTCTCTTTCCTTCTTCGCTCAGAACCTGGAAGCTCAAAAGGAGCTGGACTACAATACAAGTGAAACGGTAAGCACAGCATCAGCGACCTGGAGAAATGTTTGAGTATTAACAAGGACAAAATGTATTGAAATTGTAATATCTTTAATTGCCTTTCATCTAAAAGCGATTCTCAGTTCTGAACAAGATGAACAAGTTTTTAAACTAAGGTGCCCTGTCTCCACCAAGGTGATCCATTTTGCTGATGGTGAAAGGTATAAGTTTGTAGAAGTGCAGATTACCGATGATGCCTTTCCAGAGAGTGCTGAGAGATTCCAGCTCATCCTGTCCAAGCCTTCTCCCGGGCTGCAGCTGGGCACCAATACCACGGGTATGTAAAATAAAATGCTGTGATTTTTTTTTTTTTTAACTCAGCAGCCTAAGGCAGCTTATAGGCCATATTCAATTAAAAAGTCAAGACTTTCAGTTTAAAATTTGATATAAAAGTTTAAACCATTACAATAGCTAATACTTGTTACTGATTTGATGGCAGGATTTACAGAAATTGTACAATTTTAAAAATGTGTATCAGGCCATCTCAAGTCAGTGAATAGTTTTATATTGAAAATGGTGACTATACCAACATCTTCAAGCGTTTAATATTGCAGTTAACTGGTAAGTATTTGTTAAAGTCACTACAAATAAGCTTCAAATAAGCTTATTAAGCTTAAAGTTATTTACACTGCATTAGATATAGAAATATATAATAAAGACACCTGGTTTGCTATTATTATTATTATTATTATTATTAATAGCTAATAAATCAATACATGTCCATGTTACAGTATTGTTTGGTCTGTTTGTGTTGCTGGTAAACTGATGTACTTAGTGCACTCATATGTAGAAAAAACATTGTGCCTGTTGCTAGGCTTTTGCTAGGCGATGTTATGGCGTCATAGTAAATCAACGTTTGTGAATATAAACGAGATGTTCTTGTTGTTAACTTGAAATGATTTTCATAACATGTTATAGGTGCGTAAATGCTAAAAACAGGTCATTTTAGTCAATTGGTAGTAGGTGGCTTGGTAACATGATGACATCATCATGTCCGATAGGTAAGAATCTTTGATCAATATAATACTACTTATTTCTTTTCTTATAGCAACTGTAACTATACTGGCCAGTGATGATGGACATGGTGTAATTTCATTTAACACCACCAAGCATTTCCTGTTGAGAGAGCCCACCTCTCTGTCAGGGCTGAGTGAGAGTGTGGCCAACCTATATGTGGTTCGAAACCCAGAGGAAGGCACATTTGGCACCGTATCTGTTCAGTTTACCATCACTGATGCCAACGGCACCCAAGCGGAGGGCGATTTGATACCTACACACGGGTTTGTGGTCCTGGAGGATGGAGTCAGATTTAAGGTGAACAAAATGAGATTTTTACAGCATACAAACTGATGCGTTAGAAAACATCCATACACGTGTGTCAGTTTTCCTTTTATTTTCCATTCCAAGCCTTAAAATTGCACCTTATAGCAGTCATCTGTAATCACAATAATTATCAATTTATCATTTCAGAATTGTGTGGTGTGCGTTTTCTGATTAATGATGACTCACATTTGTGCTGTTTCAGATGCTGGAGATTAGCGTAATGCTTGATGCTGAACCTGAAGGGAATGAAACCTTCAGAGTGACCCTGTCAAGCCCAACAGGAGGTGCACGGCTCGGTGACCAGCTCCAAACTCTCATCACCGTCCTGGAGAACTTAGCTCCTTCTGGCCTGTTTCGAATTGGACCTTCTCTCAACAGGTCTGAGCACAGATGCATTAAAACCATCATAAACTTTGAAAAGATGTTTCTGAGTGTGCTCAGACACTCTTTTATATACCTAGTCCTCTTCATTTTGTGTTATCTGTACAGAACTAGCACTGAAATTGTTGCAGAGGAAGGTGGCAGAGCGGTCTTCCTCACTGTGTCTCGCAGTAATGGTTTGGAGTCAGCAGTCAGCGTGGAATGGGAGATTCAGTCTGGCACAGCTGTTGCCTCAGGTCAGACCAATAAAGGTTTAAATTTTAAGCCACCGCAACCTACCAAAGTCTCTTAAATTCCTCTCTTTTCTATTCTGGCTCCTTTATTTTGTTCCATTGTTTGTTATTTTTTTATGATTCCTTTTTTCTCTTTTCTTTAAGGGGGTTACGTGCCAGTCATAGGCGTGTATCAGACCTTTGAAGACAGTCCAACCTCTGCTTGGTGCTCACTTCCTGAGGGACCTTCCTTGCTGGCTGTGAGGCTAGATATGAGGCCCACTGTTGGATCCTCTCACACCTTGGCCACTTTGTATCGATGGCAGGGTGTTTTCGTGCCAGTAGAGGTATGTTAGCAACACTGTATCTAAAACAGCGTGGTGGTCCTGGTACAATTAAGCAGCACCTCCATTGTTAGCTTAAAAATCTCTTTGTCTTTTTGTTGTTACAGTCTGTTACGATTCAGGACCCAGGCAGATGTGTTGGGTTTGCAATAAATGGTTCTACCTACATAGGCATTACACATAGTGGCCTTCCTTTCTCCCCTGCTGCCAACCTCAGCATCTTTAAATTGCAGAAGGATCTCAATATCACATTGGTAATTCTGAACCCAATAATAATACAACATTTCTATCAAGTTTTCTTACATTACTATAACACTTCTTGCATTATGTCTGCATAATTTGATTTCTTTAGGAACAAGTCTTGGGTGTTGAAGCCCTGAATGTGAAACACTTCTCCACTGAAGGCAGAGATTATCTGATAGCGTCAAGCCAGGTGACGATGACCACTGAAACAGACTTAATTATTTACTTTAATGTCAAAATTATTACAAATATGCAGATGTTCCTCATGTAAGGTATTCAGAACCTTTTATGACTGAAATTACTTTCGTCTCCTTGATGCTGCAGATTTTCATTTGGACTGGAGGCTCTTTTACGCTTCACCAGACTCTTGACTTCAAACAGGACATCCTCAGTGCAACTACGTTAACTCGTGCAGACACTCCCTACTTGCTGGTGTGCATAGACAGACAGAATGCGAGCTGCTTCCTGCTTCGGTGGACCAGTGGAAGATTTCAGAATCCACAGCCTCTCCCGCTTTCTGGCAGAGCAAGTCAGGTGGAGAAAATCAACAGAAGAACTGAGGAAATTCTTCTGTTGGTTGCTGTTGAAGGTGATCTTTCCTGCTTTGGCATGAAATGTGTGAATGGTGCAAGTTTTATTTTGAATTTAAATTCAGGTATATCCATATTTGAAGATAGGTGACCAGAAGAATTAAGCAGAATTGGAATGAAATACACATAAATTCCTAAAACACTGGCGCAGAGATTGCATATTTACCACATTTAATCAAGTGCGTGTAATCTGCAGTATGCCAAAATGATGGTTTGGTTTTTGAAGCAATGAGATGCCATTTTTTCTGGTTGTAGTGTTTGTGTGTATTGGGCAGCGGTTAGATCTTGGTTAGCTTAGTACAAACAAACTGCTGATACTCCAGAAGGAAAACAGAAATATTTGTATCTATTACATTGTTCTGTTGTCTCAGTTAAGTTTGCAAAATTTACCATGTCGACTAGGCCCATGTATTTATACTATGCTCTGTATATTTTGACGAGACATAATCCTTCAGAGTCTAAAAAAAGCACAGAGTGTTTTTGGTTCAGACCCCTTGTGGGTTTATGGGGAATGCCTTAGTGTGGAGCGGAGCAGAGCCACACATTGGCCCAGAGTTTGTAATTTGTCAGTCCTGGGTGTGTCAGCGAGGCCAGTGGTTTCTTTTTACACAAACATGCTATTCTAGTGTGAAAGAACTTAAGTCTGTATTTGTTTTCATGTGCCTGTATTTTTTCAGGTCTGTTTCCATCCTGTGAGGTGTTACAATGGAGCTCAGAGCAGGCTTCACCACAACTCCATCAGTCTATTCCTCACCCTGGCCTCACATCTATTCATTCCTTCACTGATCCTTCTGGAATCGGTAAGCACAACTGTCACAAACTGCCGTGTGATGATACACTGTTGTCTGTAAATATCTGGAGAACAGTCGTGTGATGGACAGTACTCATAGGATGACAGTTCCTCATTCACTAGGATAATGATACTAAAAATACAGCAACACACAAAGAAACAAGGTTTTGTCTTTAGCATTTTAGCATTCAGATGCATGTTAACACAATGCCAAAATCTTCCCAGGAGTGGATGTCTCAGCAAAAAGACCTCAGAGAAATTGCAAAAAAACTAAGAGCTACATGTCAGACTCTAAGGGCCGCAGTTAGCTTGTTAAATGTTAACGTTCATGACAGTCCAATTAGCTTGCCCGGAGGGGTTGCCAGGAGAAAGCCTCCTCTCTTTGAAAAGAATATGGCACCATTGTGGTTTGTTCAGTTGCCTCTGAGCAAACCACAAGACTTCTAGAACAATGTCCTTTGGATAAACAAGACCAAATTGGCCATAATGCACAGTGCCATGTTTGAGATACTGTCCATAAATAAATGCCCACAAACCTCAATGAACTGAAGCAATGTTGTAAAGAATAGTAAGCCAAGATTCCTCTGCAAGGATACAAGACTGATAAAGTCATGCAGAAAATGATTACTTCAAGTTTTTGCTGCTAAAGGTAGCTCCACAAACTACTGAATCATGGTGTGTATTTCTCCACAGTACTGTGAAAGTTTCATTTTTCATGTGACTGTATACTGTACTGTACACAGTTTTTTCAATAATGACGTAAACTCACTTAAAGTCTGAGGTTTGAAAAACTGTGTTCTATGTGGCATTCAAACACCTTAAATACTTTTCTCTTTTTCACAGCTTATGCTCTGCTAGCTGGTAGAAATGGTTCAACGCTGTACTCCTGGAGGCCTGATGTAAAGCTGTTCACCATCATCCTCAGGGCCCCTCCAGCCATTAGCTTCTCCTCTCTCATGGTTCCATACTTCAATATCACAAAGATCCTCTTGGCTTCTTCTGAGGACAATAGCTCCACTGTTTATGAATTCACTTCGGTCTCCAATCACTCTGATTTCATACCCAGGTATTCAGATTGTGTGAAGTTGTACATTTTATTATACAAGGTGAAGACACAGTAGTTTTTCTTCAGAAAAAAAGAAGCATATCATCAAAGAGAGTTCTGAAATGCTTGTTGTGTTTCCTTTACTTTCTCACATTCAGTTTTGGGGAGTTGCACTTTGCGCCAGGTGATAGTGAGCTGGAGATAGCCCTGAACATCATAGATGATGACATCCCTGAGGTGCAGGAGCAGTTCCTGGTCAGGCTGAAGAATCCAAAAGGTGGAGCTGAGATTGGATTTGGTGGTCAGGTGAAAGTAATTGTCCCAACCAACGATGATGCCTACGGAGTCATCGGCTTTGCTCAGGTAGGAGGATAAACCTTTTGATATTAGATGGCTTGTGCATTTGCTTAACATGTCTATCTTGTTATTGTCTCAAATTATTTATTTGCAATATACTGAATACATAAAATGTGTTTTATTGCAATCTAGAAGTATTTGTTATTGCATCTCTACAGAACTCTCTGTCTATGGAGTTGGAGGAGTTGGAGCAAGATAATCAAATTTCTCTAAGTGTGGAGAGAAGAAGAGGGAGTTTTGGCAGACTCACTGTTCACTGGGCTGCCAATGGCAGTTTGGCAGACATTTATCCAACTTCAGGAGTGGTGAGCAACACTTCCTCTGTTATACATAAAACACATGATGTACTGACAACATGTTATGAATTTAATGTCATTTAATGTAAAACGTTATTTTCTATCACAGGTTACTTTTTCAGAGGGTCAAACGGTAGCTATCATATCACTGGCTGTTAGAGCAGATGGTGTCCCAGAGTTACAGGAGTATGTCACAATCACCCTCCGTGATGTCACCACTGTGGGACTTCAAGACCTACGACAGGCTGCAGTCATTGACCAGCGACGGGCTCAAGCTCAACTCACCATCTTACCAAATGGTTCTCCCTATGGAGTGATTGGATGGCATCTCGACTCCCAGTTTACACTAACACAAGAACCACAGAGTAAGAATTTCTGTGAAAATAAATGGATGGGTGGATTATTGAACGAGGCTCAGTCAGTAAATGTGGGTTTTTATTGGATCTCAGTGAAAGAGGTTTGATGTAGTGTAATTAATTTTAGATAAATTATTGTTAACTTATTTAAATACATTCCTCAGTCGCAGCTTCTGTTAATTTAGCTTGCTGTGTTTGAGACTTTCTTGAAAAATCACAGAATATCACATTTTTACTTTTGTGGTCAGTTTACAGTAATCACACTGAGATTTACCGTAAAAGAGATTTGCTGCGATTTCCAGCCATGCCAGGGAAGCCTGAATTGTAGAGTAAAAGTCTTTGAAATATTCTTAACCTACAGGTCTTCTATACATTTATACAGTATGTAGAATGGATTTGTAATTATTTCTGTTGTGTTTTATTACTGACTTATTTACCACAACGCAATTTCTTTTCAACCTGCAGGGGTTCCAAACAATGTGACTCTCTCCATTGTGAGGGAGCAGGGCTCCTCAGGTGAGGTGGCAATCTATTACACAACCAGGCCAGCTCTATACAACCCCCCCTCCAACCAAGCCACCGCAGGACAAGACTACGTTTCCAAAGATGACACCATCATCATGATAAATGGTGCTACCGTGGCCCTTGTTACTGTTACAATCCTACCGGTAAGGATGTGCTGATGAGCAACACCTGTTTCTTCTCTACTTAGAGAAGAAACAGGATATAGTTTAGCTTCTGTCCACATTTGGTAGCAAATAGGACCAAAATATTGTTATTATACGGAAAAAAAACTGTGAGCATGCTTACTTAAATAGGTGAAAATATTAAATCAGATTCTTTATCTTACTAATTCTGCAATAACAACCATTCACACTCAGGATCAACAGAGAACAGACCTGGTTCTATTTAAACACTAGACTTTAAATTGTTTTGCTTGTTGTGTCCTGTTCAATCAGGGTATAAACAACCAATAATCCTCATTAAACTATCGCTTCTCATAGCCTTCCTTATTTAAATTTGTATTAAATTTGCACAGTTTGAGGTTACTGTTGTTTTCACATCTTAAGGTTTATAAAAATCATTGTGAATTTGAATAACGGTTTTCTATTATTTCGTGTTTTCATGTATGCATTTGTTTTTCTAAGGATGATATCCCAGAGCTGGCAGAGAGTTTCCTGGTAAACATCACTAAGGTGGAGCTCGTTAGTGAGTCAGTTGGAGCAGGGCAGCCCAGTGTGAAGAGACCTGGTATGGAGGTAGCAGAGATCACGATCCCGGAGAATGATGATCCCCGAGGGATTCTCCAGTTCAATGTTTCTGAGGTGAGGTGAGCATAGGACATTACAGAGAGGTGAGCTTGACACTGAATTATTGAGGTTGTTGGGAAACCTCCAATTTGATACATAGAAGGCTTTTTTAAAAAGCTTGTGATAAAGAAATAAGTAAGTAATGCAACTGTGAAACATCAAAAAATATCTAAATTAATAATAAACAGTAACATCCTTAAAGATGTTTATTTCAAAATTTCTTAGTCATTGAAAATTTCTTCTGAATTTCTTGTCTAGGATATAGCTGGAAGTGTCATCCTGGCCTATGAGATACCACCACCAGACAATGTTCTCCTACTATCAGTGTTGCGACTCGCCGGTACAGTTGGAAGACTTCTTGTCTACTGGGAAGCTCAACCAGTCACTGCCGATCTTAATGACTTCAACCCCCTTTCTGGAAACATCACCTTTCAGGATGGGCAAGTGAGTTAATATTGGTCCCGTGTTGAAATTAATTCACAATAAATATCACATGAAGTCACTATATGAAGCTACTCAACTATTTCTAGAGAGAAGCCACAATTGCTATCACCATCATAGACGATGAACAGGTGGAGCCTTTGGAGACCTTCACAGTGAATTTGCTGCGTGTGATTGGTGGTGCTCGACTCGGAAAAGTGACCTCAGCGACTGTAAATATTCCATCAAATGACTCGCCACTCGGACGATTTGGATTTCAGAAACGAGAGGTGAAACTAAAACATCTCTGTTGGCATCAATTTCAAACTTAAAACTGACAGTTATTGTTCTATTCAGTGTAGAGTAAACAACATGAATAATCATCTTGCCTAATCCTCTCCAAGGTTGCCGTCAGTGAACCAGAGTTTGTGGATGATCCATCTGCTGTGGCAACACTAACAGTGCTGCGCAGTATGGCAGGTGTGGGTGCAGTGACACTGGTGTGGCAGCTGGAAGTCCACGCTGCAGGGGACCTCTCACCTTTAAATGGAACTCTCGTCTTCAATGAGGTACAGTAGAAAAAAAGGCGACTTCAAGTATCCACCAGTTTGTAGTCTCAATCTGTAAGTAGTAGTAAGTTTCTTCTTTAATTCTCCTTTACGTTTCAGACTGAATCTATGAAGTCATTTGTGATCAGAGCCCTTGCTGACACTGTAGTGGAAGGAGAAGAGCGTTTCACTGTACAGCTGTTTCCTGCAGATAGTGGTGCTGTCATAGACCCCTTAAATGGTTAGTATGCGAAAATAAAATGTCAAAATGCAGGTGCACATTTTGAATTCAGTAATCATCGATCTAGTCCTCTATAGGTATGGCCACCATCACCATCAGGGGTGACAAAGCTGCCCTGGGGATTATTGGGATAGCAGAGTCCTCTAGGAGCATCCTCATTGGAGAACCTCAGGGGAATTACAATGGGAGTGCCAGAGTCAGGTGAGATAATTGTCCTGATTCAACCTGTGAAGACAAACAAGAGCTCTCAATTGGAAAACTTGTCATGCAATGTGTTTCCTTCTTCCAGCCTTGTGCGAGGGCCAGGTGTGTTTGGAGAAGTACAGGTGTACTGGAATATCACTCCAGCTGCAGTTTCTGAGTTTGAAGCAATCTTTGGCACTGTGACTATGAGAGATGGACAGTCTACTGCTACCATTACTATTAAGGTATTGAGCAGTGTTCATTGTAAAATTGTGGCATTGTCTTTATCTGTTTATTTGAGGACAAAAAGCAGAATAATAACGTAATGACAAGGGATTTCCATAAAATTATCACAGTCACATCTTTTCTGATGTTAGGTCTTGGATGATGAACTTCCTGAGACGCGCCGTGAGTATCAGATTACACTGACCTCTGCTACTGCAGGACTGGACATAAGTCCCACGGCCGGGCATGCCAGAATTATTATGGCAGCAAGCGACAACCCATATGGCCTTTTCTCTTTCACCCAGAACCAGATCAATACAACTGAGAAGGAAGGAATGGTAAAGTCATAAAAAAATACCCTGGTACATGATGTATCATCTGGTGTAGTTTCATAACCCACAGCAATATAATTTAATTTCTTTTCTTCAGGTTAATGTGAGTATCATTCGCTCCTTTGGCAATGAGGGAAGTGTGTTGGTGACCTATGAGTCATCAAGTAGCACAGCACTCAGTGGACTGGACTTTGCTCCAGCTTCAGGGCAGCTGCTACTCACCCCTGGCCAGAGGTTGCAACAAGTGGCCTTGCATATCCTGGATGACAGTCTTCCAGAGGGGCCTGAGGTGTTTTTTGTTAACATCACTGCAGTGGCACTAGACAATATCAGGTAAGAAAGGTTAAGAAGGTGCATTAGATTTATAATCTTGTTGAGACGGTGCTGTTATTCCATAGATATTGCTGATTGCAAGGATGCAAATAGAAAAAAATCCATGCATACCAGTGACCTAAAATATCTGCTGATGTAAAAGAGTTCATAGGCAACTAGTTGTTCTGTGTCTCCCTCTTGTGGCCAGAGATGTTGACTACACCGTGAGAGAGTCAGGTCTACAACTGGACCAGCCTCCAGCCATAGGCAGCATCTCTTCTCTGGCTGTCATCATACTACAGAATGATAATGTTGAAGGTATCCTGGAGTTCAGGCAGGACTATGTTAACATTACAGGTAACAAAAGCAAGCAGTTTTTTGTCTTGTAAAATGCTGAAGTTGTACAATTTGCTACAAACTGTTTGACTTAATTATAAGTTTATTTCTGCATAAATAATTCTTTTTTATCATGCCTTTCTTGCTTCCAGTTGAAGAGGATGTTGGCACCCTGTTGATCCCAGTGGTGAGAAGACTGGGCACATACGGGCGAGTCTCTGCTCAGTTTTTTTCTAGAAGCTTGACCGCAGCACCTGATGTTGACTATATCCTGTATAATGGCTCAGTGACATTTGTGCATGGACAGAATACCAGCTACATCAATGTCACTATCATAGATGATCTGGACAGGTGAGAAGAATAACTAAAAAAATATCTACAAGTCTACCTTAAAGTATACAGTATATTTATTCCACACACAGATACACACCTAGATGAAAACACACAGTTAACAAAAAAGACATTATTTCATTCTACAACTACTGTAAATCTCCTTCCCCAGTGAATATGCAGAGGTATTTGAGGTTGTGCTGGTTGGAGCTACAGAGGGTGCCGTTCTAGGCTCCCAAAATATTGTGAGGGTAACCATCGGTAAGAGCGACTCTCCAAGTGGGGTTGTCAGTTTCCTCAATGAAAGCCTAATCACCGTGGCCAATCCCAACTCCACTCTGAAACTCAGTCTGGTTTTGGAGAGATCAGGCGGCCTTGTGGGCAATGCAACGGTATGAGGAACAATGCTATAAAAATAAATCGCATCATTGCAGCTTACTGCTAGAGCACGTTGGTTTCCATGGTGACATCATACAGTTCAAACTAGCCCTCTCTTTTCACAGGTTGCTTGGATAATCCTTGGCCCTAACAGTAGAGAGGCTCTTCCCCTCATCAATACTGACATTAGAGGACCTGTGAACGGGTCCCTGTTCTTCAAGGATGGAGAGAAAAGCACGCACACCATAGAGCTGCGGATTCTCCCTCATGGGGAAGTAGAGGTGGAAGAGACATTTGTTATAGAGCTCAATATTCTGTCTGGAGAGATGGATGTTGATCCTCAGGCTAGTTCCATAACACTGAAGGTATTTCACCATGTAATGACTGCAAACTTGATTTCGCCATCATTAATCAGTTCGCTCATATTGTTGTGCACAGTTTCTCTTTCAGAGCACTTTTTTCGCTGAAGGCAAGTTGTACTGGAATTAAGCTCGGCACCGCAATCATTCCTTTTCTCCAAATGTTTTTTGTCTGTCAGATAGAGAAATTTGGTGATCCCAATGGTATCGTCCAGTTTACTGAGGATGCGCTTCGAGAGCGTGTCTACAATGAATCCACAGAAGCAGAGGGCCCATTGAACATTTCCTATCTGATTATGCGCAGAGAGGGTGTCATGGGTAACATCACGGTATGGTCATATCTTAAATATACATTTACTGTTTACTAATAATATCCTGCTTAAACGAAAAATATAATACTTTTACTTTTGTAAACACAACCATATCGTATCCTCAGGTGCACTGGCGAATACAGAGTGACTCAGATATTGCAGGTGACTTTCTAGCCTTAACTGGCTCAGTGATGATTCGGGAAGGCCAAAGAGAAGCAGAAATCGTCCTTAAGCTGATGCCTGATACAGTGCCAGAGCTAGAGGAGCTCTACATTCTTCAGCTCATATTTGTGGAGGGTGGGGGTACTCTGGATGCCAACCCGAATCTGATCAGAGCTCGCATCAGGTTTGTTATTTGATCAGTTAGAAATGGTAGTAGAAAAATCAAAGACTGAATGACCTTAAAATTACTATTCCTCTCTCTCCCACAGGGTGCCTGCTAACGATGAGCCTCATGGGGTTTTTTCTTTGAACTCCAAGCAGCAGTTTATAGTAGTCACAGGCTCGGGGTCAGAGGTCAGCAGAGCTATGGTTATAAATGTGACACGGCTTGCTGGGCTATTTGGCAATGCTAGTGTAGGCTACAGGATCACAGGTGGGATAGATGAAGTGATGGACATAACAGAGATACTGGGTGGAAAAGCTGAAGGACGACTGCTCTTAAAAGAGGGACAGAGCTTCAGTGCTATTTCTCTACCCATCAGCAGCCAGGTGAGAAAAAGCACGTTTAGTGACTCGTGTATAGAGAATTACCCGTACACAAAGTGAACACACCTTCTACAATAGAATAGTTTATAATATCTTGAATCCCTTGTTTATTTCACCTGTTTCTTCCCACCGTAGGCATTTTTGTCAGTGGGTGCAAGCATCACCGCAGAGCTCACTGATGTTAGACTTGTCAGTGTCGTCCTTGGCTCTTTGCCACGCCTTCTTCACGAGGCCAGAGTTGCTACAGTGATTGTACCTGAAGAAGCTGCTAACTCAGAGGTGAATTGTAATTTTTTTTCTATATTTAAATGGCTTACCTGTTAGACAGAAACTGTTGCCAGTTATCAGAGAAAGACACTCCTGGAGATATGCTCACTGTGTGCGTTTGCAGGTATTTCTTTCCATTATAAATATGGAATTATGTGTCAGTTTTTCTGAGTCAGGGTAGAGTAATTTACACAGATATTGACAAAAATTGATTAATAAATATCATTTTACTAGTCATTTGATGACAAACCTTGATATTTAGCACTGTATTCATCTGACTCCTCTCCACATAGGTTTTCAGATCATTTAAAATTTGAAGAAAAACTTTCAAAGTGAGGCATTGATGAGTCATTGATTATTTTGTGTACATTTATCTGTTTTTAATACAAGTATCTGAACCTGGTGTCGTTAGATATTAAATTTACATGACATCTTACACATAACCATTAAATATAACCCTTCTACTTTACAGGGAGTGCAGAATTATTAGGCAAGTCGTATTTCTGAGGAATAATTTTATTATTGAACAACAACCATGTTCTCAATGAACCCAAAAAACTCATTAATATCAAAGCTGAATGTTTTTGGAAGTAGTTTTTAGTTTGTTTTTAGTTTTAGCTACTCAATGGGGTTCAGATCAGGTGAACAAGGAGGCCATGTCATTAGTTTTTCTTCTTTTATACCCTTTCTTGCCAGCCACGCTGTGGAGTACTTGGACGCGTGTGATGGAGCATTGTCCTGCATGAAAATCATGTTTTTCTTGAAGGATGCAGACTTCTTCCTGTACCACTGCTTGAAGAAGGTGTCTTCCAGAAACTGGCAGTAGGACTGGGAGTTGAGCTTGACTCCATCCTCAACCCGAAAAGGCCCCACAAGCTCATCTTTGATGATACCAGCCCAAACCAGTACTCCACCTCCACCTTGCTGGCGTCTGAGTCGGACTGGAGCTCTCTGCCCTTTACCAATCCAGCCACGGGCCCATCCATCTGGCCCATCAAGACTCACTCTCATTTCATCAGTCCATAAAACCTTAGAAAAACCAGTCTTGAGATATTTCTTGGCCCAGTCTTGACATTTCAGCTTGTGTGTCTTGTTCAGTGGTGGTTGTCTTTCAGCCTTTCTTACCTTGGCCATGTCTCTGAGTACTGCACACCTTGTGCTTTGGGGCACTCCAGTGATGTTGCAGCTCTGAAATATGGCCAAACTGGTGGCAAGTGGCATCTTGGCAGCTGCACGCTTGACTTTTCTCAGTTCATGGGCAGTTATTTTGCGCCTTGGTTTTTCCACACGCTTCTTGTGACCCTGTTGACTATTTTGAATGAAACTCTTGATTGTTCGATGATCACGCTTCAGAAGCTTTGCAATTTTGAGACTGCTGCATCCCTCTGCAAGATATCTCACTATTTTTGACTTTTCTGAGTCATTAGACCACACCCCTTCTCATTACAGAGATGCACATCACCTAATATGCTTAATTGGGGGTAGGCTTTTGAGCCTATACAGCTTGGAGTACGACAACATGCATGAAGAGGATGATGTGGACAAAATACTCAATTGCCTAATAATTCTGCACTCCCTGTATGTGAGGGCACCAAAGTAACACCATTATTAACTGTCCTCTATCATTTATGTTCTGTAGGTTGGCTTTGCTTCACTGGCTCTGCAGGTTTCAAGCGTGGAAACAGGGATTTGTGTGGCAAATGTGACACGAAAAGGGCTGTTTGGAGACATCAGGGTGCAATGGAAGGCTGGGTATCCTTTAGGAGAGACTCTGCCTGGCTTTAAAGCCGGAGCAATCATCCCAAACTCAGGTAAAACAGTGAGAAAAAGACAAGGATTGAGCTCTGAAAGACTTAAGTTGTGTAGTATTTTTTTCACTAAAATTTTCAAGGTGTAGTGTTTCTGCGCACTAAACGCTGCACGTCCTCTTCTAACAGTTGATAGTGAGCTCCTTCTTTATATTTAGGTTCACTAACCCTGGCCCATGGAGAAAGGAGTAAAGCCATATCGCTAACAGCAGTTGCCGATTCATTGGATCCAGCTTCTTATGCTATACACCTCACCGCTGCTGCCTCCAGCTCTGCTGGAGCTGATGCTGTCAAGTTCAGGTAGTTGGTACACTGAATATTGGACTGCTACTTACTCATTGAATTTCACATGTGACCTCACTCTAATTCCTCTCCCTGCACAGGTCAGGTTTTACAGTGGCAGAGGTGGAGCCACTGGGGATCTACCAGTTTTCCTCTGATTCCCGCCAGATTGTTATTGCAGAAGACATCCAGACTATTACACTTTATATTCAGAAACTTTACGGTTCTCGTAGCAATACCACCTACCTGTCATTTAGAACAACAGCAGGGAGCGCAACAGCAGGAGAGGACTTTTTGGCTGTACCAGATGGCCGTTTGGTCTTCAACTCACCTTACCAAACCAACGCTTCATTAAGCCTTTCAGTGCTTGATGACTCCCTTTCCGAACCTGATGAGTACTTCCATGTAAACCTGACAGATGTTCAAGTTCTTAATCAGGACTTAGCGTGGGCACATACCTCTCCTCGCCTTAACCCTCAGCACAGTGCCGCCACCGTCACCATCCTGGCTAGTGATGCAACTGGTGGAATACTGAGTATTGGACCTGATCTGATCCAGGTACAAGAGGACATGGATGAGGAAACCCAGCAGGCGCGCAGCGTGGTTCTGAGGGTGCGCAGGTCTGCTGGTTTTGATGGGGCTGTGCGGGTTCGAGTCCAAGCCTATGGAGGTGTGTGTGCTGCATGTCTTTTACATCGATATTGTGGGACAGTGTATTGTGTTATTTAGTGTAATGTGTAAAAATTTTCTCTAACTTTTGTTGGGGTTTTTTTCTTTTAGATGGAAGTACAACTCAGCTACCCATCAATCTAAAACCTGTTGGGAACCTTGCAAAGGAAGAGCAGGACTTCCGCTTGGTGTCCCCTATAGTGTCCCTGCAAGCTGGTGAGAATGAGACAGAGGTTATCCTCTTCATCCTGGATGACTCAGAGCCTGAGGGACAGGAAGTATTCTATGTTTACCTCAGTGATCCAGAGGGAGGAGCACAGATCACAAACACTTCTCTCCAGGGATTTGGAGCTTTTGCCAAAATCACTATTCTTGGTAAATGCATGAAAGAGGCTTTATGGTATACGTTCTAATAACTATGTAATGTGTATTCCTCTACAGTGGGGCAAAAAAGTATTTAGTCAACCACCGATTATGGAAGTTCCCCCACTTAAAATGATGACAGAGGTCAGTAATTTGCACCAGAGGTACACTTCAACTGTGAGAGACAGAATGTGAAAAAAAAATCCATGAATTCACATGGTAGGATTTGTAAAGAATTTATTCGTAAATTAGGGTGGAAAATAAGTATTTGGTCACCTCAAACAAGGAAAATCTCTGGCTCTCACAGACCTGTAACGTCTTCTGGAAGAAGCTTTTCTGTCCCCCACTCGTTACCTGTATGAATGGCACCTGTTTGAACTCATCATCTGTATAAAAGACACCTGTCCACAGCCTCAAACAGTCAGACTCCAAACTCCGCCATGGCCAAGACCAAAGAGCTTTCGAAGGACACCAGGAAAAGTATTGTAGACCTGCACCAGACTGGGAAGAGTGAATCTACAATAGGCAAGCAGCTTGGTGTGAAAAAAATCAACTGTGGGAGCAATCATCAGAAAATGGAAGACATACAAGACCACTGATAATCTCCCTCGATCTGGGGCTCCACGCAAGATCTCATCCCGTGGGGTCAAAATGATCATGAGAACGGTGAGCAAAGATCCCAGAACCACACGGGGGGACCTGGTGAATGACCTGCAGAGAGCTGGGACCAAAGTAACAAAGGTCACCATCAGTAACACACTACAACGGCAGGGAATCAAATCCCGCAGTGCCAGACGTGTTCCGCTGCTGAAGCCAGTGCATGTCCAGGCCCGTCTGAAGTTTGCCAGAGAGCACATGGATGATACAGCAGAGGATTGGGAGAATGTCATGTGGTCAGATGAAACCAAAGTAGAACTTTTTGGTATAAACTCAACTCGTCGTGTTTGGAGGAAGAAGAATACTGAGTTGCATCCCAAGAACACCATACCTACTGTGAAGCATGGGGGTGGAAACATCATGCTATGGGGCTGTTTTTCTGCCAAGGGGACAGGACGACTGATCAGTGTTAAGGACAGAATGAATGGGGCCATGTATCGTGAGATTTTGAGCCAAAACCTCCTTCCATCAGTGAGAACTTTGAAGATGAAACGAGGCTGGGTCTTCCAACATGACAATGATCCAAAACACACCGCCCGGGCAACAAAGGAGTGGCTCCGTAAGAAGCATTTGAAAGTCCTGGAGTGGCCTAGCCAGTCTCCAGACCTCAACCCCATAGAAAATCTGTGGCGGGAGTTGAAAGTCCGTGTTGCTCGGCGACAGCCCCAAAACATCACTGCTCTCGAGAAGATCTGCATGGAGGAATGGGCCAAAATACCAGCTACTGTGTGTGCAAACCTGGTAAAGACCTATAGTAAACGTTTGACCTCTGTTATTGCCAACAAAGGTTATGTTACAAAGTATTGAGTTGTATTTTTGTTATTGACCAAATACTTATTTTCCACCCTGATTTACGAATAAATTCTTTACAAATCCTACCATGTGGATTCATGGATTTTTTTTTCACATTCTGTCTCTCACAGTTGAAGTGTACCTCTGGTGCAAATTACTGACCTCTGTCATCATTTTAAGTGGGGGAACTTGCACAATAATACTAAATACTTTTTTGCCCCACTGTATTTTGATTGTTTTGTTTTCTCTGTTTCTTTCCTTTCACACCAGGGAGTGACTTCCATAACGGCATTGTAGGATTTAGCCTTAATTCTCTGATGGGAAAGGTTTTGGATGAAGATTCAGAGAATAGAACTGCTCTGCTCTCTCTGCAGAGACAGGAAAACAGGTAATGAAACACACCTTCTTTCTCATTTCTGCCTAACAAGTGGCGTTGATAAAAACACATCTCCTTTTAATGGTTCCATTATCAATGTGTTTTTTCCTTATGCCATTTTTCCTTCCGCTCAGAGCTTTTGAGGATCTGCAGGTCTTCTGGAGAGCGACCTTCGACAAGACATCGCTAACACTTGTCAATAATGGAGTCAACCTAACTACACAGCTTGTTCGGACCTCAGGAACAGCGACCTGTAGGAGAGGCGAGATAATTTGCACTCTCACTCTGGAGGTTGTGAATGATGATGTAAGGCAGGCAGTGGATGTAGACACTTGTAGATGTTATAGCACTTTTCCTTTATTTCTAGTCTTGAAATGTGCTAATCTGTTCTACTGTAGGAACCAGAATACCAGGCATGGTTCCTAGTGGAGATTTATCAAGTGGGTGCTGGAGCTACCATTAATGAGACCACCCGTTTTTCCAACATCACCTTAGCAGAGAGCGACAACCCAAATGGCGTTGTGTACTTTGCTGTGGGCCACAGACTCCCCATCGCCACCCTGACAACAACAAGCCTCATCCTCCAAGCTTACAGACAAGCAAGCACAGCTTCTGCCATGTCTGTACAGTATCGGACACTGGTAAGAGACAACGACATGCTTTATGTAGAAATTAAGCACAGGTAGAACTGGGGTACATTGCATAAACAGTTATACTTGAAACAAGCCAAATATTCTTAAATCTGACAAAAGTTTCTTGTTTTGAGAAGAAAAAAATTCTGCCAGTGGGCTGAGCAAAAGTTACTTGACTAGAATTGTTAAAACTAGGAAATGAATCTATGCCTTTTAACTAGACAAAACTGTCTAAAATTTATGCTTAAATGAAGAAAATTTGACTTACTGCAAGGAAAGAGACTGAATTGTTTCTTTCTTGATTGAGTTAAATATATAAAAATTAAATCTCAACTCTGACAACAATAATTAGAAAAAAGTGCTGAGAATAAGACACCATCTGTTCAAAAAGCTACAAAAAATATGGGACTTTATCTTAAAGCAAGACACCAGAAGCACTCTTCTTTTTTGCACTTTTATTGACACAGCAACGGGTCAGTAACTCAACTTTAACAGTACTGAGGTCTAATTCCAGGAGACTCATGTCTAACATTACCTACATTTGAGCAGGGTACTGTGTAACATGGCCACTGTAAGAAGTGCATATTCCAGATACTCTTAACAGGAATAATAACAGTATAAAATACTCATGACTGAATGTATCAAACATACATTTTGCTGCAGCTTGAAGCAATCAGCATTCAAAATCCTAGATTGCATAACTTTTTAGAAGAACAGCTTTAAAGATCACACAAACAAACGTGTCTTACATGAAGATGCAGTGACTGAGCATAACAGAGTGGAAAAGGTTACAGCACCTGGTATTGCATAAACAGATTATTTTGATTTTGTGCAAAAATTATGATTACTTCTCTGTCAGTGCGCCCCAGGGTGGCTGTGGCTACAATGTAGCTTGCCATCACCAGTGTGTGAATGTGTGGATGACTGGATGTGTAAAGCGCTTTGGGGTCCTTAGGGACTAGTAAAGCGCTATATAAATACAGGCCATTTACCATTTACTTCACATTTTAATATTTTTAATGATAACATTATTAGGTTTTTAATGTCCCTTACTGCAGAATAAAGGTTTCTTATGAAAGTTTTGTTTTGTTTTGTTTTTATCTTTAGCTCCATTCTAAGAAAATGACCAGTTTCAAGTGTCCTCAGTGTAGGACACATACAGGATGTCATGCTGAAATGTAAAGCACTTACAATAGAAGACAAACAACAAACTATTCCAGCCTAATTGATGACATTTATGGCATTTGCTTTCTGTGCTGACTGATATGCTGCTCAGTGCTTTGCTGCCTGCTTTTAAATCAGATGTCACTCTGAACATAAACACAAGCTACATGTGATGTCTCTGATGTGTATCTGTTTCTACCCGTGCTGATGCTAGCATGACTAAAGCTAGCCAAGCAGCAGTAAATATGTGAAGTAAGGAAGAAGGATATACTCATCAAACAAACAGGATCATAAGAATATAAAACCACGAGCACTACAAATGTAACAGAAATATGTTGACATAAAATGGCATGTTATTTGAAATCTACACGAAACAATGACACAACTACTTTTTTTCAATTTTTTCAATTTATTTATTTTTTACCAATTGTCCAAATTAGTCTGTGATTGGCCTGAGTGTGACAGAAATCATATTTATATACAACTAAATATGACTCAGCAAACATGTTTTAAATGGATGATTCCTCACTTGATGACGGATGATCCATTTCCATATTTGCTGAGTCTTAAATTTGATGTCAGTGAACTTACCAGTGGTTGGTGTTAAAAAAAAAGCCCCCAAATCCCCTATGAGCAAGCACTTGGCGACAGTGGAGAGGAAAAACTCCCTCTTAATGGGAAGAAACCTCTGACAGAACCGGGCTCAGGAAGGGGTGGCCTTCTGTCTCGACCGAGAGGGGTTCAAATGTTCACTGACAATTTAGTTGTATATAAATATGATTTTTAGGACTTGATGTTGACACCAATTATGTGAAATTGGGGACGCACACAGTTCCGCTTCTTCTTGTTCTTCTTCTTCTTACTTGGCGGAATCTCTGGCAGGCTCTTAACTTCATTCTCGAGTTCAGCCACCTTGACATTGAGCATTTTCTGTTTGTCTCGTAGACTTTGCAAAGATCCCTGTACAGAAAATGCAGCTGACTCTTCTTTTTCGATCTTCTGTTGTTCTGTGGTGTCTTTTTCTTTCTGAGGCTCCTGCAGAGACATTGCAGTGGATGGCAGTGAGTCCTCTTTTTCCATCTTCTCCTGTTCTCCAGTCTCGTTTTCTTTCAGAGGCTCACATTTATGCATTTCATTTGCAGCAGTGGAATTTTGTTCTTTGTGCTGCTGTGGGATTTTAAGTGAGCAATCTTTGGCCTCTTTCAGCTCTCGCTCAGGAGATTCTCTCTTCAAATCATGAAGGGCCTTGTTGGGGCAGAGCTGGGATTTCAGGTCACTGATTTCCAGGTTGAGTGTCTCCTGCTCCTGCCTATGTTTAACAGCCTGCTCTTCAAGCTGATTTTGAGCTGCTAGGAGCTGTTTCTGGAGCATCTCAATCTGCTCCTGCTGAATCCTACATTTGAGCTCAAATTCAGCCTCCTTAGAGGACTTCAGTCCTACAGAGTCAGTGTGTGAAGCCTCTGTGGTTGGAGTGGCAGACTCCACACACTGCTCTGTGGTAGGGTGGCTGATTTGGTCCTGCAGGGTAGCAATCACCTCATCCAATATGACAATAGCTTCATTGTCATTTGTGAGAGTGTCTGTCTCACTGATGTCATTGGGCTTATTACTAGAAGCCTCTTCCAGCTGCTCTATGAGGTCTTTAATCGTTTCCTCATAATTTCGCTTGTTCTCGTGAATTTCTTCACGAAGTTTGTTCACCTCAAGCTGGTGATAAGAGGCCCTCTTGTTTGCACCTACCATTTTACAGTAAAGGTTGTTCTGATGGTATTGGGAGGCTTCCAGTTGGTGTCTGAGAGCAGCAATCTCGTGCCAGGGATTAAACGGGGGTCTAAATGTGGGATTGGGTTGATATTGCCAAGTCCCTCCGTTAGGCACAGGGTTTGGTCTGCTGTGGTTCTTCCCATTTCCCTGTCTCTCCATGTCCTCCTTTGCATTTGAAATGGGGAGGGATTCAGCCTTTTCTTTTTCAGGAGTGGCTTCAGTGTTTTTTTGCACTTCTTCATTTTTCGGGTTTGCTCCATAACCCGTGGTGTTTTGAGCTTCAAGAAGCGCCCGGGCATTTGCCCGAGTAATTGGTCTTCTTGGTTCTTCAGCCACTCTTTTCTGTTTTTGCTTTTGTTGTTTCTTTGGTTTCACAACCGTTTCCTTTGGTGGTTGTGCCACAGGAGACTTTTCAGTATTTGGTTGTGCGGCTTTTTTTGCTTCTGCCATTGTAGATGCGTCAGCGTTTGCGTCTGCGTTTCTCTGCGTCTGCCTTGTCTTTGTTTTAACAACCAGGTTGTTTTGTGTTTCTGCCATCCGAGATCCACTGAAGTTGGTTGAATGTCTCCCCTATTTATAGGTTTTTCAGTAGAATGTGCACTGTGACATCACAGGCTGTTCCTGTGATGCGCTGTTCCTTTGAAGTGCCATGATTAGAACAATTCAAAATAAAATGCCCACAAACCTAATGTAAAGGAAAGGCTTTTATTTTGTAGCACATACTGAATTAACACTATAAAAGCTACTCTACAGGAATTGCAGTAAAAAATAAAACTAAAGAAAAATATGTTTTTTAAATGGTTGTTAAAAAAACTAACCAAAGTAGAAGACAACTGTTTAGTGGAAAGTATTCGACATTCTAGAGATTCTCAGGCATAATAACTTCTTTCATAATTTAAACAAGGACAGGTAGAAAATGTTCATATTTAGTGAAAGATATTTATTAACATTATCCAATGAGAGTTACTGAATGTCTGTAGGCAGTGAGATCTTGGTGGTTGCCGAGGCAACAGAATGTCATCTATGTTTTGTTTTAAATTCAGTTTCAATGCTGAATCTAAGAAACAACAGACTGCAGAGGGAGACTTTAATAGAGGTTTACTAACTCTTACTATCATATACATTGTGGAAAAATCTGTCTTTATTTAGCATAATATATTTGTTATAAGCACTAAATATGTTTGATGATTAACTGACGATGAACACTAACGTACCAAGCTGAAAATTCTGCTCACCAGTCAGCAGCTTATATTCACAAAAAACGGATAAATCTGCGATCCATGCAACTCTAACCAGCCAACAAAAACATGTGTTCATAATACAAAACAAGTTTACTTTGTGAAATGTTAAAAGGTACAAAAAATAAAACAATATGTTTTCAAGACTTTTTCACAAGTTCCTATATCTCACTGAAATATCTGTAGCTGATTTCTCGTATTTTAAGTGTGATGAGAAATTTTGAGTAGAAACAAGACAAATATACTTGATAAGATTTTGAGTTTTTGCAGTGTATATGCAGCTGATTGGTTTGGTCTTTAACCAACATGGAATCATTTATGTTGGGCAGCTGTGGCTATGCGTACTAATCAGTGCTTCAGTCCCCAATGCTATCAGTCCACACGTCAAAGGGCAAGATACTGAACCTTCGATTGTCCCCAATGCATTTGGGTGTGAATGAAATGTATGACTATGACTTCTAGTTCAAAAAGGGCTATTTATGTATTTAAGTCCAGTTGTTGCTCATTCACTGTTACCTTGAACGTGTCATGCTATCACCACTCTGTGTAACAGATATTTCCTATATAAGCAAATATGTTTTACACTATTTACCTACTGAAATGAAATCGTAACTCCAGAAAAATGTTTAACTGTTTATTTCTGGAATAATAATAATGCATTTCTTGCATTTCTCATGGCTTCTAATGGGGGCCTTTCTTAAAATTACTGGTCCCAGTAACAAAGACGCTTGTCGACTCAGAAATCGAGGGAAAACCAACAACACACCCGGCAGAACATTATGTTATTTACACAGGTGCACATAAGTGGTCCGCAGGTGCGCATTCGCTGTCAAAATAAAAGACGCGCACCAGATAAGAAGTTGCAACACGCGTTTGCGTCCATATAAAAGGCACTGTTTTTGTCCGCTAGAGTGGGATTTTCACGGCACATTGTGCACCACATCTCTGTGCGTTCATCATTTGTTTGAAGCCAGCTCACCTCCTGCGACCACTTTTCCGAGAACACGCGCTTCTTTTGTGGTTCGGACTCCTTCTGACATTTCTTTGGAGGTGGAGGAACACCAAAGTAATTGCTTATTAAAGGAGCTTCTTCGACATCTTTAAGCGTTCTAAACAAATGTCTGTCCTCCTCCAGAAAATCTTATGTACGCAAACACGCGTTGCAACTTCTTATCTTGTGCGCGTTTTTTATTTTGACAGTGAATGCGCACCTGCGGACCACTTATGTGCAGCCCTGGTTATTTAGCTTGTCATATTGCAGCCACAGAAATTCTTTTGTCCATGAAACCATAAAGCTGCACTTTCCTTTTGTTCTTTTCCGTTTTGTGGTAAGCTTTTCTTTGGCTGTCACTTCTTCACCCTGACCTGTCTTATTTGGCTGAACTAAAATATATATCCTGCTGCTTTTACACACGCACTCACGTTGTCAGCGATTCTCTGCTCAATCAACCTCTCACATGTTTAAGCTTGCTGCGGGAGATTTCACTTGTCATGTTTGCATAGTAAGCTAACGATTGATAAGACGATGTCAGAGGAATTGGTGCGCAAATTATCGTCACTCACCAATCAGTACTGTCGCTCTCTATGCGCAGTTCGCGCGATTGCAAAGTGAAGCAAAAAACAAGCGCAAATTCAAACGCGATTTCAGTATGTGACATATTGACAGTGGCTCACCGATGCCAATGACATAATTACCCAACTACATTGCCGAAAGAATGCAAAAGCATTGACATATATTTTTCCTACCTATGATAGCCCGACGGGCAGGGCTGAGATAGATTTTGGTAGCCCGACTGGAAAAATCGCTAGCCCTGGGACGTCGGGCTAGCGATTTTGCGAGCCCTGCTCTAGAAACAACAAGTAGGCCTGCAGAGCGAGAGCGAAGTGCTCTAATAGGGTGATATGGTACTACAAGGTCATTAAGATAAGATGGGGCCTGATTATTTAAGACCTTGTATGTGAGGAGCAGGATTTTGAATTCAATTCTGGATTTAACAGGAAGCCAATGAAGGGAAGCCAAAACAGGAGAAATCTGCTCTCTCTTTCTAGTCCCTGTCAGTAGTCTTGCTGCAGCATTTTGGATTAGCTGAAGGCTTTTCAGCGAGTTTTTTGGACATCCTGATAATAATGAATTACAGTAGTCCAGCCTTGAAGTAATAAATGCATGAACTAGTTTTTCAGCATCACTCTGAGACAGGATATTTCTAATTTTAGAGATGTTGCACAAATGGAAGAACGCAGTCTTACATATTTGTTTAATATGTGCGTTGAAGGACATATCCTGGTCGAAAATGACTCCAAGGTTCCTCACAGCGTTACTGGAGGCCAAGGTAACGCCATCCAGAGTAAGAATCTGGTTAGATACCATATTTCTAAGATTTTCAGGGCCGAGTACAATAACCTCAGTTTTATCTGAATTAAGAAGCAGAAAGTTAGCGGCCATCCAGGTCTTTATGTCTTTAAGACATTTCTGCAGTTTAACTAATTGGTGTGTGTTATCTGGCTTCATGGACAGATAGAGCTGGGTGTCATCTGCATAGCAGTGAAAATGTATGCTATGTCTTCTAACGATACTGCCTAGTAGAGCAGGGCGATATGGCCAAAAATATTTATCACGATATATATTTGAAAATTTGCGATAACGATATAAGTGACGATATAATTGATGCGAGACAAAATACAACTCCACAATATTACTAGCGCAAAAAGGCAACCTTCCATTTATTTTCACTTAAACAAGAAGCTGGTTTTTATGTACATTAAAGCTTTATAAAAATGTAACAGTGCAAATGCAAATTCCTTGCTGAAAGTTTAACCAAAAGGCATTTCCAGTAGAAATGGGCTGACATATCCTGAGCATAACCATGTATAATATCCACTGAAGTTAAAAAGAGGTGCTTTGCAACATTAAACTGCAGTGTGCAGTATGTATTTTTCGGACCATAAGGTGCACAGGATTATAAGGCACATTAAGTGAAACAAATCAGTCAAATAAATCAAACTTTATTAAACTCATTCTTCTTGCTTCCTCCACTTCTGTACCATTGATTCATTAATGTTGAATTCTCTGGCAGCTGCTCTATTCCCATGTTGTTGCAGTATATTAATAACTAACCTTGTATTGTGGATGGATTATCTCAGTTGTTCTCCTGACTGAAGTTTGGTCCGTTTACAGCATCCTGCCATGCGATTGCATTTGTCTCTATCTATCAGGAACCTTAACGTTAACTTTTATAAGTGGAAAAGTGTTAGTGTTCGTCCTCCAGCTTCACTGTTTATGTTATGCTAACATAGCTGTGTCGCTAGCGATCACGTAGCACATCATTATATATCAGCTAGCCCAACTTCAGTAACCCTACAAACGTCACTGCTGTTTAGTTTCCTGTCTTCATTTATGTTGGAAGTGATAGCAGAGCTGTACGTAGGGTTGCCAACCGTCCCTTAAAATACGGAATCGTCCCGTATTTCGAAACAAAAGTACACGTCCCGTATTGAGCTAATAAGGGACGCACTTTGTCCCGTAATACAGTGAGAATCAAAAGTAGTCTATAACTTTTAATGGAATTAACGCTTTGTTTGAAAACATAATTCCCAGCCCCTCTCCTGCTTTGTGACCAATGAGCTGACAGCACACTTACTATGACAATTCAGATTACCGCTCATCTCATTGGTCAAGGAAAGGTCGCTTACGGAGAAAATACCGGAAGACAACAGATGACCACAACAAGAAGCATGGCCAACAGGGAAACAAACGCCGACACTGCGGTACAAGTCTCGGACGACAGTACACCTAAAGCTGGGCAAACACTGTGCGATTTTTTCAGTCACGTTATTCAGCTCCTGCTCAAACTGCACGATTGACTCGCAGGGGTTAGAAGTTGGTAGGTCACGATGCAGGTCTCACACTATACCGCCCGATGCTCTGATGCGACCTGAGAGCTCACACTGTGCCTCCATAAAATGAAGGTTATAACAGAAAATCTGTCGCGCTCTCTCTCTCCGTCTTTCACTCACACAGACACGCACACCACCACCATCAACTTTGCTAAATTGCTAATGAAAAACATTGATCGGGCAGCTGTGATTGAGCAGCAGTGTAGATCCAACTATTTTCACGGTTGTTGTGTCGTGATAATTTCTGAGGCCACATCGAAAAGGCTCGGATGAGCTTTCCAAAGTTCTACAAGTTGTACCTCCATCGCTTGTGTCCAGATCACACGCTGCACTGCCGTGTTGCGGCGTCTTTTTCGCCGACATTTGTGTTTGCGCGTGAGCAGTGTGACAAACTGCGGTGACACCCTCCCGACCAAGCGATTGATGATCGGGAGCTGGTCGTGAGGTGTTAATCGCGTCTCGTTACCCCACGCAGGGACGTGCAGAGGGGGGGGGGGCTAGAGGGGCTTGAGCACCCGCCCCTTTCCTGATGAGTGCCCAAAGTGCCCTTTTGTTGAGGCAACTTTTAAAAAAATTTTATTTATTTTTTTATGTGTGTGTGCGTGCGGAGTCCTGTCTGTGCCCCTCAACAATAATATTTAACTATTAATCACAGTTTTGCTAAATAAAAGGATCTGGCTTGCATCAGTCACATGATCACTATTAACCAATGATCGCCCTCGACGGCAGAACGCGCTGGTTACGAGCCGGGAACGAGCTCACAAAGAGCACGCGCATTTTTTGCGGTCCGGAGCTGTAGGAGAAACACAAGTTAACTCAGAGACACAGACTGATGCGACACAACCAGTAAGTAGGTGTACAGCGTACACTGTAGTGTGTAGCACACAGGAGTATTAGCTTATTACGTACACGTTGGTAAGTTGTCTTGTTGCAACTGACGAACTGAAACAAACGAGCGTGCTGTGTGTGCAACAGCGCGACAAACATTACCTGTCCTTTTATTAACTGCACAAGTAGTGCTGGTCATAGCTGCTGGCTACCTGTGTAAGGCTGTCATGGGTCTGTAGCTCTGTCACCGTTTTAGGGAACATATTTAGTTTTAAAGTATTTAGAACATATTTAGTTTTAAAGTATTTAGAACATATTTAGTTTTAAAGTAAGTTTCTGGGCATTTCCTGCCTTTCTGGAGGGATTATATTTCACTAAAAAACGATCTAATATGCATGTCCACATAATAATTATTATAATTATAATATATTAAAAAACACAAGCTGTATTTTAAAAAACATACATTAAGAAGCAGATTATATTAGATTTATATTTTAAATAAGACAAAAGTTGGATTTTACAGCAGTAAAATGATTGTATCTCTACAGTTTAAACATGTAATAAGCTTTGCCCTGCACAGAGTGGATAGTGAAACAAATGGAATCATCATAAATACATTATTTCATATTTATTACTTCCCCCTCCTCATTGCTTTATTATTGTAGCTCTAGTAATGAATAATAATGTAAGGATTCTGGATCAGCACCATGATGCCCATAGTATATACAGTATTCTGAAGAAGGTCTAAAATGTCACTGTGTGTGCATGTGTGTGTTTTATTTAGCTGGATTTAAAAAAATATTACTCATGATATAACATTGTGCAGACATGGCTGGTAAGGACATGAGGAGGAAACAGTAGGCGCTGTATGAGGCTACTAAAGGCAGTGCTATAACATTTTTCTGTCATCATTTTATTATAGATTAAGTGCAAGAGTTGTTAGGTGTGGATAATTAGATTATAGTTTATTGCAATAGCAAGTTGTGCCTTGTTCTCAGATGGACAGCAAGTGGAGAGTGATATATGAAATGATGGGAAGGAAGGAAGAAGAGAAGCAAAGAGTGATTCACAGGCAGAGCCGAGTTTATGTCACAGTTTTTTGTTGCCTTATGGTTCCAAGCGCTGTCACCAATCTTTGCATTTTGTTATTATCTCATGACACTTGTTTAATCAGCTACCATCTCTCCTGTGGACTTTTTAATGTCTACAGTCTCAGATCAACACAGCCCCGCCCTTCCCATATTAGATTCTTGATGAATGTGTGTTGTTGTTATTCAGCCTGGTTCAATGTGCCCCTTTTTAACTTTGAGCACCCGCCCCTTTAAACCTCTCTGCACGTCCCTGACCCCACGTATACTACACGACGCACGATGAAGGCCAAAATCGGGCCGATCGCCAAAACGGTCGCACAACTCAAAAATCGGCTCAAAATGGGCCAAAAATCGCACAGTGTAAGCCCAGCATTACACTCACACAGACACACACACCACCACCATCAACTTTGCTAAATTGCTAATGAAAAACATTGATCGGGCAGCTGTGACTGAGCAGCAATGTAAATCCAACTATTTTCACGGTTGTGTGCCTCCATCGCTTGTGTCCAGATCACACGCTGCACAGCCGTGCTGCTCCATCTTTTACACCAACGTTTACGTGTTTGCGCGCGAGCAGTGTGAGCGGCTGTGGTGAGACCCTCACGAGCGATTGATGATCGGGAGTTGGTCGTGAGGTGTTAATCACTTCTCGTTACCCCACGTATACTACACGATGCACGATGAAGGCCAAAATCGGTCCGATCACTCAAAAATCGGCTCAAAATGGGCCTAAAACCGCACAGTGTAAGCCCAGCATTAGAGCAGCAATGTTTGTTCAGAGAAAGGGAAAAATGGGAAAAGGAAAACACCTGGCTGGAAAAAGTTAATATGGGCATGTGCAGTGAATATCAGTGCTATGTGGCCAGAAGTGTGATAATATAATTTATTTTGTGTAATAAACAACTGTAAGGATAGATGATTACAACAAATAGATGACTAATACATAAAAGTAATACATAGATGAATAATGATGATGAGTTAAGATGCGTAATCATGGGAACAAGCGGGTTTACAAACAGGAGCAGCTGATTAGCATTAAGCCAATTGTACTAAATGCACTAAATGTGCACTGTTACAAGAATGTTTTTCTTTCTATTGTTTTCTATTATTTTAAGTTAAGCAGGACAGAGTTCTTTTAAAGAAAGATTTACTTATATTCTCAAAAGTTAAGCATGACAGGCTTCTGTTTAAGAAGGAGACCTGTTTTATTGTGTTAATGTTGTCATTTTGAGCTAAAAATAAATGGCTAAATGATCATTTGTTTCACATGTGTTCATATCACAAAGAATACACATCTACTTAAATCAAATTCAAGTCAAATGGTTAAAAAAATAATTTCACACACAAAAAAAGAGCTAGAAAATTCACCACACTGGGAAGGGTGAAGACAACTGGGTCGCTTGGCCCTGGCCACGAGGTGTCCCTTATTTATTTTTCAGGGAGTTGGCAACCCTAGCTGTACGTTTGAATTTTTTCAGAAATCTCTCAGTCAGAACATGCAATATCATGCTTAAGTAACTAGCGAAACTAGCGAGCTAACTTCCGCTAGCTTCCCGCTAACTTCTAACTCCGTTAAATGTAATAAATTTTGTTTTCATGGATGCTTGGAAGTTAAACTTCATAGTTACACCTGGTAAAGCAGCAATGCTGATCGTTTTATTAAATATGAAAGAATTTAGACAGTTTTTAACTCTCGGTGATGCTGCAGTGTTCGTTTGACCTGACGCATACGGAGTTTAGAACCCAGATTACTCCCAGATTTAAGAGCATCTTAGTCCGACAAATACGACAATAACGACGGCCGCTTGCATGTTCTGCAAAAAAATGTGCTTTGTCGTGTATCTGACGGACAAACACCAAACCAGTTCCACATCACTGAAGTTGCACCATTTTTACAAACCAATTCTGGTTCATCTGTTTCACTCAACAATCGGCCATGTGCGTAGGCCTGGGCGATATATCGAGTTTTTAAAAAATATCGATATATTTTTATACGAGATATAAGATGTGACAATATCCTTTATATCGATATAGTCTATGTTACGTTATAATTATACTTGTGGAGCCGCAAGTTTGCCTCTCTTTCGTCCACTTTTGTCTTTACGCAACGTTACTCGGCCTCGCCCCTCCTTCAATAAACACAGCTCCCCCTCCTCCCCCATCGCTTCACCTGCAGGAAGCGACAAGATGGACACGGCAAATCTCCGTTAACGAGTTACTGCACATCGCCCCGTGCGTGGGGCTGGACGCCGTCAACGTGTTAGCTAGCTAACCACGCTAACGAGCTAACCACGCTAACGCCTAAAATCCTTGCATTTTCTCAAAAGTTGACAGCGCGCCTTATGTATGAATTCTGGTTGTGCTTGATGGCCACTAACCGATTTTATGTGGTACACAGCGCTCAGCAATCTGTCAAAAATATTTTAGTACGACTTTGGTAAGCTACGGTGCTGCACCGCTTGATGGATTGTCAGAGCATTACGGCTACCGAGGAGCTTCGCGGAGTGATACGTACTGTGCTTCAACGTAATATTACCCTACTGTGTATAAGGACCATAAATGGCACCTGTTAAGAGACGTGGTTACGAAGAGGATTTCAAACTCAAGACTGTCAGTCACACAGTAGAAGTTGGGAACAGAGCAGCTGTGAAATCTGTCTTTGTTACTCAGCGTCTTTTAGTTTACATTTTGACTGCACAATTGTGAGCTTTTTGTTATGCACAAAAACAACATTGTTTTCTTTTATTTATGGAGCATTATTATTTAATAAATGCTCATAATTTATTTTTGAGTAAATCTTATGTACATCTATGCTCTTTGTTAATAAAAGTGCCTGTGTGACATCTGGGACACAGCTTTGACTAAGAACTCTCTTTTTGTTCTTACTTCATGGCTTTAAAAAAAAAAATCGAGATATATATCTTATATCGCCGTCCAGGTAAAAAATATCGAGATATGAATTTTGGGTCATATCGCCCAGCCCTACATGTGCGTATGAAAACAAAGGCACTGCGCATGCGCGTTTTACTCATATTCTATCGCGATATTTAATTTTCCTATCGTTGCCTAACATTATACCGGTATTACCGTGAACGGTATAATATTGCCCAGCCCTACTGCCTAGGACACATACAGGATGTCATGCTGAAATGTAAAGCACTTACAATAGAAGACAAACAACAAACTATTCCAGCCTAATTGATGACATTTATGGCATTTGCTTTCTGTGCTGACTGATATGCTGCTCAGTGCTTTGCTGCCTGCTTTTAAATCAGATGTCACTCTGAACATAAACACAAGCTACATGTGATGTCTCTGATGTGTATCTGTTTCTACCCGTGCTGATGCTAGCATGACTAAAGCTAGCCAAGCAGCAGTAAATATGTGAAGTAAGGAAGAAGGATATACTCATCAAACAAACAGGATCATAAGAATATAAAACCACGAGCACTACAAATGTAACAAATACGTTGACATAAAATGGCATGTTATTTGAAATCTACACGAAACAATGACACAACTACTTTTTTTCAATTTTTTCAATTTATTTATTTTTTACCAATTGTCCAAATTAGTCTGTGATTGGCCTGAGTGTGACAGAAATCATATTTATATACAACTAAATATGACTCAGCAAACATGTTTTAAATGGATGATTCCTCACTTGATGACGGATGATCCATTTCCATATTTGCTGAGTCTTAAATTTGATGTCAGTGAACTTACCAGTGGTTGGTGTAAAAAAAAAAAAAAAAAAAAAAAAAAGCCCCCAAATCCCCTATGAGCAAGCACTTGGCGACAGTGGAGAGGAAAAACTCCCTCTTAATGGGAAGAAACCTCTGACAGAACCGGGCTCAGGAAGGGGTGGCCTTCTGTCTCGACCGAGAGGGGTTCAAATGTTCACTGACAATTTAGTTGTATATAAATATGATTTTTAGGACTTGATGTTGACACCAATTATGTGAAATTGGGGACGCACACAGTTCCGCTTCTTCTTGTTCTTCTTCTTCTTACTTGGCGGAATCTCTGGCAGGCTCTTAACTTCATTCTCGAGTTCAGCCACCTTGACATTGAGCATTTTCGGTTTGTCTCGTAGACTTTGCAAAGATCCCTGTACAGAAAATGCAGCTGACTCTTCTTTTTCGATCTTCTGTTGTTCTGTGGTGTCTTTTTCTTTCTGAGGCTCCTGCAGAGACATTGCAGTGGATGGCAGTGAGTCCTCTTTTTCCATCTTCTCCTGTTCTCCAGTCTCGTTTTCTTTCAGAGGCTCACATTTATGCATTTCATTTGCAGCAGTGGACTTTTGTTCTTTGTGCTGCTGTGGGATTTTAAGTGAGCAATCTTTGGCCTCTTTCAGCTCTCGCTCAGGAGATTCTTTCTTCAAATCATGAAGGGCCTTGTTGGGGCAGAGCTGGGATTTCAGGTCACTGATTTCCAGGTTGAGTGTCTCCTGCTCCTGCCTATGTTTAACAGCCTGCTCTTCAAGCTGATTTTGAGCTGCTAGGAGCTGTTTCTGGAGCATCTCAATCTGCTCCTGCTGAATCCTACATTTGAGCTCAAATTCAGCCTCCTTAGAGGACTTCAGTCCTACAGAGTCAGTGTGTGAAGCCTCTGTGGTTGGAGTGGCAGACTCCACACACTGCTCTGTGGTAGGGTGGCTGATTTGGTCCTGCAGGGTAGCAATCACCTCATCCAATATGACAATAGCTTCATTGTCATTTGTGAGAGTGTCTGTCTCACTGATGTCATTGGGCTTATTACTAGAAGCCTCTTCCAGCTGCTCTATGAGGTCTTTAATTGTTTCCTCATAATTTCGCTTGTTCTCGTGAATTTCTTCACGAAGTTTGTTCACCTCAAGCTGGTGATAAGAGGCCCTCTTGTTTGCACCTACCATTTTACCGTAAAGGTTGTTCTGATGGTATTGGGAGGCTTCCAGTTGGTGTCTGAGAGCAGCAATCTCGTGCCAGGGATTAAACGGGGGTCTAAATGTGGGATTGGGTTGATATTGCCAAGTCCCTCCGTTAGGCACAGGGTTTGGTCTGCTGTGGTTCTTCCCATTTCCCTGTCTCTCCATTTCCTCCTTTGCATTTGAAATGGGGAGGGATTCAGCCTTTTCTTTTTCAGGAGTGGCTTCAGTGTTTTTTTGCACTTCTTCATTTTTCGGGTTTGCTCCATAACCCGTGGTGTTTTGAGCTTCAAGAAGCGCCCGGGCATTTGCCCGAGTAATTGGTCTTCTTGGTTCTTCAGCCACTCTTTTCTGTTTTTGCTTTTGTTGTTTCTTTGGTTTCACAACCGTTTCCTTTGGTGGTTGTGCCACAGGAGACTTTTCAGTATTTGGTTGTGCGGCTTTTTTTGCTTCTGCCATTGTAGATGCGTCAGCGTTTGCGTCTGCGTTTCTCTGCGTCTGCCTTGTCTTTGTTTTAACAACCAGGTTGTTTTGTGTTTCTGCCATCCGAGATCCACTGAAGTTGGTTGAATGTCTCCCCTATTTATAGGTTTTTCAGTAGAATGTGCACTGTGACATCACAGGCTGTTCCTGTGATGCGCTGTTCCTTTGAAGTGCCATGATTAGAACAATTCAAAATAAAATGCCCACAAACCTAATGTAAAGGAAAGGCTTTTATTTTGTAGCACATACTGAATTAACACTATAAAAGCTACTCTACAGGAATTGCAGTAAAAAATAAAACTAAAGAAAAATATGTTTTTTAAATGGTTGTTAAAAAAACTAACCAAAGTAGAAGACAACTGTTTAGTGGAAAGTATTCGACATTCTAGAGATTCTCAGGCATAATAACTTCTTTCATAATTTAAACAAGGACAGGTAGAAAACGTTCATATTTAGTGAAAGATATTTATTAACATTATCCAATGAGAGTTACTGAATGTCTGTAGGCAGTGAGATCTTGGTGGTTGCCGAGGCGACAGAATGTCATCTATGTTTTGTTTTAAATTCAGTTTCAATGCTGAATCTAAGAAACAACAGACTGCAGAGGGAGACTTTAATAGAGGTTTACTAACTCTTACTATCATATACATTGTGGAAAAATCTGTCTTTATTTAGCATAATATATTTGTTATAAGCACTAAATATGTTTGATGATTAACTGACGATGAACACTAACGTACCAAGCTGAAAATTCTGCTCACCAGTCAGCAGCTTATATTCACAAAAAACGGATAAATCTGCGATCCATGCAACTCTAACCAGCCAACAAAAACGTGTTCATAATACAAAACAAGTTTACTTTGTGAAATGTTAAAAGGTACAAAAAATAAAACAATAAAATAAAACAATATGTTTTCAAGACTTTTTCACAAGTTCCTATATCTCACTGAAATGTTACTCTGTAGCTGATTTCTCGTATTTTAAGTGTGATGAGAAATTTTGAGTAGAAACAAGACAAATATACTTGATAAGATTTTGAGTTTTTGCAGTGTATATGCAGCTGATTGGTTTGGTCTTTAACCAACATGGAATCATTTATGTTGGGCAGCTGTGGCTATGCGTACTAATCAGTGCTTCAGTCCCCAATGCTATCAGTCCACACGTCAAAGGGCAAGATACTGAACCTTCGATTGTCCCCAATGCATTTGGGTGTGAATGAAATGTATGACTATGACTTCTAGTACAAAAAGGGCTATTTATGTATTTAAGTCCAGTTGTTGCTCATTCACTGTTACCTTGAACGTGTCATGCTATCACCACTCTGTGTAACAGATATTTCCTATATTAGCAAATATGTTTTACACTATTTACCTACTGAAATGAAATCGTAACTCCAGAAAAATGTTTAACTGTTTATTTCTGGACCAGTTAAGCTGACTTTAAGACCTTGGCTTTAATAGACATCTCATAGTGTACAGATCTATTTTTTATTATTTAAGCCATTTTGAGCAATTAAGCACCAAGACTTATTATATTAATTTTTTTCAGTCTTCTGCAAGGGTTTGTTATTATGAGCTTTTATCTAAGCTTTTTTTTTCCAACTACAAAAATACATTTTGTTTTGTTGCCTCTTATTTTGTCTGTCATGAATGCTTTTTATATATTTTAATACACGTAATGGTTTATTGATGAAGTACACAGACAGAGACCAAAGTTTTCCCCCTCTCCTCACCTCTTTAATCTCATCATCGCCCTCCTTCTCTATGAGGGATTATGATTAAAGATATCTGCACATAGCCCCAAGGCGTAAAGTATCTACTGGTGCTTGTACTTTTTGAAAGTGAAGATGAAAGATTGTTGAGTGCACTCTAAAAAAAATCAAAAACCTCACACGGCTGGGTCATCCGCTTTCATCTCTCAAAGCATTTTGTGAGACACCAGGTTTGCTGAATAATAAAAGCCCAGTCCCCATTTGGTTCACATTTTGGTTGTTTTCAGCCTAATTATCATGACTTGGGCAACTTCACTGGGCTTTATTTGCATTTAGACCATTGTATACCAAATGGAAGTTGTGCCTTTACAAGTTTAATGTATGATTTGTTCATTCTTTTCAGCTGAAAACTTTATATGTTGTGTCACCTTTTATACATTTCTTTAAATATGATGGTGGTTATATAACTCCATTCTTCACTTGCTCCTTTAATTAAGTCCAGCAGAGTTTAGCATGTTTTTATTTCTTTTTCTTCTTCTAGGAGCTTTCCAGAGAAGAGGTGGTGGGTCCATTTATAATCTGGCCTGCTGAAGCAGGGATGGACTTCCCTAAGCAGGAGGGCCAGCTGACTTTTGATGTGGGCAAACGTAACACATCACTGGAGATTTACCTAACACCTGACCGTGCCTCATCCTTACCCACACCTAAGCGCTTCCAAGTGGAACTATACAATCCAACAGGAGGTGCCACAGTACACTCCCAGTTTGGCCTGGCTAATGTGACTCTGGTGTCAAATGCAGCAAGTGAAGCTGTCTGGGTCTTACTGGACCAGTTGCATCAACCCCTTGAAACTCCTACATTGGACCTGGTGCTGCAGGGACTAATAGATAAAGTCAGTCCACCTCTCAATAATGAGCAGATGATCGCTGTGTTTGAAGGTCTGGGGAAGGTAAGCCCAATCATCTGGTTTTTATACCAAGAAAAAAGTTTTTTTTAATTACTGCATAAGTGTATAAAATATTGGATAATCTATGTGATTGCATGTGACTGTGAGTCAGTGTAGTTGTTTGTGTCTGTCAGCTTAGTTAAAGACCATACATCGCCTCCCATGAGCTACTTTGATAGCTCTGTGGACCAGTCTGTCATTCATTAGTTCTCACTTAATAAGGTTGCTGCTATCATGAAGTTGAAATTAGAATCTATTTATTGCATCTTCTTAACCAGCTGCACAAAAGAATAAACAGAATATACAGGGACATGTTTAGAAAGAGTAAATAAGAAGTAGGGACTACAGAGAAAAATGCATTCTGAGCACACACAATGCGCATGACCCTGAAGGTCAAACTAAAGAAAGTAACTCAGGTGAGTGCTTTGGATGTGTGAATAACAGCACTAAAGTTTACTCAGAGCTCCTCAGTCTTTCTCATCCTTTCTGTCTTCTGAGCCAGGTGCTTGCAGAGGCAGAAAGAGCTCCTTTACAGAACAACAGCCGGAATTTGACCTATAACCTGTTGTGTGCCTTGGCCAATCCCAGTCGAGTCGACACTCGAGGTGTCAGCCACCTTGCTGAGGTGGCGGAGCGATTTGCATTCTCCCTCCTTAAACATAGTCAGTGTGAGATGTGAGTGTCCTAAATGTTCTAAATGAGTGAAGAGTTGCATGGTACACCTTATTGTAATACAGATGAATATTACCTCACAAATTAATGTTAAATCGTGCTTGGATTTACAATTTCTTCTTTGTAAAATTTTTCTCCAGAAAGGTTACAGTCCTGGAAACTTGTCCGTATATGAACATCTCTGCCTTCCAGTGGTACCCCACAGAAATTAATGGATACAAGTTCAGGGGCCGTAATGCAGACTTCTTCCAGCTCCCAAATACTCTGCTGCCAGTACCAGCAGTTTTAACTGCGGACTGCGGCAACCTCAACAGGATGCAGCTGACCGAGTTTAGAAATGAACATTGGTTTCGCACCAGTGATGCAGCTACTGCTCTCAATGGGAAAGTAGGTGCTGGGACACTGACTTCATTGAAAAATCATGAGCAATTGTTAAAATGTCAAAATCTCCTTTTCTTTTTTTAAACAGCAGGTGGCAGTATGGCTCTGATATAAAGCAGCCATTAATCTGGTGGCTGCTCTGCAACTGAACCGTCTTCTGTTGTATCTGGTTATACGTAGGTATTCTCAGCCAGTCTCCAGGGCAGAGGGTCACGACCTCTGGAAGATGGCAACGAGGTGGTGTATCGTATCCACAGCCCCGGTCAGCAGGTTAAACCAGGCCAGTCTCAGTGCCTTCTCTGGAACCAGACCACTGGAAGGTAACAAAAACACATTAAATGAGATTCAAGCTTAACTGTTTCTCAGATAGACTAAAAATAGAACGTGCACATTATATACAAAAATATAAGATGTATATTTTTATTTATATACAAATATTTCCATTTATTTTTGTTACCTGATAATATCAGTTGCTGAGGTTTTTTCTAGTTCTAGTGTCTGCCTACTAATTTATTTTTTACTCGACGTAATTTAGCTCAACCAGTGTACTGCTTTCCTTATTTAAGACTACACATGGCTTGATTAGCATCTAAAGAAGGCCTCTGTTTGTCTTCCTTATACTTATTTTGGGTAATAGTTTGCTAAATAAAGGGCAGAGTTCCTAGTTTGTCCTCTCAATAAGGCCTCTCTGTGGCTGATGCCGTATCTTTCTCCTTTATATCTACACATTCAGTCTCCTGCACGCTGAATCATCCCACATTGAGTTACTTTGTTGAGGACATTCCTGGGGATTGAAATTGGACTTGGCAGGAACACAGTGTTTTTGGCAGGTTTGGTTTGGACAGAGCAGCTACTTGGAGGACGTACCCCAGGAAGCAAAATTTATTATGCAAGTGATACCAAGAGAGAGCAAAATATGGAGAGAGAGAGAGAGTCAGAATCACAGTAACAGTGAATCTAACACAAACATGGTTATGCTCTGGTTTGTCTCACACATTCTTTGCAAAGTAAAGGTTACTGTAGATAATAATAAAACAAACTCAAAGAAGCCAAAATGTCAGAGAACAAAAGCACACAATCATGGGCATGGTTAGACTCATTGCTCTTTGTATTTGCTTTGCTCGTATTTTGTTATATTCTGTTGTAGTGTCTCGTCTCTTATTGTCTCTTTTTGTCTTCCCTTTAGCTGGTCATCAAATGGTCAATACTGCAGGGTTGTGGAAGAAAGTGGGAATTATGTTGAGTGTGCATGCACGCACTTGTCTATCTATGCAGCCCATGCTGAGTTTGCAAAGCTTGCATCCTACAATGAAGCCTTCTTTGCCTCAGGATTTATCTGTATCTCAGGTACAACACACTCTCCCCTTGAGTTCTCATCTTTTTACCCTCCTTGTGGAGTTTCCATATGTACATCCCCACTTGTATAAATGGATTCAAATAAATCACTTAATTAAGTATCATTAATGCTGACTTCTCTGTCTACAGGCTTTGCATTGGCCATAATATCCCATGTGCTGTGCTCCCGTTTCCCCATGTTTGCTGCCAAACTGCTCACTCACATGATGGTGAGCTGCCTTGGAACTCAGGTAAAGCATTAGTTTGGATCTTGTTCTGCTTTTAAACTCTGAATGCAGCATTAGTTTCTTTGGTATTCTCATCTCTTTGCATCAGGTGCAAATGTACATGACAGGGCACCTCTGGGAATTGTTGTTGAGGCATCCATTTCTCTGTGCTCCAGTAGACCAGCATATTAGATATATGTGGGTTGCAAACATTAACACAGCACTCATACGTGGATTCATTCGCTTAGAGCATTTTAAAGCTGCTCACTGTGCACTCACTCACACACCCACAGTCACACGTCGCACGCTAGACATGTCGCGGATATTTTCTTGGAAATGTGCATGGATGCGAACATCATCCAGTGTCATCGTTTGCGTAGTTTGCGGGTTGGTGCGTCCTGACAACGCAACCATGCCCCCCGCACCCTCACCCATTAAAAACGCAAGCTGTCACATAACCATTGAGCGAGGTAGATATGTGGCTACAGGTGGTCCTGATCAAGTGTGTGTGTTTGTGTGTGTGCATGTGTGCTTGCGTGACTGAGTGCGGGACTGGTAATTTTCCACTGGTCCCCCTCTCTTTGGTTGACAAACACAAGTCATTTCTAAAGAGGTCCCTGGGGGCTAGCCACCTCGGAGTAGACCCGTTTATGGCCCAGGCAGAGCCCCTGAACCTAAAAGGGTTTTGGATGGAAAATTCCACCCTGTTCTCTTTCCTAGTTTGTACGTTACTGTATAATAATGCCTTCTTCCTCGATAGTGCGTGTGTCTAACTTTGGTCTAGGGATTCGAAATGTTTGCATTTTTCTAGCCTTTTAGTCAAAGCCAGCTGTGAAAAGCTTGCTGAAGGCCTATCTGATTGTAGGTTCTGATGTTAAAATGTAGCCTTTAAGCGGTCTTTTGTTAGTGCTGGAAGTATTTCGGAGATAATGATGGGTGGGATGTGCTGAATTGAATTAGATCAAGTCACATCTTGTCTTCACTTATTCAGTTTAGCTTGTATGTCAAGTGGCTTGCTGAAAAAACTCTTTTTCTTATATAAATCACTTGGAGCAGATTTCTTTAGACAGTCTGATTTCTTTCTTTCTTTCTTTCTTTTATTTTTAAATAATTATCCACAAAGTGGATGACACATGTATTTGGACATAAATCAATTACCTCAACAATTTGCCAGGAGGGTCCTTTTTTATAACTGTTCTGTCAGAATATTTACCACTTAATGTCTTGAAAATGTTGCATATTCACAAAGAGGACTCTGTTTTTCTGTTTGTTTTTGTTAAAAATGCTACCTGTCAATCAAGAATGTTAATTGCATTCATCTAATCCTTCTGCAAACGTGTCATTTAAAGAAAGAGAGAGATGCTTTGTTCTTGCAAGCTCATAGTCAGCTTTTCCTGGTCAAGCTGTGGCTATCACTGATACAGTGACAGTGCTGTTTTTCTTCTTTTTATATATATCAGAATAGATGCCAAATGTTATTAGTAACACAAATGTCTCCCATATTTGTGGGTTGTAGCTCACACATCATCACTGATTTGAAGGATCATATCCAACTCCAACCACCTCTGGCAGGCAGGGTATGCCATCTGTGTTGGCTGTAATCATTCACTGAGTTTGCCCTCTCTGTGGAGAAAATTAGAGCTGCCAGTTTGATGAATTTCTCTCTGCATCTGCTACCGTACACTGAAGAGAACTTACATAATACTTCCACCTCTCTTAAACAGTCTGTAAGTTGAGTGACGAAGCAGGATTTGGGGTTAGCGAGGCAACCCTGGCTTTTCAAGGTAGCAGTTAGCAGCAGACCAGTGCTTATAAAACTACCATCTGCTGACCAATCAGTTGCACTGGGTGGATCTAGCTTTCCTTATCACAGGCAATTTTAAGGCCATTCCACTGTTCTCTAATCCTCTGCGTATCAAAAGAATCTTGTGCTGATCTTTTAAGATTTGCAAGTAATCATTTTCATTGTTTAAAGTCATGATTTTAAATGTGTTCTTTACTTGTTTGGCAAAGGTTTTTAGCATACTTCTGAAATTTTCCTGTACACACTGAGAATGAATCTAAGAAACACATTCATTAAATGAAATACTCTGTTGTAATTAGATTCAGATTTACTCGTGCTTCTCAGTGCTTCTCTGACAAGTCAGTATAAACTGGACAGATAGCTAACATGAGCGACCAAATAAAGACTTGATACTTGACTTAAATATACAGTTTAAGCCCAGAATAGAAATAAAAACCTGTTTGGTATCTACCTCTTTTAATATTACAGGTACACTTCAGTAAGTATGTATTAATTTAAAAGATAAATTGTACATTCTCCGTGAAAATTCTCTCAACTTTATTGTGTAATAAACTGTAACAACTAAACCATGTGTTTCAAATGCAACTGATCACATGAATAAATAAGCAGCCACGGTAGAAGAAAGCAGCTGCAGAAGAAAAGTCTGTGACTCCTTTGAGATATTCTGTATATCTACATAAATATCAGTTAAAATATCAACTGACCTTTTTTATTATTTTATGATACAAGATACAAAATAAGATAAAGAAAGCTAAGTAAACCAAATGTGTCAAAAATATTAGACTTTGGAAATCTTTGGAATGTTCTGGACAGTCTGAACTTCATAACACAATCAAGAAAATTAATCATGGGTTTGATTTGAAAGCACTTCAGAAAAAATGTTAATTGATTATCTTGAGACTAAAAAGATTTGCAGAACCATTTCTGAAGATTTCGACCTCCTACAACATACCGTCAGAAAGACTGTGTACTAATCAAGTAAATATAAAACTATTGCTACCCTCCCAAGAGTTGAAACAACAAAGATCACAATAAGAATGATGCGTGTAATAGTCTGGGAGGCCATAAAGGAGCTCCTAATTACTTCTAAACAGTTAAAGGGCTGTAAGAAGAAAGTCTGTTTTGCTGCATCTGGGCCACGGTGGCTTGTAATCATTAAGTGAGTAAGGTATCATACCAAAGAATGGCCAGAGAAGAAGAATAAAGATAGTATGTTGCAAACGTGAGATCAAAGTTGTAACCCTTCTCCAAAATAAATGTTTTGGAGGGATTTGAAGCACACAGTAGGGAGGAAAGGCACCTCATGTACATTCCTCATTCCTGAGTTCAGGGGGATATGAGCAATATTGGCAAAGCTTACTCCAACTTAACGTGCACGAATGATCAGCCCTTATCTGAACCAGTTAGTGGTTAGTTTCGTTTAAGTGTCCCATTCTTTTCTCCCTCACAAATATTTAATACTGGATCGGTTTCCTTTATGAATGCTAGCAGCAATCATTTTTAATTGGGTTTAATTTTTCTACTTTACAGATTTTTGGGGGCTGAAACTCTGTTGGTTGTTTAGATGTGCTTGTCTAGTTAAACATGTAAAAATATACTCTTTATTCCTTTTACTGTAACTATACAAACAACCTAGCATGAGCAAGCAGGATAGTTTCTTAAACATATTTAAATCTTTTAAATCAAGAAAACAATTTACAAAAGAACCATCCATCTATCCATCCATCCATCATCCATTCTCTTCGCTTAACCTTATCCTTCTCAGGGGGGCGCTAGAGAATATCTGAGCTTTCATAGGGCGAGAGGCAGGTACACCCTGGACAGGTTGCCAATCTGACGCAGGGCTAGCACATATAACGATACACATTCACATCTATGGACAATTTAGAATTACCAGTTAACCTAACCTCACTACTTTGATGTCTTTGGACTGTGGGAGAACATGCAAACCCCACACAGAAAGGCCACGGATGGTGGCCAGATGGTGGAGTGGAACTCTGGACCTTCTTGATGTGTGAGGCAACAGTGCTAGCCACCATTAATAGTCAATGCATTAATTTATTTTACAGTCACAACGATATATTTTTTAGACTTTACTGAGAGAAAAATGCTTAATTGCACACTCGCTGCATTTCACCATTATCTAAGACTGAATTTGAACTTATGTCACCCAACAGTGACCACTAGAGGGAGCGTAACACTATCAAATAAAGCCAGAATTTAGACAAATTATAGTAATTAGCTGCTTGCGTGTTAATAATATGACAATGATATACTATATAAAATTGTATTTGCATTGTATTTATAAGACTTCTGGACCTGTCTGTGTGAGTATATAGCTAGATTCAGGAAGTACTGTGTTGTCTTACCTGAGGGGCACTGCCTTGCACAACTGAGGTTATTAGGTTTAATGACGCCAAATAACAAAAATACATTTTTAAATGAGAAAGTGGAGCCTTCTGGTTCAGTTTGTGTAGTTTAATTGCATTACTGTCTCAGTATTTTTGCTGTCGTGCTTTTTACCTCTTTAGTATTTAGTTAGAAAATGCCAAAGACCCAAGGGCACCAGAGGTAGGACATTTAATTGCTAAATCACCATGAAAACTAAGACAGCAGTGCTGGTACAAGCAAGAGAGGCAGATGATGAAGCAAACAGGACTGAGATGAAAGAGAAGATTGCACAAACTTTTAACTTTACTATGATATTATATCCAGATTGTGTGATGTGATGTTTACCATCTTAAAGGAGAAGAAAATGTCAATCAGATTTCTACAAACTATTGCAGCACATCTTGAGTAATGTGTGTTCTAATATGTGTTTCTTAATCTTCTGGGATTTTTTTTTCAAATGTATAAAGCTCAGACTGTATACGTTTAGATATATAGGTTTAGTAAGAGGACTCATCCAGCAGTACTGCAGACACAAAATCTTGCTGAAGGTGTTTTATAGTCAGACAGGTTGGAACTGATCTGGGCCAGTAATAAGACACCTACAGGCAGTGGCCACTGTCAAGGCCACTGCGTCAGGACTCCGACTGAGAAGAAAATAAAAATTTGTCACATCCGCTGTAGGTGTGTCGGCCTGTCTATCTGTTTTTGTCTGAGTGTAAATTTAACAGTGTGCTACATAAGTACTGGTCGTATATGCACAATTATTTTGTTTTACATTGACAGATATTGCTTAGATGCTTAGAGATGGAAAAATGAAAAAGAAAACTAAATGGCATTAAATAGGAAAATTGAAATTTTCAGGGTTTTGTTTGCTTTGGAATATGCTCCTTTATTTTATTTTGAAAAGATTATCATAGGGTTGGGGAAGAAATGGAGAAAGACCTGTTACCGTATGGTTAGACTTGTTTAGGAGGTTGTCTTATCCTGATAGTATGATAGATAATGACTTTCAAAAATAAAATTAAATGAATATAATATAATATAATTATGAAGTACATTCTGTGCAATAGAATGTGAAAATATATGTGTTTCCATGGTTATTCCTGATCAATTGTATATTCTTTCTAAGCAGATCTTAGAATCGACAGTGTCAGCAATAAAATAAGAACCTATTGTCCAGTTAAATACATAAATATAAATACATAACTGAAGATCCAAAAACAAACCGCAACTGAAGGTGGCTGAACATCTCAAGAGAGGAAACACAATAGGTGATGATATCCATGGGTTCTAGACTTGAGGCAGTGATTGACTGCAAATGTTTTAATCCAAATATTAAAAATAATTCTTATACTCACTGTTATGAAAGCATAATGATTGTTTGGTGTTGTCCACTTATTTATGAGCATCTGAACACGGGGACCAATGCTGTACTTCTTAAATAGTTAGTTAAAATGAAAAATTAGAGTTTTGTTTAATATAATAATATAAATTCTTATATTGGATGTATATATTTACTTGTCAAAAACACAATGGAATGGAAATGTGGGCATGCTTGAACACATCCAGTTTCTGTATGCGGGAAAAAAATTATATATATATAAAAAATACTATTAAATTACTCTTCCTTTGGGATTAAACAGCCCACCGCCACGTCTCAGACAGACATTCCCACACACATTCAGTAAAGTGTTTACCCCTGTGTTGCCATTGCTTTATTCCAGTACATGGGAGGTGTTTAGGTGACTCTTACTTCTGGTTATAAAGGATTTCCTGTTAGCTCTGGGACCAAATCCAGCATTCAGAAGTCTGCCCTTGTATCCACATGCACAAAGTCACACACACATAAACACTACGCCAACTCTTTTTCCTCTTGCACAACAACCACTGCTGTCATTTCCCATCTCTGAGGAGAATACAGAAGTTGTGTGCTTGCTGACAAGATTCCTAAAAGTTCCTGTCTGTCGTCACTGTGTATGTGCATGTGGTGAAGGAGTGGGGTAGGGTTTGAACGAATGCATGCAGTTTCTCAGGTGTTCAGGGAGGGGAGACGTATGAAATGTGTGGTCAAAGACGTAGTTTTGTACAGAAGATAAGATCAGCATGAGTCTTTCTGAGACTCTGTTTTTCCTGAGGAAATGTATCTGTTCCCGTCATGAATCAGTAGACATTGGGGGGTTTTGAATGTCTTTTAGGGTCTGATTCTCTGGTTGACGTCAGAGTACATGCCTAGCTTGTCCTATTATGTGTTTAAACCCACAAGAGTTTATAAATCAGAACACAAAAGAAGGAAAATAGCAAGAAAACATAATGGTTACCAGCCTGTCCCTCTCAGACAAATGTCTCAAATTTTGTACAGTTTCTATCTAAATCTTAGGGTGTTATTGTTTCATGCAGTTATTAATCAGAATCAGAATCAGAATCAGAATACTTTATTGATCCCTGGGGGAAATTATTTTTTGTTACAGTGCTCCATTTTAAACCAACATTAAGACAAGACAGACAATACGCTAACTAAGAATTAAAAAGTCAATAGCAGGCTAAAACACAGCATGTCCCTATTAAATGCATTACTGTCTCAGAGTTGAGCAAATGGCACACAAGGTATTTAAGGGTATAAGTGTCAGTAGCTGAGGCCTGTGTCACCGTTTGTGTATGGGTTCCAGGAAATGCTCATGTTGCAGGAGCCACGGTGTGTATGTGTGTAACAGAACAGTGGAGGGGTAAGGAAGGCCTTTTGGGAGATACTCTACTCGAACACCTCGTGCCTTTGTTTCCCTAGCTCCTCTTATCTTAATTTGTTCCATCTATTGTTAAAGTCAGCAGCATTTTTCTTCTACACGCTCACTATTCATTGTGTCCATGTCTCTTACCTGTTACTGAAAAATGAGCCAACACTGTACAGTAATAGCCAACTGCCTGACTTTCTCTTACCTTCATTTCCTTATGTTCATCTGTTTTTTCTGTTTCTCTGATTTCCCCTTCTTTCACCGCTTTTACGTGACAAAATACTGAGTAGTGTCCCTTCTTCTATTCTTTGTCCCCTTTATCATTCTGGCAGCAGGTAGCCTTTGCTTGGAGCTGTGACATTACCAGCAAAAGGCTGTTTCACTCTGTCTCTGTCTCTTCTTTCTAACCCTCTAAAGGTGGCTGGGTGTAACTGGTGTGACTCATTAGTTTAAACAATGACAGTATATGTAGATGTAGCAAAACAGTCTGCAGGCTGTGGATTACCCTGAAGAAAGAGTACAGAGTACACACAGGAGACAACATTTATTTTTACCACAATAGCAAATTAAACACAAGGTAATGAGAATGCACACAGGCTCAGCTCACTTGTACAATAACCCACAGGTTAAGCAGATATGCAACACTTCTGCTGACATGTTGTTCCTTAGGGTTTGTGTTCGAGCACACTACTGCAGATAAAGAAGAGTGAGTGATTCTCAGACATAAACCACTTGTGATAATTGGACTCTCTATCCCTGGCTCAGTTCGCTGAAACACTCAGGCTAAATCTCCCTTCTGCCACCACAGTATGAAAATCAGCCCTGTTTAAATGAATGACGTCAGTCTATTTTCTTTCCTGCATTTTCTTTGCAAAATTTTTGAGCATCAACCGGCTTTTTAAGATCATGCCACAGCATCTCAATTGGATTCAGGTCAGAAGTTTGAGTAAGGCACTCTGAACTCGTCTTTTTTTTTCTTAAGCCTTTCAGAGGTGGACTTGCAAGTCTGTTTGGGATCATTGTCCTGCTGCAGAACCCAAGTGTTCAGCTTGAGCTCATGAACAGATAGTCGGAAATTCTCCTTCAGGATGTTTTGGTAGACAGCAGAATTCATGGTTAGATTTACCACAACAAGTCTTCCAGGTCCCGAGGCAGCAAAACATTCCCACTCTACCACCTACTATATTTTACTGTTAGTAGGATGTGTTATATAAATGCTATGTTATTCTTATGCTAGATGCAACGTGACTCAAACCTTCCAAAAAGTTCAGCTTTTGTCTCGACAGTTCACAGAATATTTTCCCCCAAAAATGTGGATGATCAAGATGTTTTTGGCAAATGTAAGACGAGCCTTTGTATCTCTTTTGGTCAGCAGTGTTTTTTGTCTTGAACTCTCCCATGGCTGCAATTGTTGCCCAGTCTCTTTCTTATTGATGAATCATGAACTCTGACTTTAAGCGAGACATGTAGAAGCTTGATGTTGTTCTGGGTTCTTTTTTGACCTCCTGGATAAGTTGTCGATGTGCTCTTGGAGTAATTTTGGTCGGCCGGTCATTCCTCGGAAGCTTCATCACTGTTCCAAGTTTTTTCCATTTATGTATAATCAGGGCTGGACTGGGCAAAAAATCGGCCCGGGCATTTTGACTAGAGACCGGCCCACCAGGTATTATAGGAAAAACCATAAATCCTTTGAATGCAAACAAACGTCGTTGTAACAGTGATGTACACTGTCTTGTTGGTATATATTTATCAGTCTAATAAACTTAAACCTACACCATCCTCCCTATTCTGGTATTCTAAACAGTACCCGAAAGTAGACTGCTTGGTCGAGTTAACCTCCTGAACTATCTACAACACAAGGTGAAAACCTGAAATTAAGACAGAGAAGACTAGAGGTGAGACATGACCATTACTGATTACTTATGACAGATTTAGATATATTTTCATAAACTATTCATTTACCACATCAATAAACAGCATGGCAGAGCAAAATATTTTTTCTAACATGGCAACCTTTAAAAAGTGAAAGGAGACAGAAAGACAGGTGAGAAAGAATAAAACTTAATTGACTTTTTGATGGCATTTTACACACAGTACTGGTACAGTATCTAGAAAATGTGGGAAAATACTGGCATCCTATACAGTACTTAGCTACTTCTGAAGAAATTATGATGAGACCCTAAAAAAATTACTATGTACAATAATGGATTTCTATACCTTTTACATCAGATGAAAACGTTTGTTGTAAGATTCAGATAATTATTTATTCAAAGTTTTTAAATGACATAAGAAAGAAAAGTATTTCTTTGTGCCCCCTTTCCCTTTTAATGCCCTACCTGCCCCCCTGGCAAAACTTTGCTAGACCCGCCCCTGCACAGTTACCAGCTGTCAGCTACATAAAAAAGGATCCTGGTGTTATTTGTCTCTCAGAAACAGTTCATAACTTCCCTTCAACTCATTCATGTCACCTAAAAGGTAAACCTGTTTCTCCATCACCTGTTCAGCTCTGATAATTCAGTAACGACATCTCCTGGTTTCATCTTCATGTTTCCCTCTCACCAGATAACCAAACCGATATCATGACCAGCAGGTTTACAGCTGTGGCTCCAGCAAACATCAACTGATACTATAAATTAATATTAAATAAATTTTTACAACAGCTGATCAAGTTTAAACGTGCTGCTGTTGTTTAAGCGCGACATCAGCTGGTTATCGCAAAGTGGGCGATAAACAAACAAGAGAGAAAAGCCGATTAGCTGATCATTGATCAGTTTCATGATTGAAGTAGAAACAGGAGAGGGAGGGGAGAGAATGACAGGAGAAGAGGCAGCTGTGCAGCAAAGACACAGAATAAATCCAGCTTTGTGTCTTTTTCAAACTGTGTTCCTTTTCACCTCAAAACGAAACGCGCAATATTTTCTCTGAATACGAGACGATTCCGTTTTTTTACGGGACGGTTGGAAACTAATAACTAACCTTATAAATAGAATAAGATAAAACAAGTTCAACATCAATAAAATCATAGCACCTGCCCAGCTGTATATAAACTACGTCATGCTAGCTAGTACGCAGTACGAGTTGTTGTAACTGACTGTAAAAAGTCAGCATAACGAAAATAAACTCCACCTAAACTTGGTTTATATCTGACCCAGATAGCCTGCAGGTCATAACTTCTTACCTGAAGTTCAGTTCACATATCATACTAATATGAATCATAGTATATTATGGAATTCCAAAAATGGCTGCCAGGACAGCTGCCACCACACTGATGTGACACACTACAAATCAACTCTTTGATGCTCAGTGCTGAGTCTGCACAATAACCTGCACTTAAACATTCATTAAATATCACGTACACATATACACATACTGTCCCTCAAGAAGACACTGAGAAAAAATATAGAATAAGATTGAGACTGTAACTTTGCCATAAGTCATAGGTGTCAAACTCTGGCCCGCGGGCCAAATTTGGCCTAATTACATTTGGCCCGCGAAGCCATACCAAATTACTATTAGAGCTGGCCTACTGGTATTATACAGCTAATATATATATTGTTTAGTATTAAGCTTTGCTTGTTCCATATTCAGCTTTCCAGCAAAACTTATTTGAGTCCATAAGAAAAGATTCATTCTTATATCTGGAGGAAGATTTTTTTTCAATAAGTATTAACGTTAGCCCGCGACTTTGTTCCAGTTTTGAATTTGGCCCACTGTGTATTTCAGTTTGACACCCCTGATTTAAGGGGTTTGGGACTTGATTCAACAGGTGTGCCAGTAATCAGGCCAGAGTGTTTTTACTGAAGTTGAACTTAGTCACAGTTAATTCATGATTTAATGATTTAAACTTAACGAGACAGGTTAAGTTTGGATAACTTTTCTCTCTTAATCAATGAAATCATCATTTAAAAACTGCATTTAGTATTTACCCAGGTTATCTTTGTCTAACATTAAAATTAGTTTGATGATCTGAAACGTGTAAGTGTGACAAATACGTCAATCAAGAAGGGGGCAAACACTTTTTCACGCCGCTGTATATTGTAGCCTGATTATCTTCATCACTGATGACTTTTTGTGCAGATAAAGTAAACTGCACTCTAGACAGCTTACTGCTCGTTTGCATTACACTGCAGAAGTACTACTAACTTTGCATTTGCATATGTTTAAAAGACATTACATATCTGTGTTTTTGATCTTCTAGCTGCATGTGTGCCTGTTTATTTGTTAATATGTAGCAATGCAAATGGATTAATTCTAGTGGTTGTTTAACCATATGTTGTGTTCAGAGAGTCTAACCTTTGTAGCCTCTGAAAGTTACATATAATTCTTTTCTGAAAGTGGGCTATGGTGACCTTAGAAGCATCTGAACTTGTATTTTTACACATAAAGCTAAAAGTCACAGTAGATCATTTTCTACAGTTGCCTGCCTGGTAGCTGTGAAAAAGAGGATGCATCCAAGAGCAAGTCCCAAAAGCAGTTAATTCTGAGTGTGTTTTTTTTTTTGTTTTTTGAAAAACTGTGAATAATAATTGTGATACGTCCTGAAAGTATATTCTTATGGACAACTGTAAAACTGAGTTCTAAAAACTTTCTTGCCTAAAACTTACATTCATTACCTGCTTTAACAGTTAAAGGTATTATATAAACCGTCTGTGCATAGACTCTCCTGTGGCAAGTTAAGTCAAGGGCCTGTTTTATTCTGCAGTTACTGTCATTTCTGTAAATATGTTTTTCTGTCACGCAAGCTCCTTTTAAATTTAAGGCCAAAGTGTTGTGACTGCAAGCTGATTTAAAATGCAATGATTAGAAATGTACTTGCTAAACTCCCCAGTCACCTTTAACCTGATTATGTGGAGTCATTCAGTTTGCCATCAGGACTGTTGACACTGTGAATGATAAACAAAGTGGGAGCCTACAGTTGTCAAAGTCCCCAATATCATCTGTTCTATTTTTGGAATTTGACAGCTTGTCTTGGCAGAGCTTTGTATGTTGAGTTGAGTGAACATTGGAAGTTTAGAAAAGTGTTTACACCGAAACTGTTGAGGCCATTCCAGCATGATGTTTGCACACGTTTTCTAGGTTGAGTTGAGCAGGATGTCTCCCTGTTGTTGTCACGTATAGCAGACTCGCAGTAATGGTTCTGCTACTGCCACGTTGTACAGTACACATTTTTGTGAGTCCTTTAAAGCTGTTGTAGTTTTTACAAACTGCAATGAAAGTTTGTAAAATCTACAAACTTTCATTGCAGTTCATTGCAGTTTCATTGCAGAGCTAACAGAGTTAGCTCTGTTTTGCTAACTCAATGGACCGAAATAGAAAATGTGAGCCACCCAACTTCCTCAGTGAGTCATAAAATAATGAACTTAGGAAGGAAACGGCATATTTCCTGAAAAGACTGAGACATATCTATATAAAGGCCTTTTGTTCTTGGGTTACCAGGAGATTGTAATCAGTCTGCCTTGGCAGTTTGTTTGTAATGTGTGTCTAATTGCAGTATTTTCCTGAACATGATTTAATAACTTGAGCTTTAAATGATGAAAACTCATATTATTAAAAAAAAAAAAAGGGTTCCATGGTCCATGGATCATGGAAATGGTCAGACAGGAGTACGTGATATAAACACAAATGTTTGCAATCTTGTTAAGAAGTGACCCACTCATTTAACCCACTCCCCCCAATATACACACATAACCCCTGCCTTACAAACTTTGGCTGAGCAACCAAACCCCCATCGCAATAACCTGTAGGGGTCACTATAGCTCCATGACGAGAGCCAAGTTCAACAGCAGCGGTGAATGAAGTTTCTGATCAATGACTTCCCTGAGCTCTGCTCATTTTTATGACTAGAGCTTTTTGAAGCCCACAGAAAATCCTTCACAGGCACAGGAGGGAACATGTTTGACTCACATTTCCATCTCAGTTTTCTTTGAATGAATTCACCTGTTGTGGAATGCAAGTTGTAAACAAGTTTCCTCATTAGGCAGAATTTTAACTGCTAGTTAAAAAGTGTGCAGTCAAGATATTGTTTATATCCAAGCAATCTGCAAGTACCTTGCAAAAATTACAAGAGCCCCCAGTTAAATTACAACTAGAAGATTAAGTTGAAGGTCCAAGCAACCTGTTTAGTCATAATTTATTGAGTTAGATAGAAAGGGCCAATTGAGACTTTATTAAATGCATGATGTCACAGCAGTTGGTCTTATTAAGTCTAAATCACAAAGGGAGACACCAAAGTAGAGTATATGATAGATATGCTGGCAGGAGTAGCATGAATGGAGCAAGCAATATCTTATCCAGAGTTTTTCACAAATTGATTGGCTTTACAGCCAGCCATTGCCACACCCTGAGGACTGCTCCAGATCAATCAGTTTTCTTAATCAATGGCTTGTTAGACGGAAATGAATGAAACAGCTTAAGAAGGTCAGTGTAGGTTTCTGCAGGCTTTGTGATCACTGTAGTTAGACTTGCAATTATCCCAAACCTTAGAAATATTGCTAATCTGGAAGAAGCAGGTAAGCGTGGAAAGACTGTTCATGGCGGGGTTGTCATAATCAGATGTGAATGATTGTAGTAGAGAATTTCTCAACATTTGTGAATAGAACACAATTTGACCTATATTTTAGCCTCCTTGATGTTTTGCTGTATGACATTTCATCCGTTTATGCAGAATAACATAAAGCAAATGTCTTTACTGGTCAAACCATGGCAGAAAACTGAAGAAGTCAGTATGAGGGCTGAATCACACCCACATCATGAATGCACTGTGGAACACACAGAGGTTTGTGGTAGGGCAAAGTAGACCCATTGAGTGTGTGAGCTTAGGGAGCTGACCTTGAACAGCTGGTTACAATGTTTTTATAGCTGTGTGTGTGTGTGTGTGTGTGTGTGTGTGTGTGTGTGTGTGTGTGTGTGTGTGTGTGTGTGTGTGTGTGTGTGTGTGTGTGTGTGTGTGTGTGTGTGTGTGTGTGTGTGTGTCCGTCCCATTGCTTGCAGAGAGTCTTCTGTCTGGTCTCCAGATTTCCTCTCACCAGATGTTGAAGAAACAAATTCAAGAGACTTCTTAAAAGTAGCCATGTTGAGATCAAAAGCAGCTTCAGTTTCCAGCAGTACTGAGGCTCTTTGACTGAAGACTAAATAGGAGAAAGAGGAGGCCTATTAGGAATGCAGCTAAAACTGCTTCATGTGGGTGGTACTATTGAGTCCTCTGTATGGAGGAGTTAGCATTATTGCTGGTAGCTGTGTGAGTATAGAATAAGCAGTGACAAAAAGATCCAGCAATAACAAAAACAACAATGTGGTTAGTTTCAACAGAGTATCAGTAGATTGTTTATGTATTGATATCTATTGATATTTTTCATTCACTTTTTGTGTGAATATAAGGACGAGGGGTCTTCACAAAGTCAAAGAGACAGCATAAACAAGCCTGGATTTCCACATTCCCCAGACTTTAAATAATGACCCTAATGACACTGTGAATTTGTTGACAGCTTTTGAGTTTGTCCCCTATTGCTGAATCACCTCTGCCTCTGAAAGCTTGAGACCTGCAGGCTCTCACACTATTGTTTATTCTGGAAATACAGTATATCAGTTGATCCCAAAATACACGGCGGACGCTCCTGATATCATCTTCCTGTTTCGTGCAATCACATACATCCAATTACAGCACTGCAGTCTGTCCTCACGTAAGCAAAAGTAGCTGCAGCGTTGTGGCTGTTTGGATGTGAAACAGAACAAAGAGGGTGGGTGTTTATTTGCTAACAGCTGGCTCAGCAAGTATGTCCCAACCAAAGATTCAACCCAAAACACCTGTGAACTTTACTTTTCCCTCAGACCTTAAGCAACTGAGCACACTTGAAATAGCTGATCATTATCAGATTTGTTGGGAGCATATGTGATTTTGTGAGTTGCATACAGAGGCTTTAAGTTGCAAAAATACTTAAATAGTTTCATTTTTTTTTTTAAAAAAGCAAGAGTGCTACTCTGAAAATGTGACAGTAGGAGGAATCATTTTCAGTATTTTGATAAAGCTGCGTCATGTCAGCAAATGCTCAATCGCTTCTTCTTCTTTGCAACACACACTGGCCCACTAACCCACCTCTCAGCCACTTTTGTGTCACCTGTTTCTTGCAACTGGCTGCACTATATGTATCAGCACATTGAGGGGCTGAAGCATGCAAAGACTCTGATGTAATTCTGCATATTCTAGAGGTGTTTGTGAGATGAGGAGGTATGAATGATTGCGATTAGAGAAATAAAACTGGTCCACGGTAAGTGAGAAAATTATGGTGGAAATGAGAGTGAAGTGGTAACGTTATATATTTCTTTTCCCCTTTTGTTTTCTTAAGCTCTTTCTGAACAAAGGCATAAGAGGAAACACCCAGGGTGCAGGCTGATGCTGGAGCCAGCTAGATCAGACCGGTAGCTGTTAGAGAGTAGGGGGTGGTGAAGGAGAAGGGAGGCGAGAGAAGAGGAGGGGGAGATGGGATGAAGGGTGGAGCAGCGGATGGGGTGGGAGAAGGGGGAAGAAGGGGAAAAAAAAGATGTGACGAGGAAAGCTGGAGGTGGAGGAGCAGGGGAACGCAGAGGTTAAGTGTTTCGGGACACAATATGAGATGGATACTCTGGCAGACAGCTTAGACCCCACTCCATCAGTGATGTAATGCATATGGCAGATTCTATTTTTAGCCATCCTAGTACACTTAGCTCAGCATACAGGGCGATCGATCAGCTGCACACTCACTGCGAGTATTAGAGCTGCAGCCAACAGCACCTAAATATTTTGCCTCTGTGCAGTTTGATGTTGTAGGATTTCTCCTTTGTCGTGTTAACAAGTAAATATGTGTTTTTGGTGGCATTTTGCACTGTACATTATGTGTTCTTTTGTCTTTATCTTGACGATGTTGCTGTCGGTATCATTTAGATTGCCAGGAAAAGTTCATGAAAAAGGGCATTTAGTTATTTTTATGCCAGTTTGTTACAATATGTTAAATGGCCTGTATTTGTATAGCGTTTTACTTAGTCCCTAAGGACCCCAAAGCGCTTTACACTACATTCAGTCATCCACCCATTCACACACTGGTGATGGCAAGCTACATTGTAGCCACAGCTGCCCTGGGGCGCACTGACAGAGGCGAGGCTGCCGGACACTGGCGCCACCGGGCCCTCCGACCACCACCAGTAGGCAACGGGTGAAATGTCTTGCCCAAGGACACAACGACTGAGACTGTCGGAGCCGGGGCTCGAACCTTCTGATTATAAGATGAACTGCCAACTCATGAGCCATGATCGCCCCCTATACAATACAAAAATGTGTTTACATCTTGTCCAGTGAAAGTAAAATTATTCCCAAGGCAGTAGGAACAAAACAAAGCACAATAACAGCAGTGAATGGGGTGCTTCCAGGCCACAAAACAAATGGGGGCTTTCTGACATTTCTTGGAAATTTAGCCAAAGCGATGAATGAATAGTTATTGAAGCTCAACGTCATTGGTCTGATGACAAAGTCTGTGGATGAAGAGCTGCTTCTGTATTATTTTCTGTCTAATTTTCTTTGTTATTTACTTGTTTTCAGTTATGTTGTGGAAAAAAACTGCATGCCTGAATTGTATCTTTGTATACTGGGGCAATCGATTACCAGGACAGCTGGATGTGTGTGAGCTTTGGTGATTCCTGTTTTATCAGACACAAGAACATGCAAGCACACACACAGCACAGACTTCACTGACAGGACTTGTATTTAGAGTCCTGTATCACCTCCCAGTGTCGGCTGTGAATAAGTCTATAGCCTGAGGGTCTAGACAGGTTGACTCCCAGGTTGTTACACAATAGGGGAAAAAAGAGCCTGGAGACAAAAAGCAGATCAGTAGCTTATAAACTACCTGATAAACTTCATGTCCACACCTGTCACTTCCCCTTACTCTACCAACCTATTCCATATTGGTAGGTCACACTGCGAGTGGACTGAACAATGACATTCATACCTTCTTTGCTAACTTCTGTTAGCTAATTAGTTATAGCTATCCATGACAAACTGAGCCCTGTAACAGAGGCATCCTATTAAAAAATATAAATATAGTTTGTGTTTAATGTAACCAGTGATTCATTACCATTCTGACAGTTGGCTATAATCCCATTATAAGATTTCCATCTGAACAGTGACTACTACCCAAATGATCACTCCTCTCATCAAGTTTAATAAAATTTCTTTGGCCACATAATAAGGGGAGTAATCATAATGATTAAAACACTGTAAGCGTCAGGGTGCGGCTGTGTGGCAGGCAAGATGTGGATTCAAATGCAGGACTTGGGAGAAAGAACATGAACTCAAAAAGCAGCTTTAATGCTGAACTCTTCACCTAAAATACAAAATAGACAGCGACTAAGCAGGCGCAGATGATTCAAACGCGAAGAATCTCCTGGGAAACGTGGAACTAGAAAACACACAAGCACTAGGGATTATGAAACAAAGGACAAGGGGAGACTCAGACAAGATATGCATACACAGGTAACGAGGGGAGATGAAGCAGGTGTAAGGACAGTTACAGATACTAATCGGGAAAATGAGCCGAAGGAAGTGAAACCTAACACAAAAACACGGAGAACAATACCATAGCAAGTCGTGACAGATTTAGCTAACTTTGATTCAGTGCCCTACATAAGAGTTAGTTGTCAACCACATGATATGAAGTGTGATGTATTAATATGTCCCTGTTGAGTGGTAACAATAGAGTGAGAACAAAAGCAAAAAAGAGAGCCTGCTCCTCATGTGCTTGTGTGTATCTGTTTGTACTACTACCTACTGAATGCCTGTTGGACAAGGCAGATAAAAAACAGACGAGTTCTAATCAAATCAAATCTTTAACTTATTCAGAGTGGTTGCTTTTACCTCGCTTCTGTTGTTGAGAACAAGAACAGTACAAAAACAGAGCCTCGTGCATTTCTAAGAGGCAGTTACATGTTCAAAGCACTGCATATGTTCATTTCAGTCCTTTGCCTTTCCCCCATACATAGCTGTTTCTCTGTACCTGTCATTTTGTCACCGCCTGCCATTAGGTTCACTTCCTGCGACTATTAAGCTATTTCACAAAAGGCTATGGTAAACTTGTGTGGATTCATTGGTCAAAGCTGTATTATTTCATGAAACGGACACAGAATCTGACCTAAAAAATCATGAAACTCTTACAATGAACATAGCCAAGATGCCAGTGAGGCCTTGGACCTCACGTTATTACACGAGGTAATTATACTTTCTAGTCACTCTTGCCCTTCTTGCTCTGGCACTTTTTGCTTAGTACCTATGGTCAGGCCACACCCATCTCCCAGCAGGCTGTTTATTTCGATTCCAGCTACGTACTTGTGAAGTTTTGTGACTTTATCTTGTACGTTTGCAGTTTTTTCCCAGATATTTGAATCACCTCTGTGGTGTCTCTTGAACCATCATTTGTCCATACAAATGGCGAAAGCAACATCTTAGCTACACAATCACAGCTCCAATGTCTCAACATGTAAGCACCTACTAAATTATTTACAAAAAAAAAGTTATCTATTCCAATTTTGCCATGATGATGCATACAAACTCACACACTCAAGGTGAAAACAATATTACCTGTGCTATCACAGCTGCTGATAAACTGAAGTACACATTAAAGAGAATGTTTAGTATTTATTGTTACTCTGCTTGGTTTTTCAAAGTTATAATCTTGGTGCATATATCTACATCACGTTGGCTCATGATTTTATATCTTGCAGATTTTAAGCATTTGGTAATTTCCCCCCATCATTTTGCTTTTAGACGACATAAGCATAACTCTGCTAAAAATACCTAACCCTGTTTTTTCCCATAAGCTACCCAAACAGCTTGTTGATTCAGGCATCATTCCTGGTAGCTCATGCACGAATTTCCTTCCTATGCCATCCTATCCACATACACACCCTCCAGGGCTTGGTGTACCAATGAGAAAGTGACTTATGATTCTTAGTTTCCTTAAAATAGGGACTGACTTTTCCTCTCGCTCAGCAAGAGGATGCAGACAGGGTTGGGAAGTGCTGGAAAATCCAGAAATGGACATTTTGGGATTTCCTAGGTTAACAAAAAGTTAGAAAATATGACCGACCAAAATTTCAGTGGAAAACCTATAAAGAATAGACATTCGAGAAGTGACTGCATGACGTCAGCCTATTTAAACATGCAGTATTTGTGGTGTCATCTAAAAAGCAACAAGTATAAGCTGTGGGTCGATGAGTTTGGAAAACAGGTTTCACCATGCTTATGCGGTAACTGTACAGACTGACGTGATGAAATCAATGAAACCACAGAGTGCTACTGGCTTACTAAAGCGCACGGTCTATATATAATGTATATTGTAGTATCAGTATACACTGAGGTGTTTCAGAGAGGTAGATATCTGTATCTGGTATCTGATCTGTAAAAACTGTGACTGTTAAAGTCAGACCTAATTACTCAAAGATTAGATGCTAGTTAAAATTGAAATTTATTCAGCAGACACCTTTCTTATTACCTAAAGCCGTTTTTGCTACTTGTTTGTTGACAATAATGAAAATGTAGGCAACACTTGAGACCAAGTTATCATTCTTCCCACAACTCTCAACTCCTGCTGTCGTCCATTCACCCCCTATCTGGTCCATGGCACTGGCAGTGATCCGACAGGCTGCAGGTTATGTAACAATCACCCGGCCGCTTTGGCACTAGAGTTTAATAAAACTTTCTGATGGACAACAGAGCAGCAGTATTTTGTGCTGTCCTCATGGGTTTTCGACACAATCCTGCCTCTAATCATATAGATTGCATTTTTGCCCCATTGCATTCATGCTTATGAAACTCGCTCTCCCTTGCTGCTGTCTCTTTTGCCTTCTCTTGCTCGCTCTCTCTCACACACACACATATGCACACTTTCCACAAGCTGTTTTTGTAACGTGCATCACCCACACATTTTTGCATTCTTTGTGTGCGTGTGGGATGAAAGGACGATATGACAAAACATATTTATCAGTGTTGTAGATGCTTTTACTTTTCCTTCCGCCTTCAGAGCTTGCTGCAAGGTGATGTAACAGGTCTGCAGGATGGGATATCTCTCTTTGGGAGGTGTGCATATCAGAGTCCTGCAGTCTTCTTTAAAAATGTATACACTATATAACAGGCAATAAATGGCCTCATGCTCAATGTGGACTGCTGACACTGCACTCAGCCTGTGTGGGTGTCAGTTTGGCAGGCATGCAAAATCTGACTGTGTTGTGTAAAATCTGCATATGCAGTAGTTGAAATGAAAACTTGTTGCTTTGTCTTTATAGTCACAAGGATGAAAAGTTGAGTTAAAGACAATACTAAACTATTTCAAATGTGTGTTTCTCTTTTTATCATGTTTGTCTGCAGATTTGTTTCCTGGTGTCAGCTTTCCGTGGCCAAGTGTTTTCAGAGGACAGCTGTGCTACTCTGGCGCTCTTCTCTCATTATTTCCATCTCAGTCAGTTCTTTTGGATGCTCATACAGGTAATGATAGGTTCACAGTGAACACTAGATACATGTGAGGAGGAAAAAAAAAACACTTTTGATTTCTGACAAGTGGAAAAAATGTATCTTTCTGTAACTGCCTTTTGCATTTGTGTAAGCAACATTTGGAAGAAGCGACTGCTATGACAACTGAAGATCGATGAGATACAACACATGTGCTACGGCAAGGGGGAGAAAGGACGTCAGGTCACCCAAGACTGGGTACCAAGTATGACTGAAGGAGCGTTAGGTGCAAGAGCAGCTGACCTCACTTGAAGAGGTATACCAGAGAGACAGAAGCCAGGGGAATAAACCGCTCCAAAGAACCAAGGCATACTCTGCTAATTGACGAGAGACGCCCAGAATAGCTAACCGAAGGCCAAACAGTCCTAATCCCCAAGGATCTCCAGAAAGGACCAGTCCCATCCAATTACCTGCCTCAGTACCACGTGGAAGCTCCTGTCAGACATCATAGTGGCACATGGCTCAATACATAAACAGGGCACAAAAAGGAATTGGCAAGGAATACCAGATTGGCAAAACAGTTTGGAGCCTTCATCAGGAACTCAATGGGGATGTGGTGAACAACACTAGAGGCCAACTTCAAGCCTATAGCACATGTCACCATCAAGTGTCATTGACAAGATTGGCTACAGATACCAACTACGGAATAGAACAATCATCAGGCGCCATGGATGACGTCAAGCTGTATGCCAATAGTGAACGACACATTGATTCACTGATCCACAACACTAGGATCTATAGTAATAACATGTGAATGTGAATGTCATTTGGACTGGAGTGTAGGCAGATGGTAACAAAGAGATGGAACATACTCAGAACTGAGGGGATCTCACTACCAGAAGGCAACATTGCAGACACTAAGGACAGCTACAAGTACCTGGGAATCCCACAGGCAAATGGGAAACACGAAGAGGCGCCTAAGAAAGCTGCAACCACCAAGTACCTGCAGAGGGTAAGGCGAGTCCTGAGGAGTCCGCTGAATGGGAAGAACAACACATATGCCCTGCCCATGATCAGATACCCTGCTGGGATAATAAACTGGCCAAAGGAAGCCACTGACATGAAGACAAGGAGGCTCCTGACCACATATGGTGGGTTTCACCCCAAATCCTGCACTGTGACACTTTACGGAAAATAGCCACAACAGACCATGTGCTTAGTGAATACCTCAGGCAATAGAAACCCAAGAAAGAAGTGGAGATGGAGAACAACCATCACGGAAGGACAGGCCCCTGCACAGTATGTACCAGCAGATAGAAGAAGTGGCTGGATCCAGAGATCCCACCAGTGGCTGGACTGAAAGACAGCACAGAAGCACTAATCATCGCAGCACAGGATCAAGCTCGGAGCACAACATAAATAGAAGCTGGGATCTACCACACCAAGCAAGACCCCAGATGCAGGCTGTAAAAAGATGCCCCTGAGGCAATCCAGCACATAACAGCAGTGTGAAAGATGCTAGCAGGCAGGGTATGCATGGGACGCCATAACCAAGTTGCCAGTATAGCATATAGAAACATCTGCCATGAGTACTGCCTGGAAGTGCTGAAGTCAAAATGGGACATGCAACCGATTGTGGTCGAGAATGACCGAGCTTAGGTCCTTTGGGACGTCTGTGCTGTCTGTTTAAATATGATTCTCCACCTTCCTCCTGCCTATTTTATCTCATAATTTGGCATTGCCAAGGTTCCTATTCTTTCTTTTTATTTCATACATATGGCATTTGGTTTATGTGCAACAGGCAGTGAAATTTGATTGTTTTACCACATCTACTGGGGCAGTCATAAAGTTACCAGTACACTGCACTGGCATGCCCTTTGCCCAGGATCACCTTATAATACCTTACAAGGACCCTAAACAGCTCTTTCTTAACAAGACCTTCTTATTCTCTTATTTCTTTCTTTGCATTATATTGGTCAACACCAAAGCCACCCAGGATTTTTAGGAACATGAAGACTGTAAACATACATCTGTGCATTGTAATTGTAGTTGTAATCCTGGAAAGAGTTTATTGATGACTTATGACCTGCTGCAATAGCAAAGGAATGCAGGGAGAGGTTTCATCAGCAGCTTTAGTGCTGCTGCTGTGATAAATCCTTTTCCTAAGTAATCCGCCTCCTAACGAGTCCTGAACTGCAAAGAAACAAAGGTAGTTGCGTAATACAGGAAATCCTTGGATGTTTGTTTATTTATTTGTAATTTTTGAAATATAACCTGATTAAATAGATTTGACAGACATTAGACAATAACTTTATCTATATTATTTGTCTGTGCCATACATATGTATTTGTTGTGTAATTCTTCCAAACAATCTTAAATCCACTTGATGACAATCAAGCTGAAGGCTCAGGCTCAGTTGTTGTCATTTTTTGTTTTTTTAAGAAGGGAAATGAGATTTATCACCATCATAAATCACAATTTATGCTATTATGAGTCAAACTGAATTCACAGTAACAAAAATACCGTCACATAAGACACATGTTACCAATAGGAATGGTATCCCTAAATGAACTTCCCCATCTACCCATCTTTTCCCACCTGTTGTCCTTCTCTTGCATAACATTTGCCTTGTTCTCATCAATCTTCAACCTTTTGTAACATGTGACATGCGTACGTGAACATAACCAGTGTTTACATAGGGAACATAGTATGTAATAATGTTATTGGTAAAGTATTATAAGATTAGCTGTGGCATAAGCTGACCACAGCAGGGTAATACTGGAACCATGCAACAGCGTAGGTGTTGGACGCAGTGGGCTTTTTCTCATATCTGATTGTTTACTATGACTTCTGGGAGATTTTAAGGGATAAAGTCTCAGGCCGAAGGCTTTCATGTGGCTTAAGCAGTGTTAGAATTTGGATGGGCAGATCTGGAGCTCAAATAAAATTGGTTGTGACGTGCAAGCTGGTTTTAGACAGACATGGTAGTAGTTAGTAGGGTAACAGCTGACTGGATCGAGTGAAGGACACAAACAGTGATTCACCCTGTAAAGAATTCAAATAGGAGGATTAATGAAGCATGAAGAAAAAACACTTAGGCTTTTGTTGGTTTATTTATATACTCACTCACAGATTTGTTTTGTTTCATAACATGCCCTGTTCGTTAAGGTTGAATTTAAATAGAGAGCCAGACTGTGTGATAGAAAAGGCAGATATGTTACAAAGGTAAGGAAGTGTTATTCATTAGAAGCACAATTTCAAAAAAGACGGGCAAACAAAGCAGGACAAAAGGAAGAGAGGAAGAAAAAGTAATACAACGTAAAGGCCAGGACCATGGCATTGTTCTTTAACACCCCTTCAAAAAATATCTTGTTATTTCATAAATGTCAACTCTAACTGTGAATGTAGCTGACAAGAAAAATATTACCGCCACCTTGGCTTTCACTGATGCGGGGAACCGAGACCCTTCCATCCTCACCAACATCTCTGCATTGACCCCAGTGATGTCTCACCACTCAAGTTTCCCTCAGATCAGGTAGCTGCTTTCAGATAAGTGGCTTATATGAGTGGGCGCCAGCAGCCCATCTCAGGGCATGACAAAGACCTGAATCAATAACAGCAGTGTGAGTGTGTGTAATTGAGAGTAGTGAGAACGGGCACGTCCAAAACCTGATCAGGGGAATATGCACTGGCATAAAGCTTGAAAACACACAATAATGTGGCCACTGTCCAGAGCAGCTATGTGTTGAATGCAGAGGTTTGCAGTTAACATCAGCTTACTAAAAATTGCACATTATTAAAAAAGTCTTAAATCCTAATCCTGATGGATTAGGATTTCTGGGATTTTTCCTGAGCTAGCTAGTGAAGCCAGGATGACACATTTCTAGCTTGCTAAATAATATCTTTATGTGATAATGCCTGTCCTGTCTCCTCGCCAATTAGTCATCCAGTCATTTGGGACTTTTAATACAACACCAATGGTTCATGTGACCAATTTACAACTGGTATTTACCTTCAGTGGTAACTTGCGGTTTTGGCTTTATTTGCACTGTGGAAACTAAATATAGCTCATATCTAAAAACTTGGTGAAGTAGTCCCAACATGATCTGCACAATCAAACATAACTGCAAGTAAATATTTAAAAAATACTGCATTTTTTTCTGCGGTGAGATTGAGCCAACCTATTATTGTGGCTCCATGAGTGATATAGCCACTGCAAAACAACAGCTCAGCACAAAGTTGCCCATAATCCCTTTACTGTACCACAATGACTGCAGTTTTCTCACAGCCAGTGAATAACACTTCTTGAATCTGACTGACATCATTGTATTATCTCAGGGGAGTCGAGCTGTTACACAATGGGAACCGTACAGTCTTGTTTGCTGCATCTGCTGCATCTGTGTTTGTGGGTTTGTGTTCATGTTGGTGTGGTTATGAAGCAAGGTCTTTTTGGGTCAGTGGTTATACAATATTGTTACGGTAGAGGTTGAGCAGAGTAATCATAGGGAGAGGTCAACATCATTTGACCTTGTGTCATTAGTTGCATCACATCTTCCTCTTTGCAAATGTGCTGCTCAAGTGCTTGCAAACAGATAGACATTATCAGCTGTTATTCATTACAGCTGTTGACCTGTTGCATAAATTTTAATAGCATTTCCTTTTTTTCATGTTCAAATGTAATACTTTATAGACTTTTGTTTTTTATGTATGTTAGATGGCTTAAAGCTTGTAAAACAGCTCGTAACGCACCATATATGAGCGAAATGTGAAAGAGAAAATGAAGTGTTAGTGTGCTTCACATGAGGATAAGACATCGTCTGCTTGCTGTCAACAGGTGTTCACATAAGCCAGTTATGCAACAGTGGATGGCTTAGTAAAGCAGATAGATGAGACTATAAAAGCCTTCTAGATAACTAAGCAAACATAGATATTTTTGGGTGTGATATGCGGATGGATATACTTGTGTGTTTTTGTGTTTTACTGACTATAAAGACCAAATGTGCACACAACCGAGGAAGGTTTAAAAATCATCAAAGGGGAAGATGTCGAGCCTTTTCTCCCCCTTTTATTTATTGTGCTGCGATAAGTTTAAGATACATTTCATAGTCTGTAAAAGTTACTTTTTTATTTTTATATCCCCGTGAATAAGTTGTTTTCTCAAACTGTTTTCTCAGGCGGTGAACTTCTGGCAAGTGCTCGTGATGAATGATGAGCACACAGAACGCCGATACCTGCTCTACTTCCTCCTGGGGTGGGGACTTCCTGCTTTGGTCATCATCGTCCTGGTCATCGTGTTACTTGGTGGCTTTGGATGGAAAATACATGAAGTATATGGACTGGTGCAAGGCGACGTGTGAGTTAGCAACACATGTAAATACACACACAAGTGGTCTTTTTGAACTGATGGCATGTATCCAGTGAATCGTAAGTACACTTAGGAGAGTATTTGTTAAACTGGTATGAGTCGTTTACAGTGATTTCAGTTTCTTTTTTAAGCTTAGGGAAATTCCACTTCAGACTAGGTAGAGCAAACAGAGCCAGTGAGCCTGCCCAATCAAATGACTGAATGAATGAACGTCTCATGTTTGTTTGCATGCCTCTCCCCACACTGAAAAACTTCAGTCTCGGAGGTGGAGTCTTTGAGAAATCGCGCCATACAGAGCCTTATATAGCTGTTTCCCTTAAATTACCTAAAGCACAGAAACAATAGAAGAAATCACTGTGTACAAAAAACACGTACAAAGGTCCCAACACAGGTGAGTTGCCCGTGTCTTTATGTGCATCCGTCTTCCATGTCTTTCATTTGTGAACAAATGTTCAATAATAGTCAAAGAAGTATGAAGCTGAAACTCCTAAACCACATCTATAATAAGTCAATGGTCTAAGGTGTGCCTGTTATCCTTGGGATCAAGTATCTGTGGGTGTTTCCTGTGGATGGGAGTGTGAAACAGTGAGCGCATACAGGAGAGATTTAAGAACATAGAGGAGTATTCAGTTTCCCAGGAGCACACCTTCCTCTTTGAGGACATAAGGCAGCTTTTCACTTCTTTTCCTTCTCTCGCTCTGTTTCTCTCCTTCGCTCTCTCCTCTTCGGTGTTAACAGCTAGTCTCTTGTTTTCTCACCACTCGTTTCAGTTTCGCCTTGCTTGCATACAAAAGTGTTAAGCTCACACCTTGTGTCAATAGACTTTGTATCCTTTAGACTTAATTGCTTATGGGAGCACATTTTTTTACTCTGTCTTTTTGCTTTCCACTACTATACTCACGCTGTAGTAGAGAGATATGGAGATTTATGGATAAATAAGTGCAGAACGGTGTAAAGTTACCATTTCCATGCCTCTACCATCACTGTTGTGCTGGGACATTGTCTTTCATATAGACCAGTTTGTACTTAACCCCAGCTATGTGCATTGAGCATATTAAGGATTTCTCTCTTCTGATGGTTATCACATTATGAGGCAGTGAGTGACTGTAATGTCCCTGTGGTTTCTGCCTTTTTTAATCTTTATTGTGGATCATATGTTGTACATCTTTAAAAGGAAGAAAACAAAAAGCCAACTTTAACATTGAATCCTCTCTCACCACCCATGGACAACTGCTCAGCAAAAGTGGTCATAAACATTTCAGCAGCATTAAATTTTGTTTTGAATGAGTCTAGTTTGAGACTGATTACACTCATGAATATTTTGACCCTTTTGTAGTCTCAAGTTGCATCTTCCAAACATGGGGTCTTGTGATCACATGATTTAAGTAAAAATGTTATCATAGAGTGGTAACATAGGATCTTACTGTGGTATACATTTAAAAGAAAATCCCAGCAGCCTTTGGATGAAAACCCTCCATAAAAGGCATGATTAACTTTCTTTCTCTCAAGCTAAGAAATGGGTGCGTTAGACCCCTGGGTAATGTTTTTTTTTCATTCAATTCAGGAATCCCTGGGATTTCCCATCCTTGTGAGACTTTCACTATAGTTAGAGGTCATCCCCCTAGCAAGGCCCCAACAGTACAGCTGTCCATTTTCCACTGTATTTAGACTAGGGGCCCGGCTGTCTTTTTGTGACATGGTGATCCAGCGCTTTATTTGGCATAGCTCATCTTATGTTGTGACTACGACAGATCCAATTATTTTTCTGCAATCACTCAAACATGCAGAAGTCCTGTCTGATTTGATGCTCCCACCGAACCAGAGCGTGAATGTGTTTTGTGAAAAGGTTGTGGTCACATCAGTGTTGTTCTAGTTGTTTGGCAACAAATATCAAGGATGTTGATTTTCCCAGAGGAAAACCGCAGTTTTCTTTAATAAAGATAAACATGCCTGAAAGATCCTGAGACGGTAGTTCAAGAGGTTCACCGGGAAAACAGCATAGAGATAGACTGTATAATACTGACAGTACCAACTTCTTACTGACATTAATAATTCTCCAAAGAAAGTTCTTCTTTACCTGTTAAAAAGGATGAACAGTGGAAATCACGTGACCCCTATGGATATATATTCTTATAATTGCCAATGGATTTATCGGTGGTTGTGTCCGATGTGTCACAAAGCAACAAAGTATAAAGAAGAGTTGCGTTATGATTAAATTAAATTAAATATAGAGCAGTTTAATATTTTCAGTTTTTCCAGACGTTATCTGTGAGATAGATGTGTTCTTTATGCTATGGTGACACAAAGGATCACTGTTTGGAAATAGCAGCCAAAATTATTGCAGCCGTGTGAAAATTTCAGATTAAACAGCAATATTTATTAACTGCTTATATTCAGAGTCTAGTCAGAACCTCACAACAGAAACAGAAATAACAAATAGTGACATAGTTGCTGCAAAATGATGATTTAACTGCTAAACGACAAACATTTCGCTCTTATACAGGACTATAACTACAATACAACCAGATGGTAACCAGCTATGTTAAGTCCCCCACTCCAAAGAGATGTGTTGCAGAGAAGTTAATTGCAACATGTCGCCAATCTGTCTGCTTTTATAAATTAGACAGCAGTTATTTGCAAGCCTTCACTACTCTGTCTGAGAGTAATTGCAGTTGGTGTGATTTGGACCCTGACTGTTTGGAGATAAGTTGCCTCCCACCAGATAACCCGTGCAGTCACCTTGCAGTCAAAAGAAGCAGCTCATAGGTTGAGAATGTTGCATGTTCAACCTCTGGGGAACCCGCTTGTTGCTGCAACTACTTGAAGTTGTTTGCAGAATATAAAAATAATTCAGTGCAATCATCAGACAACTGGAGATTTTTTCCTAGTTGCAAGATGGCTTATTGTAAGTTTTGTAAGTGTGTCTTTCATCTTATTTTCCTTATCTTCTAGGTGCTTTATCCCAAACATCTATGTAGCTCTGTGCACGGCAGTGCTGGTGCCTCTCATCTGTCTTGTTGCTGTGGTGGTTGTATTCATCCACATCTACCAAGTTACTGAGCAGTGGAAGGCCTACGATGACATTTACCGTGGACGGACTAACAGCACAGGTAAAAACTAGAGATGGCACGATACCACTTTTTTATGTCCGATACCGATACCGATATCATAAATTTGGATAACTGCCGATACCGATATGAATCCGATATAGTGTTTTTTAATAAACAAAACTGTTTTTTAAATATCTTGCTGCATTTTGTATAAGTTCATACTCAAGTTTAAAACAACAACTACACTAAAGCTATTCTGTTATACCTGTATGCAAAAAAAAAATTTCATAGTACAGCAATACTGATCAATCTAATAAACTTAAACCTACACCATCCTCCCTATTCTGGTATTTTAAAGAGTACTTAGCATAAATATTAAGCAACCTAACTAATAGGGTTCCAACTCCCAGCAACAACAAAAATAAATAAATAAAAAATAGGGAACCACCCCTCACGCTCCACCTCATGATGCTTAATCGACGTAATCAACCTTAATTTGATGCAGTGTGAAAAAAAATGCACAGAAATCAATTATTTTTCAAGAAATATTAAATAGATTCAACATCTTTCTTCAACAAAATTGCAGACTGCACAGATGGTACCTTCCCAAAGGAAAAAGTACTATAGCTTACTAGGGTATATATATTAGACTTAATAGTTACTATATACAGTAATTGACTTCTATTCATTTTACATCAAATTAAAACTTTGGGTGTAAGATAATTATTTATTAAAAGCTAGACATTTTAAATGAGAATAAGAAAGAAAAGTATGTCTTTGTGCCCCCTTTTCCCTGTTAATGCCCTATCGGCCCCCCTGGCTAAACTTTGCTAGATCCGCCCCTGCACAGTTACCAGCGTCAGCTACGTAGAAAAAGATCCTCGAGTAGAAAGTAATATTAAATAAATTCTAACAACAGCTGATCAAGCTTAAACGTGCTGCTGTTGTTTATCCGCTGGTTTCCTCTTTCTGGTGCAAAGTGGGCCAAAAGCAAACTAGAGACACGGACTCGCGACAGAAAAGCCGATCAGCTGATCGTTAAGCAGTTTCATGATTGAAGTAGCAGCAGGAGAGGCAGTCGCTTGTTAAGCTTAACGCAGGAATGCTTTACAAACATTCAGAGATGGACTTACACACTTGCTTTACTTCTCTTGGGATAACTTTGTCGGAGATGAAATGCCGGGTTGCTAGCGAAGCTCCAAATGCTATCCAGACCACTGACAGGTCGGCATGCCACAGCCGCTCTATCACGTGATGCATACTGCTCCGACGTGCTAACGTTCTGAGGTGAGTTAGGGTGTGTTGCAAGTTTTGTGAGGTGCTTTCGTGATATTTAATGGATCGGATTACATTTTTTATTTTTCTCCGATATCCGATCCAGTAATTTAGGTCAGTATCGGACCGATACCGATACGTAATATCGGATCGGTCCATCTCTAGTAAAAACCAAATATGTGACTACACACACAAACACACACAAATATATTAATGTATGCATAAGCAGAGATTTTATTATTTTACCACTTGCTGTTACCACAAAGAGATCATGAGAGTTACATCTGCATTTACACTCAGTCACACCCAATTTCTTTCTTTCGTGGACATGTACAAACACCACTAGGATGTCCCTCTGGAACGAAGCTACAAACAACATACCCTTATTTTGGGCAGAAGCTTTCATCCCCTATTTTCCAGTTTGCTGTTTGCTGGAGACAAAAACAGATTTAGGGTTTTTGCAGAAAGTGCGAACTTTCAGTTATCTAGCACACACAAAAACACCCATCAGTACAATGTAGTAGTAGGTGTGCAAACTTGTACATTTCCAACTTGTAGATTATTCAGAATTCTTGTTTGCACACACACACACACATCCATCATGGATTTATGACCCGTACAAATCAGCTCTGTTTATACAGTGCAGTTAGTCCCTTTGGCCACACATGAAGACTCAGCCAAACCACTTTACTTGCTGATCATCGGGGCTGCAATCAATGGCCATCAGTGGGAATCAGCAGGCTTTAGCTTGTTTTGCTCAGTCAAGGCTCTCCGGTGACAAAGCCAAGCCTGAATTAGTGCCAGTTCTTTTGTTGGCAAGCAGCTTGCCCGCAAACTGTGCAGGAGTGTTGAGGCAGTGTAGATGCTTTACTGAGTTGCAGGTATGTGTGCATTATTCAAAAAGGAACAGCACTTTCTCATTCACAAACCAGGCTGAGGCAAAGGGCCAGCCTGTAGGATTTGTACTTCACATGAGCAGTTTTTTGTGAGGAAAGCGAAAGAAAATAGAGTAAATTGGACAAACATTTATGTTTGAAATATGATACTGTAATGTGTGATGATTCACAATAGCCTAAACTTTTGACCTATACTGGACATACATACACAATTGTACATATCTACATGCACATATAAACATAACATGCCCACAAACACACTTTAGTGCACATTGTATACTCCAGTGTTTGCAGTGTACTCTGCTGTTGTCAGTGTCTCAATATGTCTAAAGTCCAAAGAAGAATAAAACAATTATGGGAGAATATATTTATTGCTGTAAACACAGGCTACCCTTCTGCTCATTTCCCGGAATTACTTAAAGGTTGTATGAGTTGACTTAAAACAACAGGAACTGAACCCTGCACTATGCAGCAGCATGACAATCATGACAGTCAATAATTATCCCTATTATTTGTCCACTGCTTGCAGGCTCTGTGTGTGCTTCTGCAGTAATCCAAATAATAACTATTCATATTAAGCACTTAGAGTAAACTCAACCTTGACTTTCCCAGCCAGCTGAGATTCGTGCAGAACCTGCTGGACTGCTGATGCTATTTTGACAATGAACGCCATGTGCATGTTTTCAAATTCCTTAGTGAAGCAACAACCGATGAGATAAGCTAACAAGTAATCTGTGTCTGTCTGTGTGTTTGTGCCTGCATGCCTGCGCGCGTGCATGCAAGATTATGAGAACCGCACATGTAAAATTCACAGGACTGTGTGAAATTTAGCAGAACTTCTGACGTCAGTGAAATCAAGGAAGTGCGTTGGTGGGCTTTCATTTATGTTCCTCCCCATCAACAGATTTGAGAAAGTCTGGAGTTCTGCCAATGCAGGGCAGCGAATAATAATAAACGAACAAAAGGTACAACAGCGCATATCAGAAGCACAACAGTGAACCCTTATCTTGTGTTAGAAAGACTTTATGTTCTTGTGTTGCGCAAGTGACCAGACTTTAAGTTGAATGAATAACTATTATTGTTGCAGTTTTATGGCACTTAATGTTCCCCGGCTCCACTTTTAGCATTGATTGGTCAGCAGTATGGAAACACAAATAAATGATGGATAATGTTTAATTACTTAATATTGTTTTATTTACTTTGTGTGTTTGAGTGTTGCTGCTTTATTTGTATGCTAAGCGCATGCTTATATTTGTCATATCTTTATTAGTAATGGCCTTGAAATGCACATCCTTATTTGGACATTGTACTTTAACAGCTGATTGTTTTTATCATCTTGTTTTAGTATTATTTTTTTTCCTTTGGTCATTACTCCTAGCTGTAACTAGATGCACTCAACACACGCTTACTCCTGCTTGTTGTTATTACAGCTGGTGACTTCTCTGTGACCTTAATGTTAGCACAATCTCGAGTTTCTTTCTGGTTGTTTTCCTTCTGTGCATGCTCACTTCTCAGTTTGTCTTCTCACACCAAGAACGCTGCACTGGTCAAATTTGAACTTGAGCCTGTCTGCTTGCCTGTGGAGGAAAGCAGCGTGTGTTTGTTGTACAGAAAGAAAGATAGCCATGACATCATTGAGCTTCTCTGAAACACAAAGCTTTTGCAGAGGATTGCATATGAATTCATGTCTGCTTATGCATAATATGAACACACACACACACATGCACAGCCACACAGGCTCTTTGCTTCTACTTAGTGGTACAAAGCCAAACAGTCAGTCAGCATTTTGCAGTTCGTCTCAACTCGGCTCTGGGAACCTGTTCTTACTGTGGGAGCTCTGGCCCGTCCACAGACAGGAATGTGCTTACATGGTTGGAAAAAGTCTAACCAGGGAGGGAGGAGATGGAGACAGATGTGCAAGACACACTAAAGCCAGAGAGAGAGAGAAAGAAAGAAATGGGAAAGATAGACGATAGAAATTGATAGATGGAAGATAGAAAAAAGTTGTTTTTATTTAACCTACACGTGTTTGTAGACAGTTTGTCCACATAAGGCAAACCGAGATGAAGTGTGAAATAATAATGCATCAGAGGCCGTGACCAAGGCCAACAGCGAAGAAAGCACTAAAAAAGTATGATAGAGCTAAATAAATAAAAATACTATGTGATAAGGAGCAGAAGTTAGAGCAGGGTGGAAATGACAGTGTGGTGGATGTGGCACCTAAGTGAGGGGTTTTTGTGCAAACCTGGGCCCGTGTCCTGTGTTTCCATCCTACTTGTGAAGAGAACTGTACACTCTGTCCTACATAACACCTTTCATGCAGACTGTAAGGAGAGTGACTCAACAGTGTAATTTTGAATCTGATGTTCCCTTCAAATCATCGTAAAAACAGCTTTTACGCCTCATGTAGCTGTAAAATTTATTATGTTTATCTTCTGTGACCCTGCACTTTTCACTTCAAGACACACACACACATACACAGCATCACAGGTATCGTGAGCCTAATAAAAATGTCTTTTACATTCTTTGATAATGCAATGTGGAGTTAGTTATTAATCTAATGTTTCATAAACAGATCAGTACTGTAATCAAAACCAGTTTCTTTCATCTCCGGCTGCTTGCAAAAGTGAAGCCATTCTTCTGTTTCAGAGACTTTGAGAGAGCTAGCCGTGCCTTCATTTCATCTCGCCTCGATTTTTGTTGATACCTGAGTGTTTACTCAGGCGTCAGTCTGTCATCAGTTAGCCGACTGCTGCACGGTTACTAACTGGCAGAGCAAGCAAGACCACATATCTCCCATACTAGCATCCTTACACTGGCTTCCAGTCAGTTTTCAAATTGATTTTAAGATTTCATTATTCGTTTTTAAGCCATTGCACAGGTTAGCACCCTCATACCTTTCTGATCTTTTGAACTGGTACACTCCTGCAAGATCATTGAGGTCTGCGGATCAAATGCTCCTAGCTGTCCCAAAGTCCAGATTGAAGCACAGAGGTGATCGGGCCTTTGCTGTGACTGCTCCTAAACTGTGGAACAAACTGCCCCCTCACATCAGGACCTCCCCAACATTAGACAGTTTAAAACCCCCTTTTTTCTTGTTAACCCACTTTTATTCCTTTGCTTTTAAATCAGAATGAGTTTGTACTACTTTTATTTGTCTTTTTTCTGACTCAAATCTTCTCATTTTATGCTTCTTTTCTTAAATTTTGTCATGTCTTCCTATGTTTTTATCTCCTTTGATTATTTTAAATATACAGCACTTTGGTCAACAGTTGTTTTTTAAATGTGCTATATGAATAAATCTGACTTTGACTTCACTGAATAACCCTGCACTTTATGTGTTAAAGCCATATTTTAGCTAAAAATCTGTATATATCTGTATATCTGTAAATCGGTATTGGTTGCCAACTGCAAGCACCTGATGATTTGACTACAGGCTTAAGTTTCTCAGTACTCACTTGTCACACCCTGCTTTAATCCCTCCACTGTTTTAGCTTTTTTACTTTTCTATTCTTCTCCCTACAATTATTTCAAGATGTTTATCTCAGCATATTAGCTAAGTATTAATAGGAGTCAGGCTAGTATTTGTCTGAACAAAGCAAAACTCATCACTATGGTGCAATACTCTTAATTTCATGGTGGTAGCACTCCTAGTGTTTTTATTTGAGATCCCACATTTGCAACATACTTAGCAGGGAGGATGGGTGTGGTGCTGGTAATGTGGATGTGTTTTGAATATTCTTTTGACAGTGTCCAAATTTGACTAGTGCATTGCACTTGTGTTGGTTAGCAGGCTAACAGATATCCTCCCATTTTTGTACAGCAAGAACAAGCAGGTTAAGAGAATTATTTGTGCAAGTAATAATGAAGTGCACTCCCTTTGTAAAATGTTCTCTGCTTTGTAAGGACCACTGGATACTTACTTAATTATCTTAAGTCTGTCCCTACTTCAGTGGGGTTTTTTCTTGAATTGTCACATCCTGAAGTCTGAGGTGACAGGATGTATTCCTGTCAGTGGGCTGCAGGTTGACTAGCTGCTATGGTCTAAAAGCAGTAAATGCTAAGAAGACCTTTTAAACTATGCACTTTTTAGTCGTATTGGTGAGATCAGTACACTTTGTGTCAATGCACAGTTGTTACAAGGTTTGTCAAAGTGTTACTCTCAGAACTTGGGGGTTGTTTTTTGTTTGGTTCAGTTTAAAATAAAATAAATAAAAAGCCATAGGTTCCCCCTTTGGTAAATGTGTAAATGTAAATGTGTGATGTTTGACCTCTGCATGAGGACGAGTATTCGTATGTTTCTCCATTTTGACAATCTATTTTGCACCCTTAAAATATAAAGTACATCTGATGTGAAGATGTTGACACACCAGCTGCCTGTTTGCACAAAGAAAAGAATTGTGCACACTGTCTCTTAGATCATTTTCAGCCCATCTTAGGCAGCTAAATGATTTAGTGGCATCCCAAATGCTGAATGGATTAAGCCCTGGATAGAGAGTACAGCTCTGATAGCATGTGTGCATGCGTGCTCATACTCAAGTATGAGTGTGTGGCTTTTTACCCTCCCTTATATGTCTCCTCACTGTTGCTTGAGTCTCTAATCTGAGTCCACGTAAATCCACATGCAAACCACAGGAAGTCAAAGAACTGTTGGAGCAGAAACGCTGCATCAGTGTTGTATTAGGGTTGTAAAATGTGGTTCATTAGACAGCTCCTGAATTAGATCCCCTTCCTCCTCTTTTACCAGACCTTGCTTTGGAAGAATGAGTATTACACCACAGCATATATAGTTTAATATCAAGAAACTAGAGAATCTAAATAGAAATGATAACACACCAGCAGCTATATTAATTCTCCATCAATTACTATGTAATGTACGGTAGTTATTCTGCAATATGCATTTGTTCAAATATGTTCAAATTAATAAGTGCATGAATGTCATACAGATAAAATAGTATCTAGAATCTGAGTTCAGCTGTAATGTATAATGTATTGTATTGGCTTATATATATTTGAACAACAGTGCTGATATTGTTTTCATTCTGTTCCTGTTGTTATCTTGTGCTCCAGAGGTGCCGCTGGTCCTCTACCTGTTTCTGCTCGTCTCCCTAGTTTGGTTGTGGGCAGGACTCCATATGGGCTACAGGTACCTGTGGATGCTCATCCTCTACGTCATCTTTAACTGCCTGCTGGTGAGATCATTTCCTTTTCTGTTTGTTTGTTTGTTTGTTTCCTGTTTGTGCATATGTTTTCTTCTTGTTGTAATTGGAGAACAGTTAAAAGTTATAAAGTTAAAGCACTTCTTTTTATATCTTCAAGCTCGATGTGTGTACTCTTTCTCCAGGTTTGATTTTTCTTATGAAAGATATTGTTTTTACCTATCTAATCTCAAATTTTCAGCTACTCTCTGAGCTAAATGTTGCTGTAGCTGAAAATTTGAGAACGCTGCAGAGTCGGTGTCGTGTGTGTGTGTGTGTGTGTGTGTGTGTTGGGGGGTGGAGAGGTATGATGAAGGGAAGTCCATTCACTTTGAAGGCCAGCTTTGATGTATCTGACAGGCAGAGTAAGAAGTGCCTCAGGTGTGGAGAGAGAGAGGCAGGGTTATCACTGTGTCATGTCTCACCAACGCCTCTCACTGCTATGTTTGTCCATCTCTCCACTTTATTTTTGTCTTTTCTTGGTCCCTTTGTTTGCATCTTTTTATAGTTTATTTACTCCCTCTGTTTCTCTCAGTTCTGTATTTCAGATGTCAGTGTAGCTAAGTAAAGATATTTCAAATGCAAGATAGATTACTCTACCACTAAATGCAGTCCAGTACATATTTAAATATTTGCACAGTGAGATCATTTTCACAAGCATGCCTCTGCATCACACCACTACAGATTCCAAAAAAAGAAATAAGGATGGGAAGTGTAGATGCTGGGCTTCAATCTAGAGGCTTAATAAAAATATAGTCCCTATAACCAATTTCCACCTGTTCAAAAGAAACTGGACAAAATGAGGACGGTCATTAATGATCAAATATAAAACCTGTGCAACAATATCATCGTGAACTCTGGAACACATTGTGCAAGTTTTTGTGGATTTTTCTGCCTTCAGTTATGTCCTTAGTGAGGGAAACACATGCTTACTCATGTAACTGAGACATTTTTTTAAAAACTTTTGTCTTCTGGTTACTAAGGATTTAGCTGTGGCTCATTCATATCAGTAGCTTTATTACTTGTCTTTAAATTGTCTTCTGTCAATTTTACTTAACCTACTAAATCATACATTTTCTGGCGCAAAGGTTTAGTTTTGTAGAAGTGTTTAATGCATAATGTGTGTTTTTTTAAGAAGATGCCCACGAAGCTTTCTGGATCAGTTGTGCTTAGTTTTGCACAATTGATTGTTTTCTGTCTTATCTAGTCCCTAAATGTTTGCAGTGATCGGGTAGACCACCATGTGCCTGTAACATGTGCCACAAGAGGTCTGTGACAACCAATGTTGATATGTAGCATCTACATGCTAAAGACAACAGCGCTTAACATAAGTAAACATCTCCTGTTAGTCCAGTGACTGAAGTGAAGTGATGTCAGCAGCAATGGTCATTGTCGCACTCGACACTTCTTCATGACCAGCAATACTTTGTCCATCCCTGTGACATCACATAGCTAGTTTGATTTTATTTAAAATGAACTTGTGATTGTTAATTTACATGCAAAGTTTTTAAATACATTTCCTCAGTTCTACTTGTGTTTCTTTTAACCTGGGTAAAAATCCTCTCACTTAGAAACATTTCAGACTAATAGCCTTTGTTTCCTCTCTAAATACTTTGATTTGTTCTTGGGCCCCCTCATTAGGCCCCTGAGTTATCAAAGTTCTTAGCACTGCTGTCACACAAACATACATCCGCCCACACAATAGTACATAAAAATCTCCTCTTTACGTTAATTGGCAGATGACTAGTAGTTTGATAACACTTTTGCTCTCTAAATGAGGACTTTTGGGCTTTTTGGTGGCGACGTACAGTAACAGCTAAAAAGAGCTTCTTGCTACCCTATTTGTATTTCAGCAACTTAAATGTAGCTTAACTTTAACTTCAGATAGGACAAGTTCTATCAAACTTTGTATCATCTGGAAAAAAAGAACTGCTGCAATTGATTTTCAGCCGTGCCTCATACAAAGTTCCAGCTAAAACAGCAGCCTCTGGGGTCTGCACCAAAAGTACCAGAAGTAGGGATTTATCAAAGTGGAACGGGTAAGGGTCCCAAAGGTACATTGTGTCCAAGGATATTGATTAGCCATAAACAAACTCATCTGACCCACTTTCTACAAAGCACCACTAAAGAAAGGTCAGGATGCTGTAACCATGTACGAAGCATGGCTGCTATCATATTTATTTGTATGCAAGATTTGGGTTATGTGTTTTTTTTTTAAAGCACATTTAATTTGTTTAGCGGTGATGGAGGAAAAGCGTTGCTGTGAGAGGACTCATTGATCATTTTGTGTCACTGCAGAACTTCCATTAGGGACTAAATCGAAAAAAGAAAGTAAAGTTTAAAGAAAGCAACTGTGATACTTACTCTCTGTCATGAACACTCGAACAGCAAGATTTAACAAAATATGATGATTGTCACATTTCTTAACAGATATGACTTGGTAACTAGAGTAATCTTACTTTTGTTTCATGATTTTGTGAACTCAAACCCATATGGAATATTTTTTGGTTAACTAAAGAAATTAAACTGAGATATTTTTCAGGACACGGTGCTACAGGACTGCCTTATTCTCCCAGTATTATTATTCCAGTGCATTTTTGAACATCTTATCCTTCCCATAGGTTTTCAATGCCGTGAGCTTGGAATTTGTTAGGCTGTGCATCTCTGCTGCAAAGTCAAGTACACTTGTTTTTTTGTTTTTTTGTTTCCTTCATGCCGCGAATTTTCCATTAAGAGAATTTTCCATATTTACCTCATTGGTGTTGTTGATGTTAACTGCTGATTACTGAACACCATTAAACAGCTGCAGCTGTGCACAAGTGTCTGTTGCAGAGCCCACATTGCTCTTTGGTTAGGTGCTGTAAAAACAACCTCTTGTTGCCAGCCGGGTATCTGTTAAAATCAAGCTGTGAAACACATCACATGTTTGCAGTTATACTGTGGAAAATGTGACTTTTTAGCCAACAGGCCACAGGGTTTTCTTTTCTCTCTACAAGCCTTTGATCCATCCTTTTACATAATACAGCTGTCAGTCACATCATGCTGAAATAGAAGACAATAATCAAATCACAACAGCACAACCCCTCATTATCTCCTACTGCACGTTCGATGTACCGATAAACACTACGTCACTGTATCCGTGCTGTCAGAAGCCTCACAGCTGTGAAGCAGGACCATGCTTCATTACAATTCAATTCAACCCCCACTTGCACATTCAGCCTTGGCACTGGCTAAAAATAGGACACAGGATATGTGTATATTTTTATGGAAAAGAAAGCGGTAGGCAATTAGCCGTGTGAAGCCTGGAAGTATTTAGGGTTTCGGTCAAACAGCTCTTTTTCTTTTAGCACAGAAAGCACAGAAAAATCTGCGGACACAGCACTTTTTGCAGTTGATGCAGTTTAGTATATTTAATCACTTTGAAAGAAGTCAGAAAACTCGAGAGCTATTTTTTAATTATTTCAGTTTTCTAATTTTATCATCTTGCCCTTTGTCTTACCCCTGACAAGCAGTACATTTCTTTAGCTCGTTGCTGTTGTCACTTTTAAACGCCCTACTTAAAAACCCACAAAACAGAATGCTGTGTAAAATTGTACTCAAAACTTTGCAAATTATTTAAACACCATAATTAATTTAAAGTAGCACAAAGGCAACATGTCAAACTATGAGATTTTATTGTTTTTGATTTGATTCATTTTAAGGTTGATGCGGGCGACATGTTTTGAAAATGTTAGGAAACAGACCATAAAAGAGAAGCAGCTTAAATAAACCCTGCAAATAATTTGAAAAATTGAGAACTAAATATGAAATTAAAAAGAATTTGAGGATTTTGTCATCTCTGAAATGTAAGATCCTTTGTGTATCTCTGTACACAAAGGAGAAAGCCAAAAATGGCACAAATGGCAGTAATGTGAGATTCTTTTTGTGAATGCCTGCACTTCCTCCAGGATGAACACAAAGGGACCATCAACTTTGTTATCAGCACACATTTCAAAAGCCAGCATGAGGGTGTTAGTGCACCTAGCATGAATAAGTTACCAGTATCTGAAGGAACTCTTAATGTCTGCTACCATCCAGCAACTGTTTTCTTTCAACAAGACACCACCAAACTACATTTGTATTACAACAGCGTGGCCCTTTTGTAAAATAGCCTGCCTGCAGTCCAGGTCTGTTACCTGTTGAAAAAAAAGCTGGCACATTATGAAACAACACTGCAGTGAAGAGAGCACCAAACTGTTGAGCAGCTTAAATCCTCCACCTAAGAATGGGAAAATATTTCAATTTAAAGAGTTGTTGTTGTCCATGTTGTCTTTGTCTTCTTTAAATGTCAGGATCATTATGATTTCAATCATGCAAATCATTGCTTTCATATGTACATTTTGCTCAGCACCCCAAATGATTTTAAACAGGGTTGTATCCAACACAATCAAATGCTCCTTCTCACGGTCCGTTTCACATCCCTCAACACCATCCCGTCCTTAGTGTCCTCTTTTGGACTTTGCCTTCGATCTCCAAAGACATGGACTCAGCGATCAGGGAACACTTACATAACTTACCTATGGCTGTTAAGCCTGTTCCTCAGGCCACACAGCTTGCTAATGATCTGTGCTAATCACCCACGGTGCTGTTGTAATGGAGAAATGCTCATGGATAAAGACATACACACCCATATATGAATACACACCTAGCTGCTTTCTGTTCCATGTTACATGCGAACACACAAAGGAAGACTAATTACCTTCTTCAAGCTATACGCAGAAAATCCAAATATATATATCCAAATATAAGGTCATAACATCATTATGACTTTACATATCCCTGAACATAGCTCCTAGCCATGAAGTGTTCCATTTACTAAAGGACATGGTTTAAAGCTCTCATTTTGCAATTCATGCACAATTACCTACAAGGCACACTAATTTATGGGAACACAGTGTACGATTCACTAATCTGTTTAAGTCACTGTGTCAGAAAACAGCGGAGTATACTGCACTGTTTTTAACCTGCAAGGTCTCCAGTGAGCTTATAAACAGGCTTTCTTTCCTTCTCATAATCTGGATATTCCAGTTTTATAGTGCCCCCATAAACACACAGTTCTGATTTACTGTTCCTGCTCTCTTCCTATTAATGTTTACTGTGGCCATCCAGGCTGCTTATAATCCCGTTCTGTCAATAAACTCGAGATGAGTAACGTTGATTGCTCTGCCAGGAAAGTTGAAGCTTAATTACAGACACGAACCTTATGTCACAAAGTTTGATTTAAGGATTTGAATAAGTTGGGGAGTTGCGCACACACACACACACACACACACACACACACACTGACAGATTGATATTTATTTTCACAAAAAAGCAAAGTGTTTACATTTGGTTTTATCAATGAAACAATCAGTCCGTCAGGTTTTGCCTAAACATATTTTATTACTATATTCATTATTTTCTTCCGTGTTGTCCAAAAACGTACTTTCTCTCCCCATGTGTAAACGTCTTTAATAGGTCCGTGTTGGCCTGTATTCACACACGCTTGTGGTTTGCGCTCTTGTGTGTTCCGTCTCTGTCTGTGGCTGCCATCATCGCCCGATGATGGGTGTTGTGAAATATGGGCTGGATTCATGGTATTTGACGCCCTGGTGTTTTGGGGTAATTCGCATCCTGGTGCTGTTGACCAAGCAGATAATGGTAATGATGAAGAAGTGGAGGAGGCAGAAATACCAGTATGCCAATGATGTCACTGCCCCAGTGGTGAAGTAATGCTTCAGTAATCATGCTGAAAGAAGTGAAAGAAGTTTAATTCGGAATGCAACAGCAACACGCTGCACAAAAATAATAATGAGTATAGTATTATTTAATATCACATATGTTTATGTAATATGTACAGAGCTTAACAAATCTATTAGACTACCACTGAGTGTGAGGTTTAAGCCACAGCTGATCTAAATCAACAGTTCTGGTAATGGTTAATCCACTAGTTATGTGCAAGCTCTTTAATCCAAACAATATTTTTATGCTAAAATCTATTTAATTTTATTATTCATTCATAATTTTATTATTTTACAAAACAGTTGGAAAAGAATAGTAAAGCACATTATTATTTTTAATTAAGCTCCAAAAGTACAGTTATTTACTTGAATTCTTGAATAGAAAATTAGGTTTGTTTGATGAGTATGTTGTAAGTGTTCTTAGAAAATGGGTTTAAGGAATAGCTATATAATTTTTTATCTTTTGACAGATTTCTAAAATATTTATGTCTTTTTGCTTTTATGATAGGTGGTCTAATGAATTTGTGATGCACTTTTTTGGATCGTTTGGTTCTTTTACCCTCCAAGCCTGCCACTGCAGATTGATTGAGCCGGCAGTATTACAGATTTCAGATTAATCATACTGAAGAGCAGAGCCATAACTTATTCCTAATGTTGAATTTTTCTCCCCACTGCTTTCTCTACAGGGCTTGTATGTGTTTGCTGTGTACTTCATCATGCACAACCAGCTGTGTTGGCCAACTAAAGCAAGTTACACAGTTGAGATGAGTGGACAGGATAGGCCGGATTCTATGTACCAGGGAATGGGACCCACCCCTGTGGGAGGCGACATCAGCAAATCAACTCAAAATCTCATCAGTGCCATGGAAGAGGTACACATACAGAGCTTACATTGTCATCACATTGACACGCTTATGCAATCAAAGGCTGACATATGGGAATAGTTGGTTACACAGATTTACAGCAGTTATCGTGCATGTGTTGCCTAATCTCTGATGCCTGGACTTTTCACATTTGTATTTGACTTACTGATTAAGAAATCCTCATTTCAGGCATGAAAAGAAAAGATTTTGTTCCCCATCCAGACTGTTGAGGTCTGATGATGACTTTAACTCCCATTCTGACCACACATCCATTACAGTTTGTGGTTGAGTTTGTTAGAAATGTGTAGAAATCTTGCATTTGAATAGCAGATGTGGTGATGACGAGAAGAAACCATAGTGACAACCATGGATTACATGATAGAGTAATCATTTGTTTTGAGGAACTTCTGTGTCAAACTACTGTGAAATTTAGTTTTTAAGACTAAACTTATTTCTGCTTATTCTTCTTTAACTCTGTTTCCCACGGCTCGTTTGCACGTTCGCCGTTGTCTAGTTTACATTTCTAGCACATTCATACTGATTCACTTAGATTTTTCAGACTGATTCTCCTGCTAACAGCCCCATCAACTTGTTTTGTGGTTTTGTGACCCTTCTGTTAGACTTGCGCATTGCTTGCAAGCACAGAAAACATGCTTTACGCAAACACACTGCTACACTAATTCTGCCAGTCGTACTCTGGAGAATACCCTATAAGGACTGAGCTGGTGTGAAGGAAGGACAGAGAAAAAAAAACAAGGGTGGCGGGTCGGTGTTGTGGGGGGGGGGCTTCTTTTCCCCTGGGAAATCCACCCTCCCTTTCTCTCTCTCGATCTCTCTCTCCACACGTAGGAATCCGGTAATCTTGTTTTATTCATGAGAGCACACTCTCGCCTCTTAAAGATTTGGTTACAGCCCAAGAAAGAAAGGTGCAGTTAGAGACCCCTGAGAAAAGCAGCACTAGGGGTAGATTCTGGATTTTGTGTGTGTGTGTCTGAGAGAAATGGACCGCTTGAAAGGAAATTAGAAAAGGAAAAAAAGTAGGTAACAAGTATAAGAACACATATTGCAGGTGGTGACTAGCATATTGGCCTCATCTAATCACTACAGCCCTCCAAAGTGGATGTGACAGATTTGAAGTGCCTGGTGGTGCTTAATTCACCTCACCCGTACACTCTGTACTGGTAACAGCAAGCCTGAGAAGCTTGTACAACACGTACCCACGTTTATGCATGTCCATGAACAGATGAGACATTCATAATGAATTAATACAACAGAAAACACGATGAGATAATGGAATAATCTGGTTCTTGAGGTCAAAATAAAAGAGATATCTTCTGGTTCCTCTCTTTTGCATTTCTTTTGTTCTTTCTAGTAACTTCTGTGATTTGTTGTGTTAATGCACGGACATTCATCTTGAAAAAACCCTCTATATACACAGACAAGATGCCATTTGTATAGCCGTTAGTATGATTCAGTAAGAAACTCTACACTGACCTCACTTTCACCCCTTGCACCCACTCTGACCCTGTGGGATGACTTTAATTCTTTGGGGTGCTTTGACACCATGCACTCTACACAACCCAAATTCATCACAGTCATGATTACTGTTTGCATATGCGAGTATATGTTTGACCTCAGTTTATCCTGGTTTTGGTTTTTTTTTTTGTGTGTTTGTTACATTAAAGATTCATGTTTTTTTTACAGCTCATAAACTTTCATAAACCCATATTTTATTCACAAAACACTACGGAAACCATATCAAACTTAGAAAACTGAGAAAATGTATCATTTTAGGCATAATATTAGCTCGACTTGACTTTGATTGCAGGAATATATCTTCAAAGATGAGATAGGCGCTACAAAAACCTGGAAATGTAAGTGGTACTAAACAGAAACACCTGGAGGAACAATTTGCAGCTAATAAGGTTAACTGACCACAGATCTGTGAAATGACTGGGTATAAAAGGAGCATCTTAGAGAGGCAGAGTTTCTCAGAATTAAAGACGGGCAGATGTTCACCAATCTGCAAAAAAAAAGCTGTTTAACCCTCTCAGGCTCAAATTAAGTTTTAGTTGCTAATGCACAACCAAGTCCTGCAGTGGTACTTCTGAGTAAAAAAAGCTCATAAAATATGTATGTGGGGTAATCAGGTTGTTAGTTTTTAACTTTTGAAAATTTGCAACGCCTGCCTCGAGAGGGTTAAGGTATTGCAGGTAATTGCTGAAAAAGATGTTGATGTCTCATCATCAATCTGGAGGAATTTCTGTCCATGAGAGAAAAGGCCAAAAATCAATACTGGATTCCTGTGATTTTTGGGCCCTCGGGCAACACTTCATTAAAAAAAAAGGTTTTATTCTGTCATGGAAATCCCTGCAATCCCTGCCCTGGGCTCAGGAACGGTTCCACTAATCATTTTCTGTGAACACAGTTCACTGTGCCATTCACAAATGCAGGTTAAAACTCTATCATAAAGAAGAATATGTGAGCATGATCTAGAAATGGTGTCCTCTTGTCTGGGCTAAAACTCATTTAAAATGGACTGAGGCAACATGGAAAACAAATGGTCGGACGAATGGAAATTCTTTTGGGAAAACACGGACACTGCATCCTCCAGACTAAAGAGGAGAGGAACCATCCGGCTTTTTGTCAACACCCACTGGAAACTCTGCTTCTCTGATGGTATTGGGATGCAGCATTGCCTATGGATTTGGCATTTGTATCTAGAAAAGCACCAACAATGCTGAAAGGTATATACAGGTTTTAATGCTTCCATCCAGATGTTCACGTTAGCCCTATTTCACCAAGACAATGCTAAACTGCATTGTAGTACACTGTATTAGTGTGTGCACTGTATTACAACGTGGCTTCATAGTAGAAGAGTGCAGGTGCTGAACTTGCCTGCCTGCAGTCCAAACCTTTCACCAATAAAAGGAAAACTGTGACAAAATAGATCCAGGACTGTTGAGCAGCAAGAGTGGGACAACACTCCTCTCTCAAAGGTCCAGCTACTGGTCTCCTCAGTTAGGTTGTTGTTTTTATGTGTGTGTTCAAAAATCACCCAATTGTACAGTTTCTCAGTTTAAACATTTAATATGTTTAGTAAGAATAAAATATCCATTTCTGAGAATTTCTAATTATTTCTTTCTGTTTTTATTTGCATTTTCACAGCATCCCGACTTATTTGGACTCTATGTTATATTTGGTGATTTTTTGGCTTGTCTATTTAAATACACATTTATCTATCAGGTTTCAGCAGACTGGGAGCGAACGTCACTGCGGCCTAGCATTCAGCCCAGCAGTGTGTTTAAGCCCAGTCCTGTGATGGAGACGTACACCACCGAGGGAGGCTTCATCAACACCAACCTGGTCACTGCAGATGAGGATTCACAGGAGTTTGACGACCTCATATTTGCCTTAAAAACAGGTGAGGAGAACTATACTACATACCTTTCAACAGATTACACAGGAAGCAAGTGTCAGAAACACAATTTGATACTGAATATTCCTTTGGGTGTTTTTGCTGCACTAAATATTTTGACATAAAAGGACAAACACAGTATGCTTGAGAAATAAATCCAATTTCACCAGTTGTGTGGTAGGTCTCAGTCAGACAGTAAAAACAGGACAACAGCCTCTGTGTGACCAGGATAAAATTAATGGCTGGGAAGTGATTGGATCCAGTTTTTTGATGTCCGGGAGTGCTTGCAGGTAGCTCTAGCAACTGGTTTGCCAGAGGCCAAGCATGCAGCACCCCCAACCTGCAGTTGCTTACATCTATGTGTTTATAAGTTTATAAATTATAAATTACCATCTGTTTACATTTGGTCCAGTCTGTGGCTGACAGAGTCACACCTGATGCGTAGATTCTGCCTAAGTCCAGCTCTGGGCCCGGTTCAGCATTGCATTTCTGATGTTCTGATGTTTGTTTGTTTTTTTCAAAAACAGATTGACCCAGTTTAGTCTAAAACTGATAGCAGTCTGACTCCACCTTATTGCCATTATATCCCTGTTTTATCACCATCTTGATGCATCAAAGTCAGTTTGGAGATGGCGTCTGACTGCAAGCATACTCAGACCTGGTCCACATCTTTGAAGCAACCATTTCAAAAGCATAGAGATCAGAAGTTGATTGCACACAGTCGCTGTAATTTTGGTTGTGCAACAGTAGCCAATCATTTCTTTCCCCGAGTGTGACCGTAGCCTAAAAGCAGAAAAAGATGTTATGACTTCCTAAAATTTAGATTGAACGATAACAGAGAACGAGAGATGATAAAAATCAGCCTGTGATTAAATGCCACAGTGTGTGTGGTGTGTTTGAGTGTCTGTGTGTATATATGTGTGTGCATGTGTTTGTGATTATTATACCCTGTACATACATAAAGCATCTAACAGTGCCTAATGCATCCATTAATCCAGCAGTATCACTTCTGCTTTGTCATTCATTTGTTGACCTTAAGTCTCTCAGCTGTCATTTTTCCTCTATTGCCATCCATGTTTAATGAACCGAGGGCCTAGCCTGCTCATCAATACACAACCAGCTCATGTAAACACACAGACACTATTCAAATCATTGAGACTTTGCTTCACAGTGTCCGAATGAGCCGTTTCCACACGTCTGAAATCAAGGTCATCCACTGCAGACAGTCTGAAAGTCGTGCCTGAAACATACAAAAGAGTATAGTTAATATTGTATTAGATGCTTTTGTAAGTCTTACCTGTACATCATGCAGTCAGCCGCTAGTGTTAAATCTCAGTAATATAAAAGACATTACAAAATGGGATGCCAATATGTCAGCAAACTAGGTTAATGTTACCCATTTAACGGGTAAAAAACCTACTGTTTCAGCTCATCGTCAGTCATTGTTATTCCCAACCTATAACGAGGACTCTTGATGAGCAGCTAACTATTGCAGCAGCAAGAATATCTCTCACAGCTTTGGTGTCACGTCATGGAAAGAATAAGTGGCTGGTCCTCTAAAATTGCGATTACTCTGGAAGGGATAAGAAATACATAGTCGAGATAGACCAACCTGATAAGACTCCAAAGTTAATGGGACTGTGGCAGGTCACACTGAATTTCACAGGTAATCTCTTGGGGTTCAGGGAAAGAGAAATAGTTTTCAGAGGAAGTACAGTAATCATTAACAGTTCTTCAACAAGCCAGGCTTTTGGCAGCTTTCACGGCATTGCAAGCTACAGTCCTGCAGCTTTATCTGACTTTGTGAGAAAGCTTGTTCTGTTTGGGTCATACAATACCTGACTTTTCAGTCTCGAAAACCACACCAGGCTCCACTATACTGAAGAAACCCCTTAAAAGCAAAACTTGTAGCTGTGGAGAGTCAAATTAACAGCAGGCATGTTGATAGATGCATTTATGTGAAAGTTAAAAACTTAGACAGAGAGAGAGGTTCTTATCCTCTTATTGTTTGTGTGGTGACAGGGTGAAGCAGAGCCACTGTGTCTCTGTCACTCTCCATTTCACTCTCTCTGTTTCTCGAAGAGTACCTGCTGTCCTGATTTGTTGTGATGTTTGACTTTGAATAACCTCCGGGATGCAAGAGACATGCCAGGGAATTTATTGGTCCCCACAGCAAACTCAGCGCTATGAAGTAATCTCTCATATTATTCAGCGTGGTAAGGAGGGAAGTTTGCAAGGTTTAATTAAGTCAAAGTGTTTGGCTCTATCCAGATCTTTGGCATGGCCTCAAGAAAATAAAGGTAAATAAAAGTTCCTGTAGTTGATCTTTGCTGTGTGCAAAATGAAGCGTAAATCTGAAACTTCTGTTAAAAGATGTTTTCGTGAAACTCGATACTGCGCTGATGTTATCTGTTTACATCTCAACTCTGTCATTAAATTATCATTTTTTGCTCCACCAGTCACAAAGGACACTCTTTCATTTCATACTTCCCCTGACCTTCTCTTTGCTCGTACCAGCCGTGCTGAACTTATAACCTGGGCTAATCTCAAGCACTCAGTCAGCAGTAAAGATAATTTTCCTATTATAATTACATAATAGGGTTCCAGCTGACAGGGGTCAGCAAGTATTGCAGTAATCTGGGTCTTCGCACTTTGTTTGATCGTGAACCATTAAGCACATATCGAGGTGCACGCTCTTATCTCGGCACCTGCGCCCGGTGCTGTTTTGTACAACTTAGAGCTGATCATTAACACGGCATAGGATGGAGGTTTGAAGGATCTTATTTTGCAATCATCGCTGGGTGAGTTTCAGTGCAAATCCAGCAACGTTGGCGCTCATTATCCAACTCTTCTCAAGTATGTCAAGCTGAAAGCATCCAGAAGTCACCAAAGCACAAAAGAACAAGTCTGATGATGTTTTTATTCAGATAAAATCTGTAGCAGCCCAAGCGTTTATAAAAAACAAGTCCAGTTTTGCATTTTTAAAAAGCATGTGTTTAACATATTTTTGATTATGTTTTACCAACATGCAGTTACGTGGTTTACCCATTAACATATAATGAATTATTTTGTTTCTCTACCTGCCTCCAGTCCAAGCATGTTAGCCTGTTCCCTTCACGTCTCATTACCATGACTGATCAGACTTGATATCCCAGAGTTCATGACATGCAGGGATGATTTCATAATAGAGCAAAATAGATCATTTGCTCTATAAGGACCGATTATAGTGGGTATTAGGTGGTCCAACTTACTAAGTGCTATAAGAAGAAAAATGCACGTGAATATACTGCAGAATAGAATGTATAAAAAAATACAACGTATCATATTTTTGATAAAAATGCAATGTTTTTTTGTTTCTTTTTAGGGACCGGCCTTAATGTCAGCGATAACGAGTCCATACCAGGAAGCCACGACGGAGGGAGCGTAACCAACTCCCAGATAGTTGAGCTTCGGCGTATCCCCATCGCCGACACACACCTCTAACCTTCACACCTCACACAGATCCCACGTCCCTCTATTTTTCATATCACAAATAAAGATTACAAGACAGTATTTTTATATTGTAAAATCCTTTGCACTAAAACAGTTTTTGAATAGATGGTTTTCATATAGATGTTTGATACTGTATGGGATTTTTACTGTACTAGTGTTCACAAATACGAATAAATGTTTTACTAAATTAATTTTTTAAACGCTCTTGTTTCTGAATGTATATTTTGTTTTGTTTTGTTTTTCTGTAGAGACCTAGGCAAAGATAGAGAATGTAGATTGTGTAACTTTGTCAATAAATAATGTACCACATGAATTGTATTTGCATGTTCTGATTTCATTTTTACGTCTCATAACTTAACACTAAGAGACAGCTTGCTACCAGTGAGCGGGTCTTTCACTATGGGGTCCCAGAGGTCACACTCTCACAAGGAAGGATTTGTGTCATTATGTAACTCCCTGCAGGAATTTCACAAACTCATCCCACACCTTCGGGAGATCTGCTTGTATCTGCACTGAGTGAAGAATGAGTGTGTGAAAATATGAGGCAGCAAATATCCACAGTACTGTAACGGTTGAGCTATGCAAGCTATTCAGTCACATTTGAATCTAATGTGCGAACTATACTCCCTAAAGAGTCAGTGAGTGTAAATCTACAAAGACATACTCCACATTCAGGCAACTTCTTGGAAACCGTCATCTACCTGACCTTTGCTCTGCCTTTTCCTTCATCAGCCCAACGTTTAAACCTACCTCTTGGAAGTTGGCAGCACAACAGACTTACTGTTACTGCAAAATAGGAGTGGACAAGTGTGAGATTCGCAAGAGGAAACAAAGAAGAGACAGCAGACACGCTTGGATTTTGAACAATGTGACAATCATCAATCCACCTTCTTCATTACAACTTCCAGGATGGGTGGAGCTTGATTGTGGCCATGATCCCAGCTGATAAGAGGAGAGCTTCAGCAATAAGAAGTGTGCATCTTTTGACCTTAATGAGCTTCCCAGATAAAGTCCCACCCTGACAGTAACTGATAGCTTGGTGTTGATGAAATAGTTTACCTTATTCAGGAAGCGACTGTGGTATCTATAAATGATATCTGCTGGTACAGCTTTCCTTGTTGGAGCGAGATGGCATGGCTGGAAACCCCGTGGCATTTTGACCCAGAGGGAGAAGAATTGAACAAATGTTTCCAATAATGATGGGTGGAAAAGTTTTCTCAGACGCTTTCACTTGAAAGACAATATTTTTATTATTGATTGCTTTTTCAGTTTTTTGCTTTTCTTCCCATGGCGTGTGCTTTAGATTGATCCTCTCACATTAGTGAGAGGCTTTACTCGTGGGATTTGAAGGAACACGTTGTAATGAGCAAAAAAGTCATTGCTTCATTTAACAAAATGGTACTCTGCAGTTTAATGGCAGCGGCTCTGGGGGATCGCTTTCTCCCGCAGCAGCTGAGTCTGTAATAGTGCCGTTAACTTTTAATTGTCATCTACATTTCCTTCAGCCTGTTTTATTGTTTCCCCCCCTTCTAAGGGAAGCGTCTAACATGCAACCCATTCATGCATTATTGCTGCCTGGCTTACATTTGACATGACATATTTCCATTATATGTCCTGTAAGCTGCATTGTTTGCCTGTTAGCAACATCAAGAGAGATGCAAAGATTACCACATTTCGTGATACTTGGAGAGGTGGAGTGTGAGCAAAACATGAAAGAGCATGTTAGGGCTATGGAGGCTACAACAAATACTAACTGATGTAACTCCAGTCCCAGTGCACATAGCATATTTTGTAGTATTTTTAAATATATGATTACATGTGCTGATTTTAGACATAAAACCGTAGCTCAGGCTCAGGCTGATTAAATGTGTTAGTGTGGAGTTGCTTGTTCCTGAGCACAGGATGTCTCAAGACATTTTCAGATTCGTAAGGCGCTGATTTGGTGCCCCATAAAAAGTAATAAGTTTGCTGCCAGAAGCCTGCTTCACAGAGTCTGAGATTAGATGAGCAGAGCTTAACTGGGGGGTGGGAAGTAATTAAACAGCCACAGCAGACAGCATGATGTCCCAACCCACCAGCCAGACTGCAGACAAACATGTTTATGTTGGAGTCCTTGGTCTCTTCTCACCCCTGAGCCTCTGGTCTTTAGATAGCAGATAACTAGGCAACAGCTGATTCACAGATCGCTTGCAGTCTGTCTCTATGTATGCCCCAGTGGTGAATCGGGACTTTAGCTCTCAGTGAGTCACTGCATCCTCAAAGGAAGGTCTGTCACAACTGGAGAAAACTGCCTTTCACGGTACCAATCGGTAATTTCCTGCACTGGAAAATGAAGCCACTGGCAGCAGAAAATTGCAATTCCACACATGGCCACATGAGGCTTGCTCTGAAAGTGAGTCTGTTGGCAAGTTCCCATGTTAACATAACATATAGATGCATTACACATGTTTACAGCATAGCAGAGGGGAAAATGGTTTATAAATCTTCAGCAGAACTGTACAGGGATATGCAACTGTATAACTCACCCAGGGCTTAAAGTTTAAACAGTGTGACCACTTAAAGTGACAGGTGGAAGAAGCAGGCAGCTAATGTGTCACTGAACTGGACCTACTGGCAATGTTTTTGGTGTTGGCACCTATTGGTTCCTATTGTATTTTTAATACAGTTAATGCAGATTCAGATTCAGTTTTATGTATATAGTGCTAAATCACAACAACTTCAAGGTGCTTTATATTGCAAGGTAAAGACCCTACAATAATAGACAAAATTACAAAGAAGACCCCAAAAATCAGACAACGCCCTATAAGCAAACACTTGGTGACAGTGGGAAGGAGAAACTCCCTGTTAACTGGCAGAAACCTCTGGCACAACCAGCCTCAGGGAAAGGCGCCATTTGATTGGGCCTGATGGGAGGGAGACAGGGCTAAAGACACACTGTAGAAGAAACCCAGAGTTGAAAAATAATTAATGATTAAATGCAGAGAGGTGTATAAACACATAGAGTAAAAAGGAAAGTTTTCAGCCTAATCTTAAGAGTAGAGAAGGTGTCTGTCTCCTGAATCCAAACTGGGAGCTGGTTCCACTGAAGCGGGACCTGAAACCTGAAGGCTCTGCCTCCCATTCTACTTTTAAATACTGTAGGAACCACAGGCAAGCCAGCACTCTGACAGCAAAGAGCTCTATTGGGCTGGTATGGTACTATGAGAGCTTTGAGATAAGATGTTGTCTCGTTATTCGAGACCTTGTACGTGAGGAATTGAGGAAGTTTTGGATGATGCTTTGTAATCAACTTTATTAAATGGTAAATTGATAGTTAATTCAACTTTAGTATGAATTACAATGTTTTATATGCTTCTCAATTTCTGAAGCAGCATTCAGGTACGATCAGAATTTGGCACACACAACGTGAAAACAAGGATCCCTCCTGCCAACACTTGGCACACTTATCTGTAACCCAGTAATAGTGAGTGAAATTCTTGAATTTGTTAGCACTAATCAGCAGGCATGCGTGTCTATGTGATGCAGTGTATGGATCCACCTCGCTAAACAGGCTTGTGAGCTTTACCTGCTAACCACCCCACCCCATCCTCTAAATATGGTCAATTCTGTGTGTAAAAAAAAAAAATTGCTGGTGACTTCATGAAGCTGCGTAAATGCAACTCCACAAACCAGTGAGTGACATCAGAGTGAGTGTATTCATCCTTTGTCTACAGTCTATATCACAATATCCTTCTGAAGAAAAGACAGTTATATCACCAGACAATAGGACATGGCGTGGTGTGTATTTGTATGCTCTGAATGACGAACGTTTGTTATGGCAATGGTCCTTAGGAATAACAGTAATCTTTAATTTCAGTGAGAAGGGTTTAAGCTTCTGAAACATGATCTTTCAGTTTTTAACCTCTTTTCTTTGTTCTTTTCTCTACACGATAAATGTCAACGTCATCGCGTGTTTCCTCACTTTTGTGGTCTCTGAACAAGTATGGTGTTCAGGTGAGAATAATCGAGTCTGACATTTTACTGGTACATGCAACACCTGAGATCAGACTCCAATAGGATAATGACCCAGTCCCACCCATACAGTAAAGCCTCACAGTAGATTCTCTGTTCTGGGGAGTGTGTGGGGAGAGTGAAAGGAGAAGTCGGTGGAGGAGTAAAAAACACACAAAGTCGACCTGTGCCACCGGTTTTACCCTTAAAATGACCTGCTGTGTCATTATTTAAGGTTCATGCAGGGAAAACTCATATTCCACAGGGTAATTAAAGTGTCTACCACAACTGTGCAAGTGTCAGATTACATCTAATCGCTGTAAGCATCCCTAAGATATTGTGTCTTAGGTGTAATTCGATCAACAGTGATGTCTGTTGGATAATCAATAACTCGCTTAGAGGTAATTTGAAAGTTGTGCAAGTTGATTATAGAGGTGAGGCAGTCAACATGGGATCAAGTTAAGAAGCAGATGGGTTAACATAAGTTTTCTCTTCATAATAAGAGGATCTAAAAGATTCAACTCAGACCCTTTTTCAGTTTTCGGCAGAAAAGACGCAGAGCCAGCACAACTGCCTGCATCGCTAACCTCAAAATCCAGACGAGTTCAGCTGCAGATGATTTATGCCGTTACTAATCATGTGTGAATCTGTGTATTACGCACATGGGGCTTGTTCTCCCACCACATTCCCCATGCTCCTGTCAGCCTTCCCTGAAACACACCACAGAGGATAAACAAGGAGAGAACAGAGTCAGCGGAAGTTTCTCATCGACAGAAAGTTGCATTTAAGGAGAGAAGACACACGGTTAGTCACACAAGGCTGAACGCAAACACGTCTCTCGAGGACACGCTGATCTTGTAGCACACGTGTTTGCATATGTTTAAACTATCTATCCATCTCAGCACGTGTCCGTGGGAGGAAACGGACAATGAGCTCAATGAGGATAGGAGTCAAACAAGCACTTGCATCAGTTCGCATGGATGCGTGCACGCTTGCAGGATGGAAAATAATGACCTTTTCCTTAATGAGATCAGAACATGATTCTCTTTCTGTTCATCAACAAGCCGAAGTGACTTAAACCATCTTGTCATGTACCGTCAATTACATGGCACTCAACACCATGGCGCTGGTGTTTCTGACATCATCAACCGCTCCTGGAGGATATCCGGTGGCCTCATCCGTGCCAGCAGTGTCACAGAGATTGAAAACTTTGAGTATGTGTTTATTCTTGGGCGCCTGGGTGAAGACTTTGACTTTCTCCAGCCGAGTCTTGAAGTAAATAGACTGCCTTTATATAAGATTTGCAGTACATTACAATAAAAGGATTCAGTGGCAATGTTTTGTAGATTCGTTTCGAAGGATTGTTTTTTTAAAAACTTAGAGTATTTAATCATTTCAAATATTAGCAAGCCACAGAGCACAGCCCACATCAACATCAGAAGATATGGCAACAAAATCACTATCAATCTTTATCTTCTAGACACAACATTAAGCTCTTGGATACATGAAACTTGTAATGAAACGTTATGAAATGCTTTACTCAGTTTGCTGACATAATAGTGATGGATGGATAACTCTAACTGTACCTAAAAGTTGTGTAATTGCCTCACCAAAATTCTGCAGTGAGTATCTTAAAAGCCAGCAGGGAGAAGGAATCAGGAGTAAAATCGATGAGCTAACAAGCTAAAAGGCTGACAAGAACTGTATTTGACTGATAATAAATTAATCTAGCACGTCTCGACCATACCAAGCAGTCTGTTTGTGATTCTTTAAAGTTTTGGCTCCAATTTGGCATGTATGGGAAGCGCCCAGGGCAGCAGCTCTGAGGGAAGTGGTGTCAGGCAAGTCAAATTGTATATACAGATAAGTACAAGCTTACTGATATATCTCAACCCACAAGAAAACATCTGAAGTAATTTTTTTACAATATTGAGACAGTATGCTTCCTGTTATATGGCTGGCAGTTTTGTAACAACCCAAACCAAGAAAGAAAAAAAACCTTCAAAAATAGAAGAAGCAAAGGTACGATCATTCTTTTTGGAAAATTCTTCAACCATCCTTAGTTCGGTGAGCAGCTCAATGCAAGTGGTATTTTAAGGGAGTCCGAAAAATAACGGCCAAAAAAGGAGACGTGGCTCGACACCTCCCATCCGCAAATTCCCACAGCAGGCGGATTGAAAGAAGCTGTGCGGCTCAGAGCGGGGGAGACTTCACAGCTTCTGTTTCTGATCACTTTTTATTGTATAGCTATTATTAACAGTGTCCATGGTATCGTGTCCATCGAGGGGTTGTAAAGGCAGAGCCTTTATACAGCCAGCTGGACTCTCATATCATGTCACTCTTGTTCTCACTGTGCTGTTTGGCTGCCCCGATATCTGGGATCTGGGTGCGTAGGCATGTTTTTATCCATGTTGACATCCATATAAAAGTCAGCGCATTGACTCTCGTAACTCCTCTCATACTCACCAGGGCCACTGTGCTCACATTTTCACAAACCGAGTGCTCATTAAAGTCCTCCATTTGATCCAGACTAGCACAAACCTTCCACATGAGGCTCTCTGATTGGCTGTAGTTTTGGCTTAGAAACATGATAAGGTTGGCAACTTTTCTCGTTTCAGAAGCAAAGGAGTGAAAAAGTACACATGATGCCACCTACATTTTTAATTTCATCCCAGGGCAGTCGAGACGTAATCAGGATAAACGGCCTTTCCACCTAAATGAGCAATTGTAGTTTGCCTAGGGTGGAAGAGCATTTTCTGACCTCAGCGGTGAGCGTGTGAGCGCTCTATAGATATCACATTCTAGATACAATAAGGGGAAATTTGGGCTTCCAGGTTGGCACGCCTGACTGATATTAGACTGTAAGAGGATGGAGACTGCATGAAAAGCAGAGAAGAAGCACAGAGAGGAATGAAGGGACATCAAGGGAAACTAGTGGTGACCCGAGTGTGAGACAAATGACCTTTACAAACCAACGGAAGTCACACATCAGAGAGACAGGCACAGTGTAACTCTGTGTGTGTCCAGCCAGACTCAGCTGGTTTGATCCGGCTGTTCTGTATCGTGCCATGTTGCTGCTCCAGCCCAGTTACGCTCTGACTGCACACAAGAACAATATTGTTTGTTGTTGCCCGTCAGTGGTGAAATGTCAGATTCACGGCGGGACGGGGCAAGACGTGAGGGTTTATTGAGGAGGAAGCCGACTGACCGAGTTACACAACGGAGTTAGTGTTATAAAAGGGAATGGCATAATCAGAACAGAAGTTAACTTTTTTTATTATTCCCATTCAGCCCGTATGTCCCTCTGTTTCTGTCACTCGCGCTCAGCGACACGCTCTCAGTCCAAGATCTGTCCTCTAGCTCAACCAGCACAAACTCTGTCACGTGGGTGTTACATATTTGACTGGTACCACGAACATCTTTACCAGGAAGTTTTGCTCCGTGTTAAGACGATCTTTTTATATGCCGCATGCTTTGGGGGTCACCATTTTTGCAGTCACCCACCTGTTGTTTCATGCTGGCGGGCACTGAGAACAACAGAGAGAACTTCATGCAAAGCGTCATTTTGGTAGGATGACAGTTTGTTGTGCAGACAATTAATCAGAAATGTGTTTTTCTTCTTTCTATCTTGTTCTTCTTTTTTTGCGTGTAAATTGTTCTTATTATATAAACTGTATAAAAACGATAAAATGAGAAAATAACAGGTGCTGGTGCCGCTGGTTAGACTGTTGCCACCGGAACTATTCTGATTCGCACCCCAACTCATTCGCTTCCTGTTTGTGTAAGCAGAAAGCTAAATATTGTCATATCGTCATGGTTACAAGATGAAGGTGCTGGTCTCTTAATAATCATTTACTACCTCAGCAGCTCAGTCCCTTCAGCTTATGTGTGTCTCATTAATCTTTTGCTCAGTTGCTGCAGGCGTTTATATGCAGTCCCAGTTAGTTTCACCCAGTCTGCTTACAGCGGCCATCCATCAAGCAATTTTCTTCCACTTAGGATAACAGTGGGGTTGCAGCCTACCCCTCCTGTCACAGGGCGAGAGATCCGGTCCACCGTGGACAGGTCAACAGTCTACCCCAGATTTAACCCAAAGAGACAGACAACCATTCACACTCACACCTACGGCCAGTTTACACCTAACATGCAAATGTTCGTGAGACCATGGGAGGAGGCCAGAGCGCCCAGAGAAAACTGGGAGAACAATCAAACCCGACACAGAAAGGCCCCGGCCAGCCTGTGGATCCAAGCCCAGAGCCTTCTTTCTGTGAGGTGACAGCGCTAACAACCATCCACTTACACACCTCACTGATTTTCACTGACCGTAGCTGAGAACAGAAGCAACTTTCAAGTCATTCCTATGATAAGACGAGTCAGCAAACGAACTGTGCAAGCGAAGTGAGTGTTTAGTTCACCTGACGCTTAACTCTTGAACTAGTAGACTGTTGCATAACCTTTTCTCATGTTGCACTGGCCCAGTTGCACTCCCACAACATATACAGAAATAGGTTTGTGAAGATTGTGGCTACAGTGTTGGGGCGTTTTAAAAGTTGGACAGCAACACAATACGACTCGCCTCATAAATGATCCGTATCAGATATTCTCATCGCTCAGGCGCGGGTACCAGGACGGGCCGAGCGGAGAGGGACCTGATCAGAGGTCAGACTTATGTGTTACACATTCCTGCCTGTCTGCTCAGCTCACAGTCATGATAAACGAAGCTCTCTGCAGCAATGACTACTGCAGCTCCGCTCATTCAGTTGCCAAAAACTGACTCAGATGAAATGAGAGAGACCTTTTAGTTTTCCCTGTTTTGTTTTTTTTCTTCACCGGGCAGTCGCTCCAAATGATTAAATGAGTCATGGAACTGGTGCAGACCAGCCCAGGCTGCTCTTGTCCTAAAGTGACTCTTGTGTGAGTGTGTGTGTAGTGTGTGTGTGTCTCTCTCTTATAGGAAGAAAAAGTTAGAGCACAGAGAAGCAATTTTTTTTCTTTAAGAAATCTAATATCTAACTTCACACTTCTGAGGCAACCCTACAAAACAAAACAAGAAAAAAAGAGTTAGCGATACTGACTTATCACACCATCCACAGGGGTTAATTTGTGCCGTGAAGGAACAACAGTGTGTGTGTGTGTGTGTGTGTGTGTGTGTGTGTGTGTGTGTGCAACCACATGTTTAAGAAGGAGGCAGCCTGGCTAAAAAGAAAAAAGTAAGTGCTGTTAGTTCCCTTTATGCTATTGGCTGAGGTCTGTCAGCTGAACCATGGAGCCATAGTCCAGCTCTGGTGGTGGTTTCTGGTTCAGAGATTTATCTTTATTTTAACAGGAGCACCCACTGAGATCATGGGATTTTGCTGGGATACAATACGCCGCCTTAATAAATCACAACAAGAAAAGTAGCTTCCATAAGTTTGACAGATCTCAGAAAGTTATAGGAATTAGTTTAGCCGCATCCTCCCTCATCTCCTCACGGTTCTGTCTGGAGATTTAGCTTAGCTCTCAATCATTTCACATCATCTCAAATGATAATTAGAATGAGAGCCTTACTTGTTGTTTTCTGCCTGCTGCTGCTGAATCTCTCAAGGACAGGTATGCAACGCTTTTCTTTCTCTGTAAGGGAGAAAGGGCACTGCATAAATATGTTTGTGCAACAGCAGCAACAGGGAGGGGAAAAGTTTAATAATCATGACTTCTTGTAGGTTATTTATCTGTTCTGTGACACCGGTCTGTTCCTTGTTATTATAGAGCCAGCTCAAACCCCATTAACATTTCATCAACTCGCACTTTGTTATGATTGATATCCTTTGTGGCTTTCATCAAATTGTAATTTGGACACAGCCAAAAGTGTTGCTAGAGGACAATTTGGATGCACTCATTCTTATGATGACGCACGTGTTTTGCTTGCATTTGTGTAAGGGTGTGTGTGTCAGTGTGGCTGTCTGAGCCACCTGGCCATTCCTATCCGTTCTCCTGGATTTAGCTTTACAGACACCAGCTGGGCTGACAGGCAATGTTGTGTACATGTCTGTCCCTCTGACCCGAGTTTCAAAATATGGGTTCAGAAAATGCCAACTGTCCAGTCCAGTTCAGACCAGACAGATGGAAACTTCTGGAACACGAGCTGGAGTCCCAGGATACCTGGCAACAAATTTAAGGACAAGAAATTTAAATCCTGCGATTATTGATGTTATGCACCATTAATAGCGTCTTGATTCCTGCAAGGTGTCAGGAAGCAGCTCTGTTAAGTCTCAGCAGAGAATACAACAAATAAGCAGCTCCTCTAAAGAACTAGTTTATTCTCTACAACAAGACAGGCAGAGGGATTTATAAAACGGTTGAACTGTATTGGCCAGATCTTTATGAAAAAAGCCTCTGTTTTATAATTGTATTTTCCTGCTAATATGTTGAATATTCATCCTGAGGGTTGTTAAGAGTGTCTTGTTTTGTTCTAGAAGTACAGCTCCATGATGATCTTTTGAGTGCAGCAGGATGTCTTAAGTGTGTGTATGAGTATAGATTCAAAACATCAAGGCAACTTTGCACTTCAAGCTTATCAGCATCCTTGGAAACTTTTACTCTGGACATAGAAATGCTGGCCCAAGAAACAATAGTCTGTGTTAGAAGTAAACAGATTTTTCAATCCCCAGCTGACATACTTTTATACAATATTAGATCTTTTTCGCTAGAGCTCCTCAGTTGATACATTTTGTGTATATCTGCAAGCCACAAACTCACTCGAAAGCCCCTTGCAGACTTATAAACATCTGTAGTTTCCCCTGTGAGATGTATTGTAAGACTCGCCCTGTTTACAGCATTGATAAGGACTTTTATGGACATCACTGAGCTATCACCAAGTGGGTCCTAAATGAACGGATACACTATATGTTAGAGGGAAAAAACGGCCACAAGATGTTTGGATACTACTGTGTTCCCAATGTTTTGATCCACAAACACATGCTTTATCACCACGTTGGAGAGCACTTGAGTGTGACATTTTATAAAGCACACAGCAACACAACTAACGCCGTGCAGTGTGCAAATATCACAATAAAAGTGTTATAGCATGCAGTAGTGGACAAAAGGGGGTAGAAAGAAAAAGAGAATTGGGGAGGCGACTGCATCATTTAAGCTATTTTTAAATAAAAGGTCATCACCATGGCAAGCACGTTTGCTTTGCAGGCGGAATTTTAAAGGACAGCTTATAATTTGCCTGGAAAGAATGTGAATCCAGTGAAGAGGAGGGCAGCAGAAGTTGGAGATTAGAGGAGGAGGGGCAGGCAGCGCAGGGACAGAAGTGCTGGGATGGACAGACGGGGTGAGGGAGGCAAAGGGTAGGGAAGAGGTGACAGATTGGATGTTTGGAGGCAGAGGGGTGGAATGACATGGAGAAGTGACTGGAAGGCTCGGACAGGCTGCCCACCAGACAGCCCCGCCTTCTCTGTGCCCTGATGTACCTGTTGTTTTTTAGGAGCAAGACACACAGGAGGGTGGGGAGAGGAGAGAGAGAGAGAGCTGAAGCTGAGCAGGGACTTTGCACAAGAGCAGAGAAGGGGGATGGGAGCTGTGCTATGAGTCAGCCGTGGCTAAAAAAGGAAGCTGAGCAACTTCCACTGGGGGACCAGCTGGGTAAAATAAGACAAGTGGTGAAACAGCACTCCTCAGCCTGACCTCTCATCCCTCTTGAAACAGAACATAAGGGGGCCAAGGACTTTCGGAAAGAAGTTGTATTTCAACTTGCATAATTCCTGCTTGATGTCGCGTACTATTAGTCACATTTTATATGTTACAGATTTACTGACCAGCACTTCATATCAGACATTAAAAAGGATGTTAGAACAGCTTTATTGAGAAATATCTTATGCTTTTATGCTTCCTCCCTGACTGAATACAGTTATGAAAGACATTACAGATATTTTCTTTTTTATTAAGCAGCAAATTAGGGACATGTCATCAATTCACCTAGATAGAAACTCTAGTATCATCGCTGTTTTTATGGCAACCTTTTAGTGTCCTTTTACAGGCTGCAGCAGAATTTCACTCGCTCTATGTTAGGTGACATAACAGAGGGGGTAGAGTGTCACTGGTGAAGTCCCCTTAAGCCTCCAGAATAGAGCAGAGCACCCGGCATTGCTCACCGTGGTGATAAAATCTAGTAATGTGACCTGTGTGGTATAGCTCTTCAGTTTATGTTGTGCAGTGCATTTCAAACATAGAAAAGGTATAGTCAAGTCAGGTTCACTTTGTTTTTCTCCTCAGTTTCATGAGAGTGCCCTAAATCATCGATCTTTCCGACATGGTTATCGTACCATCTCATGTAGTGTTGCCGTGACCATCTGGGCCTCTGCAAGCCTTCACATACTTCAAACACATCTGGTGTTGAGCTAAGACTGGAAACTACGAGAGTGAAAGAAAACAGCGTGGATGCACAAAAAGCTGGAAAAAAGAGAGCGGGGGAGGGGAACTTGTTCAAGTACAATCTGTCCAAAATGAACCCCGGGTCACTCTTTCCCCCTCGTGGCCTGGCTAACACTACTGGCTTTGTTATTCTTCTGCAGTCTGCAATCAAGCTGTTATTTGAGCATCTTGATATAAAAGACACTTTACAACTGGATTCACAAGTGCATATATAGATTCAAAATCCCTTCTTTAGGTCACATAGACTATCTGTTGGCACAATTAAAATGACACAGTAAATCTTTATCACACTTAACTTGATCTCTACTTTTTGGTGATTTTGGCTATTGCTGCGGGAGTCACTCATAATCAGCCTATTTTGATGATTAGTTCTGAGGATGTGCTGGCAAAGAGATGCACAAAGTGTGCAGGACCTTTCCTACTTAATGGCATGGCAAAGTTGTGGTGCTGCACATGAGTGGCAAACATGCCAGGGGACTCGGGTGCAGTGTGTGTGTGTGTCTGTATGTGTGAAGGATGGTTGGAGGTGGAATGCTGACCATGCTGGGACTTTGGTATGGCATGGATGGGAGTCTTGGCATAAGAACATAGCCCACTGTAATTCTGGCTATCATGTTCCTGTCCTTACTAAACATGGAGACCCACAGCAGCCCACCCAGGTCCACTGAGAACATTTAAAAGGATTTTCAATTAGCACCATCGTTTTAAATTATGTGTGGTCTGTGTGTCAAGGCCGAGGTGGCACAGACACAGCCAATTTCAGCTCATTTTTAAAAAAACCAAAAACAATTATGTTTTCTTACTATAAACAGACAGATCAGTGAGGTGAGAACAAACTCTGGAGACCCGAGGCTGGGATTAGTCGAGGAATCTGACATCTGCCTTTCATGGAGGAACAAACTTAGTCAATCAGGCTAAAAACTGACAACTGACATGTATTGTTTAATCACAGCAGCAGCTGCTGCTGACATACATGCAATTTTTAATATCTATTTACCGATGTCATTCATGCAAGGACTAAAGGTCCCCATGAGGTTTAGCCTAATATTCACCAATCTGCCACAAGATTAAACCCGCTGACAGGTGAAGCAGATAAGTCTGGTCATGCTGTTAAAATGCAAAGTTCTGCTAGCAAAACTCTGTTCCCAGCATTTCTGTGAATGTTATTTAACATGCTGGCTTCCTACCTAAATGTAGTTACAAGCCAAGCACACATCCACCATGGCAACGGCACTCCCTGAAGACAGCTGCCTTTCCAAACTGCACAGATTCCAGCCCAGTCAAGCTTCTAGACTTGACTGGAATCTGTGGAGTGAATCTCCTGGGAAAACCCCAATCCATGGACCATGAGACAAACTGGATCCAAAAGATCCTCTGGCAATGCTGGACTGCCAGACAGATGACCAAGATACAGCGTATCAGAGATGCTTTCATGGCATTAAAGTGGGTCTGCCCAAAAGAAGGCAGGTTGTTTTAATGTTGGAGCTGTCCATCCATCCATCCATTCGCTTGTCCTTTTCAGGGTCGCGGGGGGCGCTGGAGCCTATCCCAGCTGTCATAGGGCGAGAGGCGGGGTACACCCTGGACAGGTCGCCAGTCTGTCGCAGGGCCAACACACAGGGACAGACAACCATTCGCACTCACGTTCATTCGCACATTCACACCTAGTGACAATTTGGATTATCCAATTAACCTATCCCCACAAGCTGCATGTCTTTGGACGGTGGGAGGAAGCCGGAGTACCCGGAGAGAACCCACGCAAACACGGGGAGAACATGCAAACTCCACACAGAAAGACCCCGGCCTGATGTTGGAATTGAACTCAGGACCTTCTTGCTGTGCGGCAACAGTGCTAACCGCCGTGCCACCGTGCTGCCCTGTTGTTGGAGCTGTATCAAGCAAAATCTCAGCATAGTAAATGAGGAAATTAAGAGCTTTGTCCTACCGTGTGGCTACTTCGTTTTTGGCTGTCTGGCTTTCTAGCTCTTTCTTTGCTACTTTCTTTGTGCTCAGTAATAAAAACAGGTGGAGCTCTGGCTGAATTTAGCTGCTGGCTAATGTTCACTTTCATGCAGGCTGTGTCGTCTAAATTCTATATCCTTCCAGAATATCTGGATCCCTCTGTCGCTGAAAAATGTACTGTTTTAATCTTCATGCGAGCATGGTTCAGTGACATGGCAACTAGTTTAGAAAATAAGGTTATCCAGTTACAAATGTGATGTAGAAAGGCCAGAATTTGTGAGTCTATCTGTAGTAAAATGTGTTTGTCTTGAGAGAAAAGGGTACACTTTAATGATAACTACACAGTAGCTCAGTTCTGTCTGTCAGCTGCAGAGGTCAGACCGTATTGCTTAGATTATACATGTCTGTATTATACTAAATCAATGTGTGGATCATGCTGAAATGCTTCTCTCATTTTATAAAAACAGTGGTCATAATTTTGAGTTTCTGAGATACATTTACGCCTATTCCCAGATCTTTGCTTTCATTGCAGTATCAGACCTGTGGCTATGCTGGCTATCCAATTGTTTCATAAGAATGTGTGAGTTCACGTCACTGCCGCGTTCCAGTCCACTCAGCGTGTGTGTGTGTGTTTGCATTTCTATTATGTCACAGTGATGATGTGACACTGGCAGGCAGGCTTACAGGGGCCTCAGCCCCAACATCCCCCTCCACGCTGAACATGCCTAGTCACACCAGGTTGCCGAGAACCTCTGGATCACACGGGGGCTTCTGGGTAGCGGGATTATCCCGTGAGAGGAAACAGCTGAGGCCTGTGTAGCGTCAGCAATTGCTAATCAACACTCTCACCACACACACATGCATGCACACTGCCACAATCTATGGTTTCCCTTAGTTATCCCCTCCTCCTTTTTTTCTCCCCAGTCTACAGGGGTCACAAACCCACAAAGGCCCGGGCCCACAAAAGTCAAAAGGGGCCAGGGGGGGATTGAGGGTTGAGAAGAGGAGACAAAGAGAAAACTGAAGTGCTGGGTCAAAGCTGGCCGGGCTGCTGAGTCATCACTGAGGCTGGCTTGAACTAATACTTTGCAAACATTTCCAGTAAAAGTTGATGAGCTGTCTCTTCGAATTTGCCTTGTTAATTTTGGGAAAGAAAATTGAAAGCGGTTCCTTCATTCCTCCGTTTCTACTGCACGTCACAGAGCTTAGAAGTATCAGAAACTGTGAGGTCCAGTTCTGCAACAGCATCAACGTTCTTCATGTCAGTGAGATCATTTGTGCATCTTGTCCCAGCTGGATTTGCGACAAAAACAGAAGGCCCTACAACACATCCTTTCACATCCGGCGGGATCGAATTTGTTGAGCTCACTTGTGCACACATGCACATAGTTTGCAAAGAAAAATCAATTAGTAAAAAACTGGGCTGACGTAAAATGCAAGTCGATGCATTACGGATGAAATTGACTTACTGGTCTGCAAAGAGACTGTTAAACATAGTAAAGAGGTCATGTGTAGACAAACCACCAAGAGAGCAGCACTATGAAGTTAGAAAGCTGCAAGTTGTACAAGTTAAACATTTATCTGAGTTTAAACAACTAGGCCCAGTTAACTTTGGCAAACTTTAACACTGATGTCTTATTTCAGGATAGACTGGGCTAAAAAAAAAAATAAAATACTGCAGTATTTAAAAAAAATTACAGGGAATTTGAAGTTGTATTAACACAAATGTTTTTGGTTTTAACACAAAATGTGTGCATCGTCCAATATCTTAGTACTTGTGATCCAACTAAGACCCATTCAGTGTCCTTCTCAGTACCTTGTATCTTTTGCCAGCAAGGATCAGTGCTACCTTCAAACCACCTCTAGGGGCAGTGTTGTACTACTTTTCAAGAGATGATTGGCTGCCTGTGTGCTTGTAAGTCTCTTGTGACCCATTTGTATAGATTTTTTTTTTTAAGTAAAGCACTGGATAATGATTAGTCATTTAAACAACATTTGCTTTTGTATTTAGAGGATGCTTTGTTGTGATCAGTTGTATATGATGGCAGTCAGTGAAACGCAGGAAAGGTGAACAAGTGTGCAACTACTGGCCTACACTATTGCGTGTACAGCTTTGGAGGGAAAACACACACAGGAACCACAGTTGTGTAATTTAGAACAAATGTTTATTCAAATCAAGAGGAAGAACTAGACGAAAGGTTAAAGCATTCAGAACATAGTATATTCATAGAATATCAATACATCATCGTGATGGAAAAAAAATGAAAATGAAGAAAATTCTTTGAGTAATATTGCACTTTGTTTCCAAAATGTTTCAGATCCCATCTCCTACATCCCATCTCTCTGAACATTTCAGTTCCTGCCTTCTTCAGGTCAGGAATTTAGCTTAGTTTTGACACTGGACTACTCTGAGGCCCAAGCAAATGGACTATGGAATTGACCCACCTGAAACAAATATGTAAGCTTATTCATTACCGCGTAGCTTGATTCAGTTTCCCTAAGATAAAAGCCCCAACAAAGAATCGCAAAACAAGTACATTAGTTACCACAAAAAGAAAGTGTTTTGTCCCAGGTTACATAAATGTTTCTTGAAGGGAGAAGGGTGCTGATCAACAGCTGCCACTCCCTGGCCTGAAGGGGATCAGACAGGTCAGGGAGACCAACCCAAAAGGTTGTTTGTTAAAATTATAAAAACCAACCTATCAATGCCCAGAAATACATGGAAAAAGATAATAGTCAACCCTCATCAGCTTCAGAAAAAAAAAATAAAAAATGACACAATCGAGGCCTGTCCAAGATGTCTTTGTTTCTTTGTTTAAAACAACCCTTGCTTTAAATGTCTTTTTTCTGTCTTCCCTTTTTGTCCATTTAAAAAAACAAAAAAACAACCCCCCCCCCCCAAAAAAACAAAACAAAAAAAAACACGGAAAGGTCTGAAAACATACAAGTGTTAAACAAAGAGAAACGAGAACAAGAGTTGCAGAGACATTGAAAAATGAAGCATCATGATCAAGTCCTTTCTGTGTCAAGGCCACTAAGATAAGATCACTTTAATAATCTGCAGTTCGCTGAGCACTGTCAGAAGCTGTACGGTTAGTTGCCAGCAGGATCTTGATAAGAGCATGCACACACCGAGCACACACACAAAGTTGCCTTAGCTATGTTTTGAAATGTAAACTTAGGGAGAAAAAAAAAAAAAAGAGTTACTAATCTTAAAAAGACTGAATAATGCATTTGCGTCCTACACAACACCACTTTACTTAAAAATCCTCTAACACATGGTTAATACCAAGTAGTTATTAAATCCAGACCTTCACCACCGAATGCTACTTTTTTTTTCTTATTTTGTGTTTTTTTTCCTTTCTTTTTTAAAGTGCTGCTTGTCATCTTTTCCTGAATATGCTGAACCTCTGTTACAGCTGGTCTTTTATCATGAATGAGTTAGGAAACCAATGTATTACTCATTTCAATTTACTACTACTACTGCTACGACTACTACTACTTGCTCTGACCAGCATGAACAGAAGTTTAGCAACATTCCCAGCATTTCATTTGTGCTGAATTTACTTTCTTATTTCAAAAATATTTTTCCATCTTTTCTTCTTTTTTTGGAATTAGCATCCTGGCTTCACTGGTCTGGTAAAGTCTGTAATGGATGAAGTGGGAAAGTGCAGCAGGACATAAAGGGAATGTGATTCGTCTCAAAAAGAAAAAGCTGCCTCGCTCCTCTGCAGGTCTGCCTCTCGTTTTGGTAGTGAACAAAAACTTCATTTTTTTTTCTAAGCAGTGCAATTAAAACAAAAACCTCAAAACTTTATCTTCTCTCTCTCTTTTTCCTCCTTTTAACAAGTGAGAAGACCACCTGAGACAGTGCTAGTCGGGCAGTTATGCAAGCCTGGCTTGCCCTGAGATTAGGAGTAGAGGGGCTGCAAACAATTAGGGTGAGTCCCTCAATAGGGCACCACTTTATGTCTCACACACACACACACAAATTATACACACACCCATGCAAGCAAGCGCTTTTCCCGTCAGCTTCAAATTGAGTGGCAAAAGTCTGCAACCCTGCTAGTCCAAATCCAGAGCCACCACGAAGCTAAAATTGTTGCAAGCTTTTCTGTGACTGGAGCGAATACGAGAACAGAATAACAAGGAGGGAAACCACAGATTCAAGCTTAGGAGGCAATGTAGTTTAAAAAAAAAGAGAGAAAAGAAGAAAGCTTCCACATAAAGATTAAGTCTGTTGTACAAGTACTGTCTGGTTGTTGTTAGTCACAAGAAAATGAAAATTCTTAAACAACTTAAACAATTTCAGTGCATTGTTCTTGTACTTTTCAGTCTTCGTTTTGCTTTTGCTTTTTTAAAACAAATCCTACTCTCAGCGATACTCAGAGTGATGCAGATTTCAGTCTCATAGTCTCATAGTCTGGTGCGTTGCAAGGCTGAAACTAAACTATTAGTGATTATTTTTTAAACTCTCATTAAACAGAGCCACACAACTCAAGTAAAGAACAAGATGTGCAAAACAAATCCATAAATGAGGCAGAAGGACCTAGTATTTGCTTTTTTTTGATGACTGATGCTGCTGCTGAAAGCTTACTTTCAGGACTATGGTGGTGACACCTTTTTCTCTTCATCCCATTTCCTTAAGGTGAGTTCTGCTGATGAACGGACATGACAAGTTCTGTCCTTTGTGAGAGGAGCTAAGTCCTTATGTGCCACAGGTACAGAAGAGTCAGGGGTGAAGAGGAGCTTGGCAGGCTGAGCCGTGGCGGTTCTTCCTCGTCATCGTCATTGTCGTTGTCAATACCATCACCAGGGCTCGCGCTACTAGAGGGTCTTTTTTTTTTTTTTTACCCCGCCCTCTTCGCATACAGAATGGATACATGTTCATCTGTACATATGTCACCCTCAGCAAGCTGACACAGGAAAGGAAAGACACCCGGAACTGGTGACTCCCATTTCTCTTGCTGAGGGAAGGCAGGAACAGATTCGTCCAACCTGACTCACTCGTTTTTGTTTGGGTTTTTTTGGTTGGATATTCTTGTTTTTCCTCTTATTGTCAACAGCATTTTGTAAATGCTGTCAGCTGAGAAAATAATCAAAGCTGAGCCTTACAGCTAGGCTTCTTTGAGTTTCCCCAAACATCTCAGGGGAATTGCTGGGATATCCTCAGCGTGATGGGCAAGCATCAAGTCTGCGCTCCTCTGTACGGCTGGCATGATCTGGGTTAGGATCAATCTAGAATGGGGGAAAAGAGGGGGAAAAAAGGTGTTTATTCAAGGAAACAAACTGTTTTTGAGACTCTAAAGGAAGGTCATTTGCCATTTGGTGCTTACCTCAGAGTACAGGGGAGGGGGCTGGAAGCGGAATTCGTGAATATAGGCAAAGAGAGGTCCGTCCAGCTCCTCGCGGGCTGCTGGGACATCCAGACAGCTCTGTCTCTGCTCTTCCGTCACAATTTCAGCGTAGCTTGGAGGAGCTGCAAATGAAGACGAAACAACACTTCAGCATTCTTGCGATTACGATCCCTTGATTAAAATAGAAAAAGATGCTTCATGACAATGAGATCAAACGTACCTTCCGGCCTTTCAGGCAGACCCATGCCCAGCCAGCTCATGCTGCACTGGCTGCTGACGCTGGAGGTGCGGGAACCAAATGGGTGAAGAGGGATGGTTCCGATGACAAGAGGCAGGTTCAGGGACAGGTTGATCGCTCCAGGTATGTCTACATACACCTGAGCACAGACATAAGAACACCACAACCGTTTAGCATATGCAAAAAATAAAACAACATGTCATACAGGGTTATAAAAAATGTAAAAGGGCTATGATCAGTCTAATAAAAGGCTCTGGAGCTGAGCAGTCAGCATAAAATGAAATGGCTCCTATATCTTCTCAGAAGTACTCGAACCAGGACTGGGTTAGGCATTAGTTTGACAATATGTAGGTCACTGTCATGAGATCAGTTGCTTACAAAAGGTATAAGCAACCTAGCATTTCTGTTCATGGTGTAAAGCAGGTATAAGCACCCTGATGGCAGGTGCTGCCACAGATATTCTGGGCTAATGCTCTTAGCTGCATGTGGAGATAACAACTGGTGCAATCCAAGGCCTAGTTTTGGCAATGTGAGCTGAGTCAGCCAGGTGCTTTACCAGAAGAGATATTGACTTAGTAGGAAATATAACTTCTACAACAGAATGGCACTTAAAACAAGTAATAATGTGGTGGTGGTAAGGTCAGGGGAGTGTACTGGAAGTAGCAAGACTTGTGTTTCCAAATCTACAATATCTGGATATACACTGAAAGATTATGTGAAAGTGATCTAAACGCCTCATTATTGTGCTCACCATGAGAGAGTACTCCACTCTGATAATGCTGCAGTCCAGGATGGAGGGGGAGACTGGCGGGATCTTCAGCATCTTTCCGTTCCACGTCTCCGTTTTGCCCGAGGACAGAGATTCTCCCCGCAGGTTAGCCACCAGCTGCTTGACATCCTTCATCTTCCCTTTGGCGTAGAAGGTCTGAGTCTGGTAGATGGCCGCCTTTGGCACGACCATGCGTGATGAGCAGTTCTCGATCTCAGCAAAAATCTGGATTGACTCCCCTACAGAGTTAAAAGGACAGGAAGCAAGTTAGCTGAAGTTTATCTACATTTATTTATCAGGTGTGTTTTTGATAATCAATGCAGAAGCTGCAGGGACTTCCACTTACTTATCTGGTTACGAGATAGCTAAGAAAGTCATTAATTATTCACTTATTCTTACCTGGGGTGTATCCTTTCCTCTCAATTTTGGCACTTAGGGAAATAGGACCTGAGGTGCAGAACCAACAGCAAAGTGTCTTATCTTTTGTGCCGGCCTGTGGTGACTGGGGAAGGTGGGGAAAAATAAAGACATTATTTTTTGCCACAATAAAAGCTAGATTGATAATCAAACACCAGCTACTCCATAGTTATAACAATAAATAGCAGCCAAATGTTTTCAACACTTGTTCTGTATTTATTTTTCCATGATTCAGGGTGTCTACAGTGTAACCTGCTGAAATTCCCCATAATTAGGAAAATTATGCCCTAAGTGACTCATACTACGTTTTTATTTCCTTCATTCAGTGCCATCACCAGCTAACAGGCTCATTCACTGGTCAAGTGAATTGAGTCGTAAGCTTACCAGCAATAATGGAGTGTTGATGTCAATGTGCTCAAAGACTGTAAATTCTTTCTTGGTCTTCATGGGTAGGAGCCATGGCCTGTGGAGTTCTGCCTTTACCCAATAGCGCACGCTGCCATGTTTCCCTTCGAAAGAGGTAGCCAGAGGTCTGCAGGAAAAGAGCAGAGCAGGAGAGAAGGGAGAAATAATGTTATAATCACAGTACAGCCAAAAAAAACCCCCCAAAATAAAATAACTGCAAGTCTCCTAATATTTATGAAACACTTACGTCTGTGGAAGCTCAAGGCTGAATGCATACTCATGTCTTCCTGAATGGATAGTGGTGAGTCCTTCCTCCGAGTTATCATCGTCTGAAAAACAAGGAGGACAATAGTCCAAACACATATATACCATACCTGCGTAAAATGCTCTACGAAGGCATCTGAAAGTCATACCAGAAAAAAAAACAAAACAAAAAAAAAAAAAAAACACAGGGTGGGGGAGAAAAAAGAGAATAAAAAGGAATTTACTATAATATCTGGCCGATTTAAAACTTATGTTAATGTATTGAGAGATAAACAGTACACCAATATTTAGAGGAAAGTAAAAGAAGTTGATTGTTTGATGGTGTCAGAAACTGAGCCCTTTTCCCTTCCTTCTTTCTTCTAGTGTTATTCCCAAGAACAATGAAGTGAATCAAAGAGATCCAATGTATGATGCTAATACATTGAGGCTATTATGGGCTGTGTGGAGGTTCGACAAAAATCTTAAATCTGCGCTTTAAAAATAAATAAATACTACATTTAAAAAAAAATCGGGCACAAGTACAGGAAACTTAGAATTTCACTGCCTAGCAGAAGAATGAAATGTAGTTTTGGACAGGGTTGTACAATTCGAACTGCATTTTCTTTTTTTTTTCTTTTTTAAAAATACATGAATATATATATTTTTCAGTTAAAACACAAAGAGTGATTTTTGTAAAGAGCTAGGGTGCGCTTCTGCCAGCTCAGCACTCCCTCCCTCCCTCCAAGCAGCAGCAGCAGCCGTGTGGTAAACAAGTGCAGAGCTGTCACTCAAACGGCAGACTCCAGCAGGAGGAGACCGGCCTAAACCGGAGCGAGCAGCTTCCCACAGCCACCCAGCCTTCATTACGCATTCACTGTGCGACACCGCAGTACCGACCTACCTACTACACAGCAACAACGTATCAAAGAGCATACTCCGAACAAAAACTGCAGCAATTTCTCCACTTTAAACGACAATCTTTCGATTTTATTAAAATTATTTTTTTTATCGCTATCATTTTATGAGTTATCATGTTTGCTTAAGGGCTGAGCTAGTATATAGTTTTCATTATTATTATTATCGTAACGGTATAAATGTTACCTTCCTTAACTGTCTGGATTTCCTCCCCCTTTTTTGCACTAAAAAGTGCACTAAATAAAAGTACAGAAATGACCGTTGGTTAAGCACAGTTAGACTGCTAAACACACCTATAACAAGACAACATTTCGCCTAGCAGAATACACGTTTACCAAGGGTTTAACCATAGGGATAAGTATAGGAACAAAGTATCAAGCACTGCAGCTCCTTATACGTTTCAAACCGCACGTACTTTCATCTGGTAGCTACATTTTACAGCTTTTTTCCCCCTTCACCGAAAAGTTGCAGAATTTTCTGTCTGCAGGGTAATGATGTCATCAGCCACAGATGAACATCGCAGCCAATGGCAGGCAGCCGGAGGTAGGGGCTTGCGTCTTTACCCCGCCTCTCCCGGTCCAGTTTTCTGAACAGGATTGAACCGCTTTGAACAATAGGGGGAAACTTAAGAAAAGCTACAAAGAAACACTCTTTAAGATGTGGTTCTGCAATGAAATACACTTACAGAGACTCTAAACACTGCTTTATTTCTCTGGGCCTAATAAAGAGAAGCAAAAACAAAACCAATCTTACGCTGGACGTTAAATACATCGAGCAGAGCTGCTGTCATTCATTCTGACACCTTGACACAAACAAGCAACCACGGAGCTGTATGTTACGAGCGTAAAAACATCATACATAAAAGCGCCGTCAGAAAATGCAGCATGAAAGTTGGTCAACTTTTTAATCGTGTCTATCACTCTTGTTATCCTTCAGCTACACCTTTCATTGAGCCCGAGGCCACTAAGAGCATCTCACCCATCAGGTCAAGTGAGAAGCAAGAACTTCTGCAGGAAAATAAAATCAAAAAACAAGTCCTCACCTCTCTCGTGTCCGATTAGGATGTCTTTGTGGTTCAGATATTCCACTTCTTCTGTGTAGTTTTGCGTGTAGGCAGTGTTGGATCCAGCATTTCTCGATTCAGTCCAACGAACTTTTGCAAATCCTTTCGCGTGGATTTTGAGAGATTTCACGCGGATTTCTCCGGTGACTTCGATGATCACCCTCCCTGAGACGCAGTCCCCGCTCGAGAAAACGGGGACATTGCTGTCATTGAGACAGTCATAGCTTACTGTGAAGCTCTTTACCTTTCCTAGCACCATGGTGGAAAGAGGCTACACAGACCTTGAAATACTAAAAAAAAGAAAAGACTCAATGAAGAAATATCTCATAGAGCCGTTTTTCCGGACACTGATCAGTTTACCACCTCTGCAAAAAGCAGCAGGCACGATCAGTGGCTTCTTCGAGGGCAGTTCATTGAGATCTAGTAACAGCAACTGATGCTGTTATCATCTGCCTATCTGCTCGCTAGTCCCAGTCAGACAAGGAAACCCCGGTAGCTCAGCGCACTTTAAACGACTGCCAGTGTGGGGAAAAACAACCTCTGGGCGCATGCGCGGGGCTTCACTGCCCCCTCCTTCCGCCTTCTGGAACAAGTGTGGCACACAACCAGATGATAAGTAAAGTCAAACAGCTGAAAGACTACACAAAGAAATGTTCGCCAAAAAATATCGTTCGAGAGGAGAGGCTTTAAATCTGATTCGATTTATTGAAAATATACGAACAGATCTAACAAAGTATCACCCAGACTTATTTCTAGACTTTTGATTCAAAGAATGAGAGAAGAAATGGAACCCTCTCGGCCCTCGATTTTAATGAAATTACAGATGCCCTGGCTTTATGGTATGTGATGCAGCAACGATTCATGGCTCATACATCAGCTATGAATCTTCTTATAGGTCTACAGCTCTACAACCCCAGCCCTGCATCGGCATTTGGTCTCTGTGCACACACACATTACATCTGCGATGTAATCCACACAAATAGTTTCACATTATCAGATTTACTGCAGCGTCTGCATCTGTGCACAATCACCAAAAATAAGAAGAGCTCGATTTTGTTGGATGATGCCTGCAGCACTGTCAATAGTATGAATTGTTTCATAGTGTTTAGCCTGGGGATCTAAGGTGAATGTATCAGCCAGCTTCTTATATATTCGCATGTAAATCAAACTTATTATTTTGTGAAAAGATTAAATGAATCCACGGCACGGCAGACATCATCCTTGTGCTGAAGTCCTAGTTTAAAGATAAACAACTCTGAGGATCAAGACGCCACCTCGCGGCGGTCGTTGTTCCCAGCGTGGGCGGCAGTATCACCTGTTGAACGTCACTGCAACTTACTGTTGGTTCAACCAACAGCTAGTTAGGGCCAATGACATCACTTCTGATTTCAATTCAGTGATAATTACAGGGCATAAGATAACATTTTGTAATGTTATGCTACCTAGAGCCATCTTTCCGAGAGCCTTTACAGTTATAGTTAGTTACACAGAAATTGCGATATGTCTCTGTGTCCATGTTCCGTAATTAGATCTACAGTAAAGATTGGCGCTAATTAATTAAACACAGATTGTATTTGATTAAGAGTTCCATCCACACATCTTTTCCTTATCTAATTAGGGGTTTGGAGTGGTGCGAATTTGCTCTTTTTATGCTTAGATAAATGCTGCCCTCTACAGTTGGCATTTTGTAATGACAGGCTAAGGTAAGATTGGTTTTGATATTATTTGTGTTCTTGCTGCTAAGTTCTTCTCATCTCCTGCTGGTGTTAGAATTACTGACAGTAGGTGTGATTTATGTTAAATATTTGTTTTTAAATTTTTTTCCGCTTAAACGGTGATATTTGCATAAATAGTCAGTTTTTAATGCATGTTAGAACGTCAACAAAAATGAAACCTCTTATTTTGAAAGCGTAACCGGGATGTGTACAACATATCAGGCTGAGGCGCTTGTAGGCGAGCAGGAACTTTGTGATGCCCACTAATAAAAGTCGAATGCTTTTCCGACGGGTCTTTTCTTTCACGTCTATAACTTCAGGAGGACACGAAGCTGTCATGAACATAATAGTGCTGGGTTTCATTTTCCTTTCTCAGCAATGTGGTCAAAGTATTTGCCAGAAAGCATCCAAACCCAACATTGTGATGGTGATGAGTGATGCATTTGTAAGTATGACTTAAATTTCAGTGCTTTATTACTAGATAGTTACTCTTAATAGGTTAAAACAGAATGAGAAAGCTGTATTGTCCATCAAAATTCAACAGCATTGCAGAGATGCTTTATATTTTGTGGTTGAATATTTCCTTGTTATCTTCATGTACAACTTGCATCTGTGTATCTTGATCCCCATATGACTTTTTGTGTCTCTTGAGGATGGTCGATTGTCCTTTGACCCTGGCAGCAAACTTGTACAATTGCCATATACAAACTATCTCAGGCAGCTCGGCTCCACCTTTCTTAATGCTTACACCAACTCGCCCATCTGCTGCCCTTCCAGAGCAGGTAAGCGACATATTTGCCCTCTAGAAAAAAAATCTACTTTGACTTTCTTTTAAAATTGCATGTTGTAATTCAGCTGCTTAAACTTTGCTCTCAGCAATGTGGAGCGGTCAGTATGTTCACCTCACTCAGTCGTGGAACAACTACAAGTGCTTAGATGCAAACACAACCACGTGGATGGATTTGCTGAAGGAGAATGGGTATCGTACCAAGATGATAGGCAAGCTGGATTATACATCTGGGGCTCACTCTGTCAGGTACTGTTGTAAATGTAAGGTTTAACGTGTAGCATGGTCTCAGTAGGAAAACACTTTCGCTTTCCTCTTCTTATTTTTTCCCCCCAAATTAATATTATGCACAGACACACACACACACACAATCACACAAGGAAAAATGCTAGTGGCAGTAACAGTCTCTCTGCGTGCATTTGCATTTGTTTCCAAACAGTGCCTTTCACATTTTTCCACTTCCTGTTTTTGTACATGTGTTGCAGTAATCGAGTTGAGGCATGGACACAAGACGTCCAGTTCCTCCTGCGCCAAGAGGGCCGGCCTGTTTCTGAACTTGTTGGGAACAAGTCAACCGTAAAGATCATGAGCAAAGACTGGGAAAACACAGATAAGGCCACGCAGTGGATCCACCAGACAGCTGCGTCCACCACACCCGAGCCTTTCGCTCTTTACCTTGGCCTCAATTTACCTCACCCGTATAAGACTGAATCCCTGGGGCAGACTGCAGGGGGATCCACCTTCCGTACGTCACCATACTGGCTCACAAAGGCATGCTTTTTCCGTCTCTGTTTTTTTTTATTGCACTTTGTGTCAAAAAAAAAAATCCCTGAGTGAAACGAATTTTTGTTTTTTTTTCTTACGCACAGGTGAATTCTGACCTCATCTCTGTTCCCAAATGGTTGCCTTTGGCTGCCATGCACCCTGTTGACTACTACTCCACCTTCACCAAAAACTGCAGCGGTGTTTTTACCGACGATGAAGTCAAAAGCATTCGGGCCTTCTATTACGCCATGTGCGCCGAAACCGATGCCATGCTGGGTTAGTTGACAGCAGTAATTCGCTACATTCTGGTCTCACAGCTGCTATTTTGGACTGAAACGATGGTTTTGAGATCTTAAAGAAAAAAACCAAACATGCCTGGAATGGTGTTTTCTTTGAGCTTACAAATGCAGTGTAGAAAAAAAAAGATACAAACCATCATTTTTACAAGATTTAAAAGTGGAGAGTTAAAGCATATGAACCTCACAGACACACTGTCTGTGGCACTGCTATCTTTTCTCTGCTGTTTGAATAAAGTTTTTGATTGAATTCACAGAAAATCCCAAAATGGATTGGCTCTTACTCCATCTTCCACATGCTCTGTCTCACCAGGTCAAGTGATTTCTGCATTGAGAGAGACCGGCGTGCTTAACAACACAGTCGTGATATTTACGGCTGACCATGGGGAGCTGGCCATGGAGCACCGGCAGTTCTATAAGATGTCGATGTTTGAAGGAAGCTCCCACGTTCCCCTTCTCATCATGGGGCCTGGGCTCATCTCTGGCCAGCAGGTCAACCAGCTTGTATCTTTGGTTGATCTCTATCCCACTGTGCTGGGTAAGGAGGCAGACAGACAACATAGGATGTTGTGGATCATCTGCCTCATGTCACCCTCTCCCTAACATCCTCCTCTTTCACACCAGCCCTCTGCATGTCCTTCTTCACTACATGCGCAAAGCTTCTCTGTGGTCTTCCTCTTTTTCTCCATCTTTGAGATCTTTTGTTCCATTTATCCACTCTGCACATGTCCAAACCGTCTCAGCCTTGCCTCTCTGATCTTGTCTCCAAACCAGTTGACCTGTGCTCAGCTCAGCCTCCTGCCTTTTTTTTCAGTGCTGCCACTGCTGTTTGACTACTGTCTATAAAAACAGCATGAAAGCGGTGGTAAATATTGATTTGATTATTTCAAATCGAACGTTGTGACACATTTTTATATTTTGCAGAGATTGCTGGGATTTCAGCAGTAGGGAATCTAAGTGGCCAGTCCCTCCTTCCTCTGCTGTCCACATCTATTGCTTTTTCTAACCAACAGCAGAGAGCCTGGGCATTCAGCGAATATCATGGTTGTAACGTCAACGCCTCTACTTACATGCTGCGAAGTGATCAGTGGAAATACATCACGTACGCCGATGGCCTGAGTGTTTCCGCGCAACTCTTTGGTGAGCCTAAAGCTTCTGACGCTAACTTCAGCTTGTCTTCGTATGTGTCTGTTACGACCCGGCTCAAAAGCCGCAACATAAAAAAGGAGACGAATACCAGAGTGTTAGTGAGAAGAGGTTTTATCTTAAATTGGCATAGCAGGTAAAATGGCTGGTGCCATCAAGGCAAAAACTAGTGAGTTTCTCGAAAGTCCGCCTCAGGTGTGCTTTTATCCACACCTGACTAGGTGTGGCCAATTAGGGGCTGCAGAGGGGTGTAACAGTGTCCTTTAATTGTTTTTCTCCTGCTTTTCTTTTGCAGATCTCACACTGGACAAGGATGAACTTCACAATGTGGTTCACAAATTCCCAGATGTGCAAGCACATCTGGAGAAGCAGTTGCGTAGCATCGTGGACTATCCAAAAGTGTCTGAAGCTGTTCACGTCTACAATAAAAAAGCATTCGGTGCATGGCGCCTTAGCTTAGGGAGAAACTATAGTCAAGTCATTGGTAACCTCCGGTGGCATGTGGATTGGCAAAAAGATGCATTAGCCAATGAGAGAGCCATTGACAAGTGGCTCTATGGCTATTAGTGATATTTTATGTCTAATAACTAGTAGAACAAATTGAAATTGCACTTTGATAAAGTTTGGATCTTTGTGTAAGTCGTTGATCTGTTCTGCGGTGTCTCATGTTAGTACTGCAGTGGTTACAGTGATTGATAACCTACAGATGTCCTAGGCTCACAGTATGACACACTTCAGTCTACATCTCTGACATCGTCCCCTTCATACAAATTTCCACCAGTGTTTCAGGGACTTTACATGATTTTCTTTGTAATGTAGTGTAAATTACTTCTGTAATTTAAATGTATGTAATTTATGTAATTTAAACCAAAGTATCAGTTATAATTAATTATTGTCCATAGCCCAGATGACAATTTGCACAGTCCAAAGACATTCAGTTAATGCAGATCGGTTTATTTGCTATTAAGTTTGAATGTGATTGTGAATGGTTGTCTCCTTTTTGTGTTGTGCCTACACAAAAAGACATACTGGTGTTCAGAGTGCACCTTGTCTCTTACCCTATGCAGCTGGGACCCCCCCCCCCCCCCCCTTCTGTCTGAACTGCTGCCCTGAAGTTTCAGAACAAACACAAGGAATAAATAATTTTCCTCCAAAAACTAAATGCTGTTAGGACTGTGCATGTTTTTCTAAGAGAATCATCTGTGTAGTGTTTACCCACAGAATGTAAAACATGTTGTATCAGTGGCATGATGTACAGTTTACTTTACCTTTTTAGAAAGTTTTTATGGTGAATTTTAAGGTATTTTTGTGCTCTTTATATATCTATATAAATTTTGGACTTTTTTGTAAGTCATTTTCAGATGTGTGCACTGATAATATAATATCCAATTTCACTGTACACGTGCAATGACCATAAATATTATTATCATTGTTATTGTTATTGCTTCAAACTCCATGCATTTGATGATGGTGAACTGGCAATGATGACTGGGTTATAAGAACAACTGGAGAACAATTTAGGCTTCAAAAATAAAGGTAAAAAAAAAATAATTTTTGACCCTTTATTTGAGCATTTTCTGCAGTGAAAGAAAAACAAATAAGAAACCATGAAAAAAATTAGATCTGTCTAGTTGCATCTTTAAAGTTTAAAAACCAATACTGTAGAACCTGATAAACGGGATTTTAAAAATATTGTTTAATAAATAATTATTCAGTTACAGATCAGACTTAAAAATGATTGCACCTTTTACTTCTCCGTTTATTTAATCTTGTCAAATTTCACGCTGCACTGGTAGTTGGCTGTGGACAATAGCACGTAAAGCAGACTGTAAACAAAGCTCAACAATTGAAGAGGCTTTCCAGCTGAAGCGCCGCTTTGAATTTTATTTTGAAAGTCCAGTCTCGTTACTTTTCTTCTACTTCCGGGTCAGCTGGAGAAGGGAGCAGGCTCCGCAAGCTGTCAATGTAAACAGTAGGTGATCCAACTTTTATTGTTTTTTTTATTTTTACGCATTTTCAAAAGATACAGGGGTTAAAGTTAACTCGGTCAATTGAGAAAGTTGAATATTAAGTGTAAACCATGGTTCTAAATTTACTTGCACTCTAAAATATGCATTTTATGATCGGAACAAGCCCACAGCTCAAGCTAATGTTGCTCACTAGCAGCATTAGCCGACAATCATCTACTAATATATGTAAATAGATAGTTAGATAGAACTTTATTAATCCCTTGGGTAGGTTCCTCTGGAAATTCAGTATATAGAAATTCACTTTAGACTCCTGCAATATAGTAAATCACTATGTGGCATAATCTCTTTCCTAACACAACCCAGTCCACATTAATACAAATATGCAGAGAAATTTTAGGCTTCAAACGTTTTCATAACACTTAAGTTAGGGCTGGATCAAGTGACCCTGAACCTTTGCTTAGTTACACTGCAATAGATATAGGTTGGTTGTGAAGGGCTTTCTGCAAATCACTGACCTCACTTCTTTTTCACTGTGTCTATACACACAGACTGAAATGCAAAGTCAATGCATATTACTGCAAATGCAGTGTGCCTTTTTTTTTGTGTTTCTTCCTTCACGTCCAACCGGTCCCAGCAGATGGATGCTTCTCCCTGAGCCTGGTTCTGCCAGAGGATTTTTTCTTGTCAAACCGGAGTTTTACATTCCCACTGTTGCCAAGTACTTGCTCACAGGAGGTTGTCTAATTATTGGGGTTTTCCCTGTATTATTGTAGGGTCTTTACCTTTACCTATAAAACTAGCTTATACAGTTGACTGTAGCAGTGATTTGGTTCTATATAAACAAAATTGAATTGTATTCATTTTTTCAACCACTGAGATCTGATCATTGTGTAGAGTTTGCTGTTTTTTTGAAAGGTGTATTGCTTTGTTGTCTCTTCATAGCAACAAGATGTCTAATAAAGAAGTGAAATCCGCGCTGAAAAGTGCCAGAGAGGCCATTAAAAACAAAGAATTCAAAGAAGCTCTAAAACACTGCAAGGTAAAGTATCTCAATGTTTTTTAAATAACAGTAAGTTGAAAATGTAATATGCTCTTCTCAGACATACTAGGAGTAAAAATGTAAAATTGACCTTCCTCTCTGCATTGTGGGTTTAGACTGTTTTGAAAATTGAGAAAAACAATTACAATGCTTGGGTCTTCATCGGCTTGTCAGCCAGTGAACTGGATCAACCGGATCAGTCACAGGCAGCCTATAAAAAGGCAGTGGAGCTGGAGCCGGAGCAGCTGCTGGCTTGGCAGGTAAGGTACAGAATGTATTAGTTAATGATAACTGTTCTCTCTAGCCATTTAATACTACGCTACTATGATTGGTTAATTTGATAATAATAACCAGTTGAAATTACTTCAGATTTAATCTGCATGCCTCTATGATTTTTTTTCTTTAAAAAATAGATTCATCTTTACTCAGGATGTCATCCCGTATAAAATACCTCTCTCCTCTCTGTCCTCTATTAATAATGCACAGTCTGAATAATTGTTCTTTCTTTAAGGGCTTGGCAAATTTGTATGATAAGACTGATCAGTGGGACTTCAAGGTTGAGCTGCCTAATGTCTACCAGAAACTTGTTGAGTTGTATGCAAGGTAATATACGGAAACATTTTATTACCTGAAGTTTCCTATAAATATATAAAACAGATAAAAATAATGATTAATAAAAAATCAAATTGAAAGTAATTAATACACTGTGACAGAATATTATGCGGTTACTGATTTTTCATCATGTTCTCGATTTGCAGCTCAGACAAAAACAAATGTTATGAGGTGATCAACAAACTGACAGAAATTTATGAGTCTGACAAAGAATATTTAAAGGTATGCAGTTTCAAGACTAATGAAAATAGATTGTCTATGTGTGTGTTTTATGTTTTTAACACATGTGAATATGTTTCTGTATGTGAACAGCTGGCCAGGGTTTGGCTGCAGCTCATACAGCTGAAGGAAGAAGAACCCGTGGATAAAAAGGAGTTAGTGCAGCTATTGCAAAAGATGACCCAGCTCCCCTCAGACTGTCTTAAGGAGGTGGAGCAGGATAGTGAAACTCAGCAGCATGTAAGACCAAAATGTGGACTTTTAACTCATCAACATTATGTTTCCTTTATATGTAAACACTTTACAGTACTTGAGATTCATGTCTTCTAACAAAATCCAATGTAACAGGCTGGCTACAGCTGGCTCGCCATAACTTCTACATATCATAACCACCCACTGATTACGAGAAGCAAAAGTCTTCATGGTGTTTCCTACTGCACACACATCAATGCTGTTCTTGGTTTCTTTGTGCTTATCAGTTAATCACAGCATTTGAGAAAGCTCTGGTTCTCATCGATCCTGTACCAGGAGAGGACCACAAGAAAGTCTCAGCTGACTATGTCAAATGTCTTTCTCTAGTAAGTGCATCTTCTCTTATGTCTAGCTAACTATCACAGAAACTTAAGGATCATTAGAGTCTGGAAATGTGTATCCAAAAAGGCCAGCTCATTATAGGTAGTTATGCTTCTCAAAATGACCTGTTAATCATGAATCTGGTCTTACTGCAGCTACCACAAGAAGAAGCCAGAATGACTGCAGCATGTCAGTCCATGATTTCCCTCTACCCCAACCAAAGTTATCCTCTTGAGGTTCTTTGTCATCATTACCTTAAAACAGGTAAAATAACATTTAAAAGAAAATCCTTGCCTTTTTGTATTCATAATGGATGTTCATAAATGGCAGAGTCATATGTATCTTCTTCTCGTTTCTCCAAAGGAAACTTTAATGAGCAGGCAGTTAGCTCTTTCTCCCGCCTCATGGACCTGGTCCCTGACAGTGGATTGGGTCATTTGTGTCTGGGCACAAAAACATTGCTGGAAGGAAGGTATAAAGATGCCATTGATGACCTTACACAAGGTGAGTTGTCACAGTAACAAACAATGTAAAAAACATACCTTAACACTTTATCCTTTAATATGTGCTCTCGATGGTCATTTTTATTCATTATCTGTCTCCTCCACTTTTATTAGGATTGAAGAAAATGAGCTCAACTACAGGATGGTACAGTCTGGCTGAAGCCCAGTTTAAAATTTACAGATACGCTGACAGCGCTACATCATGCTCACAAGGTATATTTAACTGTGTCCACTCAAGACATCACCAATATTTAATTAAAAAGAGGGTGACTAAAAAGGGTCTTAAGTACTGACTTTAAAGATCAATGTCTTTAATCCCTGAAAAAGACACTTCAGTGTGTGTCCTTTTTTATTAGGTTTGAATGTGTGTGACTCTGAAGAGAAGGAGCTGAGGATCAGACTTCTTCGACTAAAACTAGAGGCTTTAGTGAGAAGTGGAGGAGAGAAAGCTGGAGAGCAGGCTTTGGAGACATTTAAACAGGTAATGAGTTGGTAAATGCTCGCTTTAAACAGCATTGTATAGCTATAGTATTTAATTAATAAAATTGTTGTGGAGATTGTTAGAAGCTGTAAGTGTTGATATAACATCAAAGGAAATGCCACATCTGTGTCTGTTTGTTTTTTAGATTCCAGAAGCTGAAAAAGACCCCGTTCTGTTAGCCCTTAAAGGACGTGCATACCTTAACAAGGGACAGACTGGCCAAGCACTTAAGGTTGAATTAAATGAATACTTACTGATTCTGTCAATGAAAACAACATATTTCTGTTATTTTAACTAAGTTATGATTGCAGGACGCAAGGAGTATGTGTCTGGTGAACTGATGAACTGGCCAGCAGTAAACTAGTCTGTTCTTTATAGGTGTCATCAGAACTGGTGGCTTCCAACCCAAACCTAGCCCAAGGATTGGCTCTGAGAGGACTGGTGCACATGGTTAAAGGTGAAAAGCAGCTGGCAGAGCAGAGGTAAAAAAAAAAAAAAAGACGAATAAATCTTTTTATTCGTATTTTCTATGGCAGTCTACTGTCTTAAACTTACGTAAAAGAGCCCATTTGCATGGCATAAAATAATTTGGTTCATCCCACCAAACTGTTTTTTGTATTTTTTTTTAATGTAGTTTCCTAAAGGCTGCAAGTCAGAGCCCAGACTGTGGAGAGTATTTTTTTTTGCTTGGACAGCTCTACTGGGACATGGGAGAAGAGACCCGTAAAGACCGGAGCAAAGCTCACACACATTTGCTGAAGGTTTGTGAAATTATTATTGAAAGTTTTGTGTATGTGGTAGGAAAGGTGAATTCAGGTGCTAATGGGTCGGTCTTTGAAAATAAGAGATGAATGACATTTTAGTTTGAAAGGCCTGTTTTGCCCTTTTCAGGCTGCAAAGCTAGATCCACACCTTGGCTGTGTATTTCGCTACCTGGGGCATTATTATCGGGACATTGCAAAGGATTATGGCCGTGCACAAGGCTGCTACAAAAAGGCCTTTCAGCTGGACAGTGAAGATGTGGAGTCTGGCGCTGCCTCGGTGGATCTCAGTATGGGGCAGGGAGACATGGTGAGTTGTCTTGGGGGTGAAAAAGTCACCAAATTCTGAGAATCGGGCGTCTTGTTTGGCTCCTTGCTATTGCCTTTAGTCTCCTTACAAGTTTTTTCCCCGTTTTGTGCCTTCTTTCTCTCTTTGCTGATTGACACAGGACGCTGCCTTAGCCATTCTTCAGTCTGTGTTAGAGAAAGCCACTCCAGGCTCGGCTAAATGGGCCTGGATGAGACGAGGCCTATACTACCTGAAAGTTGGAGAAAATCAACAGGCCATAGCGGAGTAAGATTTACACATCTGAGACAACTAAATTTATTACCACGGTCTAAGTGTATAAGTGCTGTTGAATATTTTATTTCTAATTTTAGCCTGCAGGCCGCTTTAAGAGCAGACCCAGAGGACTGGGTGTGTTGGGAGTGTTTAGGTGAAGCATATCTAAACCGCCGGAGCTTCACAGCAGCTCTGAAAGCTTTTGGTAAAGCCCATCAGCTTCAGCCCTGCTCCATCTACAGTGTCTACCAGGCTGCTGCAATCAAACAGACTCTGGGCAAGTTCAAAGAGGCTGTCGCAGAGTACTTGCTGATCACAGCAAAGCAGGACTATGTCCCTGCTCTTAAAGGTAAGTGAATGTTTCATTGTACCCTTTAGATGCACTTTATTTGATTTAATGTAATCTATTAGGTATTTTATTGCACATCTTCAGGGAGTGATATGTCTAAATCTGGGCATTTAATTTTACTTAACATGGTCTTTTATTCAGGTCTTGGGGAGTGTCAGCTGTCTCTGGCAAAAAGTTTAATGCAGGACTGCAGAGATGGAGGAGCCATTGACCTCATTCAGCAAGCAATACAGAACCTCTTCAGGTAATGACAACACACTCATTCAACCCGCGAACCCTAAACGCTCTATATATGACATCTGTAATATTGTTATAACAGCAAACAGGTACTTGCTAGTGAAGCTATGGTGCAGTAATGGTCCTTTTAGCGGTGAATATACTGACATTTGATTGACGAATCTATTTATTATACCACTTGACATTATTTGGCAAAAGTTGAACTTTATTCCAACACTTATCTTGTTGCTGGTCAAGAGCTCCTTTCGGTATGCTCCACTACACATTGCTGAGAACAAGAAGAAAGGGCAGCTCGGGGATGGTGTGGCCATTGCGTTTACTGTAGGGCTGTTCCTCGATACTTCATCTGGTGGTTCTGAACATTATGCATAGCACACGTAGTCTTTTTCTAAGATTCTTTACTTTGTGATCTCCAGAGCTGTACAGCTGCGACCAGACCTTTCCTGCTTGTGGAAGCTGCTGGGCGATGCTTGCACTGCAGTTAGCACCGTCTCCCCAAACAGAGCCAAGGTTATAGTGCCAGCCCTACTTGCTGGTTTAGATGCCAACACTGAGAGCCAAATGCTCAACCAGGCCCAGACACTAAAAGTCGGTGAGAGGTATGGCCATTATCATATCATTATAAGGCTGATAATGCATAAGAATAGTTAGTACTATATATTTGTGCTTTTTTTTACATTGCTTATCCTACCTGCCCCTTTTAGCCAAGCAGAAATTGAAACTGATATGTTTTGCCACAGGTGCTATGCTCATGCTTTGAAACTGATGCCTGAAGTTGCCAGTCGGTGGTATGACTTAGGGCTCAACTATTATCATCAGGCCAGCCTTACACAGAATGACCAGAACTCCCCAGCTATGGACATAGAGAAGGCCCAGCAGGTTATTTGCCGAACCCTGTACAACATCTTTGCATTGTTTGTTCCAGAAAGAGGTCTCTATCTCATGGTCTTTTTGTCTATGCAGTGCTTAAAAAAAGCCATCATGATGGACAGCAGCAACCACAGCTACTGGAATGCCCTGGGAGTTGTTTCCATGAACAAAGGTAACGACATTCTCAGGTAACGGTTGTGTTTTTAGAGTAAAAGCCTGTATAGCTTGTTTTATTTCCCTTATTTTTGCACTTAGGAATGAAGCAACATCGTCTCCCTGAAGTCTGTTGAAAGCTCTGCCTGTTATTATTTCTACATAAAAAGAGTCAAAATGTTGTGGCATTTGAAAAATATCTTTATTTCTCTGACAAGAGTACTAAGGTCTCTCAACTTAATGGACTTAAGTTTGATAAATATGTTGTTAAGTTACAAAAATAGAAAAGCAAATCTTATGAATACATTTCATTTCATTTAAGTCACCTCAAGATTTTTAGTCTACAAGAAGGTGCAATCATTTTTACAAAACCTTTTACGATTATAAATAATTATATACTTCTAAGCAATCTTTACAAAAAAGAACAAAATATTTTCTCCTTCTTTTCTCACATCAGATCTTGAGAACTATGCTCTGGCTCAGCATTGCTTCATCAAGTCCATCCAAGTTGAGCCTAATGTACGTACGGCACATTTGCTGTAGAGATTAATAAAGTATTACGGTAGTAAATATTCTGCTGTTTTTACGTGACTCTTAAATGTCATTGCAGAATGTTGTGGCCTGGACAAACCTTGGTAGCCTGTATCTGAAGAAGGAAAATATAGAGGTATGTGATTACTTGGTTTATGCTACATATTTCTTCTGTTTTTAACATAGGTGGATGACATTTTCATTGTTCAAATGTGGATTTATTGTTTTAGCTTGCACACGAGGCCTTCAAGATTGCTCAGTCTTTGGAGCCACTTTATGTCAACTGCTGGATCGGACAGGTACCACTCTCAGCATTTATTGATAACTTGAAAGCCCCCAAGCCAAGAAAATATCACATTACAGGCAACGGTTCACTGTTGATGAATGTATACTATTTCTAATAAATGCATATACATTCAAAGCCACAACTAGCAGAGAGAGGTAAAATTATTCCTTGGGCTGTATTTTTGGAGTAGTAAGGAATGTGAAAGACATCATTGCTCGGTGAGGGAGCTCCATAAAGTTTGATTACACTGAAAGTACTGGCATAACACTGTGACTTTTTTGGCCTCTTTGTCTTTATCTGTCTAAATTATAGTTTCATCCTTTGTCCTCCTACCAGGCGCTGATAGCAGAACGCGTGGGAAGCTATGACACCATGGATCTTTTCAGGCACACCACTGAACTCAGCACACATGTGCGTGACCTGCTATTGTAATACCCACTTATTAGCAAGATAATAACAGTGTTTGCTTCACCTTTCTTAGTCGCTGTGCTTAGTTTTAAGCTCCAAGCCTTTTAGTTGTAAGGATATAGTAATGATGGCATGGTACAACACAAAGTGATGTTTTGCTTTGCTCTGTCAGACTTGATATTCCCTTCATTTCTGTCTTTCCTTATCAATCCTGACATGTTTCTCCGTCAGATGGAAGGCGTGAAAGGATATGCCTTCTGGGTTTGCTCCACGCTGCTGGATAAGAGCAACAGAGACTCAGAACTGTACCGTTACAACATCGTGCAGATGAATGCCATCTCTGCTGCTCAGGTGGCGCTCAGCAAGTACACAGGTACATGTCTTGCGTACTGATTTGCACACAGGATCCACAGGTGTTGTGGTTTTCACTTAGCTTTGCATGTGTTACTGGCAGACTTTTTGGTTATTTGTATATTTTTTTGCATCTCTTTCAGAAAGGATTCAATCAGATCCTGATGCCTTCATTATGCTGGGCTATCTGAATGAGCATCTGCAGCTGAAGAGACAGGCTTTACAGGCTTACCAGAGGTATGTATTTGAAATACACTGACTGTCTCTGCTTTCTAATTGATGAAGCAGTATAACTGAGAAGGAACATAATGTTATATATATTGGGTTTTCAATTGACCTTTTGCAATCCAATATGCTTCCTCAGAGCGGTTGAACTACTTCAGTCCACATCCTCTTCAGAAGAGTTGGCATTTTCTCTGGGCAGCTATGGCCGTGCATTGTGGTAACCAGCTGTCTCATTATGATATACTTAAACTATTTTTTCAAATTGCTTATCTTTTATCCTAAATGTCACTTTTTTATGTTCCGCTCTGGCTTTTCCAGCACTTCAGGTCAGTGGGAGGAGGCTGTGCATGTTTATAATTCCACTCCACTGCAAGAGCTCAGTGACCTGGTTGGGTTGGCTCTGGCCTACTGCAAGGCAGGACTCATCTCAGACAGCATCAGCGGTAAGGACTGGAAAACACCAAAGTGAAGAGATTTCATATGTGTTTACATGTCAAAGGGGCTGTGAATAAACTGCTGCATGTGTGTATATATTATAGCCTATGAACGCGCCTTGGCTGTGGCTTCTAGTGAGAAGGAAAAGGCTTATACACTGACAGCTCTGGCCCTGCTGCAGCACCAGCAGGGTAACCTAGACTCAGCCAAGACTCTGCTGTTTAAATGGTGAGTCGTAGTGAGTGTTTTATGGATTGTACTAGTTTTATGTCCTATTTATCTGTCATTTTAATCAATAATGTTGGTTTTTCCCATCGTTCATTTTCAATATTTGCTAGTATTAAAAAAAAAAAAAAGATCAGAAAGCTTTATTGGTTTTTGTTTTATGTTTTAATGTTGATTGTAAAAAGAGCGTTTTGCTTGCCAGTATTGCTGAACCTGAAGGACAAAACATTTGAATCTCCTTTAATCACTTATATTGTGCTCTATGCTTTGGTTGGAAGAGCTTATTTTATTGTGCACATACTGTCATTTTTCAGGTTTAGACTTGCCACAAATGGTTCCTATTTTTTATTTTTATCTGCATGCCACTGGGAGTCTGTGCCCAGTATCTACACATAAGCTCTGGCTGTGTAAACCATAAAAATAAATCAAAAATAGATACGTGTGATAGGTTTCTACTTTAAAAATATGCTGTTATTCAGGAAAACTGTCAAGAAAACAATTTAATTATGTCATGGGAAACATTTTGAAACCATCTAATGATAGATAGATATAAATAATATTTGTACTAGTCTTGAATTTTAGCTGAAACTATTTGTTTTTACTTTTTGTTCCCATAGTTCAATGTTAAAGGAGCCAATTTCAGAGTCCCTGGTTTGTTTATGTGCGCTCGGACTGGCCAACAGTGATGCTACACTTGCTGCTGCTGCGCTTACTGAGCTCCTAAAGCAAGGTTCAGCCTCTGGGAGTGCTATCGAGCAGCGATGTCTACTCACCTGCACCTTGTTGGCTGTGCAGGGGAATTTTAGTGCAGTGCCAAGGGAGGTTTCAAGAGCTGTGCACAGGTATTTCCCTTTAATGAAATTTGCATTAATGATAAGCTTGCCTTTACTTCAAAAAACAAATAATTTTGCTGGTATGTACTCTTTTACACTATATGCATTTTATTCTACTCTCTAGTGATCAAACAAAACAATCAACCACAACTGCAACAACCCTAGACACTGCAGCAACAGATCATAAATTTAACAACTTTCCATGTTTTCTTGATTTATTTATAGCAATCCTGGAAATGCTTCTTTGTGGGCGCTTCTGTCCAGAGTGGTTCCACAGTACTACCCTAGAAAGGCAAATGTAAGCCTGTGTACTAAGCCTGACAAATCAAATATGCTCAAACACATTTGGTTCATTGGGGTTCATGTTTTTCACTTGTTTATTTCACAGGGTGCTGCAGTAGCTGGCCATGTTGCCTGTCTCTCCAGTATGACCCAAGGAAAGGTAAAAATGTGACTTTTATCTTATGTCTTGTGTTCTCCGGTAAACCTTTAAAAAAATCTAACTGGCCCATTTAATTTAGCAGTAATTTCTTTTTCTCAGTTTTTGTACATTGTAGACATATTTTAAAACTTTTAAAAACCGAAACATCCAAAAGGTATATTTTAATAATAATAATAATAATACATTTTATTTAAATAGCGCCTTTCAAAGCACCCAAGGACACTGTACAACAGATAAAAACTGGAAATATACACAATGGTAAAAATAGAAGATAAAAGTTAAAACATACAGAAATTTAAGAATAGGCAATTTTAAACAGATGAGTTTTGAGGGTGGACTTAAAAAGAGAGAATGAACTAATATTTCTGAGGTCCGGGGGTAGGGAATTCCAAAGTCGAGGGGCAGAGCAGCTAAAGGCCCTCCCTCCCATTGTGATCAGACGAGCAGAGGTAACAGAGAGAGAAAGAGAAGATGAAGATCTGAGGCAGCGGGATGGGAGCTTCATCTGTAATAAGTCAGAGAGGTACGGTGGAGAGAGAGAATGAATAGCCTTGAATGTATACAGAATTATTTTAAAATGGATGCGAAATTTGACCGGGAGCCAGTGAAGTTGCTTCAGGATTGGGGAGATGTGGTGGGTAGAAGAAGTCCTAGTAATAATACGGGCAGCAGAGTTCTGGACACGTTGGAGCTTGTTGATAGATTTTTGTGTGAGGCCAAATAATAATGAGTTGCAGTAGTCAATTCTAGAGATAACAAGATTATGGATGAGAATGGCAGTGGCGTGAGGTGTGAGGAAGGGGCGGAGGCGATTAATGTTACGGAGTTGGAAATATGCTGCACGTGTAATATTATTGATATGTGAGTTAAAGGATAATGTGCTATCGAGAATGACACCCAAGCTTTTCACAGAGGGAGAGATAGGGACCAGCGAGTTATTGATGGTGAGAGAGAAATTGTTAATTCTGGATAGCAGTCGTTTAGTGCCAACCAGAAGAAGTTCCGATTTATTGCTGTTGAGTTTAAGAAAGTTGGAGGAGAACCAAGAATTAAGTTCAGCTAGACAGAGGATGAGGGAGGGTGGAGGAAGAGTAGAGTCAGGTTTGGTAGAGAGATAGAGCTGGGTGTCATCGACGTAGCAGTGGAACTGAATATTATATTTACGAAAAATATGTCCGAGTGGAAGAAGGTAGATGATGAAAAGAAGGGGCCCGAGGACAGATCCCTGGGGCACCCCAGTGGATAAAGGAGAAAGCTGAGAAGTGAAGGATTTTAATTGAATGAACTGAGTGCGGTCAGATAGGTATGATTTAAACCAGGCTAGTGGAGTGTGAGAGAGACCAATAGAAGCTAATCTGCTAAGGAGAATGGGATGAGAGATGGTGTCAAAAGCTGCACTCAGATCAAGAAGGATAAAGATGGAGAGGAGACCAGAATCAGCTGCTATAAGAAGGTCGTTTGTTATTTTTATAAGAGCAGTTTCAGTGCTATGTAGAGGACGAAAGCCAGACTGGAACTGTTCATAAAGGTTATTATCAGTTAGGTGAAGATGGACTTGTGAAGCAACTATTTTTTCAAGGATTTTTGAGAGAAATGGTAGATTGGAGATAGGACGAAAATTATTTACCCATATATTCACATTGTTTGCATGTTAAACCGTTGACGTAACTTGTGTGACTGCAGAGGGCGTTGTTGTACAGTGGAGTGAACCAGCTGGCCAGTGGCAGACACTCTGGAGAGGACAGTCAGAAGAATGCATTGAAGACTATGCAGAGAGCTGTGCTGCTCTGTCCTGGTAAACACACACATTATTTTCTTACACACGATAAACATGATATTCTTTTTATTGTCTTTTAAAGCTGGAAATATAAATAACAAATACAATTAAATTTTTTTTTTAATTCTCTAATTTAGAACAATTAAATTCAATTAGATTGAGGAAATACATTTCCTTTTCTTGCCAGGAAGGTTTGTTAATGTTTATTTATATCAGTGGAGTGTAACCTTACCTATATAGAAAAAATGGCTGTTTTGCATGTGACATTTATTGAAGAACACGGGTGTGTGAGATACTTGCTTATACGTATTTGAGTCGTCATTCTGCTCTCTACTTTAGATGATCCAGCAACGTGGGCCGGATTAATGGCTGCTTGTTACACCGAAAACACTTCCTGTTATCTTTCTGGTTCTGCTCCTCGCAGACAAGCGCTGCAGCAGACCCTTATGTCTGTGGTTTCTGAGAAAGGTATGCTCACTGGTGCTCTTTTACTGTCGCCCCATTTGTGTACTTGTCTCTGCGTATTTGACTGTGTAGCTAACACCTTTTTGCGGTTTTGTGTCTCAGTGCGTAGTGTGGATGAAATAGAGCGGCCTCTAGCTCAGGCTCTGGAAGGATGGGTACTACAACAGGCAGTGACTGGTCTCATGCTGGAGGGACAGCTAGAGCAAGCAGAGGTCCTTTGCACACAGGTAGGATATTGGGGACTCACACACACTGTGTGCACACCTCTAACTTTGTCTCCAAAACACTGAGGTACACTGAGCTGAGCTGTCCCTCAGATAGCCATTTCTAATCTTGTCCATTCTGGCAATATATTTAACTCTGCCACCTTTGACACAGTTTTACCTTTATCACAGGTCTTGAATGTGTCCCCTGAGCATGCAGCAGTGATGTTATCACTGAGGCAGGTGCAGTGTCAGCGCCTCCTTATGACTGATGGTGGTACTGTCCTCCCAGAGCCTGTGTTGGAGCAGCTCAGCAGTGCTGTGATGATGAAC